>NC_053490.1:71490909-72090909 GCF_905171775.1 Rana temporaria
AATAGGGGACAGAATTATGATTTTTTTTTTTTTTTTTACTAGTAATGGCGGCTATCTGCGATTTTTATTGGGACTGCGATATTGCGGCGGACATATCGGACACTTTTGACACAAATTTGGGACCATTCACATTTATACAGCGATCAGTGCTATAAAAATGCACTAATTACTGTATAAATGTGACTGGCAGGGAAGGGGTTAACACTAGGGGGTGAGGAAGGGGTTAAATGTGTATCCTGGGTGTGTTCTAACTGTGTGGGGGGAGGGGGGTGACTGGGAGAGGTGACCGATGCTGTGTCTCTATGTACAAGGGACACAGATCGGTCTCCTCTGACAGCACGTGGAGCTCTGTGTTTACCCGTACATACCGTATTTTCACCGCCGCTTCCGGGTATGTCTTCTGCGGGACTGGGCGTTCCTAATTGATTGACAGGCTTCCGACCGTCGCATACTGCGCGTCACGAGTTGCCGAAAGAAGCCGGACTGCGAGTCGGCTCTATACGGCGCCTGCGCACCGACGTTCGGCTTCTTTCGGCAACTCGTGAGGCGCAGTATGCGACGGTCGGAAGCCTGTCAATCAATTAGGAACGCCCAGTCCCGCAAAAGACATACCCGGAGCGGCGGTGAAAATACGGTATGTACGGGGATAAAATTTAAAAAAACAGCTGATTGTCATTAGGACAACTCGGCAGAATGTAATGTTAAAACATTTTTTGGGGGTGAACCTCCGCTTTAAATCAAAAAGTAAAACATTTTTGTGTTTTTTTTTTTTTTTCTCTCTAAATTGTTGCTTTTCTTTTGTTTATAGCGCAAAAAAAACAAAACAAAACGCAGAGGTGATCAAATACCACCAAACGAAAGCTCTATTTGTGGAGAAAAAAGGACGTAAATTTTGTTTGGGAGCCACGTCGCACGACCGCGCAATTGTCAGTTAAAGCGACGCTGTGGCGAATCGCAAAAAGTGCTCTGGTCAGGAAGGGGGTAAATTCTTCCGTGGCTGAAGTAGTCAATGGCCCAGATTCAAGAAGCAATTGCGCCGTGTAACCATAAGTTACACGGCGCAATTGCTTACTTGCTCCGGTGTAACGAGTGCTCCTGATTCAGGAACCTCGTTACACCGACCGCAGCCTAAAATCTGCGCGGCATAAGGCACTTATGCCTCGCAGATTTTAGGCTGCATTCTTGTGCTTGCCGCTAGGGGGCGCTCCCATTGTGATCAGCGTGTAGTATGCAAATTGCATACTACCACTGATTCACAAGCTTGCGCGGGCTCCGCGCAAGCCAGGTACGGAGTTTCCGTACGGCAACCTTAGCGCAAGGTTGCCCCTTTCTAATAGTAGGGGCAGCCAATGCTAAAGTATAGCTGGCCTTCCCGCGCCGTGAAATTTGAATTTCACGATGTTCACTTTGAAGCAAATGACGTCCTTGCGACATCATTTGCCGCAATGCACGTCGGGAAAGTTTCCCGACGGAGCATGCGCTGTACGCTCGGCGCGGGAGGGCGCCTAATTTAAATGATTCCCGCCCCCGGCGGGATCATTTAACTTGCGCGCACTTACGCCGGGCAAATTTGCCGGCGCGCCCTCGCAGTTCACGGAGCTAATGCTCCGTGAATCGAGGGCAGCGCAAAATATTTGCGGGGGCGCAGGGCAAAATCGTTGCCCTGCTCCCCCGCAAATATAGCGCAAGCTATGCTGTATCTGGGCCAATGACCCTTTCCACTTTAAATCTAGTCTGCACCAATTCCACCTATTTCACTTTCTTATTTTAGGTTTTTAGAAAGCGCCCATTGAAAAGCTTTCCTCTTCTTTGTCTGTTCTTTTGCCTTTGATTATTTTGGTCATACGGATGAACCCTTTCTAACAAAGCCCGGCTTCTTGAGGATCTGTGTTGTAAAGCATTCTTTCTGGTCTGCTTGTATGGGAATTGTATCCACGCTGAATATCCCAAGATTGCCATTCATTTGTGTCACCAAATTAAATTTACTTATTGAGCAGGCGGCCCGGTTATTCCTTTTTTCGCATAGCAAAGCTGGGCAAATCATTTTTGGAAGCCCATGAGAAAAACAGAACTAGACACTGGAAAATTGACTTTTTATTTCATTTGCAGTAACCAGTATTCCACAAGTAGAGCTTTCCAGCGTGTAACCGAAAAGAAAACCATTTAGTAGGAGGATCAGAGTTTAATTATCCACTAAATGTAATTTTATTTCTATTCCTACCCGTAATTATGTTTGTTTTCCCTTTTCTCAGGAATTCCTCCGTGAAACAAGCACCGACTCCAGCTTCTGGATATTAGGCTGTGCCGGATTAAGCTCTATTTGGAGATTGCACAATACTCCTTTTTTCTTTGGATAATCTTGTTTGTTTTAACTTTGTTTAACCTTTGACGTTGACCTTGTTGGCAGAGCATCATGGCATCCAGTTTGACATGCACGGGGGTGATCTGGGCACTCCTGTCTTTCCTGTGTGCCGGGGCTTCTTGCGTTGGCTTTTTTATGCCTTATTGGCTCTTGGGCTCTCTGTTGGATAAGCCGGTGTCGTTTGGTACTTTCCGAAGATGTTCTTACCCTGTTCGCGATGAAAGCCGCCAGACCACGGTGATGGTAGAACAGTGTGGCCGCTATGCCTCTTTCCAGGCCATACCGAGCCTCGAGTGGCGGATCTGCACGGTGGTTACTGGACTTGGATGTGGTCTTCTTCTTCTGGTGGCATTGACCGCCATCATGGGATGTTGTGTCTCGGAGCTTATCTCCAGGACTGTTGGGAGAGTGGCTGGTGGAATACAGTTTCTTGGAGGTAAGTTGGCTGCTTCTTTTTGGCCTTTCACTTCTGATGTTTATAAAATAAAAAAACGGGCACACCTTAAGACCTCAGCCGCCTGACGTGTCGCGTCCCATTCAATGCAATGGAGCCGTTCTAATAGGAGCGACGCAAGTTCCTGTACGAAAAAGGTTCCTGTACGACTTCGGGGGCGGCTCGGGGGGACCTGCATTGACTTCTATACAGAAGTCGTTTTGCAAATCGCCTCTAAAGTCATCCTCAGGACGACTTGCAGAGTCGCCCCCGAAGTCGTGCCGCTGCTGTGTGAACCGACTCTAAAGGGTCACTAAAGGAATTTTTTTTTTTGCTGAAATGACTGTTTACAGGGTATAGAGACATAATAGTTGACTGATTTCTTTTAAAAATTATTAAAAATAGATAAAAAACAATCATATAATGTACCTGCAGTTTTGTTTTGTTTTTGCTGTTGTTTCCTGGTTCTCTGATGTACAGAGCCAGAGAGCCAATAGAGGGCAGTGAAGGTTTTGCAAAACGAAACTGATTGGTGCTGTGGGGTTTTAGACACACAGTAATCACACCTCCTTGATTAGTCACCACCGTGAGAAATCTCCCAGTACTGTGGTGTTTAGGAAAAAGACAACTAGGAAGTGTCCAGAACAGAGAGGATTTACAGCAACTTGAGAGCAAAAACGAACAACGAGGACATGAAACCAGGACTGCAGTAAGGTAAAGGAAGCTATTTAGCTAAAAAAAAAAAATTCCTTTAGTGACCCTTTAAGTGCCAGTTCACACTACAACGACTTGGGATCCGACTTGTGTCACCCTAAGTTAGGCGACGTGAGAAATTCCATTGAAGTGAATGAGAGCCGTCTTAATGTACACTACTGAAGTCGCTCCGACTTCTGAAAAGGTTCCTGTACTACTTCAAGGCGACTTCTAGGCCAGTGGTCATCAATTCCCGTCCTCAGGGCCCACTAACAGACCAGGTTTGCAAGATAACTGAAATACATCACAGGTGATATCATTTGATGCTCAGTGATTGCAGTATTCTAGTCTGCATCTCCCCAAGGTAATACATAAAACCTGGCCTGTTAGTGGGCCCTGAGGACAGGGTTGATGCCCACTGTTCTAGGCAACTTGTACCCATTGATTTCAATAGAAGTCGCCTCCAAAGTCAGATCACTGTCTTAACTGAAGCAACATTACAGGAAGAGAAAATAGTTTTCTCAGGCAAATCCCTCCCTCCCACAGAGCTGATTATTGTTTGATTGGCCACAGCCTAAGTCGCCTGTCCTGGAGGCAATTGAAGTCACGCTGAAGTCGTGTTGCCCCTGTGTGAACCGGCACTTAAAGAAGTATGATTTATATTGCTGTAATGCTGCCTTAAAGTGTTACTAAACCAACAACCATAAAATCAGTCTGCAAATGCAGTAAAGCATGCTTGTTATATTCACTGTGGAACCTAAAGGGTTAATCCTGCACATTGTCCAAAAAGGCTGTTTGATCCTGTCTTCTCCGATCCTCACCTCCTTCCACTGTCCCCAATCTATTTCCTGATTATGCAAAGCCTTAGGGACACACTGCACATGCTCAGTTTGGTGTGTATCGCTAGAGAGGTTTTTTCTTTCTTTTGGAGAGTGCATCTGATCAGCACAGGGCCAATCAGCACTGTCTAGACAGAGGGTCAGGGGTCCTGCAGCCTCATAGGACATACTTTAACCAGTGCTCAGCCATACACTTATAGAAGTCACAAGATTGCTATATACCAGGGGTCTCCAAACTTTTCAAACAAAGGGCCAGTTGATTGTCCTTCAGACTTTAGGAGGGCCAGATTGTGGTCAGCAGGGGTAGAAAATGTCCCGGGCCCAGTATTGTTGAGAACAAATATGGCCTCAGAGTTTGCAGTCAGTAGGATAAGGAGTAGTGCCCCTATTAGTAGGAGTAATTGTATCCCATCATTGGTCTCAGTGAAATACATTGTGCCCCCTTGTTGGTGTCAGTGGGAAGAAAAGTGCCTCATATCAGTGGGAGGAATAAAGCCCCAAGGCCCAGATAAAGGCTAGCAAAGGGCCACATCTGGCCCTCGGGCCACAGTTTGGAGACCCCTGCTATATACTGCTTATGTGAAAAGGTATTTAGCAGTTTATATTTACTAAAATATTTGCATTTCCGTGTTCTGTGTACTGTGGGAGACCAGATGTAGTGAATGCAGGGTCCTGGGTTTAGTAACACTTTAAAGAGTAACTCCTCTGGGTGCTCTTAGTACATTCCAGGAAACTTTGTTGCAGATTTCTACCCTCTGTTAGCTTGAAGAAATAGCTGTTTGTTTGTCAGTGTCCATGTGTCAATTGAATGTGTCTGGGAGTGACTTTATAATTATCAATCAGCTGCTGCACTTTCAAGATTTTAATGAGGAGAGTGGCAGGGTCTCCAACCCTTTAGATGTGATTTCCCTTTGGGAGTAACACACCAAAAGTCTGACTTGTATATTAGTGCAGACTTCTGGGAAAATCAATAAGCCAATTGCACGAGCAGGACATTACATTTCTGTGGGGGGGGGGGGGGGGGGCGTGTCTTCTGTACACCAGTGTACAGAATGCCTCCAGATTGCATTGTACAGAAAATTACAGCTCTGCAGATTGAAAAGCTAATTTTTAATAACATTCAATCAAAATATGACTTGTCGCAATTGTATGCTCTGTATTATTATTTTTGTATTTGCTCTTTGTGTAAGTGGAGTTACCCTTTAAATATTAGGTGAAAGAATTCTGCTGATAGCATGTGCTGACTACACTGCATCTCTTGCAATAACTGATTAGGTAGTCTTATTAGAGCTGGACTCCAGGCAGACCGATAAATACACAAATTAAATGCATACATGGGTGCTATTGTACCCGCCTAAGGATTTTTATTGCTGTCCATTCACTCCTGGCACAGAGCATACCTAATTTACCTCTGCTTTAGTTAATTAACACAAGTCATGTCCCTCCTTCAGCCTGTGATTGGACAGTAAAAGGAGAAGCAGCAGGCTAATGAGTTTATCTCTCTGTCACAGGACTTGGCACCTGCCAAAACTACCAATACCTGGTTTAATGATCATGGTATCCCTGTGCTTGATTGGCCAGCAAACTTGGCTGACCTAAACCCCATAGAGAATCTGTGGGGTATTGTCAGGAGGAAGGCCACCAGACCCAACAATGCAGACGAGCTGAAGGGTAATATTAACCACTTCAGCCCCGGAAGATTTGGCTGCTCAATGACCGAGCCATGATCGCAATAAGCGTATATTGATTGATTTGTAAATAGGGGATAGATTTATGGCATTATTATTTTTACTAGTAATGGAGGCGATCTGTGTTTTTTACCGGGACTGCGACATTATGGCGGACACATCGGACACTTTTGACACATTTTTAGGACCGTTGGCATTTATACAGTGGTCAGTGCTACAAAAATGCACTGATTACTGTAATAATGTTACTGGGAGGGAAGGGGTTAACACTAGGGGGTGATCAAGGATCTGTGTTCCCTAAAGTGTGTTCTAACTGTGGGGGGAGGGGACTCACTATAGGAGATGACAGGATGTCAGGATGACATTGTGGTTCCTAGCTATTAGGAACTCACAATCTGCATCTTCTCTCCTTACAGAGCAGGAATGTGTGTGTTTACACACACACACACACACACGTCTCTGTTCTTAAGCTCGTGCCCTCGATCGTGCATGGCCGGAAATCACCACGACCGCAAGTAACGAGCATCGGCACATCCGCAGTTCAGCAGACGCCTGCTATCCCGTGTAAAGGAGCCGACGTACAGCTACGACGGATCGTGGGATCATGCCAACCTGTCGTAGTATAATGACGGCGGCTGGTCGGCAAGTGGTTAAAGCAACCTGGGCTTCCACAACACCTCAGCAGTGCCACAGGCTGATCGCCTCCATACCACGCTGCATTGATGCAGTAATTCATGCAAAAGGAGCTGCGACCAAGTATTAAGTGCATACTATACTGCAGCCCTCAAAATTTACACTCGCCTGCTCGCATTTTGCGAGTGCATTTTGCGGGCTGGCGAGTGCAGGCTGCCTGGGAGCAGGGGGCGGCGAGCAAGGAGTGAATGTAGGGGAACTTGTAAAGAGAGAGGAGAGCCGCCACCACCGCCGCGTTGTTCAAAACGCGGGGAACATAACAGCTTTCAATTCAATAGCTGTATTCCCTGCCACGCGCCGTAATATACAGCCCCTCCCCCTTGTCCGGGCACTTTGATAGACAGATCACCCATCCCAGCATTGGACGGGTGATCTGTCTATCAAAGTTTCCCGGAGGGGGTGGGCTGTATATGATGGCTCACGGCGGGGAACACAGCTATTGAATTGAAAGCTGTTATGTTCCCCGCGCTTTGAACAACCAGGCGGCAGCAGCTTTCCTCTCTTCTCTTACCAAGAACAGGTAGGCTGCAATAGGGGACACAGGCTGCCAAAGGGGACACGTGGCTGCACTGGGGGACACGTGGCTGCACTGGGGGACACGTGGCTGCATTGGTAGACATGGCTGCATTTTTGGGCACGGATAAAGTTGTTGTTAATATTTATTTTTATAACTTAATTCTGCATAAAATATTTAAGTGTAATTTCATGATAATTTATGAGGGCGTGTTTAGGGGTGGGACATGGTAGGGGTTGGGCGGGGCAACTGGTAACCTTTGAGGCCTGGCTAGTAGCTTGGTCTTATATAATACTGTACAGTGGAACCTTGGTTTACGAGTAACGCGGTTAACAAGCGTTTTGAATAACAAGCAACATTTAAAAAAAAAATTCTGACTCGGTTTGCGAGTGTTGTCTCGCAAAACGAGCAGAATTCAAGCTAATGGGGCATGCAGTACCGCATTTGACCAGAAGTGTGGGGGCCGAGCTGTCCCCAAGTATTTCCTAGGCTCTCCGGCGCCTCCCCCATCTCTGGCCACATGCAGTATTGCATGCCATAGAAGTCAATGCGGAACTAATTATCTACGTTGCGATTGACTTCTGTAAGAAAACTCGCTTTGATATGCGAGTGCTTTGGATTACAAGCATTCTCCTGGAACGGATTATGCTCGCAAACCAAGGTTCCAATGTATTCTAATTTTCTGAGATACTGAATTTGGGATTTTCACTAGCTGTGAGCCATAATCCTTAAAATAAAGAAATTAAACATATCACTCTGCGTGTAACGCATCTTTATAAAATATATGAGTTTCACTTTTTGGATTGAATTACTGAAATAAATTTACTTTTTGATGATATTCAAATTTTTGAGTTTCACCTGTTCTGTATATTTGCAATAACAAAAAAAAAAAAATTATACCCAGAGGTCTTTGTATCTTCTATTATGACCAATCTGACCCTCAGAATATGTTTTTGAAGCAAACATTTAAAGTGTCTAGAAAGGGCGCCCCCTATAGGAAATTGGCTGACATTTCCCTGTCAATACAATACTCTTTTGCCTAGTATGTGTGCTCTTTGTACACCGCTTGGTTGTGATACAAAGCACCCAATTGTTATTGGACGGTATTGGGATTTATGAATGGTTATTCTTTATACCTAGAAGAATGCCGTTACTGTATGTGGATTTGGCAGAGATGGAAATGCAGTCAAATCCAGTGCACAAAAAACATTATAGTACTTTATCCTAAAGAATGTGTTTCTCCAACATTTCATATTCCTGATATTGCCTGTGGTACCATGTACATGTGTTACAAATAACCCTGTTCTCTTTGTATTGCTTTATTTGTGTGATGATCCAGCCAGTTCCCCTGCTTTCCTAATTCAAACTGACCACGCTAGACATGAGAGCACTTCCACCCCAGCGTGGTCAGTTTTCCGGCTCTGCTGGAAGAACAGCCTACCTGTCCTCCAATGTTACCGTGGACTCAATGTCCGCCAGAACCCGCCAATGACACAGGCAGAAAAAATGTAAACAAGGCAGATTATGGTTCTATTAGAAGGAAAGGCATGGATCCTGTGTTTCTGCAAAGCCGAACCATGGATCTTTGCCTTCCCCTAGTCAAACCTAGACACACAGGTAACCCTTTGAATGTCCCTGATGTTAATCCCTTCCCAGCCAGTGTCATTCATACAGTGAGTAGGGCTGCACGATTCTGGTCAAAATGAGAATCACGATTCTTTTGCTTAGACTAAAGATCACGATTCTCAAAAACTGAATGCCAGAACACCCCCCCCCCCCATATAAATCTGTCGGCGTCATTTGCGTTCCACGCTGGTTACGTGGAACCAGTGCCGGTCCCCCCTTACACCAGGCATTCCCAGCGGGGTCCCCCTTACACCAGGCGTTCCCAGCGGGCCCCCCCTTACACCAGGCGTGCCCAGCAGGGTCCCCCCTTACACCAGGCGTTCCCAGCGGGGTCCCCCCTTACACCAGGCGTTCCCAGCGGGGTCCCCCCTTACACCAGGCGTTCCCAGCGGGGTCCCCCTTACACCAGGCGTTCCCAGCGGGCCCCCCCTTACACCAGGCGTGCCCAGCGGGGTCCCCCCTTACACCAGGCGTTCCCAGCGGGGTCCCCCCTTACACCAGGCGTTCCCAGCGGGGTCCCCCCTTACACCAGGCGTTCCCAGCGGGGTCCCCCCTTACACCAGGCGTTTCCAGCAGGGCCCCCCTTACACCAGGCGTTTCCAGCAGGGCCCCCTTAAATCATCAGGTATGATGCCCCAGCAGCATAGACTCATTACAGAGTGGACAGGACAGAAGGAGCCGGCCGGGTGGCTTCTAATAGGAATTGAGCTGCAGCTCCGCCCACCCCCGCCCCTTCCCACGTCATTACATTCACAGACAGACATCAGTGGGGCGGGAGGTGGGCGGTGCTGCAGCTCAATTCCTATTAGCAGCCACCCGGCCGGCTCCTCCCGTCCTGTCCACTCTGCACTGAGCAATTCCTATTGCTTGGTCTACAATAAAATGGCGGCCGTCGGAGACATTGTTTCCGCCCGGCCGCAGACCTCTAGCGGCGAATAATCGGGGGCCCTGAATAATGACTGCGTGGAACCAGCTGTGAAAAAGCAGAATCGCGGGTCATCCCGCGGGGAGATCGTGGGCGGGGAGAATCGAAATCGCGATTCTCTCCACGATTAATCGTGCAGCTCTATTTTTGTAGCACTGATCACTGTATTAGTGTCACTGCTCCCCAGAAAGTGTCAAAGGTGTCAGGTGTCCGATTTGTCCACCGCAATATCGAAGTCCCGCTGAAAATCGCTGATCACCGACATTACTAGTTAAATAAATAAATAAATAAATAAATAAAAATATCCCATAGTTTGTAGACGCTATAACTTTTGCACAAACCAATCAATATACACTTATTGGGATATTTTTTTTACCAAAAATATGTAGCAGAATACATACTGTCCTAAATTTATGAAGAAATTCGATTTTTACACTTTTTTGATTTGAGTATATTTTATAGTAGAAAGTACACGTTTGTGTTTTTTTTTTAATTGTCGACAATTGGGCCTTGAACAACAAATAATGTTCTCTGAATCTGTTCTATAAATTGCAAGGAATTTTTCAAACTTTATTGCGTTCTTGCATGCTGTTTGATAAATGCTAAGGGTGGGGGAGGGGTGGTAATCTGTGTTGTATAATCACATGATCAGTTGCAATGTTGTAATAAGAGAAAAGCTTGCAGAGAAAACCGTTGCACAAATGACATTTCTTAGGGAATTCTTGACAAAGTGTACGGAATGAACCCGTGGTTGTCATGGTTACAAAGAAGCCCCAGTTTTGCAGTTTTAGAGAATTCCAGCTGAGTATGGGAGGATAGGAAGGTCACTTTCATGACATTATATTACACCCAGGTTGTAGGTATGGAATGTACATTTTTAGAGAAAATTGAGTTATGCTTTACATTTTAACTGAGTTGATGTTTATAATAACGGGTTTGATTCTATTCTCCTGTACTGGGCAAGGAAAAGCAGAATCTGATTATTATGTGCAATGCAGGCACTTTTATACATGAGTTGTGTATTTCAATGTATGTACAGCTGAGATCCTATAGCCTTTTTTCCGCAAACTGTGGTCCAATGGCGGGGCACCATTCCTCCCGCTGACACCAATGGCGGGGCACCATTCCTCCCGCTGACACCAATGACGGGGCACCATTCCTCCCGCTGACACCAATGGCGGGGCACCATTCCTCCCGCTGACACCAATGGCGGGGCACCATTCCTCCCGCTGACACCAATGGCGGGGCACCACTCCTCCCGCTGACACCAATGGCGGGGCACCATTCCTCCCGCTGACACCAATGGCGGGGCACCATTCCTCCCGCTGACACCAATGGCGGGGCACCATTCCTCCCGCTGACACCAATTGCGGGGCACCATTCCTCCCGCTGACACCAATGGCGGGGCACCATTCCTCCCGCTGACACCAATGGCGGGGCACCATTCCTCCCGCTGACACCAATGGCGGGGCACCATTCCTCCCGCTGACACCAATAGCGGGGCACCATTCCTCCCGCTGACACCAATGGCGGGGCACCATTCCTCCCGCTGACACCAATGGCGGGGCACCATTCCTCCCGCTGACACCAATGGCGGGGCACCATTCCTCCCGCTGACACCAATGGCGGGGCACCATTCCTCCCGCTGACACCAATGGCGGGGCACCATTCCTCCCGCTGACACCAATGGCGGGGCACCATTCCTCCCGCTGACACCAATTGCGGGGCACCATTCCTCCCGCTGACACCAATGGCTGGGCACCATTCCTCCCGCTGACACCAATGGCGGGGCACCATTCCTCCTGCTGACACCAATGGCGGGGCACCATTCCTCCTGCTGACACCAATGACGGGGCACCATTCCTCCCGCTGACACCAATGACGGGGCACCATTCCTCCCGCTAACACCAATGGCGGGGCACCATTCCTCCCGCTGACACCAATGGCGGGGCACCATTCCTCCAGCTGACACCAATTATGGGGCAGTATTGCCTCCACTGACATCAATGATGGGGCATTGTTCCTCCCACTGATACCAATGATGGTACACCATTCCTCCCACCAAAAACAATGATGGGGCATCTAATACTCCCAGTGGCCACAGCCTAGCCCTCTCAAGCTTGAAGGACTGTTAACTAGCCCTTAGTTTAGTAAATTTGGAGACCCCTGTCCTATACCATCAGACACAGCTTTCATTGCATATGAAACTGTTTATATGGTTTGAAGAAATGAGATAGTTTAACCCTTATTACACCATTCCCAAAAAATGATATTTTATTGTGCCATTACCAGAAGATTAACCTTATTGTGCCATGCTATGTTACTTTATTATGCAATTGCTATTTTACTATATTGTGCCATTGCTATGTTACTTTATTGTACCATGCTATGTTACTTTATGTGCCATTGCTATGTTACTTTATGTGCCATGCTATGTTACTTTATGTGCCATGCTATGTTACTTTATGTGCCATTGCTATGTTACTTTATTATGCAATTGCTATTTTACTATATTGTGCCATTGCTATGTTACTTTATTGTACCATGCTATGTTACTTTATGTGCCATTGCTATGTTACTTTATTGTACCATGCAATGTTACTTTATTCTACCATGCTATGTTACTTTTTGTGCCATTGCTATGTTACTTTATTGTGCCATTGCTATGTTACTATATTGTGCCATTGCTATGTTACTTTATTGTACCATGCTATGTTACTTTATTGTACCATGCTATGTTACTTTATTGTACCATGCTATGTTACTTTATTGTACCATGCTATGTTACTTTATTGTACCATGCTATGTTACTTTATTGTACCAAGATATGTTACGTTATTGTGCCATTGCAATGTTACTTTGTTTCAGAGAAGTAGAGCGCAGTTGGTTCTCCTCGGTGTTCTATTTCTCATTCGTCTGTTTCATGTTTACATATAAAGACTGCTGTGCATGGACAGTAAAACAGATGTTTTGTTCTCTGCTCAAAAGGACGTATCAAAACATTGAATGCTTTGTTGTTGCCGCAAATATACTGTCATCCAGTACAAAGCAGAGCGCGGTGTTTATAAAAGCTTGGCGATTCATCACAACTCACTAAGTGGGATTTACTGATAAATGGCATTGTGGATTGTTGGCTAACCGCTGGTATGTTCAATTAAAACAACTAATTGTGACTATTATCCGCATTGTTCTTTCTGACCACTAGGCGGATGTTGGAGCACGTCCAAGTTTTTATATAATATAGTGTATCTGTGCCAAGCACAAGGTTGGTGTGTATATACTGTATGACCGTATGAATATCTGTGCAATTCCGTATAATAGAATATGGCATTTGTCATATAATAATGGTAGAATGATTTGTAATTATTTTCTTTTTATGTATATCTTTCTATTGTAGCTCCTAATGTTGATACCCCATACTTAAAGTGGAGGTTCCCCCTAAAAAAAAATTCTAACAATACATTGAGAAGACTGATTGCACTGCGGGTATGCTGTTTTTTTTCCCCCGTACATACCTCGTTACCGCCGTTTCATCCCTCGGCTTCCGGGTATGATTCTTGCTGGACTGGGCGTTTCTAGTTGATTGACGTTCCTCCGACCGACGCATACTTGACGTCACGACTTTCCGAAAGAAGCCGAACGTCGCTGCGCAGGCGCCATATAGAGCCAACTCTATACGGCGCCTGCGCAATAACATTCGGCTTCTGTCAGAAAGTCGTGACGCGCAGTATGCGCCGGTCGGAGGAACGTCAATCAACTAGAAACACCCAGTCCAGCAAGAATCATACCCGGAAGCCGAGGGATGAAACGGCGATAACGAGGTATGTACGAATTTAAAAAAAAAAAAACCCAGCATACCCGCAGTGTAATCAGTCTTCTCAATGTATTGTTAGACATTTTTTTTTAGGGGGAACCTCCACTTTAAGTACTTTCTTTACTATAGTAGTCTATTTTATTGTTCTTCGTGTACTTTAAATACTTTGGGCCAAGCTGATCCAGACAAACTGTTTCTTTAACTATCTCATGCAGTGGCTGTGTGAGCCTCACAGCGCCTGTGATTGGCAGTGGAGCTGCGCGCTGTCAGTTTCCTTGCGGGCTCGGGCACATCGACTTCTGAACGCGCCCAGCCACACACCCCAGCTCATACTAACAATGAGTGTGGCGCTCAGGATTTTTCAGGCTAAAGAAGATAGATATATTAACAGCAAAAAAAAAAAAACCTTACACGCTCGAGGGTTGAGGTGCAGGCCAGTCCTCCACCTTAAACCCTAATGGTGTGGGATTGTTTTTCAGGGGTTGGGCTTGGCTCCTTAGTTCCAGTGAAGGGAGCTCTTAAGACGTTGGCATACCAAGACATTTTGGACAATTTCATGCTCCCAACTTTGTGGGAACAGTTTGGGAATGGCCCCTTCCTGTTCCAACATGACTGCGTGCCAGTGCCCTTTGGAATAAATTAGAGCAGAGACTACGAGCCAG
The DNA here is from genome assembly GCF_905171775.1 of Rana temporaria. Lineage (NCBI taxonomy): Eukaryota > Metazoa > Chordata > Amphibia > Anura > Ranidae > Rana > Rana temporaria. Next base: position 71,505,159 of record NC_053490.1, read on the forward strand.
GCCTTCTTGACCACATCAGTGCCTGACCTCACAAATGCTCTTCTGGAAGAATGGTCAAACATTCCCATAGACACACACCTAAACCTTGTGGACAGCCTTCCCAGAAGAGTTAAAGCTGTTATAGCTGCAAAGGGATGCAGCTATAACAGCTACGGACTAAGACGCATGCAATTGAAGTTCATGTGTGTGTAAAGGCACGTGTCCCAATACTTTTGGTAACACAGTGTATGTTGGGTCACCTTTACAGTGTGTGTGTGTGTGTATGTGTATGTGTGTGTGTATGTGTGTGTGTATATATATATATATATATATATATATATACACACATATATATATATATATTAGTGCTGCAACGAACGATTATTTTCATAATCGATTAGTTGGCCGATTATTGTTTTGATTAATTGGTTAATAACCTTAGAAAAAAAATTGGCGGCGATTTGCATTTTTTGCAATATTTACAGTAGTACTATAAAGGGCTATTTTTTTTTTTTAACCCTATTATGTTACTGGCCGATTAATCGATTATGAAATGAATCGATTACCATTTTCATAATCGATTCGTTGTCGATCAATCGATTAGTTGTTTCGGCTTTAATATATATATATGCAATTTCCAAGTGGGGGCCACATCAAACCGGAACACGGCCGCAAATAGCCCGCGGGCCGGACTTTGGACATGTTTGACATAGAGGGTTTTGCACAAATTTGACTGATGTGGAAATGTGCTTTAGGTCACTTCAGTATACTTCTAAAAAACCTTCCATATCATTGATTGTATATGGCGTTGTCTGTAATTTTTATTTTACACATTCTGCAACTGCATATCTGATGGTCCTGCCTACACTGGGAGAAATAACAGCTCTATGGTGAATAGCCGGCTTAGCTGTGATAAGAGTCGGTGGAGTTCAAGCTTTCAGGAGAGAAGAGGTCAAGTATTAGGATATGATAACAAAAGAGTCTAAGAAACAACACAGAAAATGCCCTTGGGGAAGTAAAGACTAAATTAGTACAAGGCTTTCAGCGAGGTATTACATGCCCTTTTTGCTTCCACAAGCATATTGTACTGTCAGGTTTTTTTCCCCCCACCATCGCTGTTCCATTGCTGAGATTTCCTTTCACTTCCTGTCCCATAGCCAAACAGGAAGTGAGGGAAAATCCCTGCAAATTTAAGGAATTCCTTGGGGACCCTAGGCCACCAGAACTAGTGTACCCAGTAGAAGACTTCCCTTCTATTACTTTTTTGGGGACAACCCAAAATTTGGGATTTTCTTTTATTGTCACTTTCAATGGTAAACAGTGGTATAATGGTAAAATGACAATTTGAGAGGGTGAATCTCCTTATTGGGGGTACAGACAGCAATTAAAACTGACAATTATAACAATTCTAATCCCTCTCCACTCTATCCAAAACTAAAAAAAGTTTTGCTTTCAGTTATACCTTAATATTTGAAGCAAACTTACCCATCCATCCATGGGGTTGATTTACTAAAGGCAAATCCACTATGCACTTTAATTGCACTACAATCGCTGTAGATCTGAGAAAGGAAAAAAAAATCTGAAATGAGGGGAAGCTCTGCTGATTTCTATCATCCAATCACATGCAAGAAAAATGCTGTTTTTATTTTCCTTGCATGTCGTCCTCAGATATACAGTGTAGTGCACAGTGGATTTGCCTTTAGTAAATAAACCCATGTCTCCATGCTTTATTTTGTTGAAAAATTACTTTGAAAAACATTTCAAAGTACAACCATCTTGAGCAAGGACAGGTGATTCATGTAGCATTTACTGCCTGGAATACACCTGCCCGTAGCTCAGGCATGCAGGCAGGAAGGTGAGCTTGGCTGAGAAAACCACTCCTCCAGTTTAAATAATACAAAAATGCCCATGAATACTTCTGGGATGTATCACATCATTTTAACCTAGTCCAGAAACCAGGAAGTAACCGAACAAGTGTAAAAAAAAAATGTAAAAAAGTAAGTATGATATACCTTCCTATATGTTTATATTAGGGATGCACCGATACCGATACTGGTATCGGTGCCGATACTAGGCTTTTTTGGGAGTATCGGTAATGTAATCTTGGGAGAGGACCACCTCCTTCTCCCCTCCAGGCAGTGCCATCCCTGCCGACTCCTCCCAGTGACATCACTAGGGGCCGCCGATTTTGACAAAACACCAGGCTGCCTGTCCTAACAGACCACCAGCCTTGTCTGCGCAGTCCGCTCTGCACACCTCCCCCGCCCCCAGCTCTGACTCACGACCACACAGAGCGCTGGGTCCCGGCTCTCCCTGGCTGGATGCTGAGGCAGAGAAAGGAGGGGCTCTGTATGAAAACACTGTATGGTGATATCCTGTTGCACTGAGCAGGGGGCTCTCTCCCTCCTCCATGTGCTGTCTCTTGTACCATACAGCCTCTGACTGTCTCTGTACCATGCCTGCAGTCTCTGGCTGTCTCTGTACCGTGCCTGCAGTCTCTGGCTGTCTCTGTACCATGCCTGCAGTCTCTGGCTGTCTCTGTACCATGCCTGCAGTCTCTGGCTGTCTCTGTACCATGCCTGCAGTCTCTGGCTGTCTCTGTACCATGCCTGCAATCTCTGGCTGTCTCTGTACCGTGCCTGTAGTCTCTGGCTGTCTCCTGTACAATGCCTGCAGTCTCTGGTTGTCTCCTGTACGGTGCCTGCAGTCTCTGTCTGTCTCTGTACCATGCCTGCAGTCTCTGGCTGTCTCTGTACCATGCCTGCAGTCTCTGGCTGTCTCCTGTACCATTCCTGCAGTCACTTCTGCCTGTTGCCTCCTCCTTCCCTACTCCAGCTCCTACCTCTGCTCCCAATAACCCTCCTATCCCCATCCTCTCCCCCCCCAGTGATCACAGCCTTTTCCATCCCAACTCTCCCACCCCACAATCCTATTTCACCCCACCCTCAACTACCTTGCCCTCACTTATCCTCTATTCCCACCCTGCCCTCACCCAGCTCCCGAACAACAACAACCACAGCCCACTTCCCAAACCACCCCTTTTCCTAGGCGATAGGTATCGGTAATTGGTATCGGCAAGTACCTGAGGTAAAGTATCGGTACTCGTACTCAGTGGTAAAAAAGTGGCATCGGTGCATCCCTAGTTTATATGTTATCAACATGGTAATTTATGATAGTTAATTGACAGAAGTTAATTTAAAGTGGTTGTAAAGGTGTCCCCCCCCCCCTAAAATAATATACATGTTCTACTTATCACCCTTACGTCCTCTTCAGGAGTCCCCTGCCAGCGCGCTAGGCTCCTCCATTTCTCTGAGTGCCCCCATAGCAAGCCGGCTGCTGTGGGGGCACTTGTGCGGGCACAATACCAAAGCCAGTCTGTGTACTTCTTCTTCCTTATTCTGTGCCAGTCCAATGAGGATGTCTGCACTTGATCTCACGCATGCGCTGAAGGAGACCGGGCACAGTTTATTATTGAATAATAATAACAAACCACGACACATTCAGTATGCCGATTGCATAAGATCAGGTGAGATCTTCCTGGTAGGCAGGGCACTGGTGACATAACCTTCCCAGGCAGCACCTAGCCTTTTATTGCAGTCTGCATCTGTGTTGCAGATTTATTGCTTACTCTGTGTAGGGACAACATTGTCCTTGGGATAGAAAGTAAGGGGAACAAAGCCTTCAACAGCAAAAAAAAAATCTGACGAGTTTTAAACCATTCTCCAAGTAAAGTTTTTTGCTGGAGTTATACTTTATGGTTACTCTGATAATAATACAGTAGGAATGAGCTCCAGCTATCACATACATTGGGTTTGTAGTGATGGTATGGGGCTGCATCTTGTTACAACACGATGAGATGAATAGTATTTGGGGGATTTCCATAATACACAGGATACGGCAGTGCATGAACGCTGCAGGCATGTCAATGACTGTCTTTTTCATTACTGTACACCTTTTCTGTTGCCAATATTGAATTTTACATGATGCTAATGACTGTATGATGCAGCAGGCCGACTTTGTATTCCAGGCCTGTATTCTCACTGTCTGCTCTATAATTGAGAACAAATGGGCAGGATGCTGCTAGTGGTTCAGACTTTATAATTGACAAATCAACATAATGGATGATGTTCAGATTACAGGATGTTGATACATGTTACTTATGTGAACACACTATGGACCGCCAACAAGACAGTGATAAATGGCCCCTGTTCATATTGAATGCACCAAAAACTGCCTGAAAACATTCATTATTCATGAGCGTTATCTACAAGAGCATTCTTTTGCACCACAGACTAATGACAAATCTGCAGTTGTGACATGGTTCTATGTGCTGCAATTTATGAAGCACTTCAGCTGCAATTAGAGTAAAGCGGTCATCTAAAAGTAATAAATTAAAGGAAGGAAAAACATTATGGGCAAAAAAAAAAATGGACCAGTCGTTGCCCAGAGTGAATTTATTTGATTTGGAATCAGACATCCTCCAGCGAAGCAAAGCCATCTGAATGGTTATCCTACTTGGGATCGTATTGGGTTTGTTAATGTTCTATATTGTATATCCGAATTTTAGAACGAATTAAAAAATACCGTATTTATCGGCGTATACCGCGCACTTTTTTGCCCTCAGGGCAAAATCGTGGGTGCGCGGTATACGCCGATACCCGCTTTCCCGCGCCGAGTTTTGAATACTGCAGTACACTCGGGTATAGTCGGGCAGTCTCAGGCTCCTTCCGCACTCACGTCCTGGACGTACAGGACGTCAGCGCGGGTAGCCGAGCATTGCCGACAATACACGAGTGTACTGCGCTCTGTATATGTCGGCGCAGTATTCAAACTCGGCGCGGGAAACGAGCTGGGAGGACGCAGCAGAAGGACGCCGCAGAAGGACGCAGGACCGCCGAAGAGGACACCGGACCCGCCGAAGAGGACACCGGACCCGCCGCAGAAGGACACCCGAAGCCGCAGAAGGACACCCGAAGCCGCAGAAGGACGCCGGACCCGCCGAAGAGGACACCCGAAGCCGCAGAAGGACGCCGGACCCGACGAGGCCGCCAATGGATGCCGCGCAAGACACCAAAACTGTAAGTACAAAAAAAACTTTTTTTCCACAGGATTGGGGGCCACTTTAGGCGTTAGGGAGCGCGTTATACCGCGATAAATACGGTAAATGCAATTGAATATGTTAAAGAGCAACACAAGCCTCGTACACACGCACAGTTTTCTCGGCAAGAAAACTTCTGGCAGAGCTTTTTGCAGAGAAAACCGTTTGTGTATATGGTTTCTCGTCAAGAAAACTGACATGAATCTCAACGAGAAAAATAGAGAACCTGCTCTCTATTTTCTCGTCGGGAGTCTCAATTTTCTCGTCGTGATTCTCGTCGGACTGGTTTACGACAAGAAAAACGTTTGTGTGTATGCTTTTACGAGTCTTAAAAACCTGCGCATTTTACAAGTCTTAAAAACCCGCGCACCATTAGAACACAATAGCACAGTCGGAGTGATTCCGCCATCCACCTCAAGTGTGTGGATGAGGGAGTCACGTAATATTTTTTGTGTTTAACCTGTTAGTGTAACTTAAAACAAATAAAATAATAATTTTATCTTTTTAAAAAGTGAAAAAAAAAAATAGCTGTTCATCCAGCCAGTGATCTTGTAAGCGTATAACTTCCTGTGCTTTCTGTCACCTGTCTCTGGACTGTTATCAGTTAGCATTATTCCCTGCTATCTCCGTGGACTACAACATCTCCCTGCGCATTACGAAAAAAAGTCTCTATCCTATGGCGACAGCTCTGCTCAGTATGGTTGTCACCCTAGGACAGGAAGTGAGTTACTGGTAGGATTTCTAGGTTAAAATAAAGGAAAATAAGTGTTAAGAAAGAAACCTAATGCAGCCACCACAGCTGCAAACTATGAATTTTTGTTCTTGGGTTTTAATACGCTTTAATGAAAACATAGAATAAGTAACAGTTTCATGTGGTTTTCAATCTTGCCATTCAAGAGGGAGCACTCAGTAGCTTAATGTTATTACTTTGTATCTGTTAGATAAGATATCAACTAGATAGAAGTTTACTGAAAATATAGCAACCCCTTATCTCCTTCTCAGCACTTAAGCTAGCCATTGATGGATCGACTCTTGACCTGTGTTCTGTCAAAATAGCCAACTCGTCAAAATCTCCAATTACTTCTCTTCCGGTGACTTTCCAGCAGCAGTAATTGCAGATTTCGACAATTAGCCTGTTTTGACAGAACACCAGCAGCGTATACAGTACCGTACACAATATGAGTAAGCATTGTTAATCCGTCCGTGCTAATAACCAACAACATGGCCGCCTCCAAGGTAGCGCCAACTTTTTACCTGGTGTTTTGTGAAAACAGCCAACTCGCCATGTACCATAGTGTATACGATGACGGTGTTCTGTGAAAACAGCAAATTCATCGACATCTCCATTTACAGCTGCTGGAGTCTCAACGGAAGTGAAGTGGTTGGAGATTTTGAGTTGGCACTTTTGACAGAACACCGTTTCAGCAGAGACCGGCTGAGATTCGATCCATCTTTGGGCAGGCTGATTGTATCAAAGTCAATCCATCGATCGACGTGGATACACTCAGCATGTCGGATTTTTAGCATGTGATTATTGTCAGCGGCTATAGCCACTAGCCATAATCATTGTGTTCTTCTGGCAGGGGTGGGAGAACACAATACTTAAGCAGGAGGGATTCCCACCATTAACACTGACTGTGTTGAAGGAGCAATTAAGCGACTTTCTTTTCTGAAACCAAAGAAATTCACATAATCTATGGCTTGCCTTACACAAGTCCTCATGCTCCTAACTTTGTGCCCATGCATGGTTTCATTATGGAAAGCAATGGCCCTACTCAGACTACCCTCTACTTATAGTGGATGGTGTAAAGTCAGGAGTAAAGCTGGCCATACATTAGTAGAATTTTCTTTAAAAAAATTTTTTTTTCATTTTCGGAATGTTTGCTCGATTTTAATGGGATCAAATCGATGATCGGTTTCAACCATATTGACATGGAAGATTAAATGAGAAATATGAAAATGTTTTCCCTGAACAAACAAAATTGTGACTGTGAATGTGGTTTTTGTTCTAGAAAAATAATACATATTGTAATGCTCATGTGCATCCCAAAATCAAGTGTAGAATTAAACATGCCACATTTCTGAGGGTGATTATTAGATAGGATTTATATAGCTCCAACAGTTTTACAACATTAGGGCAGACGGTACAGTTTTGCCGCGTTTAGTGACGTTTTCTGCGTTTAGAAGCGTTTTAAAAAAAAAGCCAAAAATGAAAAACACCTGTAAACGAAATGCGGCTGAACGCGAGTTCCGTGTTTAGCCACGTTTAGAAGCGTTTGGCCCATGAAATGCCTCTAAACTCAGCTTCTGCGCCCATTTTTTTTTGCATTCCAAAAAAAGCCTCTAAACTCAACTGCCTAGAAACGACTGTAAACGACCCTGTGTGCATGTACTGATAGGATAACAGAGGAGAGTTCAGGGGCATTTGAAAAAAATACCCAACTGCTCCTAAACGTCCATTTAGGCCTCATGTACACTGCAACTGGTAAACATAAATTTAGGCCTCATGTACACTGCTGCTAGTAAACGGACATTTAGGCCTCATGTACACTGCTACTGGTAAACGGACATTTAGGCCTCATGTACACTGCTGCTAGTAAACGGACATTTAGGCCTCATGTACACTGCTGCTAGTAAACGGACATTTAGGCCTCATGTACACTTCTACTGGTAAACGGACATTTATAGCTAGATTCACAGTCCTCGCCACAATTGCGCCTAATTCAAATTCGGCTGAGGGGGCGTGACCCGACGTGATTGATGTTTTTTTTAAGCTGCACATGTGCCGTGCGCCTACATTTCCCAGTGTGCATTGCGCACGATTCAATAGTCCGCCGCAGGGCCTATTGATTTTGACGTAGACGTAAACAACGTAAATCCCTATTCACGGACGACTTACGCAAACAACATAACATTTTCGAAGCGGGAACGGCGGCCATACTTTAACATTACTATTCCAACTATTTGTTGGAATAACTTTAGGCCTGATAAAGCGTTACGTAAACGGCGTATCTGTACTGCGTCGGCCGGGCGTACGTTCGTGAATAGGCGTAGCTACTGATTTACATATTCTACGCCGACCGCAATGGAAGCGTCACCTAGCGGCCAGCCTAAATATTGCAACCTAAGATAGGACGGCGCAAGCCGTCGTATCTTAGATATGTTTAAGCGTATCTCTGTTTGAGAATACACTTAAACATAGGTCGGCGCAGATTCTGAGTTAGGTCGGCGTATCTACTGAGAGTTCTACTTCTCCTGAACTCTCCTCTGTTATCTTATCAGTACATGTACACAGGGTCGTTTATAGTCGTTTATAGGCAGTTGCGTTTTGGAGGCTTTTTTAAAAAAAGCAAAAAAATGTGTTCAGACGCTGAGTTTAGAAGCATTTCAAGCACCAAATGCTTCTAAACGCGGCTAAACGCGGCATGTAAACGTGGCAAAAGGACGTTTTTAAACGTGGGTTACTATCTGTCAAGTTAAATCGTTCAGGAGAGGTTGTAAAAATGTCCATGTACATTAAGCCTAGCAGCAGCAGTGTACATGAGGCCTTACAATGCGGTTTAATACAGTAGGAAGCAGAGGGCCCTGCTTGTTTTAATGCGATCATTGGCAAGTCTATAATTATACTGTTGAATACTCTAAAGCCTCGTACACGCGATCGGATTTCCATCGGATAAATCTGTGGAATTTTGTGCGAGGGAGTTGGCCGTAAACTTGGTATGCATACAGACAGCAGAACTTTTTCAGCCAACATACAAGAAACCAGGGCTGTGGAGTCGGTAGATAAATGTTCCGACTCCGACGGTTTTATGTACTTCCGACTCCCCGACTTCGACTCCTCTGTATTAATATGCAAATGTATTTTATACATTCCTTGAGGGAAAGAAACGCAACCTACCACAGGACTACTGGCTGGGAAGCCAACAGTCTACTGTATTGCACAGTTTAAGCAAAAGACAAACACAATGAAAACAATCAAGTGGCTGGATAGTAGCAGCAGGCATAAACATCAGGAACAGGATCTTTACCAGTTCAAAAATACAAACCACATTATTTGGTTGTTTTAAAACAAAAACAAAGCTTATCTATAATGAACCAAAAACAAAATCTGTAAAATCTAGAAATGGTTTATATTAATCTTGAAATGTAGTTATAGACTTAGCAAATGCAAATCAATTCAATGTAGAGTTCTAAGGAAGAGAATTGCCTCTGCCAGATCCTCTTTCATAGAGGCTCTTAAGTCAGACTTTATTATTTTTAGGGAAATAATCTTTCGACACTGACTTGGGTGGGTGGCGTTGCAGTAACTATGCTGGCCACATCACTAACGATCTCTGGATAAACAAGGATGGCTTCTTCAACAGTAAGTTTTGATGAGCGATCATACTTTCCAACTTCTTTTAGTGCTTTATAAAACTCCTGTTGGATTTTTTTTATTTGGACACTTACTGGTTCTCTAACATGCGTTCCCTGTAAAAGCAGAACACAACACTATGGAAAGTATAAGTATTGCAGCTCCTAATTGTGCGTTGCGTGCCATATAGTGAAGCACATGAAAAGCATGCTTCTTCACGGTCACTTAGCGTGTTCGTTTTGCGGTTACGTGAGGCACTGCATGCATTGGTCTTTATTCTTACAGTAGAGAAGTCATTAATTATAACTTTTGTGAATTGGGACATTTAAACTTGCTTTTTTTTAATTTTTTATTCCAATCTAAATTTAGTAGGAGTCGGAGTCGGTGCATTGTTTGCCGACTCCGACTCCAGGTACCCAAAATTTCCCCCGACTCCGACTCCTCGACTCCGACTCCTCGACTCCGACTCCGACTCCACAGCCCTGCAAGAAACAATGTGGTTTTTCAGCTCTTTAGCAACATGCTTTGGGCAACTTCTGCTAATGTTTTGCTATGGTTAGAATTAGTTCAGAGCATGTGTGTTTGTACTTTTGGATTTTTTTTTTTGACGGACGATCGGATAATCCGACAAGACACATTTTGTTGTCGGAAAATTTGAAAGCATGCTAAGAAAACATTTGTAGTCGGAAATTCCGACAACAATTGTCCGATGGAGCGTACAAATGGTCGGCTTATCCGTCAAAACCCTACCATCATACATTTTTTGTTGGAAATTACGATCATGTGTTATGAGGCTTAACGAACCATTTTCCTGAATTTCTGTATCCAACTAAATTCTTCTGGTGTATGGCCAGCTTAAATAAATAAGTACAAACCCTATGTATAGGGAGCATTTCTAAAATTAATGTAAAGTAATTACGACAAACCAACTTCCCGATTTACAAACCTTTTTAATAATTATTCAATTATTAAAGAGTAGAATGAGCTCATTATATGCCGGGCATGCCAAACTAAACACAAGTACAAAGCACAAGTTCCTTTGAACTCACGATAAGTGGTGCCAGCATTGTTCCATTAACTTCTTAATAAGGAGTGATTGTGCATAGCCTATTGCTTCTCTGCAGCTGAATGCTTAGCCCCCAGTCATCCATGGAAATTCTTCAAGTCAGATAGTTCTAGCTGACATGTCACTACATTGAAAATACTTGGAACTTGCCACCGGTGAGATGCTCAGAATATTTACGTGTTAAATAATCTATGCCGTATCCGGTATCCCCGCATGAAATCATAACCATTTCTTTCATTTTAGGAAAAAATTTGCTCTTATGTGGCCCAGCAATATCAAGTATTCCTTTTGAAAGTCCGAAAGTTTTTGGGCTCTGTAGGGGTTAGCAAGAGTTCAATAAAAAGGAATTATAACATTGTCAAAGTTCTTATTATTGTGCCCAGTTATCTTCAGTCTCTTGAATACAATATATAGATGGGTGTCAGTCAGTCCTTTTTCCATATGTAAAACAGAACAGTACTATTCAGGTCAGAACATGGTGTGGAAAATCCGTGCTCCGTGCACTTTTCCTGTGTTCAAACACATTGCAGTGCAGTGTCTGTGTACCAGTACTATGCAATCCGGTTGCAGTTTCCAAAAGTTATGCAGTTTGAGCCCATTCAAAATCCACTTTTCCGCAACTCCAACTATCGCGGTACGGACCTTTGGTTACAGAAAATGCTCAATCGGACAATTGTCAGATTTTCCACGGACAAATGTTCGCTGTTCATGCTGTCAAACTTTCTGACAACAAATATGCTTCGTCGGATCATCCGATCGTGTGTACACAAGTTGATCGGTCTACAATCCAAATTACAAACACGCAAGCTCAGAACCAATGCTAAACATCAGACAACAATAGCAAAAGTTGCCCAAAGGGTGGGGGTAAAGAGCTGAAAAAACATGTAATTTGGTGAATGTTGGCTGAAAAAGTTCTGCCGTGTGTATGCAGAACAAGTTTGTGAAGGATGCTTCAGTTTAAATTCTCCCTGCTTGGTTAATGCTGTGTTAGAAGGTGATTTCATGTGTGACTCATCTCTCTGTTAATATGTTAAATAAGGCTAGCTTTTGAAAGGCCTTTAATTGTGTGATAACACTGTCTAAAACCTATTGATGCTCAGAGGTGTGAATAGGTGTCAAGCGGCATGCGGAGACGAAACGTCTGCTTAGGAAACTCAGTGTGTGAAGGTGGTTTGTTTTATGCCATTAATTAAGGAATGTGCAGTGATTAGACATGATAATGATAGGCCGGTGCCGACCTGTCTAGAATGTTGTAGTAATTAGCCTTAGTGTGTGATTAGGGGGGTGGAGATCTCATGGTTGCTTTAATGCCTGGTACTGTATATAAAGCTGAGAAGAAACCATTAAAGTCTGTCTTGTTCCAGCAGTGAGCTCTGACTCATGTGTGGCTTAATGGGCGATCTCAGGAATATTCCTCCTAGTGGAATATTGGGTGATGTTCTTATGGAAGAAGGGAATCTTTGACGGGGATATCATACCAATACCGTCACAAAGTTCACTGCCAAAAATCCACGGAAAAGTCCGATAGAAATCCGATCGTGTGTATGAGGCTTACGTCGACTGTGAGCCTAATGCTTCTTTAAAAAAACAGGCATCCCTCTGCCGTGGTGGCCAATGGGACTTGTAGTCTCTCCATTCACAAATCTCTGTAGATCATAATAAAGGAAGTTGTTGTTATAAGGAGGGGAACCTAACTTTGGTCTCACAATGCCCAAAAACCTTAAACAGAAAAGCTTATCCTGGCCACACATGGTTCAAAATTTGAGCCTGGGGTAGCCCCACCGACACCACCCATTTCAACAAACTGTTTCAAAACAGCTGGTCGTAAAAATTATTGGCAAAGCAGGAAGTGAAGCCACGCAGATGCAACCGGAGTTTGGGCTGAATGAGAGACCTCTTAACCTAAGCTTGCCATATGCGTTTAAAATTTTGGCCAATTCCCGCTGAATTTGACCTGGGAGTGTCCCTTTTCGGCACCATCTTGCTCAAAGGAACTGGTTGGAAATCTGCTGGCCGAACCGTGACTGCAACCAATCAGATGAAGTCACTGTTTGGGTATTGTGTCAGCCGTGTGTGCCACCAGAAGTAGAGATTACTATATCCACACTGTTTAGTGTAGATGGAGGAATCTTTAGGTGTATTACTAGCCTTATGCCTCGTACACACGATCAGTTTTCCCGACAAGAAAAGTGTGATGTGAGCTCTTTGTCAGGAATTCTGACCGTCTGTATGCTCCATCACACTTTTTCTGTGAGAATTCCTGCCAAGAAAAGATTGAGAGCAGGATCTAAATTTTCTTGAGAGGAAAAATTCCTATCGGGAATCGCGGTCGTCTGTATGCAATTACGACGCGCAAAAAAAAAACATGCATGCTCAGAATCAAGCAGAAGAGCCGAAACTGCCAATTGAACTTCATTGATTTCGGCTCGTTGTACGTGTTGTACGTCACCGCGTTCTTGACGTTCAGAATTTCAGTCAAGATTTGTGTGACCGTGTGTATTCAAGACAATTTTGAGCCATTTTCCTGCTGGGGAAAAAAAACGAATTTTTCCTGTCGGAAGAACTAATCGTGTGTACAAGGCATTATACATGTATTTTAGAGTCTAGCTACCCTCCGGAGAAAAAATGTATAACTACAAAATGAGGCCAAACCTGTTTAAAATCAAGTGAAACAGGTTGTCCAACCTGCTTGTCTGAATATTGGTACATATTCTGTGAGGTCATCGACAGTGAAAAATTACATTAACTAATCAATTACTGCATCTCCCATATTCATTTAGCAGCTATACTTTCAGTTTAAAGTGGAGGTTCACCCTAAAAACAATTATATACCATTCAATCCAGCATACTGCCGACATGTACAGTATGCTGTTTTTTTTTTTCGGTTTACGTACCATAGTATAGGTATCCCCCCCCCCCGGCTTCCGGGTAGTGAATCCCGCGGGAGTGGGCGTTCCTATTCAGAGACTAAGTGATTGACGTAGGACAAAAGCTTCCCCCCTGGCGCAAAAGGCCTGTCACCAGTTTCCGAAAAAAGCCGAACGCCGGTGCGCCGTATAGAGCCGACTCGTAGTTCGGCTTCTTTCGGAAACGGGTGACGCACACTATGCGCCGGGCGATGCTTTTGTCATACGTCAATCACTTAGTCTCTGAATAGGAACACCCACTCCTGCGGGATTCACTACCCGGAAGCCGGGGGGAAAATATCTATACTACTGTATGTAAACCGGAAAGAAAAAACTGCATACTGTACATGTCGGCAGTATGCTGGATTGAATGGTATATACTTGTTTTTAGTATGAACCTCCGCTTTAATGGTTAACTCTAAAGGCAAATATTTCTAATCAGTTCCTAAGAGCATTGGTTGCGCGATTGTGTAATTCGAGAGCTCGCTGTGCATGTTGTGTAATAAGTAAGCCCCCCTACTCCAAGGTGTCTTCAGCGCATCATCTCAGCCTTGAAGGTTTAATTTATGAGATCAAAAGATATGAAAAATACTTGTCAAATAATGCGATTAATCTTGGAGAAGTCTACATCGAAAAGACAGCTCAGACACACTAATCATCCAAACAGTTGCAGGAAATCATAACTAATATATTAATGCCATCTGTTTTGTGTAGGCAGTAATATAGCGTGGTTTTATCTCCGAAAGACATTTCCATTAAGCTCAATCTTCCTACACAAGGTTAACACATGCCTTAAACTTTCTTTACTTACGCTTCTTCTAGCCAGCTTGAGTACACCCTCATTTTGTATATCTTGTCCATTTTTCAACTTCTTGTTTTAAAGCTTAACTCGGAACTATACTGCATCAGAGCATCACAAACCAAAAACGCTAATTAACCACTTAAAGACTGCCCACCGCATACTGTATATACTGCGGCAGGGCAGCTCTATTGCGTGAAACAATGTACCTGTATGTCGTTTCATGCAATAGTGTGGGCGCATGTCCACTGCATGCAGGAGGAGCCGATGCCTGTGCCAAGTCAATCGCCTGACCTGAATACGATTGAGCATGCATGACTGCTGAGAAGCTTAGGCTTAACTTGCTCTTAATTCAACCATACCAAAAAACCTTGCCCCCCCAATAATTACACACAGACCATTTAAAGTTGGAAGTGGGCAAGGCCACAGCTTTATTGAAACATATTGTTATAACAAACTTCAAATCCCAACAATCCAAAAACCATGCCAGTCACGGTTACACCGTTAGCATATATAAACAAAAATGTCTAGTCTAAGAGGCCTGTCTCCACCATCAGTGCGAGACAGGCATTAAACTGACCCTGTGATTCAACGTGAGGGCTTAGCCCAAAAAGTAATGCCAATTGCTGGCCAGGTAAAACCGCCAAAGAAGCTGTGACGAAACAACAACACCATGGGCGGGAGGGTGGACAACTCTTGTGACGTCAATTCTTCGGAATTAGTGGGACGTGCCCCTGCGTAGCTATTTCTAGAGTTCTGTCTCCACCCCCTCACCTCGTGCCATCGTAGCCAATCCCAGTGGAGCCACTCCGACTCCCTCCTTATGTTGACGCCCTGCCTGGTTGCCAAGCATCCAGCAGTCAAGGCTCCCTTTCCTTAGTGCAGGGCGGGTCAAGGGGCCTTCATTTCACTTGCTGAAGACAAAACTGAAGGGAAAATGCCCCAAGAACAAGCAGGAACTGAAGACAGTTGCAGTAAAGGCCTGGCAGAGCATCACCAGGGATGAAACCCAGCGTCTGGTGATGTCTATGCATTCCAGACTTCAGGCTGTAATTGACTGCAAAGGATTTGCAACCAAGTATTATTATTACAGGATTTATATAGCGCCAACAGTTTACGCATCGCTTTACAACATAAGGGAAGACAGTACAGTTACAATACAATTCTATACAGGAAGGATCAGAGGGCCCTGCTCGTTAGAGCTTACAATCTTAAATTTGATTTATGATTGTTAATCTGTCCCATTACTTTTGGTCCCTTAAAAAGTGGGAGGCACATATACAAACTGTTGTAATTCCTACACCGTTCACCTGATTTAGATGTAAATTCCCTCAAATTAAAGCTGAAAGTCTGCAGTTAAAGCACATCTTATGTGTTTCATTTCTAATCCATTGTGGAGCCAAAAAGATTAGAATTGTGTTGATGTCCCAATATTTATGGACCTGAATGGAAATTTGCTTATGGGTTTAGATATGCTTTAACTTCAGCCAAAACTTTTTGTTAGTTTTTGAGTGTGAAAAGTTTAGAACCTCTGTCAACATTTTATTGCTGTCTGTATCCATGTTTGGAAGATTTGCCTTTTGCTTCCTGTGATAGGTGCTGGCATAGCAGAAGGTAAAAAAAATCCACTTCCTGTCTATTAAACAGGTATCAGAACAGTAGTGATGGGGAATCAAGATTGCAATAAATAAAGAAGGTTTTAGAACCTTTGTTTTATTTTGCTGCCTGTGTCCCTTTGGGGAATTCAGTTCACTTCCTCACCAGGTGGTGCATATCAGGCAGAATGGTAAGTGAAGGAAAAGCAGTGGGACATACTAGATTCTATCGTTTTTTTTTTTTTTTTCTTTCTCTTTTTTTTTCCTGGATAGGTAAAGTGTATATAAAACCAAAACATTTTTTATTTATTTTTGTATCACTTTGGATGTGTCCCCATTGGGGAGAAGCACTCTTCCTTTTTGTCTTAAGGTCCCCTTTTTGCATATGCCTTTCACTTTTGTCTCACTGACAACAGTCCGTTAGTGAGTCAGTGAGACAAAAGTGCCCAGTGTCAGAAAGCTGGGTTTGCGTCCGAGATCTTGGGTCTTCTAGCAGGACAATGACCCCAAACATACGTCAAAAAGAACCCAGAAATGGGTTCTAAAGTGGCCAGCAATGAGTCCAGATCTAAATCCCATTGAACACCTGTGGAGAGATCTTAAAATTGCTGTTGGGGAAAAAGGCGCCTTTCCAATAAGAGAGACCTAGAGCAGTTTGCAAAGGAAGAGTGGTCCAAAATTCCGGGTGAGAGGTCTAAGAAGCTTATTGATGGTTATAGGAAGCGACTGATTTCAACCAAATATCAGGTTAAGGGTGCCAAGAATTTTGACCGGCCCATTTTTGGAGTTTTGTGTGACATTATGTCCAATTTGCTTTTTTCCCCTCCCTTTTTTTTGTTTTACACACAAAGGGAATACACATGTGTATAGCAAAACATGTGTTACTGCAATACTTTTCTGTGAGAAATACTTGATTTTCTGGAAAAAAAATCTGGGGTGCCAACAATTTCGGCCATGACTGTATTTTAGGCCTCATGCACACTGGCCATTTTGCCCAGGTGCATGAAGCTCCAGTGTTTAGCTGTGACTTGAGAGCACAGATGCCTCATTCAGCCCCGCTGTCAGCAGCCTGTCAAGCTCTGAAAGGCTGACAGCTTCTGCGGCTGGACAGGGCCTGATGGTGCACCTAACGGTTTGCACATTTAGGACAGTATTTGCCCGGGGGTACAAATGCAGGTAACACGAGCAGTATGCATTCTGGCCATTCGTTCCTGGGCACATACTGCCCTAAACAGAAGTACCACTGAGTGCACAACCCACCTCATGCACCATATCTAAACGCCAAGTTTGCATGAGTCCTTTAGCTTGTCCACAAAGTGTAACAGGTGCATGAAGAATTTGAAAACCAACCTAATGGGTTCAAAAGCAGAGCATTGGAATGCAATGGAAAATGTTTAAGACAGGGTTTGACAAATTTGCTTGGAATCTAGGAGCCAGCTAAAGTTAGGAGCCAGAAAACGCACCCCGTCCCGACGAGCTTGCGCGCAGGAGCGAACACATACGTGAGCAGCGCCCGCATATGTAAACGGTGTTCAAACCACACATGTGAGGTATCGCCGCGATTGGTAGAGCGAGAGAAATAATTCTAGCGCTAGACCTCCTCTGTAACTCAAAACATGCAACCTGTAGATTTTTTTAAACGTCGCCTATGAAGATTTTAAAGGGTAAAAGTTTGTCAGCATTCCACGAGCGGACGCAATTTTGAAGCGTGACATGTTGGGTATGAATTTACTCAGCGTAACATTATCTTTCATAATATTAAAAAAAATGGGGATAACTTTACTGTTGTCTTATTTTTTAATTAAAAAAAGTGTATTTTTTTCCCAAAAAAGTGTGCTTGTAAGACCGCTGCGCAAATACGGCGTGACAGAAAGTATTGCAACGATCGCCATTTTATTCTTTAGGGTGTTAGGATAAAAAATATATATAATGTTTGGGGGTTCTAATTAGAGGGAAGAAGATGGCAGTGAAAATAGTGAAAAATGACATTAGAATTGCTGTTTAACTTGTAATGCTTAACTTGTAATACCAACGGCCACCACCAGCTCACACAAGGAAGAGCTGGGGACTTCACCAAAAAAATTTTTTTTTTTTTTTTTTTTTTGCCCACCTTACAAGCCAAGTAGCCAGGATGCTATTTCTAGTCGCCATGGCGACCTGGCGACTGGAATTTGTCGAGCCCTGGTTTAAGATGTACTGAATGTGGCTCTCACTAAGCCTTATAAATTGCAATGATGTAGTAAAAAACATCTTGGAGTCTGTCGTCATTTCACAGACTAAACTAAATTTCAATAAAAACCTCTAAATCGTTGTGAATTTTATATCTGCTCACATAAATGACAGCTAAGTATGTTAATGGTGTTTTTGTGAGTTAATAATGTCATATGGGAGCCATTAAATCTTCTCCAAAGAAAGCATCACATTGCCATCTAGGCTGTCCGGCTCAGTATTGTGAAGGACATTTTGTCTCGGTAAACAATTTGGTGCTCATCAATCTCAATTTTAAAGAATGACATGTTCCCAGTCTTGGAGCATGAATTTTTCCTATTGCCCTGAAGCGGAGAGTTCTGAAAGTAAAAAAAGATTACATTGAGTTGTTTGAGCGTACTCTTAATAAACCACAAAGCAGTATGAAAGCCATCCATCTGCTGGAAGCGTCAGCCAGTCACCCGCCTTGTGATCTCTTTGCATTCTTTCCATATGTGGATTCTCAGACAGGCCTATCTTATACGGTAGGAGGGTTGCGCCCAGGGCACTAGGAGCAAAAAATGCCCTAAATTATTAAAGAAGAATGCAGGAAGGCAATAAAAGCATCTACAGTATGTAATCTATCTGCATTACACAACCACGCTCCACTTTTTTAAAAGACTGTAAATGCTTTGTATGAAAATAGCATACTACTTATGGGGTCTCCATATCTGACAGTCAAACGTATGATATAAAAAGTTTGAATGTTTCATTTTTTTCCAGCATAACAAATAGATGTTAACTAGCAAGAAAGCATTCACCTCTTGTAATACAATACATTTCCCTATTTTGCTCTCTGTAAAATGTGGATAACGTTTTTTGGGTCCAGTCTTTGCATTGTACTGTTGGCCCCTTAGGCTCTTTTGGTAAATAAGGTAAGTATTAAACCAATACGTTTTATTTTTATGGTGAACAAGGTTCTAAAGACAGGTATTTGCACCCACTTCCGGTCACACGTTACGGGCAAAAGACAGGTTTTTCCTGACTTCCCGTCTGTCCCCCGTTGTGTGCTGGGAACACTCGGCTCCCAGCACACAGTGTGTGAGCCAATCGGCGGGCACTAAAGGTTAGTATGAGTGACAGGTAAAATGTTAGAGTAACAGTACTGTGGTGTGGATGGGTAGCATACCTCCTAACAGGGCTTGACAAATCCCGGGCGCCAGGTCGCCATGGCGACTAGAAATATTGTCCTGGCGACTTGGCTTGGAAGGTGGGCAAATCTGGTGGTGAGCCGTTGGTATTACAAGTTATTACCACCAGATTTGAGCTGGCACCATCTGGTGGTGGCCGTTGGTATTACAAGTTAAGCATTACAAGTTAAACAGCAATTCTAATGTCATTTTTCACTATTTTCACTGCCATCTTCTTCCCTCTAATTAGAACCCCCAAACATTATATATATTTTTTATCCTAACACCCTAAAGAATAAAATGGCGATTGTTGCAATACTTTCTGTCACGCCGTATTTGCGCAGCGGTCTTACAAGCGCACTTTTTGGGGAAAAATTACACTTTTTTTAATTAAAAAATAAGACAACAGTAAAGTTATCCCCATTTTTTTTTATATTATGAAAGATAATGTTACGCCGAGTAAATTCATACCCAACATGTCACGCTTCCACTCGTGGAATGCCGACAAACTTTTACCATTTAAAATCTTCATAGGCGACGTTTAAAAAAATCTACAGGTTGCATGTTTTGAGTTACAGATGAGGTCTAGCTCTAGAATTATTGCTCTCGCTCTACCAATCGCGGCGATACCTCACATGTGTGGTTTGAATAACGTTTACATATGCGGGCACTGCTCACGTATGTGTTCGCTTCTGCGTGCAAGCTCGTCGGGACGGGGTGCGTTTTCTGGCTCCTAACTTTTTTAGCTGGCTCCTAGATTCCAAGCAAATTTGTCAAGCCCTGCCTCCTAACTTTTCAACATTGAAGTGCGGGACATTAAAGTTGTTGAGGGGGGGTAACCTTACTTCTTGCCCTTTCCTCCTCTGGTGCCGCAGTTGAGCGTGGGGAGGGGAGTGGGGGACCTCGGACCTTCTCTTCCTCCTCTTCACCTCTTCAATAAGGTTATGCGGGAAAATATCCTCTCTTGCCGGAATGGTATGGGGTAGCATTCACATTTGTTTTGGCATTGTATCTTTTCACGAAATCCAACCTGTATATAAATTAGTATTTAGCAACCTCATGCTCCCAGTTTCTGAGGACCATTAAGAGCCACCATGCTGGTTTTTGTGGCTTCTCAGAATACCCAGGCCTAATAAAACTAGCCGTTTCTTCTTCGTTCTCTATTGTCAAGAATAAAAAAGCTCAGCATGATCATAATCTTAAAATTAGAGGTTGTGGTTTGCATTGCATTATGTTGTCATACTGGAAAACCACGTGGCAGGCTGGCACTGCAGACAAAAGGATGCCACAAAATGAGCTGTTACCACTCTTAAGTTGAATATTTTTACTTACCCAGTGTTGGATGAGAAATGTAGAGGAAGCAGAATATTTCCTAAAATAGCAGGCACATGCCTTTATTGCAACCATGAAAACCACTAAAATGGAGTGAAATATACTTAGATTGTACTGAGGTTTAGTGAACTTTATACCACATTCACCTAACTACACAATGGCATAGTATATAACATTGCAATCCCCCATTGCTGAGAAATTTAGGCTTGGTCATGGCCACAAGGTTTTCTTGCGAGAATCTGAATCTCTCCATTTGGTTTTTGATGGTCCAAAGGCTGGTTGGTGAATAGATTGATAGCAGTCTTCCTGTTGAGGTGTTCCTATATGTGTTTTCTGTGCTTGAAGTTAGAAAATTCTGCTATAATTTTGCTAAATTAATCAATTACATCAAGGGCTCACACGACATTAGTGTGAAAAAAAATATGAACATGTAGGAATAGGTTAAAGAATTGGGCATGTGGCATACTTTGCACACTTAACAGACAGGGATGTCCTTATGTAAGACCAGGAAAACACACTGAAAATTGCAGTGACTCCTTAAATTTGGTGTCGGTGGAAGAGGGCCCAATTACATTGGGTAGAATACTCCTTGCATTGTGGATCAGTGAATACTCCTTGCATTGTGGATCAGTGGATACTCCTTGCATTGTGGATCAGTGGATACTCCTTGCATTGTAGATCCGTGAATACTCCGTGCATTGTAGATCCGTGAATACTCTGTGCATTGTAGATCCGTGAATACTCTGTGCATTGTAGATCCGTGAATACTCTGTGCATTGTGGATCAGTAAATGCTCCTTGCATTGTGGATCAGTGAATACTCCTTGCATTGTGGATCAGTGAATACTGCTTGCATTGTGGATCAGTGGATACTCCTTGCATTGTAGATCCGTGAATACTCCGTGCATTGTAGATCCGTGAATACTCCGTGCATTGTAGATCCGTGAATACTCTGTGCATTGTAGATCCGTGAATACTCCGTGCATTGTAGATCCGTGAATACTCTGTGCATTGTAGATCCGTGAATACTCCGTGCATTGTAGATCCGTGAATACTCTGTGCATTGTAGATCCGTGAATACTCTGTGCATTGTGGATCAGTAAATGCTCCTTGCATTGTAGATCCGTGAATACTCCTTGCATTGTAGATCCGTGAATACTCCTTGCATTGTGGATCAGTAAATGCTCCTTGCATTGTAGATCCGTGAATACTCCTTGCATTGTGGATCAGTGAATACTCCTTGCATTGTGGATCAGTGAATACTCCTTGCATTGTGGATCAGTGGATACTCCTTGCATTGTGGATCAGTGAATACTCCTTGCATTGTAGATCTGTGAATACTCCTTGCATTGTGGATCAGTGAATACTCCTTGCATTGTGGATCAGTAAATGCTCCTTGCATTGTAGATCCGTGAATACTCCTTGCATTGTAGATCCGTGAATACTCCTTGCATTGTGGATCAGTGAATACTCCTTGCATTGTGGATCCGTGAATACTCCTTGCATTGTGGATCAGTGAATACTCCTTGCATTGTGGATCAGTAAATGCTCCTTGCATTGTAGATCCGTGAATACTCCTTGCATTGTAGATCCGTGAATACTCCTTGCATTGTGGATCAGTGAATACTCCTTGCATTGTGGATCAGTGAATACTCCTTGCATTGTGGATCAGTGAATACTCCTTGCATTGTGGATCAGTAAATTCTCCTTGCATTGTAGATCCGTGAATACTCCTTGCATTGTGGATCAGTGAATACTCCTTGCATTGTGGATCAGTGAATACTCCTTGCATTGTGGATCAGTGAATACTCCTTGCATTGTAGATCATATGGGAGAATACTTTTTGCATTGTGGATCAGTGAATACTCCTTGCATTGTGGATCAGTGGATACTCCTTGCATTGTGGATCAGTGAATACTCCTTGCATTGTGGATCAGTGAATACTCCTTGCATTGTGGATCAGTAAATACTCCTTGCATTGTGGATCAGTGGATACTCCTTGCATTGTGGATCAGTGAATACTCCTTGCATTGTGGATCAGTGAATACTCCTTGCATTGTGGATCAGTGAATACTCCTTGCATTGTGGATCAGTAAATACTCCTTGCATTGTGGATCAGTGGATACTCCTTGCATTGTGGATCAGTAAATACTCCTTGCATTGTGGATCAGTGGATACTCCTTGCATTGTGGATCAGTGGATACTCCTTGCATTGTGGATCAGTGAATACTCCTTGCATTGTGGATCAGTGAATACTCCTTGCATTGTGGATCAGTGGATACTCCTTGCATTGTGGATCAGTGGATACTCCTTGCATTGTGGATCAGTGGATACTCCTTGCATTGTGGATCAGTGGATACTCCTTGCATTGTGGATCAGTGGATACTCCTTGCATTGTAGATCATATGGGAGAATACTTTTTGCATGTGGATCAGTGGGAAGAATGTTTCTTTCATAGGTTATCAGTGGGAAGAATGTCCCCATAAATTGATGATCAGAGGGAAGAATGAATCTTACATGATTCTTCCATTGGCTATCAGTGGGAACAATGCACTTTGCATTGTTAATCAGTGGTAAGAATACGCCTTATATTGGTGGTCAATAGGAAGAATGCGTCTTACAATTCTGATCAGTAAAAAGAATGCTTCTTACATTGACGATAAATAAAAAGAATGCACTCTGCATTGATGATTAGTGGTTAGAATGCCCCCTGTACATTCATGATCAATAGGATTACTGCCCCCTTCCAAATAGCTCATTGGTGTTAGTAGTATCTTATCTGAGAGGAGAAACCGTGGTTGCGAAAAGGCTGCCCTAAAAGTTGGGTATACGCAAAGTAGGTGTTCCTTAGTGGTGCTTAGCTTAATTTGAGCATCATATGTATGGACTGGTGGTGAGTGGTGCTTTTATTCCAGTCTGGGCACTTTTTAATTTTGATCGTCATGAGTTAATGGAGAACTTGAAGCAGAATGGAAACTTCAGAAATGTTTGGTTTTTTTGGCTTGCTTTTTGGAAGAATAAGTAAGATTCCACATCATGTCAGGCATCTTGCAGTTGATGAAAACATCCTCCTTCTATGTGTTCCAAATGGCAACTAGCCATTTATACACACAGTCCACTTTAATAGCATCTTCCGCCAAAGCAGGGTTCCTTCAACGAGAAACATCCGTACCCTAGTAACCCTTAATTTAGTTCATTATTAAAGCAGTTCTTTGGTCATTAAAACAATAGATAATTAAAGGTTAGCAACTACAGAAACTGTAGATGCTGACTTTTACTATAATAACCATTTTAATAGAATTTTTTCAGTTATATAAAGAAAACAAAAAGATGCATGCACTGTACTTGAGTCAAACAGTTCACAGTCTTAAAAGAACATAAAACAATTTGGAGGCCATCAATAAAACAAGATAGAAGGCCTAGACAGCAGAAAGTTGCCTTAGCAGGGGCCATTAATCTAGGCAATAAAAAAAAATATATATTAACAACTAATAATGAGCAGTGTGCGAGCATTTAAAATATCAATGGCAGGCTCAGTACTATGGCACCATTGTAGCCTAAATATTTTAGTGCCCATCCCATAGATAAAAAGTAAAATGAAGAGAGCCATAACAGACTAGAAAAAAAAAGAAAGAAAGGGATTAGAGCAAAGGGAAAGAGGACTAACGCAATGTACCAATTCATCAGTAACCACCCAGCTACCAAGAGAAGGGCAAATACAGGGGGGTGCCATTCAAGGCGGATCTTCTAGATGCTGACTTTTAATAAGCAGATACTCACTTACCTGTCCAGAGATCCAGCACCGGTTTCTTCACTGGTCTTCAGTCCCCGGCACTGTGGGCAGCCTTCTGTGACTCCTTGTGGCTTGCCCAGTATGTAAGCACTAGCCACGCTGTGCCCTGTGAGTGGTCCCACAGCTTTCTGGGACCTGTGAAGTGTCCCAGAAGGCTCCCGGCAGGGAAGAGGGTAGGAGAACTTCCACTCAGATCGCCTAAGCAATCTGAGCAGAAGTGGGAGCAGGTACTTGTCAAAACCAGGTACCTGCTTCCTCCCAAAGAATTTTTAAGGCCCCTTTCACAAGGGTGCTTCCACCCAACTGAATCTGCGTACTAAGCAGGGGGATCGCTCCACTGATCCCCACTGAGCAGGCGGATGACTGGTCCTGTCCGCTCCGCTATGCAGAGCGGACACGGACACAGCCCATTTTCCTCTATGGGGAAATCGGATGGAAATGGAATGCCTGTCCATTTTGATCCGATCCACCAGACGGGTGAAAAATAGGAACATCCGTTTGGATTTTGCGGGCAGAATCGGATCAGATAGCAGCGGGTGTCAGAGGACTTGTGTCCGCCGACATCCACCACTCCATAGAGGAGACTACAAGGTCCGATCAGGTCCCCAAAGTTAAAGGTGGGAGGAGGAAGAGCAGATCTTAGTGCAATTTAACGTTAACTTCTTACTTCCATTTTCCGTTTAGCTTCCATTCATCTGCTTATTTCTTTTGGTTTCTGTTTTTTACTATTACTGATTAAACTTTTTTTTTATTTTTGACTTTCGATCCAATTAGCGCTGGATTAAGACTGTATTAATATGCATGCATGTTATCACAGCATGCTGCAATCAGCATTATCTGCATTGTTGCACTGCAATGCCACTCATTCTGAATGGTGTGCCTTGTGGTGCGCTACATTGCTAAATATGGTGCTTGTCTGATTTCTTCGTTGTGGTGCATTGGCATCTGATTTATTTCAATGGGCTACTTTAATGCAAATTGCATTTTCGTAATGCACTGGAGCAGACAAACGTAAATCACGGTTAAAGAGGTTGTAAACTCTGATTAAAAAATAAAAATCCTGTAAGACAAAGGCATAATGAGCTAGTATGCATCGCATTATGATATTCTTACCTTAGAACGAAACTGTTGCAGCAGCGCCCGCACACCACTGAGACGACTGACATTTTCCACGGGCTCCGGCGATATGATTGGCCAGAGCTGCGATGACTTCGCTCCCGCTCATGCCGCCATTCACAGCATGGGGCTCAGAAGGAACGGCATGGGTGTCCGTTTCTTCAGAGTGCATGCGCTAGTGATGTCACTGCCTGCATGTAATGTAAATATCTCCTAAACAGTACACGGTTCGGAGATATTTTTACTACCTATAGCTAAACTTTATTATAGGCTTACCTATAGGTAAATTTCAGCAGTGGAAGTTAACTTCCTCTTTAAGGATCACTTTTAGTTACATTTTTAGCTCTAAAGACGGCTTTGTATTTATATTGGCCTAAAAAAAAGAAAAACACATAGTGAAATCTAACTATTTATTTAGCACTAGGGCTAGATTATAATAAGTATAACCAAGCTTACCTTTTTATATATAAAAGCCGCTACCTTCCCATCAGTTTCAGTAATGATAAGGATGTTAACATGAAGAGGTACGTAAAATCTAAGTGCATCAGATTCCGCATCCTTTACACTGTTTCTGCACAGCACAAACTAATTTGACTTAAAATAAATATTTTATTCCTGAGAAGAGATACCACATATGTTACATCACAGATTAGCTGAAAGCGGTACAGGCTTTTTTTTATGGAACTCTCACAAGCAATCATCAATCATAGCAAACAGATGGCTGCGAGCAGTGAATATAGTAAAAGTAGCTGAGCGTGTTATGTTGTAATTACCACTTTAAAGTAGAATCAGTTTAAGCAAAAAAAGCTGCGAAGAGAGAGGGCTTCTGTAACAGTGACTGTAGAGATTGTAAAGATTTACATTTTTATAGCTGGCTCCTAGATTCCAAGCAAATTTGTCAAACCCTGATGTAACATATATCATAGCTTACGGAGTGCAGCAATCAGGAGTATGTAACGTATACCATAGCTTCATAGGTGTGTGCAGCCCATTGCATTAGGGTGTGCACCCCAAAGCTCAAACACAATATCCTTTCTCTACAGCTTCAGCTGCATGGGGTAGTGAATAAATGGGAAGTGCTCTGTGCTGAGTGGCTTCCCGTTCATTCACCAACTGAAGGATAGTAGACTATGTTTACTAGAGGTCGACCGATATATCGGCCGATATTTGGCCGTTTTGGAGAAATCGGCATCGGCCGATTTTCATCCAAATTAGGCCGATATTTATCATGGTCGTTAGCGGTGCCTCGGCTTCGGAGCTAGGCAGAGGCTGCGGCCTTTCCTGATGCTGTGACCGCGGCAGCAATCCGCGGAGTCGCTGATTGCCGCCGCGGTCACAGCATCAGGAAAGGCCGTGGCTTCGGCCTAGCTCCGGAGCCGCGGCCATCTTGGTACACCCAGCGCGGCGGCCCTCCCCTCTGTTTACACCCAGAGGAGGAGGGGCCCGCTCGCTGCCATCTGCTGACTTTTTTTTTTTTTTAGTTTTAGGAAGTCGGCGGCAGGCCTGTAACCGCCAATCGGCGGCCGCCGCTGCCGACATCCTCCACTCTGCAAAAAAAAGTCCCCTGACTGCTGCGCGCCCTGCCTCTGCCTACAAACCCCAGAATGCAGCGAGGGCCGGCAGTTACCCCTGATTGGCTGTTACCGGCCTGCTCTGCATTCTGGGGATTGTAGGCAGAGGCGGGGCAGCACGTCAGGGACGAATGGAGTCTTGTGCTAGGCTGGTGGGCATTGATAAATGACTGACATTGGGCTGTACTGGTGGGCACTGGTTGGCACTGAGGTGATGCACTGGTTGGCACAAATGTGGTGATGCACTGGTTGGCACTAATGTGGTGACGCACTGGTTGGCACTAATGTGGTGACGCACTGGTTGGCACTAATGTGGTGACGCACTGGTTGGCACTAATGTGGTGACGCACTGGTTGGCACTGATGTGGTGACGCACTGGTTGGCACTGATGTGGTGACGCACTGGTTGGCACTGATGTGGTGACGCACTGGTTGGCACTGACAGGCTGCACCCCACCTCTCCACCCTAAACAATTATCTCCTACCCACCTCTACACCCTAAACAATTATCTCCTCCCCACCTCTCCACCCTAGGTTTTTTGATGAGAAAAAAAAAATCGGCCTAAAATATCGGCCGCAAAAATCGGCAACACATATCGGCCATCAGCCGCCCCGATTTCCAAATATCTGCATCGGCCAGAGAAAAACCCATATCGGTCGACCTCTAATGTTTACTATGCTAAGTTTACTATGCTTCAGTTATGAATGGACACAGTGAGCAAGTGTGTTCACTGTGTCCATTTAGAAAAGGAAGAGGCCGGTAAATTTTATATTTACTAGCCCCTTCCCCCGCTCTCCATCCTGAAACATCCCTGCAGCAGCTAAGGGAGAGGAGGGAAGTCAGAAGCACTGCAGGGCAGGGGGGACCAACATGGGGGAAGCCTGGGCAGTAAGGGGAATCGGTAAGGCACAGTGATTAGGGTGTACCCAGGCACACCTCCTGTGCACGCCTATGCATAGCTTACAGAGTGCAGCGATCAGAGTATGTAACATACTATATATCAAAGCTTACAGGGTCGGGAGTATGGAACATACTGTATATCATAGCTTACAGAGTGCAGCAATCTATCATAGCTTGCAGGAGTCAGGAGTATGTAACATATGCAGTATCATAGTTTACAGAGTGCAGGAGTCAGGAGTATTGAAAAGCATCTATCAGAGATTATGGAGTGCAGTGATCAGTGTTGTGCCCCTTTATACTGGTAGTCAATGGGAGTTAGAATGTGCACTTTTTTCTGTAATTCAGTGACCTGTGTGACATTAGTTCCTCTGTCATTACACAGAGTTGCACATACATATCATCTTACATTGATAACATAATGCAATTGAAAAGCGGTTCCTAATTTGCTAGAAAGAAGACCGATACCTCTGGCATCACCTTTGCCCTCCATCTTATTTGATTTAACACAGACACTCCAAAAATACTAATGAAATTTGTACAAGCATATTTAGGAACAGCTGATCCCTCCAGTCTCAAAGCAATTTCCTTGCATGAGTGAAAGCCAGACTCATGGGACCAGATTCACAAAAGGGATACGACGGCTTATCTCCTGATACGCCGTCGTATCTCTGTTTCTATCTATGCGACTGATTCATAGAACCAGTTACGCATAGATATCCCTAAGATCCGACAGGTGTAATTGTTTTACACTGTCGGATCTTAGGATGCAGTACCGCGGCCGCCGCTGGGGGGAGTTTGCGTCGTAAACCAGCGTTGGGTATGCAAATTAGGAGTCACGGCGATCCAAGACGGTTTTTCGCATTCGCTACGTCGGCGCTAGTCTAGTTTCCCGTCGCAAAGTTAGTCGTCGTTTTGGGTGCCCTAACTTTACAGAGCAATCGTATTGCTGTATAAAGTATGGCCGTCGTTCCCGTCGAAATTTAAAAATGAACGTCGTTTGCGTAAGCCGTCCGGGAATACGGAATTACGCTACGCGCGTCGCCGTTCGAAAAAATGACGTCACTGCGCGCAAACCACGACGGGAATTGCGAAACAGAGCATGCACAGTAGGTCCGGCGCGGGAGCGCGCCTAATTTAAATGGCACACGCCCATTTAAATTACGCGGGCTTACGCCGGAGGCTGCCAGCGTAGTTTTCATTGCAAGTGCTTTGTGAATCAGGCACTTGCGATGAAAACTTGCGATTCTACGTGAATCTGGCCCTAATTTCTTATAACAGTCCAATTTGTTTTATTTTACCAGCATTTCTCCACTAGCATATCCATTTGTTATCTATTTTTTAAGCTAAGTGTGGTAATTATTATTATTGTATTTTCTACATCTTTTAACGTGAAGGTTCATATTCTGAAGATACATTTACTTAGAATTACAATTGGCATTTGAATAAATTGTTACTTACATTTTCTAAAGTGCTTCTCTGCTTTCCATTTAGAAGTTTCTAATTGCCTAAGATGCAGGTTTACAGAAATACTTGTGTTCGTTAGAGACATTTTAATGCTTTTTTTATATTAAACAACACGAAAATAATTACGAGACTGGTCACTCAGGGT
Organism: Rana temporaria; assembly: GCF_905171775.1. NCBI lineage: Eukaryota > Metazoa > Chordata > Amphibia > Anura > Ranidae > Rana > Rana temporaria. Next base: position 71,534,653 of record NC_053490.1, read on the forward strand.
TGTGGGTAGTCATAGTGTACATGTGTGCCCCATACTTGAACATACTAAAAGCAGCACTATCATGTTTCTTAGCACCGCAAATTGAAAACGCTATTTAATTCATTTTTAAAATTCAAAGCAAACTCACCTACCGTATTTTCCGGCGTATAAGACGACTTTCTAACCCCTTAAAATCTTCTTAAAAGTCGGGGGTCGTCTTATACGCCGGTAACCTAACCTTACCTTATCCTACAGACATGCAGAATCGCGGCCGTACGTTTTTTCAAAAGCCGCGCCTCCTACGTCTTCTGTTTCGTGATAGGCGGTACGCTCAGCTTCCCAGGAGGCACTGTGTTTAGTGTCCGCCTATCACGGAGGCCCTCTCGTCCTGTGTTTAGTGTCCGCCTATCACGGAGGCCCTCTCATCCTCGGACGAGAGGGCCTCCGTGATAGGCGAACACTGAACACAGTGCCTCCTGGGAAGCTGAGTGTTTCTGCCTATCACGGAACAGATGACGTAGGAGGCGCGCCTTTTGTCTGCAATCCATGTCTTGGGATAAGGTAAGGGCTTTAGATATACTTTACCGAACAGTGGAATAACTGATTTCCAAGGGCAGAAAACCACCCCCCAGGTCTGCTCAGCGAGTCTGGCATGTAATGGGGCACAGTCTGGCATGTAATGGGGCACAGTCTGGCATGTAATGGGGCACAGTCTGGCATGTAATGGGGCACAGTCTGGCATGTAATGTGGCACAGTCTGGCATGTAGTGGCACAGTCTGGCATGTAATGGTGGCACCGTGAGGCAAGGCATGACTAGTAGGAAGGGGGTAGTCTTATACGGTGAGTATATCCCAAAACCAACATTTTGGCTGGAAAATTAGGGGGTCGTCTTATACGCCCAGTCGTCTTATACGCCGGCAAATACGGTATCTATCTCCATGTCTCTATGCTTTTATTTTGTTAAATAAAATCACTTTGAATATCATTTGTAGCCATGGCCATCTTGAGTAAGGAAAGATGGTTTATGTAGAGTTTTACTTCCTGGAATCCATCTTCCCTTAGTTCGGGCTGGCAGGCAGGAGGGAGTGCTTAGCTGAAAAACTGCAGATAAAAGAAATAAGTACCCATAAAGACCCCCGGATGTATGACATCATTTCGGCCTAGGCCACAAACCAGGAAGCAACTGAAGAAATGTAAGAATTTAAAAACAAGTAAATATACAGTAATATACCTTCCTATCTATTCACGAATACTAGCAACATAAGATTTTTGTTGATTGAGAATTAAAAGAGTTTAGTTGTGCCTAAAGTAATTGTAAAGTCAAATTTTTTATAATTTTTTTTTAGTTAAAAATAACAAACATGTTATACTTACCTGCTCTGTTGCAGTTGGTTTTGCACAGAACAGCCCGGATCCTCCTCTTCTCGGGTCCCTCTTCTGTGCCCCCTCCCTCCTGTTGAGTGACCCCACAGAAAGCAGCTTATTATGGGGGCACCCGAGTAGGGTGACCACATTTCTAAATTACCATGCAGGGACACCCTCCCTTCCCAAAAATCAGCTTGTGGTGTAACGAATCACAACACAGTGATTGGACACAAGAGGCGGGATTTATGATTTCTCCAATTACAAGCAGGGGGCGGGATTGTGCTCCTCCAGGCATTCCCGGGCAGTACAAGTACTGTCAGTGAGTAAAGCGGTGATGTGGCTGCCTTTTTTGGGGGCATCAGATTGGCCCAGGGGGTGGCTGTGTCAGTTTCATTCCGGGACACTGTATTGTCCTGGCATGAATGTGCCCGGGACAGATCTGCAAAATGCGGGACTGTCTCGGGCAATCCGGGACACTTGGTCACCCTACACCCGAGCCGAGCCACAGCTACCTGTGTCCATTCAGACACGGAGCCCCGCTCCTTTCTCTCCTCATTGGCTGGCTAACTGACTTTGACAATGGCACCACACTGCTGTCTCAGCTAATGAGGAGGGGAGTCTCGAGCAGCCCAGACGATACTACAACATTGCTGGATCTAGAAGGGGCTTAGGTAAGTATTAGGGCGGCTGAGGGGGCATGCTGCACACAGAGGGCATTAAGATAAAAGACCTTCTGACTTTACAATCACTTTAAAGTTTTGTTACTGGGAGAATCATTTCTCAGTATTCACTTTTTATTACAGTTATATTTAAGATCAATTTATTTTAGATTTTCCTTCACTTATTTAAGCGCTGTACTGTTTATTACATAACTTTAAAGTACTGATGAGCCAGGAGCAGACCCTTTATAGAACTTGCTACACAGCTTCTGCATTGCTTTCATTACCTTGTTTCACCTTACAACGTTGCTTCCCTTTTTAATGCTATTATATACTGTAAATTAGTATAATTTTTATACTAAATACATTTTTGGCAATCGTGCGTCTCTGCGGTCTCTGAGTGCATAAAGTGGCTTTTGTTATAGCTACTGACACATTTACACACAGCCATTGCTCAGGGCAAGACTGTGCTCCCATTTCAGAGCTCATCAGATACTTTTTTTGGACACTTAGGCCCCATACACACCATAGAATCTATCCGCAGATAAATCCCATCAAATGGGTTTCTGCGGATAGATTCTATGGTGTGTACACTCCGTCGGATATTTATCCGCGGATAAATCTCCCCTGGGATGGATTTCCAGCAGATGGATATTTGCTGACATGCTCAACAAATCCATCTGCTGGAATCCATTCCAACGGATGGATCCGCTCGTCTGTACAGACTTACCGGATCCATCCGTCCAAAGGGATTCCCCGCACGCGTCGTAATGATTTGACGCATGCGTGGAATTCCTTATATGACAGCGTCGCGCCCGTCGCCGCGTCATAATAGCGGCGACGGCGCGACACGTCATCGGCAGAGGATTTCAGCGCGGATTTCAAATCTTCTGTAATCCGCTGGACCGTATCTGCGGATAAATCCTCTCGTGTGTATGGGGCCTGAAATAAGCAATATAGATTTCATAGGTTTATATTAAGACATGTGAAACACGTGTTAAAATTTTAATGATAATCATGTGAGTTGCAGTATTATCCTTACCATTCTTCAATGATGGGGGATACAAAGAGTTTATTGGAGTTTACACAACTAAAGCATATATCTTCATTTTGGAGGTAGCTTAACAAATATGCATTACTCTGCAATAACGGGGCATATATTTCCTCGATATGAAAATTCCTTAAAGTAGTTTAAAAAGCCAAGACATTTTTTTTATCTTAATGCATTGCATTAAGTTAAAAAAATCCCACTACTTGTATACCCCCCACTTCGCTAAATACTTACCTGAGTCCTATATCTTGATCCAGCGCTGTGCCCATCTGCAGTGGTGCTGGTCTGTGCTCCTCTCCCCACAGGGCACAGTGGTATCAGCTTTGGCTCCTGCTGCTGTCAATCAAATCCTACAAGAAAGGAACGAAGGTTGGGGCGGAGCTGCACTGTCTGTGTCTGTGGATGCACCCAGCCCGGCTTGGGAGTGAGCCAACACATCTGCCCCATAGCAAACTGCTTGCTATTAGGGCAGATACAGAAGAAGAGGAGTTTTAGGGCCATTCTGTGCAATGCCATTGCACAGAGCAGGTAAGTATTATTATTGTATTTTAATTTAACCTTTAAAACCGCTTTAAAGCTGTAGTTTAATATATGCACTTAACACCTTCCTTTATCGCCCCACCCACCCAAGGTTACCATGCAATTAAAATGTCTTAATCAAATCATTTTGTTTCTCTTTTGAGAACCAGTAACATCATTACTAAACATGTCTGCTGATCTTTGCACTGAGTTTGGTGGGAGTGGCCATCTCCTGTAAACATCTAAGCACCCTTCCACAGATCTTCTTTCAAAAGCATTAGATGGAAGAACACACCCCTGGGATCCCTATATACCTGCATACTTCTCCCTGCTGGCTACTGGGTGCTCCAGATTTGCATGTCCTAAAGGACGCCTGGGACGTGTTCTTTCATATAATGCTCGGAAACAAAATGATTGACAGTAAAAAAAGCTAAATGCTGTAAGGCCTCGTACACACGACCGAACATGTCCGCTGAAACTGGTCCGCGGACCAGTTTCCGCGGACATGTTCGGTCGTGTGTAGGGCCGACCGGACAAATTTCTGGCCTAGTGTATAGGTTTCCAGCGAAAAAAAGTTTCTTAGCATGCTAAGAAACTTGTCCGCTGGAAGCTTGTCCGTCGGACATGTCCGATGGTTAGTACGACTCATCGGACATGTCCGCTGGCCCGAGAACCCGCGCATGGCGTCAAAGTGATTTGACGCATGCGTGGAAGCATTGAACTTCCGGGTTTGCGGACGTGGCGGGGTCAACGTCACCGCCACGTCACCGCGCTGTCTGTCCACGGGGATTTTGGTTTGATGGTGTGTACAACCATCAGACCAAATCTCCGAGCGGACATGTCCGATGAAAACGGTCCACGAACCGTTTTCATCAGACATGTTCGCTCGTCTGTACAAGGCCTCAGAGGCAGGCCAATGACGTTACTAATCAAGAGGAGAAGGGATTGATGAATGATTGAAGCCGTTTAGACGGGGAATAAAGATGGCCTCCAGATAACTAACTGTTGCAGCTTCAAAGGTTTTTATCATGGAGATAAAACGTTTAGGGGAATTGAGTGTAATATATTTTAACACAGGAGAAGACTTGCTACAAGTGTGAGGGAAAAAAAGGCAAGGCTGGAGTTCAGCTTTAAAATGGAACTAAACCCATCAATTTAATGGTTTTCCGAAACGGTTATATTCAAGGCATGTCATTCAAGGCAATTCTTGTGCTCTCAAAGAACTGTCAAGCCATCAAATGTCTGGAGTCATAACTGATCATATGTGCGGAACCATGGCAACTACAGATCAGAGGCTAAGATGACCGCTGCCTTGTCTGTAAAGGATGGGGGGTTTAGTCCGCTTTAACTGTTAGCACAAGACCACAAATGGTGTATTTTTTTTTTATTTTTTTTTATGCATTCAGCATTCATTAAAAACCTAATTGTAAAATAAAATGTTCTTGAGACCCCAAGTTTTGCGATATAGCAAACTGAAAAATATAAATTATATCATTCCAAGGATTCTTATTCAAGTTAAGCAATTAACAGAAAATATGTTGGCTAGATCATCAGGCATCAGGATTCTGTACTGCAATTTATTGCACATAGATTATAAATGTCTTTTAAAATAATGTAGTTCTAACCAAATGTTGGAGTACACTGCCCTATTGACATTTTCTGCAGAAATACAATCGCCATGACAGCAGCCCCCACTCAGAAATAGGATAATATGTAATCAGAAATGGTGACACACTGACCCTGAATTGGTTTGACCTTCACATTACCATATTGAGGACACATTAAGCTATGGTGTCAGCCATTCTTATTGAACTCGCATACCTTCTAGTCAAGCCTGTCATCCATGATTTCACAGTGTCTGCCATTAACTATACATGAATGGGGTGAACTCATTTTACTTTTATTGCTGACTTGTGTGTTTGCTGGTTTGTGTTTTTTTTTTTGCCATGTGGCTGACCCATTTTAGTACGGTACGAACTCAGGATGCTAAAATTATTACTTTGTTGGGAAAGAGAGTGTCATGGATATGCAATAAAGTCTGGCAGCTTACCTGTCTCCATCTGTTTATTAGAGGCCTGACTCTGTTCTGGTTGCCTTTTTATCACCTCTCCTTCCTGTATGGCCCCACCCAGGCCATCCCAGGAAGTCTATATTAACTGTTGCACTACAGGTCTGCAGTGCTGTTCAACCGTGTTGTTAGCTTAAGTTCCTGTCTGCAGTGTGCTACGATTACCTTCCTGTGTACCGTTTTTGGCTCGTCCCTGACTTCTCCTGTTTGCCTGTGACCCTGACCTTTTGCCTCTCCCTCGGTTACCCTTGTCTGCCTGTTGCCCTGACCTCGGCTTACCCATCACTATCGCTTGTCCTGGTTGCTGCTCCCCCTCTCTCCCTGCGGAACGTGACCTAGGGGATCCCGGGGGTCGCAACCTGGATCCAGCTGCAGCGAAAGCCATCCTCACCACTAGAGGCTCTGGTGAACACAAAACTGGGTCTTAGACTTCGCGCCCTGGGGAATCTTGGGTTCACGCCTCCTCTCTGATAGCAGCAGTCGGCTATAGGGTTCACTACCCTGTGGTGCATCCCTGACCCCAACAGGGTGCACTTGTCACCTGACCACAGGTGACCTGGCAGAGAGGTGACTTAATATGCAGGTATAATATTCCCTTCTTGTTATCTATTTGAACTGGGATGAGGTGCCATATCAAGAGGATTCACCAGCCACCTCCCTACCAGCTCAGGTATAATATTATGTTTTGTGAAAATTTAAAGCAACTTTTGTCTCGTAATCAAATATTTTATATCAAGCCACTTCTGTAAGAAATAGACTGCATACTACAGCTGGCCATAGGCTGATTGGACTGTGGTTTAGCAGGGATTGGGGCAATTTTAATTGATGTGTGGCAGTCCCCACTATAAGGGGTTGTAAAGGTTTGTTTTTTATTTTCTAATATTTTCTAGGTTCTTTTAAGCATTGTTGGTTCACTTGCCCTTTCCTTCGATTTCCCTTCTAAATGTTTTTTTTTCTTTGTCTGAATTTCTTACTTCCTGTTTCTCCTCAGTAAACTTGCCCCCATCATCCATGGGGGTTAGTCAGCCAGAACAGCTTACTGAGGAGGAACAGGAAGTGAGAAATTCAAACAAAAAAAACAAACAAAAACAATCATTTAGAAGGGAAATCAAAGGAAAAGGAAAGTGAACCAACAATGCACTAGCTTAACCACTTCCCGACGGCAGTACGACTATATACGGCTGCAGGGTGGTTCTACTTCTCTGGGGCGCCGTCTTTTGATGTCCGCCCCTTTCCACGTTCAACGCGCGCGCTCCTGAGCGCGCAGTGGGGAACTTCTGTGCTGGCCTTGTCCCTTGGACACAGCCAATCACAGATCGCCGTGAACGGCCAATCGGAGTGGCCGTTTGCTAGGCGATCTGTGCGGCCAATGAGAGATGATCTCATATGTTTACATATGAGATCATCTCTCATTCCCGGCTCTCACAGACAGCGGTGCTGTCAGGGAGAGAGGAGACGGATCTGTGTCTCTTGTACATAGAGACACAGATCGGTCACCCCCCCCCCAGTCACCCCCCTTCCCCCACAGTTAGAACACTATATAGGAAATACATTTAACCCCTTCCTCACCCCCTAGTGTTAACCCCTTCCCTGCCAGTCACATTTATACAGTAATTAGTGCATATTTATAGCACTGATTGCAGTATAAATGTGAATGGTGCCAAAAATGTGTCAAAAGTGTCCGATGTGTCCGCCATAATGTCGCAGTCGCAATAAAAATCGCCGCCATTACCAGTAAAAAAAAAATAATAAAAAATAATAATTCTGTCCCTTATTTTGTAGGCGCTATAACTTTTGCGCAAACCAGTCGGTTATTGCGATTTTTTTTTTTTTTTTTTTTTTTACTAAAAATATGTAAAATACGTATCGGCCTAGACTGAGGATAAATTTTTTTTTTTTAAAAAAAATGGGCTATTTATTATAGCAACAAGTAAAAAAAAAATTTTTTTTTTTTTCAAAATTGTCACTCTTTTTTTGTTTATAGCGCAAAAAATAAAAACCGCAGAGGTGATCAAATACCGCCAAAAGAAAGCTCTATTTATGGGAAAAAAAGGACGTCAATTTTGTTTGGGAGGCACGTCTCACGACCGCGCAATTGTCAGTTAAAGCGACGCAGTGCCGAATCGCAAAAAGTCCTCTGGGCAGGAAGGGGGTTTAAGTGCCCAGTAAGGAAGTGGTTAAAGGAACCTATTTAGAACATAAAAAACAAACCTTTACAACCCCTTTAAGACAAATTGAATGTTTGATTCAGCCATTCATCAATATTTTCTGACAGCAGCGGCAGGGAAAATTCCTCCAACATCCACTTGTGTGTGTGTGTGTGTGTATATATGAAGGAATCATCTCAAACCACCAAAGCCATAAAATAAGCTGCCAACATCCTTGGGATCAATGAAAACAAGGCAATAACCCCCAGATAATTAGTGTGACTTTATAGGCAACATAGAGACCAAAAAGTATAATTGAATACACATAAAATGTAAGTGTCCTTACAGACAATAAAATTGGTCACACATGAAAATGGCTGAATGGAAACATCATGTACACAATTTGAATGACAATATCTCCTCTTCACCCCAACGCTTTTCAGGAGAAATGTAATTCTTCGGGAGTATTACAGGAGAGAGCCAGTGTTTAGGCGCATCTATATGTGTTTACACGCGTTTAGAAATGTTGGGCTTTTTTTCTGCCTATACGCTCCTCTCCCTAATGCGATTTTGGTGCGGCCAGATTTCTGCCCCTAAATGTCCCTGCCGCTAAATGTCTGTAAACGCCTATGTATGTATGTACACATAAGCTAACATGGGGGGATATTTAGGGGCAGAAAAAATAAATTAAAACGGCTGTAAAACGTGCCTTAAAGTCCTATTTTGTTCACATTTAGTCAGCTGGTATTTTATATTCAGCAGCCTTTAGAAATTTTATGACCAGATACTTTCAAACTTTAGTTGCAACTAAAATAAAACAGGAAGGGATAAATTAAATGTTTTATCTGTTCGGTAATTCTCTAATTTATGGAAGAATCTGTTGCAATAAAGTAAGATTAAGCACTTCAAATGCCCGTGGCTCTGAGAAGTTATTCAACTTGTATATCTAGTAATAAAAAAGATTGAACTGTGTTTTTCACCCACTTAGAGGCCAGTTTCTTGCTAGATAGTGGGAGATTTTCTCCCACTCGTGTATTTACACATTATCTTTCCTGAGACTTGTACTGAGCTTGTTGTCTATGTTACATCACAAGCTTCTTAATTCATTTTCAGGATGTCGGTTTCGTTCACTCCTACACATGACATTTCAAAGATAGAAATCCTACTTATAAGCTAATTACAGTTATGTTCATATGGAGAAAGCAAAGACCATACAGCTCCAAATAAACTGTACACAGTGTATGAGCTGTAAAAATTCTACTCGCCCATTTGCACAGAAACTAATAATGGATCAAAAAGTTTACATTTCTGTAAAAAATATTAGAAATGTTGGTCTGGTCACTCCTATTCAAGTTAAGGAGGTCTGAATTAGGAATAAAAAAACAACTCGTATGCTGTTAGCCAGTAGGGGTGTTACTTTATTCATGTGTCTGTCATAATGACCAAATATACGTAATTGTTTTGTCATGGTTTTGGGTATTTTATACGTGCAAAGAGAGAGAGCACAAATACTTATAAATATAACATTTATTAAAAGTAATTACAGATAAAGAAAATATAACAAGAATGCGTAACTAAAGATGCTGTTTCGCCACGGAGTCCCATCTGTGTGTGCAGCGTGGCTGTTGACCAGGTTCAGACACGGGCCTCATGGCAGTTCTGAGTGTGACAAAATGTTGTTCCAAGTGCAAGCAGTGCTGATCCTGACCTCTCTGGAGCCCTAGGCCCCATACACACGAGAGGATCGATCCGCGGAAACGGTCCGGGGGACCGTTTCCGCGGATTTTGATCTCCTGGTTGTACTAACCATGAGATCAAAATCCCCGTAGAATTCCCTCCGCGGTGACGTGTCGCGCCGTCGCCGCGATGATGACGCGGCGACGTGCGCGACGCTGTCATATAAGGAATTCCACGCATGCGTCGAATCATTACGACGCATGCGAGGGATGGAATCGCACGGATTGATCCGCTGAGTCTGTACAGACCAGCATATCAATCCGCTGGACTGGATTCCAGCGGATAGATTTCTTAGCATGCTAAGAAATTTTGATCCGCTGGAAATCCATCCCCGGGGGAAAAAATCAGCGGAAAAATATCCGCTGGATCGTACACACCAGGGGATCTATCCGCTGAAACAGGTCTGCGGATAAATTTCAGCGGATCGATCCTCTCGTGTGTACGGGGCCCTAAGCAAAATGACATGTCACATTAAGGTTGAGAAGCGGGAGGGGGGGTTTCGCGCTGCCGACAGTGACATGTCACATTGAGCAGGGGGTGCTGACTTCTTACCTCTTCTCCTATGCAGCCAGTGAAAATGACTTCTCACCAGGTGGGGCCTCTAGTAAATTGGGGGGCCCTCCGTAGCTTTGCGGGGCCCTAAGCGGCTTGCATAGTGAGCTTATAGGGCGGATCGGCCCTGAGTGCAAGTGATAACCATAGTATTTAGACTAGTGTGTAAGGAATAGACAAGCCCCAAGTCAACTCCCTTTTATAAGCAACAATATTACCCCTCAAGGACTTGGTCAGTTTACAATCACACATTCCTTTGGTATGAGTAAGCAGACGTTGTCCTTGTATGGCATTTATGGCCCCTTAACCAAGATTTGGAGGCTTAGAATTCAATAGTGAGACACAATATGAGCCAACAATAATAAGGAAATATAAAATATACAATTTCCCCATCAGTAATATTTGGTGGTGGGAAAAGCATGAATACCACTGGTTCTCCGTCTTAAAGCTCATGTTATTCCGAATCACCTCCTTCTAAAAATAATAAAGTTCATGTGCGTGTAAAGGCAGGTGTCCCAATACTTTTAGTAATATAGTGTATTAATAAAAAAAGTGAGACAAGCATCGCCAACCTAAGTGCAGTAGTATTGTAACGCGTTTTTTAATGTAAGTAGAAATGCGCTCACTCAGAGTATGATTAAAACAGGCACATCATAGTAATGTCCGGAGGGCAGCAGGGTTCACAAGACGATCTTCCAGTGCTGTGGAATCTTGCTTGGCGGCGCCTGTGGCTTCCGGTGTCCCAGGCTAGAGTTTGCAAGGCGCAGAGGGAGGACGTCACTTGGAGTGTATTAGGTGATGGGTCCGAGCTGTGTTGTTATGTTCTGTATAGGACACTTCTTTTTGGTATTTTAACCTTTTGCATAGAATAAAAATCAGTTCTTTTTAAACAACACTTCAATGATTTCTAGAGTTGTTGTACACTCATGCCGCGTACACACGATCGGTTCGTCTGATAAGCGGTCTGATGGACCGTTTTCATCAGACGAACCGATCGTGTGTGGGCCCCATCGGCCTTTTATCCATCGGTGAAAAAACTAAAAACTTGCTTTAAAATTATCTGATGGTTAAAAAACCGATAGAAAAAAACGATCGTCTGTGGGTACGTCCATCGGTAAAAAATCCACGCATGCTCAGAATCAAGTCGACGCATGCTTGGAAGCATTGAACTTCATTTTTCTCAGCATGTCGTTGTGTTTTACATCAGTGCGTTCTGACACGATCGTTTTTTTAACTGATGCTGTGTAGGCAAGACCGATGAAAGTCAGCTTCATCGGATATCTGATGAAAAAATCCATCAGACCGTTTTCATCGGATGAATCGATCGTGTGTACAGGGCATCAAAGGCTCATTGAATTCATTTACTTTTGGTTCATGGAAAGGTGGATAAGACTGGGAATTATTTTTACGTCCTAGAAATTTAAATCTTATGGTGTGCAATTAAAAAGCAATGTGTTCTGCCTAAATATTTTAACCTTGATGACAAATTATTGGACTGAAATGTGCTAAAGTGAAAAACCTAAACTGAACTGGGTAGGAGGCTTGCAGCACACACAATATTTATTTACCCTGTCCACTTGTTATTTACCCCTATAAGCCTCACTTAACCTCCATGCCCACAGGTAGTTCACAGTGGACAAATGAGGGCACTGTCATCAAATGTTTTTGGGCACCTTGGGCCAGATTTACAAAAACGATACAACGGCTTATCTGCCGATACGCCGTCGTATCCCTGTTTCTATCTATGCGACTGATTCATAGAATCAGTTACGCATAGATATCCCTAAGATCCGACAGGTGTAATAGTTTTACACTGTCGGATCTTAGGATGCAGTACCGCGGCCGCCGCTGGGGTGATTTCGCGTCGTAAACCAGCGTCGGGTATGCAAATTAGCAGTTAGGGCGATCCACGAAATTTTTTCCCGTCGTTACGTCGCCGCAAGTGTTAGTTTGCCGTCGCAAAGATAGGGCACCTTTTACAAAGTGTAAACTTAGTACACCATGTAAAAGTATACCCGTCTTTCCCGTGTCGCTTTCGATTTTTTTTTTTAATTTTTTATTTTTCCCGGCGCAAGTCTTTTTTACCCGTCGCGATTCACAAAACGTCGGCGCGTCGTAACTTCGCGCAAAGCACGTCGGGAAATTTGCGACGGGAGCATGCGCAGTACGTCCGGCGCGGGAGCGCGCCTAATTTAAATGGGACTCGCCCCTTTCGATTGGGCCCGCCTTGCGCTGAACAGATTTAGGATACACCGCCGCAAATTACCAGGTAAGTGCTTTGTGGATCGGGCACTTGGCCAGAAAATTTGCGGCAGTGTAACCTAAATCGGTTACGTTACGCTGCGCCGCCTGGCTGTGAATCTGGCCCCTTCATTTTAATGGGAAAGGTGGCAACCTTATTTCTGCCCCAGTGATTAGTCCAGCTATCCAGCCCAGCCATTACTTGCTGCATTTGTTATTTGTTAACAACGTGGTTAACAGATCTGTTTGCCATGGATAATGCAGGACAGCTGAGCAGACTAAAAATAGACGATCCATGATACCATCAATCAAGTTAAGATGGTCATTGACAAATAAAGACTTGTGTAAACCTGACTAAGTGCATACAATTAACCTCCCTAATGGCCAATCAATGCCCCGTTGGTCTTGGTGTCACTGGGAGAATAATTGTTAATCCTGTCCATCTCTTCTAGACGGCTAAATGTAGTATTATTTCTTCGTATTGTATCAGCTTCATCTTATCATATTTGTCACATTAAACAAAACAAATGTGTTGTCAGCTGTCACAAGGTAAAGTATATGAAATGTACGAATCAGGAATTGTCATGAGAATTACACGCACTAATGGAAAACTGAGTGGTAATAGCTAGATTCTACAGCTTCTCATATGTTTTTTATGCATGGAAATCCTGGCAAGCTTTATTTTTCTACTGTCAGTAGGCAATTATTTAAATACTTTATTGGTGCCTGATGAATATCTGTTCTTTGTCCTTTAGCAACCAGATTCCTGAACAATAGTAGTAATCCTAACATTGAACATTTATTGGAAAGCAAACAAGGCCCTGGCCATTCCCTTTTCTACATTGCAGCCAAAGCAATACAGATTGGTCTTGATTGTGATTGGATAGTGAAGAACAGAAGTTCATGATGGATCATCTCTGTGCTCTCTCCTCCAATCATTGAGCTACAGTTATTGGATACATAGCACTGTGTAATGCAGAAAAGCCTGGGGGCACATAGCGTTGCCCCTTTATTTCTCAACGTGAATGTTGCTATGCAGTGGATTGTATAAGACAGATTGAGGAAATGTTCAAAATTTAAAGATCATATACCAGGCATGTCCAAAGTCCAGCCCACGCTCCAGTTTACTATGGCCCCCCTGGTGATTTGGAAATATATATCTTTTGTGGCCCCCAGAGCCACAAATGAATGATATATATCATATTTAACGGCGCTGCCTCTGAGGAGCCAGGATGAGTCAGATTACCGTATTTATCAGCGTATTTACGCACCCTAACTTTAAGAGGGAAGTTTCAGGAAAAAAACTTTCAACAGCCCCCTGCGTATAACACGCAGGCACAGTTTATCCTCTATTTTCAGGGTAAAAAAGTGAGTGTTGCAGAAGAATTTCCTGTTTACTTAGCAGCGTCTGTAATAGGAAGTCCCATCTCCTGGGCTGCCATTGGATGACTGTTCTGTCTATCATAAGAGGCGGGACTTTGTATTAAAGAGGCCACTGAGTAAACAGGAGAAAAGGCAAGGTTGCATTCATGGCAATGGTAAGGCTGCATTCATTGCAGTGGTGAGACTGCATTCAGGGCAATGGTGAGGCTGCAGATGGTCATTGAATAGGCTGCATTGATGGGCACTGAACCTTTTTTTTGCTTCACGGTTCTGTATTTTAAATTAAAAGAAAATCCTGAAACTTCCCTTTTTAATGTGAAGCTATGTGTTATACACCGATAAATGCGATATATCCAAATATCAAGCCAGAGCAAAGAATGTCAGGCAAAATGGTCGGCCCTCACGCATGGCCCTCTTTGAAAAAAGTTTGGACGCCCCTGTCATATACAAAGGATTATACAAAGAATTAAATGGGGGTAATTTATATTTGCATAAACGTATACTTTAACGGACAAAGTGTGTGCCTTACTTCATGGTCCCAGAATCCTGCTCCCTACCAGTTTTGGTTGTGATGATCGGTCAGCTGATGAAATTGTACCGATCTTGTTGGTGCCCCTCTTGAGAATGTCGCCACATAGTGCTGGGCCAGCGGCTAGCTTTATCAGGATGGAAACATGGCTGCTAGTAGGAGTGCCCACACTGATTCCAGCAATGAAGAGCACTGGACTGGACCGCTAGCTGTTGCAGGATCATAGAGTAAGTAAAGTGTTACTGTGTGGTAGCACAAAAACAAGCAATATATTCTTTATTAGCAGGCTGAAGTTAGGATTTAAAGCAGAAGTCAAGCCATATCAAAAAATAACTCAGCTGTTCGAGACTTTCCCTTCTCATTGGCTGAGACACAACAGTGGTGCCATTGGCTCCCGCTGCTGTCAACCAAAGTCAGTTAGCCAATGAGGAGAGAGAGGGGGTGGGGGCCGTACCGCACCGTACCGTTTCTGAATGGACACACAGAGCTGCGACTCGGCTTGGGTGCCCCCATATTAAAGCGGAGTTCCCACTGTTTACATTTTTTATTTTTTCAAGAAATATCGTTTTTTATTAATCTTAGTGATATTAATTTTTTACGTATTGATCGCTGCTTGATTGCCTATTTCACAAACACTTATAACTTTTATTATGCCTTGCTGACATTTTCCATATTGCTTGTGGGCATGTGAAGCTCACAAGCACTATCTTCCATGACAGCGACCAGCATGCACCGCCCATTCTCGCGCATTCGTAGTATCAACGGCTCGCAGCACCGTACACTTCAGACATTGCCATCACAACAGGGCGGGCACTTCCAATGACACCGCTCGTTGTAATGGCAATGTCTGAAGTGTACGGTGCGTGTCTCTTATTAATAACAGAGGTTTAATAATGAGTGCTTAGGTTTAGGGAACCTTTATGTTCTGAAACATGTTGGGGATTATAGCTTAAGGAGAGATTCCAATGAAAATTCACAGTCATTATACTTATTTGTGTTCAAAATTTTTAAAATATATTATTTTTATTATTACTATAAAATTATTAATTATTTATTGCTTATTTGTTTTCCAATGAAAATTCGCAAAGTCATACTTTTATACTAATTTGTGTTTAATAATTTTATAGTAATACTAAAAATAATATATTTTGAATTTTTTTATTATTTATTGCTTATTTGTTTGATTAAGGAGTCTGTTTAGGATTCGAAAGGGTCTCCGACACTCTTGGATTCCCTTTTTAAAAGAGACCTAATTTGGCATTCTTAGCCCAGAACAGTGAGCAAAGCTGTATACACACGATTGGTTTGTCTGATGAAAACAGACCGATGGACTGTTTTCATCAGACAAACCGATCGTGTGTGGGCCCCATCGGTCTTTTTTCCATCTGTGTTAAAAAATAGAATATGTTTTACATTTTTCCGAGGGATAAAAAAATCGATAGAAAAATCTGATCGTCTGTGTGGAACTCCATCGGAGAAAAATCCACGCATGCTCAGAATCAATTCGACGCATGCTCGGAAGCATTGAACTTCATTTTCTTTGGCTCATCGTAGTGTTTTACGTCACCGCGATTTGGCACGGTCGGGATTTGATTCCATCAGAAATCCGATCGTGTGTACACGGCTTAAAGGGTATGATCACTATAGGGGGGATTTACTTAAACTGGAGAACTCAGAATCTGGTGCTGCTGTGTATGGTAGCCAATAATCTTCTTACTTCCGCCTGTTCAAAAAGGCTTTAACAATAAAACTTGGAAGCTGATTGGTTTCTATGCAGAGCTGCACCAGATTTTCCACATTCCAGTTTTAGTAAATTCCCCCCAATGTGTCTGTGCCAAGCCTAAAAGCTATAGGTATGCTAATAATTTGTCACCGCCAAATATCAAGTATGTTAAATGCTTACTTTCAGTCTTTTTCCGCTCCATAAAAAACTTTTTTTCCATAAACACTTTATTAAATCATATGAAATAGCATACAGAAATAGCAGCAGATGTATGAACAGATTATGCAGAGAGAAAGAACAATATCTCTTTGGCGCAATTTTAGAAGCACATTTCAAGCCAATAAAAAAATGTTTATGTATTCTTCAGGTCTGGTGGTCCTGGATTAAGCTCCAAAGTTTCTGGCAGGAAGTTTACTAACTTATTACATAGTTACGAAGTTAAAGCGGTGGTTCACCCTGCTGAACAACATTTCAGCATAAAATCCGTCATAGTAGCGCGAGCTACACTATGCCGGTCTTACATTTTTTAACCCCGTACTCACTGTTTAATCGTACATAGACGATTCCGTCTGCCGCGGGGAATGGGCGTTCCTAGCAAGAGGGAGGGTGATTGACGGCCGACTCTGGCACGTCACGCTCCCCGAAGACAGCCGGAGTAGGTCTCGGCTCTTCACGGCGCCTGCGCACAGGCTATGCGCAGGCGCCGTGAAGAGCCAAGCCTATTTCGGCTATTTGCGGAGAAGCGTGACGCGCCAGAGCCGGCCGTCAATCACTTTCCGTCTGGATTGGAACGCCCATTCCCCTTGGGCAGACGGAATAGTCTAGGTCGGATTAAACAGTGAGTACGGGGATAAAAAATGTAAGACCGGCATACTGTAGCTCGCGCTACGATGCCGAATTTTATGATAGAATAAAAAAAAAAAAAAAAAAAATTTATTCTAGGGTGAACCCCCGCTTTAATCTGGTTGAAAAAAAAAGGACACAAGTCCATCTATCCAACATAGAAAAACAAAAAAAGAAAGAAAAAACAAACACAAAATAGAAAATATCCATATACACTATCCTATAACCACAGTTGATCCAGAGGAATGCAAACAAAACCCCAGCAACGCATGATCCAATTTGCTCAAGCGGGGAAAAAGGTTCCTTCCTGCCCCCCCCCCCCCCAAGAGGCAACCGGATATTCCCTGGATCAACTTTACCTATAAATATTAGTATCCAGTAATATTTTGTACATTTAGGAAAGAATCCAGGCCTTTTTTTAAACAATCTACTGAGCGGGCCAGAACCAGCTCTTGAGGAAGTCTATTCCATATTTCACAGCTCTTACTGTGAAGAAGCCTTTCAGTATTTGAAGGTTAAATCTCTTTTCCTTCAGACATAAAGCATGCCCCCTTGTCCTCTGTGATGACCTTAAAGTGAATAACTCCCTAGGTTTACTATATGGACCCCTTTTGTATTTGTACATGTTGATCATATCCCCCTTTTAAAAAAAATATCTTCTTTAACTATTTGAGACACTTGGGCACAGTCCATATGACCAACTTTTTAAAAATAAACATTCATGACACAATAGACCCTACCCGCCAATTTTCCAAGAATCTGCTCAGCTTGGACCAAATTTGGCCACAGCACCCCTGTATTTGACGAGCACTGCACAATTTGAGACTAAATATTGAGACATATAAAAGATATACTTCTATAATTAAAGCAGAACTAAACGCTCTCAAGCAACATTAATTATTTTTAATCCTTATGGCGCATTCATGAATAGATAGGAAGGTAAATTATATTGTTTTTTTTTTCTACATTTATTCAGTTACTTTCTGGTTTCTTCATGGACATTTTTTTAAATTTCATCTGGAATAGGAGAGGGTTTTTTTTTTTTAGTTAATCACACCCTTCTGCCTGCATGCCTGAGCTATGGGCAGATGGATTCCAGGGAGTAAATGCTACATGTATTATCTACCCTTGCTCAAGATGGCTGCCACTAGAA
This sequence comes from Rana temporaria, assembly GCF_905171775.1. Classification (NCBI taxonomy): domain Eukaryota; kingdom Metazoa; phylum Chordata; class Amphibia; order Anura; family Ranidae; genus Rana; species Rana temporaria. Next base: position 71,552,603 of record NC_053490.1, read on the forward strand.
ATGCTAGTGGGAGGGAGTTTTAAAGTGATTTTTCAACAAAATAAAGCACGGAGACATAGATGGATGGGTGACTGCTTTGAATAATAAAAATGAAATGCATAGCATTTTTGGTTTGCGTTGCTGGGATACAGTTTAGTTCCATTTTAAAGTCCTTAGCCATGGATGTCCGCTCCATAGGGCAAGGGGGGTCGTTTGCCCCCCCTGGAATCGCCAGGGAGAGCCAGGAGCAGGGCCGAACTGGCCCCGGGGCCGATTTAAGTGGTGACTGCAGCGCTTCCCTCCCCTCTAGTTGTCCCTTATTTAGAGTGCCTGTCCCTTTTCTGGAATCAAATCCATTTGTCCCTCATTCCAAAAGATTCCTCTTTTAGACCTAAAATAAATATACTGTCAATATAGTGTAGTGTTTCAGTCAAGCGAAAGGGTCACTGTATAATGTAAAGGGGTCCAGTGATGCAGGGTGCTGTGTAATGTAAAGGGGTCCAGTGATGCAGGGTGCTGTGTAATGTAAAGGGGTCCAATGATGCAGGGTGCTGTGTAATGTAAAGGGGGCCAGTGATGCAGGGTGCTGTGTAATGTAAAGGGATCCAGTGATGCAGGGTGCTGTGTAATGTAAAGGGGGCCAGTGATGCAGGGTGCTGTGTAATGTAAAGGGGTCCAGTGATGCAGGGTGCTGTGTAATGTAAAGGGATCCAGTGATGCAGGGTGCTGTGTAATGTAAAGGGGGCCAGTGATGCAGGGTGCTGTGTAATGTAAAGGGGTCCAGTGATGCAGGGTGCTGTGTAATGTAAAGGGATCCAGTGATGCAGGGTGCTGTGTAATGTAAAGGGGGCCAGTGATGCAGGGTGCTGTGTAATGTAAAGGGGTCCAGAGGTGCAGTTGTGGAGAGGGGGGTACACAGTAGTGACAAAGAGATATTGAAAGATGCAGGGGGCACAGAGGGGTGTTTTTCCATATTAACGTGTGGGGGCGCTTTTAACCCCCACTAGCGGTCGAAGAAAGGGTAAAATGCAACTGTGTTTCGCCACTGCCAAAGCACCCCCCTCTGAAAAAAATTCAGCGGACGCCCATGTCCTTAGCCCCATAGGATTGGGGGCCGCTAGAACATCCAACCTTTATTTCTTACCTTATTAGAAATAGCTTTCTGAAAGAAGTAGAAAAAGATACCTAAATTAAAATGCTCAACCACTTAATTTGTATGCTAGTGTGCTGCTGGTTAAATACTAAACATAAATTTGTTCTTAGTTAAAAACCAATCAGTGCTTTAGAAAACAACTCCGAATGGGAACATTGATGCACTTGCCGCAAGGAAAAGCAACTAGATGTCAAGACAATAATTAAGCACAACATTGCTCTTTGATAAGCTCCCCCATCGCATCAGAGGGTGGCCTGAAGGTACACAATTCTTCTCTACATTCAGAGACATAAATGCTTAGTCAACAGCTGTGCCTTGGCATTGCTACTGTTTTGTATTTTGTTCTCTTTTCATTCTAGGATGCCAAAGTATGGCGGCATAAGCAAGCCATCATATTTTTTAACGTGACGATACCTTTAGTAATTTACTAATTTGTAGCTTTTGTCATTGCACTATTTCCATTGTATGATTTATTATAGCTTGTGTTCACCGGGTGTAACTGGCTTGATTTAAGATGTTTCTGACTTCCTTCTGAATTTCTTCACACTGCCTATACGGCCATTTCTATGTATCATGCTGCCTTAGGCACACCAGAAGAATGATGCTCGTTTGTACAAGCTCCACTCCTAGTGTCAGGATTATTTTAGAAAAAAATGTATTATTGGAATGTGCTATTGGTGGGAACCTGCTGCCTGATTTATCTTCACAGATCATTTTTAATAGTGCAAACCAAAATCCAAGAGAAAGTAGGGGGTTTCATGTTTCTTGAGCTATAGCTTAAGTTGGCCATACATCAGTAGAATCTCGTTCATGAGAGCATGATTTTCCCATCATTAACTCATTTTGTTCAAAACCCCTAAAATTTCATCCAGGCCTGCTACTTAAAGCGGAGGTTCACCCTAAAACAATTATATACCATTACATCCAGCATACTTCCGACATCTACAGTATGGTGTTTTTTTTTTGTTTTGTTTTTTGCCGTACATACCTTTTTATTGTTTTTTTTCCCCCCGGCTTCCGGGTTCTGGCTCCCGCGGGAGTGGGCGTTCCTATTCATAGGTTAGATGATTGAACTTCCCCTGGCGCATAAGGCGCGTTACCAGTTTTCCGTAAGTAGCCGACCTGCGAGTCGGCTCTATATGGCGCCTGCAGCCGCCGTGTAGAGCTGACTGCGCAGGCGCCATATAGAGCTGACTCGCAGTTCGGTTACTTATGGAAAACTTGTGACGCGACTTATGCGCCAGGGGAAGTTTTTCACCAGACGTCAATCATCTAACCTCTGAATAGGAACGCCCACTCCCGCGGGAGCCAGAACCCGGAAGAAGGGGGGAAAATAATAATAAAACGGTATGTACGGCAAAAAAAATAAAAAAAACAGCATACTGTAGATGTCGAAAGTATGCTGGATGTAACGGTATATAGATGTTTTTTAGGGTGAACCTCCGCTTTAAATGGAATCCAAGACATATTTGTCTTAGTGCCTAGAACATGCACATTAAAATATGTGCATTTTTTTTCCTACACAAAATCACATGCACAGAATTTCATTAGTTCAAAAAAAAATATTTTTTATCTTGCTTCTTCAAAATGTCTTGTCCCTTTGGTTGATTGTCAAATTCACCCACTAGCTATTAGAAAATTGAATCGATGTTCTGAAAATGAAATTTTTTCACTGGCCAGCTTAAAACCTAGTACACACTACTAGGTTTTTTTTTCCGGTCAACCCGCTCTGGGGTTGAGGCCATTGGCTGAGAGCGTTGATCAGGACCCAATCAGCAGACTGTTTTCAGTCATGAGCCTTCGACAGAAGCGCATCCCGGTTTTCATATGCACGGACCGAATGTCCGCTGGTTTCTATTGAACCGGCCAAAGTTGACCGACACTCGGCCCGTGTGTACAAGCCTTTAGTTCTCGCAACATTCCTCACATCCTCTTCCTCCTACAATTTTGTTGTTAAATTTAACCACAAATGTCCAAAGGTGATCAGAAGAAAGGAAACAAAATTGTTTTTCACAATTTGAACATTGAGGCCCGGATTCACGTAGGAGATACGACGGCGTATCTCCAGATACGCCATTGTATCTCTGAGTGTGAGGCGTCGTATCTTGGCGCCTGATTCAAAGAATCAGATACGCCAAAATGTCTCTAAGATACGACCAGCGTAAGTCTCCTACGCCGTCTTTTCTTAACTGCATATTTATGCTGGCCGCTAGGGGCGTGTACGCTGATTTGCGCCTAGAAATATGTAAATCAGCTAGATACGCCTATTCACGAACGTACGCCCGGCCGACGCAGTACAGATACGCCATTTACGTTAGGCTTTTTCCGGCATAAAGTTAACCCTGCTCTATGAGGCGTAGATGAGACGTACCAATGTTAGGTATGGATGTCGGTACAGCGTCAAATTTTTCACGTTTTATGTTGATTGCGTAAGTCGTTCGCGAATAGGGCTGGGCACCATTTACGTTCACGTCGAAAGCATTGGCTTTTTGTGGGTTAATTTGGAGCATGCGCACTGGGATACTTTCACGGACAGCGCATGCTCCGTTTGGAGAAAGCGTAATTTACGTGGGGTCACAAATCATTTACATAATACACGCCCACATCTTCCACATTTGAATTAGGCGTGCTTATGCCGGCCTATTTACGCTACACCGCCGCAACTTTGCTTTGAGAATACTGCACTTGCCTGTCAAAGTTGCGGAGGCGTAACGTAAATAGGATACGTTATGCCCGCACAAAGATGCGCTTTCCTACGTGAATACGGGCCTTAAAGGCTTGGTGCTGCTCTAAAAGCTGGCTCATGGTTACCATTATGGGTTAATACAGCCTTGTGTATAGGATATTAGTATATAAATGTCTACACATCTTACCAGGATTGTGTACCTCATAGAAGTGTGGAGCTCTTATCTATTTTAAAATATGAAATCTATTCACTGACTATAGGAATTTTGCTGTCTGTGTCTGTAGCAGACGATAAAGCAAGGCAACTGTCATTCTTCAGTATCGGAGCATATCACCCTCAAGAAAAAAATGTAAAAATGTTTAATAGGCAAGTTATTAAAAAAGCATTTCACCTGATAAGAATCACCTAGAGCTAAGGATTTCACAAATATCAGTTGTTGGAGATACAACTCGAGAAAGTCCCTTGAGAGCTTAGGAGGCACTATAGACGTAAACGATGACCTTTAACATTATGCCTGAAACAGAAATTCACATTCAATGTGGCAGAACATCGGGAGAGACTCGCACTAAAGAAAGGTTCTGCAACTGAGAGATAAAGGAGCCTGTTAGTGGTCAAATCATTTACAAATGATAGCCAAAAAAATCCTATTTTATATGGGTACCTTGAATAAAAAATTACATGCATAAAATATAAACAGAATATTTACCCATGTTCCAATGCAAACTGTTTTAATTAAAAATCAACTTTTTTTTATTTTCTTGATGTTCATCGAAGTGCTAAAAGCACTGGGGGTATACCTATTAAAAATATAGAGTATTTGATAAGGTCTTGTGAATTTGGAACGGAGATTTAACAAGAAGCGCTGGATAAATATTTTAGCTCTTTCTGTCATGTAGTAAATTCTTACTGTGACACAGATTAGGGAAACCTGCGGTTGCTTAGTTCACTCACATCAGTGACTATGCTGAAAGCCTGCACCTCTGCAAGACACATTTTTAAATTCAATTTGGCTCTCTGTGCCCTTGGCACTCAGCAGGTTTCATTAAATTTCACAGCAGTTAGTTTCAATTGCTTGTATGGGTACCTTTTTATCTACATTTAACTCCAGCGTAGTCTTGGATGATTGAGCTTTGTGGGAAATTATTATGCAATAATAAGTCTGCTGTCCACTTAGGGTAGATTTTCTAAGTGGCAATTTCAATACAATTTAGCGATGGTTAAATAATCGGCTGTGAAGTACACTACATGCTAAGGAGAAACTGTTTTGGTGATGCTACTTTTACTCTTTAAAGTGTATGTAAAGCCAAAACATTTTTGGATGGAAAGAAAAATGCAAAGTGTTCTCTAAATGAGATTGTACCGAGTGAATGACCTCCTGTATTCAAAAGGTGAAAGGGCAGCTGTTCGGCATGGTACCCAGAAGCCACCAGCAATCACTGTAGTAGCGGTGCCTACTACAATGATTTCAACCTTCCACAGGGATCCTATAGACATGGCACTTATGGTACTTAGACTGGTCCAAGCTGGACCATTGTAAAAATTACCATTGATGGAATGGTAACACACTTCATGTCCTAGGTTACAAAACTGCTCCCCCATTGATACAGTGCAGTCAGTAAACAATGTCACCCTAGGGCAGGAAATGTGTAACAGTTAGGGCAGTGGTCTCAAAGTACCGGCCCGCGGGCCATTTGCGGCCCGCGGACCAGTTATAAATGGCCCTCAGGCAGGGTGGAAGTGAGGGGAGCAAAAAAAAAAAAAAAAATTTTTTTTTTTTTTTTTTTTTAAGCTGGTGCCATCTGGTGGTGAGCCGTTGGTATTACAAGTTATTACCACCAGATGTGAGCTGGCGCCATCTGGTGGTGGCCGTTGGTATTGCAAGTTAAGCATTACAAGTTAAACAGCAATTCTAATGTCATTTTACACTATTTTCACTGCCATATTCTTCCCTCTAATTAGAACCCCCAAACATTATATATATTTTTTATCCTAACACCCTAGAGAATAAAATAGCGATCATTGCAATACTTTCTGTTACGCCGTATTTGCGCAGCGGTCTTACAAGCGCACTTTTTTGGGAAAAAATTACACTTTTTTTAATTAAAAAATAAGACAACAGTAAAGTTATCCCCATTTTTTTTAATATTATGAAAGATAATGTTACGCCAAGTAAATTCATACCCAACATGTCACGCTTCAAAATTGTGTCCGCTTGTGGAATGCCGACAAACTTTTTTACCCTTTAAAATCTTCATAGGCGACGTTTAAAAAAATCTACATGTTGCATGTTTTAAGTTACAGAGGAGCTAGAATTATTGCTCTCACTCTACCAATCGCGGCGATACCTCACATGTGTGGTTTGAACACCGTTTACATATGCGGGCGCTGCTCACGTATGTGTTCGCTTCTGCGCGCAAGCTCGTCGGGACGGGGTGCGTTTTCTGGCTCCTAACTTTTTTAGCTGGCTCCTAGATTCCAAGCAAATTTGTCAAACCCTGACTTACACCAGTGCTGGTGGTAATAATGCGCTCGCTGACACCAGTGCTGGGGGTTAATAATGTGTTCGCTGACACCAGTACTGTTGTTTTTGAAGTTTGAAAGTTTGCATGCGGCCCCCCATGGCATATGAAAACTTGTCTTGTGGCCCTCAGGTAATTTGAGTTTGAGACCCCTGAGTTAGGGCCACCAGGTTAAAATAACGGAAAAAATAAAGGGCCAAATCCACAGCCCCGCAGCGCAACGTAACTTAAGTGATTTAAGTTACACTGCCGCAAATTTCCTAAGTTAGGTATCGATCCACAACACACTTACCTGGAAATTTGCGGCGGTGTAACTCAAATCCGTCCGGCGCAAGGCATGCCGAATCTAATGGGGCGAGTCCCATTTAAATTAGGCGCGCTCCCGCGCCGGACGTACTGCGCATGCTCCGTCGGGTAACTTACCCGACGTGCATTGCGCTAACTGACGTCGCTCCGACGTCATTTGCTTAGACGGTAATGTAAATGGTGTCCAGCGCCATTCACGGACGTCTTACGCAAACGACGTAGAGTTTGAATTTTCGACGCGGGAACGACGGCCATACTTAATAGGGCTTAGTCAAATAGGACTCAGCCCTATTTTTACACGGCGTAACTCGACGTAAACGACGTAGCATTAGAGCGACGGGCCCGTCGGAGCGTTCGTGGATCGCCGTAAGTGTTCATTTGCATATTCTAGGCCGGCCGCAATGGCCTCGCCACCTAGCGGCCGGCCTAGAATTGCATCCTTAAGATCCGACAGTGAAATTCAATTACACATGTGGGATCTTCTGTCTATCTCTTGGAAACTGATTCTGTGGATCAGTTCCAAAGATAGAAACAGGGATATGACGGTGTATCGCCGGCGTATCCCTTTTGTGGATTACCCCCAAAATTCTTGAACCATTTTTTTTTGCAAGATGTATTGTCTTGATTAAAGATGCCATTGCCATTAGGGAATACTGCTTCCATGGAGGAGTGAACTTTTACCACCTACCTAAACATTTTTGCTGATCATGTTAGGTGACATCTGAATGGCAGAACCGAAGGTTTCCCAGCAGAACAATGCCTACCCCATACAAACTATTAGGGCTCGTACAGACGGACGGACTGTCCGCTCAAAACAGTCCGCCGGACCGTTTTGAGCGGACATGTCCGCCCGGAGATTTCTGTCTGATGGTTGTACACACCATCAGACAGAAATCCCCGCGTACACGATACGCGGGGACGTGGCCGCGCCGTCGCCGCGACAGAAGTTCAAAGCTTCCACACATGCGTCGAATCACTTTGACGCATGCGAGGGATGGCGGCCGATCGGACATGTACGGTGAGTCTGTACAGACGACCGAACATGTCCGACGGACATGTTTCTTAGCATGCTAAGAAACATTTGTTCGCTGCAAAACGGTCGGCTGGACAAATGTGCGCTGGAAACCTGTCCGGTCGGCCGTACACACGACCGAACATGTCTGCTGAAACTGGTCCGCGGACCAGTTTCAGCAGAAATGTTCGGTCGTGTGTACAAGGCCTTCGATTTTCTTCAGATTTTTGTCTTCAGATTTACACAAACCATGTAGTGCAAGGACCTGCCTGATTGCATACAAATTGAAACTCTTATGCCTCATACACACGTACAGGATTTCCAACGGGAAAGTTCCCGTCGGAAATCCCCAGGGGAAAGCCGAGAACCTGCTTGGTTCAGTCTTTCCCCTATACACGGCTGGTTTTCCTGACAGGAAAACTGCGATGGATCATAAAGTTATGCCTGATCGTTGTATATCTAAAATATATAAAATTGTAAAGTATTAGGGCCAGATTCAGGTACATCGGCGTATCTTTGTGCCGGTGTAGCGCGTCTCATATGCGCTATGCCGTCGTAACATTGAGAGGCAAGCTTCACAAAGCACTCGCTCCCATATTTGCGCCGGCGTAACGTAAATGGGCCGGCGTAAGCCCACCTAATTCAAAGTAGGCCGGTAGTGGGCGTAATGTATTGAAATTAACCGTGACCCCATGTAAATTAATGGCCGATCGAACGGCGCATGCGGGCGCATGCGCGCGCATGCTCAGAATTACGTCGCATATACTCCCTAAGATACGACGGCTCAAAGCGTACGACGTGAACGTAACTTACGCCCAGCCTCATTCACGTACGACTTACGTAAACGACATAAAATCCGACGGCTGTTCCGACGTCCATACCATAACATGACTTACCCCTGCTTTATGAGGGATAACTATACGCCGGGTGTACGCCTTACGTAAACCGTGTCGATTACTGCGACGGGCATAAGTACGTGCGTGAATCGGCGTATCTAGCTCATTTACATATTCAACGCATAAATCAATGGAAGCGCCCCTTGCGGCCAGCGTAAATATGCGCCCAAGATACGACGGCGTAGGAGACTTACGTTGGTCGGATGGAGCCAGAATTCAGGCGTATCTGGTTTCAAGAATACGGCGCATAGATATGACGGCGCATCCGTGGACTTACGCGGCGTATAAGAAGATACGTTGGCGTAAGTCGTTCGTGAATCTGGGCCTTAGTCTTTTTCAGTAAGTTATTCGTATAGTTTGGGTTTTGTCTCACTATAGTAAAATGAATAACATTGCAGGATCACGCTTCCAGAAGGTGATGTAATGCGATGTGTATGTGTGAGTGGATGCACATTCTCATGTATTATATCTATATGTAATAATATTAGGGCACGCTTGTGAGAGAAGCTCCAGATCAACTGACTGGAGAAAATTCAGCTTGACAAATATCCACATGAGCTACAGCTCTGAGGCTTCGGCCTCATTATTCATGCTGTTACTCACTCACCCGTGTGTTTGGGCTGTTTCCACTATTTAGGGCATTTCCAAATGACATTTACTAATTTTATACTTATTTAATGAGATATTATGAAATGTGCATTTCTCAGTATGACCTAAACTAAAAGACAATTTTCTTACATTTTGGAACTATTTCAAAGTGCAAATCCAACAACCGGTATCATTAAAGCCCAACTCTAAATATGCAACTTCCCCTTCACCCTGCACTGCAAGGGTTAAATGCAGATTTGGCTAAAAAGGGAAGGAATAACTAGAAATACATACTTTTGGCCCAGATTCTCAGAAGAGATACGACGGCGTAGATATCTCTGCGTTGCGCGGTCGTATCTATGCGCCTGATTCTTAGAATCAGTTACGCATAGATTTCCCGTAGATCTGACTGGCGTAACTGTGTTACACCGTCGGATCGTAACTGCATATTTACGCTGGCCGCTAGGTGGCGCTTCCGTCGAATTCCGCGTTGAGTATGCAAATTAGCTAGATACACGAATTCCCGAACGTACGCCCGGCCGACGCAGTAAAGTTACGCCGTTTACGTTAGGCTTTTCCCGGCGTATAGTTGCCCCTGCTATATGGTGGCATAAGTGCGGCGTAACAACGTTAAGTATGGCCGTCGTTCCCGTGTCGAAATTTGAAAAAGTTACGTTGTTTTTGTGTAAGTCGTCCGTGAATGGGGCTGGACGTCATTTACGTTCACGTCGAAACCAATGACGTCCTTGCGGCGTAATTTGGAGCAATGCACACTGGGAAATTCAACGGACGGCGCATGCGCCGTTCGGGAAAAACATCAATCACGTCGGGTCACAGTACATTTATATAAAACACGCCCCCCTGATCCAAATTTGAATTGGGCGGGCTTACGCCGCCGCAACTTACGGAGCAAGTGCTTTGAGAATACAGCACTTGCCCGTGTAAGGCCCCATACACACGATAGAATCCATCCGCTGAAAAATCCCAGCGAATGGGTTTCAGCGGATAGATCCTATGGTGTGTACACTCCAGCGGATCTGTTTCCGCAGATATATCTCCCCTGGGATGGATTCCAGCAGATCGAATATTCGCTGACATGCTAAACAAATCCATCTGCTGGAATCCATCCCAACGGATGGATCCGCTGGTCTGTATAGACTCACCGGATCCATCCGTCCGAAGGGATCCCCCGCATGCGTCGTAATGATTCGACGCATGCGTGGAATTCCTTATATGACAGCTTCGCGCACGTCGCCGCGTCATAATCGCGGCGACGGCGCGACACGTCATCGCCAGAGGATTTCGGCGCAGATTTCAATGCGATGGTGAGTACACTCCATCGCAGAGAAATCTGCTGAAATCCTCGAGAGGATTTATCCGCGGAAACGTTCCGCTGGAACGTATTCGCGGATAAATCCTCTCGTGTGTATGGGGCCTAAGTTGCGGAGGCGTAACGTAAATCAGATACGTTACGCCCGCACAATTTTACGCGGATGTACAAGAATCTGGCCCAAAGTTCCTCAGTCCTGCAGGCTTTATTGTTTTTAATGCGCCTGGTCACCAAAGCCACCTCACTTGGCTGGTTGCAGTTCTCTGACGCAATTACTAGGGCTGAGCTTGGGTTTGGTTTGAACTTTGAAGTTAGCTGTGTTGATGGGCCATAAAGCTGTTGGTCAGAGTGAACAGGGCACATAGAAAACATATGTTTTTTAAAGCCTGGTACACACTATCAGTTTGGGGGGCCGAATGAATTAAAACTAAAGAGTTTTGGAGGAGCTCACTTGTACTAACTATGCAATGTTAGTATAGCGATCTCTGCGCTGAGCCATTGTGTTCTGACCAGGGGACAGCCCCCCTGCCAGAGCACACTAGTAAGTGCCCGTAGCATTTTCTGCCAGTGCTGATTAGATGCTGGTTTTCCAGCATGCCCATTCGATTGGCTTCTGGTGAACAGGCTGGTGTACACATAGGCTGAATGTCGGCACGTTTCTGTTGAACCGGCCCGTATTCGGGCAGTGTGTACCAGACTTAAAGGAGAAGTACAGCTAAAACTCGTTTGGCTGTACTTCTGTGGATCACAGGAGTGCAGTTTGTTCTGCACTCCTGTGATCTGTTTTCAGCAGACAGTGGGCTGAAACCCGCTGTTGGCTGATGTCACAGAGACGGTCCAGGCTTGGGCAAGATCACGAACATATGGTTGGGTTCTGCCCACATGCTATGGACCACCACCCGGAGCAGCTTTGCGACAAGCCGCTGAGAGCCTGAGCTGGCCGCTCCCACCCCTTCCACAGCCCAGCACTCGATTGAGCATGAGGTGGGGGGGGGGGGCAGAGCTGCTGACTGACAGTCACCAGCTCTCTGCTCAGGGAGCTGTGAGAATCTAGCTACTGAGACAGAGATTCCTGGGCAGTCCATCGCAAACTGAGTTTTTTTTTTTGTAAGTGGGTGCTGATTCCCGTATTGGTTTACTATAGAGTAGTACTTCTCAACCACTGGGCCATGGCTTCAAGGACAGTCTGGGCTACAAAGTAAATGTGGCTGGTGCCCCTATATTGTGATTGAAACAGTTGCAGTCCCGCAGTTCACCAAGTGTAATGTGTAAGTACAACCTGTAACCAAGTGAACCCGCCAAAGCTCACCTAATGCCATTTCCACTCACCTAATGCAAACAGGCGAGTGGAAATTTTGAGGGCTGTGCTAGTACATTTAACACCCCTCTTTAGATTGACAATGCTTCTGTCCAAAGGTGTCCCCTGTACTGCTTCATCCAGAGTAGGGGCACTCTAACACAGGAAGTGTGTTACTGGCCAGATCACCAGGTGAAAACAGAGGGGGGAAAAATCCTAAAGGAAAAAAGAAAACAAATGCAGCCACCACATCAAATGATTGGTAAGCTGCTATACATTACAGTTTTGGTTTTGGGTTTAATATCAATTTAAGTCCCTGGCCATTGTCCTCATCTCCTGGGCTACCTCCGGGTGCTGGATATTCAACCTCTTGATTGGCTTATCAGGGAAAGATGTCATCTTGCGCATGTGCATGGGGGGGTCTGTTATTCCAGCACCCCTGGAGTCTAAACATGCACAGCTCAGCATACAGTCAATGGAAGACCAGCTAGACCCCTTTCACACGATCGGCCCACAAAGATCTGCCTGTCCGTTTTTCAGGCGGATCTGAGCATGCCACCCATTGACTTGTATGGGCAGGCGGATGTCAGAGGAGATGTGTCCGCTGACACCTGACTGCCATCCGATCCGACAAGATTCGCCGAAAACAAATGGATGCTGTCCGTTTTCATCCGATCGTCCCATAGAGAATAGCGGTCACGAGGCATGGCGTTTCTGAAAGAAGCGGAACATGAAGAAGCTCTATACGGTGCCTGCGCAGTCAGCTCTACATGGCTCCTAGTCGGTGCGCAGGCGCAGCTCTGCATGTTCGGCTTCTTTCGGAAAGTCCGTGACTCGTGACACGCCTACGCAATACGGGGGGCGGGGCCTTATCCGCCGGGGGAAACTTTTTCTGAAAGGACGTCAATCATCTGGGCGACCTCCCAGATGACATTCCTCCTCAGCATAGAAACGCCTATTCCCGCGGGGAGAAGTACCCGGAAGCCGGATTGCAAATATAGGGGTAGATTCAGGTACATTTGCGCAGTTCTTACGGAGGCGCAGCGCACCGTTTTGCCGCTGCGCCTCCGTAAATTACCTGCACTACGCTTGATTCACGGAGCAGTAGCTCCGTAAATTGCGTGGGCGCTCCTGAAAAATGCCCGGCGTAAGAGCGCGCAATTTAAATGATCCCATAGGGGGCGTGGATCATTTAAATTAGGCGCGTTCCCACGCCGAAGGTAGTGCGTATGCTCCGTCGGGAAACTTTCCCGACGTGCATTGCGGTAAATGACGTCGCAAGGACATCATTTGCTTCAAAGTGAACGTGAATGGCGTCCAGCGCCATTCACGATTCACTTACGCAAACAACGTAATTTTTCAAAAACGCGACGCGGGAACGACGGGTATACGTAGCATTGGCTATTAGCAGGGGCAGCCTTACGCAAAAACCGACGTACGCAAACGACGTAAACTGCGTACGCAGGGCTCGCGTAGGGTTGTGAATCGGCGTTAGTATGCAATTTGCATACTATACGCTGACCACTACGGGAACGCCCCCTAGCGGTCATCGTAAGAATGCAGCCTACGATATGACTGGCAAAAGAGCCTTATGCTAGTCATATCTTAGGCTGCAGTCGGCGTAACGAGGTTCCTAAATCAGGAGCATTCGAAACGCCGGCGCAAGTAAGCAACTATGGTTACGCAGACGCAATTGCTACCTGAATCTACCCCATAGATTATAAGGTATTTACAGCCTAAAAAAAAAAGCGGACTGTACATGTTAGAAGTATAAAGAAGTTGGTCTGATATAGATGTTATTTGGGTGAACCTCCGCTTTAAGTTTGGTCCCACTTTAAAATCTATTGCATTATTGACAGCCGCCTTACAGAATTCTTACTGTGGAAATTACAGTTTTTTGAATACAAGCACTTTTCACCATTTCCTGCTGATACCCAACACGGTCAAATAAATATTTGATTTACAGAACAAACCTAACAAATCCTAACCTATTTCTTCCCACCCAAACCTTTCTGGCAGGAAAACGTAGAGCTTATAAGATCAAATTATTTTCCATTCCTCCCAATATTCAGCTTATCAGTGGTGCCCAGTGCAATGCCGTGCTGCCTGGGCCTGATAGAAGGAAGTGTGTTTAGAAAAGGCTGCTTGTGCTGCTAATCTGCTGCGTTTAACCTGCCTTCGCATTCAGATAAAGTAATCTTATTGACACACAGCCGTTTACAATTCTAAAACGTATTATTTGTCCGTACCACCAGGAGATCAGTGGTTCTGTGATGCTGAACCGGTAGAAGAAAAATCTGGTGTCTGCTGCAGAGGACGAGCAGGCTTATTGAGCGTGGCGGTAAAAAGCAGTGGTGTGGGGTAACCCATAGCATCCAATCGGAACAGAGAGTTTATCAACTTAGGGCAGTCAGGGACGCATAATTGCGGATTGGCTGCTAAGGGTTCCTGCACTTTGCAGATTGCGAATTCTAATTAGTATTTATAGCAAATACATGGATGCATTGTTTTCAATGTATTATTTCTTATCAATAACCTCTACAGCTATTATTGCCAAAATTCTACTGATTTCTAAGGGAGGAAGCAGCCCCCAGCACCCCCCCCCCCAATACTTACCTGAGCCCCATCGCGATCTAGCAATGTGCATGAGAACCTTGGCTCTCTGGGTCATCTTCATTGGCTGAGCCTTTGGCTCCTGTTGCTGTCAATCACAGCCAGTGAGCCAATGAGGAGAGAGAGGGGCGGGCTGAGACGTGACACTGTGCAAGAATGGACATGCAGAGCAGTGGCTTGGGTGCCCCCATTGCAAGATGCTTGCTCTGGGTGCACAGTCAGCAGGAGAGACGGGCCAGGAGTGCCAGCGAGGGACCCTAGAAGAGGAGGATCGGGGCTGCTCTATACAAAACCGCTGCACAGAGCAGGTAAATATAACATTTATTATAAAAAAAAATTGCCTTTAATATCACTTTAAAAGGGTTCCTAACGGGGAGCACCAAATGAGCCCATAACAGCGACTCTGGCTGTATGGGGCAGCCTATGGTTAAAGTCCACTTCCATGTGGTCACATATATGTGTAAAGCCAGACATAATGGGTTAAAGAGACCCTGTCGTTAACTTGCAATGTGCTTCTGAACTTGCTAGCAAATTTGACTGTTTCCTTTTGGATGTTATAGCTTTCTCCTCTTCTGGGAATGTCTAATTACCGGATTTATCGCCCTATAGCGCGCACCGGCGTATAGCGCGCACCCCAAACCTATAGGGGAATCCTAAGGAAAAAAAAGAAATACTGACAATTTACAGTTAGTTACTTACAGTTACCCGGCGTCCATCGGCGGCCTTGTCTGGTCCGGCGTCCGTCTGCGGCATTCGTGGTGTCCTCTCCGCTTCTCCCGCGCTGTTTTTGAACGCCGCCTCCGACATATACCGAGTGCAGTACGCTCGGCTGGGCTCGGCCACGCTCGGCTCCTCTCGCATAAAGGCTAGGAGGCGGCACAGGGCGTGACCGCGAGCGGAGCCGAGCGTGGCCAAGCCCAGCCAAGTGTATTCGAGTGTACTGCACTCGGTATATGTCGGCGGCGGCGCTCAGAAAGCGGGGATCAGCGTATAACGCGCAACCACGATTTCCCCCTGATTTTAAGGGGAAAAAAGTGCGCGTTATACGCCGATAAATACGGTACTATTCGTGCTGTCGCCAGACACTTCTTGAATGTAAAGAGGTGTATTTTCTTCTCTCAGAACTGTGGAAAAGAGGGTTACAGGCCAGGACATCCTTTTAGTAGTTGCAATGTTAATTGGCAGACTCAGATAATTCTATAGATAGACGGCCATGCAGGGAAAGGCATCCAGCCAGACACCACATCTGCATGTGTAGACACGCTGTCTCCTATGGCAACAATCTTGAACAGTTTCTAACAACGGTTGTAATGAACACTTCCTCTGCAATCTCCTTCTTAGGTCTTCACTCCTCAACTGAGCTCCCAGTCGATCACCTAGACCCGCTGAACCACTGCCACTGGATCTCCTGTGCTCTTCCAATCTTCTCACTGAGTATCTTCCTCCAGCATCACCCCCGCGTCCCTAGCTTGGCACTCACAGATACTCCTCAAGCGTCACCCCACTGGCCTGGTTGGTCCCTGGCTTGGCACACAAGACTGCTCTGCAAGCATCACCTCCACTGGCTGGGTCCCTGGCTTGATACCTGCTGAAGTTTCCCAATTCTTCATCGTCCCCAGTTGGTGAGAATACTGCTCTGGTACTTGCTTTAGCTATTCACAGTGGTCCCTGGTAATAAGGGGGGTGGTCATTTAGTGGCGTCAGCTTCCCCTCTACCTCCGACCATGACATGTTCTCCAGCCAGCAGAACCGTCATTTTTGGTTGGACTGCAAGCTGCAGTCCCAACCCTGCGCTGCTCTCTCTTGCTTCTGGATAGACCCTCAGACAGCCTAGCAGCCAGATGTCCCCAGGATAAGCCTCAGGCTTTGGCCTAGCAGCCCGGGGCAGTACAATACAAGTCCACCCAGACAGCCGTCCTGGTGGCACAGAACCTCGATCACCTGACCTCACCCAAATAAATAGGCTCTCCCAGCAGGCCAAGGGACCCAAGAAAATCCCTGCCCATTGGTTGAGACACCCCATCTATTCCTAATCTGTCCTTGCAATGCCCTTGTCTTATCTAATGCCACCAGATACCTGGCCATCTAGTGACAGAAGACAGAAGTGCAGCAATCCCAGAATTGGGGTGGAATCAATTGACCTCCTATAAATCGGCCAAGGCAACTATCACTTGGCAGGTAAATTTACTAGCAACCCTGCCTTAACATCATTAAATGCACATACACTAATATGGGATCATTGCTGAAATGAATGGGCCTCTTTAAAAGATGTTTACGCTTGAACTTGCAGGATATTGGTTTAGCCTATACCTGTGCTTTAAAGCACAAAAGGTAATTTAGTAAAAAATTGGCTTGCACAATGGGTGTTAAGGTAAAAGCATAGGAAACAGTGGCTACTGGTAAGAAGGAAACGCTCCACAAGTGCACATTTTAGAGAGACAACAGAAGCACCTTCAGCAAAAGAATGTGCCCTCCACCAACTTGGGGCAAAAGGCCACATTGTATGCATCCTGTGTATAACAGGGCATGCCTGGGCCAAACAAATATCAATCAAGCAGCTGCAGGCACTTTTGAGCCTGGCACATCCTTTATACCCACATTAATACAAGCAACCAAAATATAACATATAAAGCTGGGGGATCCGGCTTTTGACCTTCCTGGGCCACATTGGAAGAAGAGAAATTGTCTTGGGCCACGCATAAAAGACACTAACAAAAATGACAGCTGATGAGCAGAAAAAATGCCTTCAGAAGACCATAAGCCTCAGCGTTGTAGAGCCACCTAAAGTAATATACAGAAAAAACAAACTCCTGCGCACGGATGGATTGTCCAACAATTATTCAATATTCCGCATGGAAAACACCAGCAGTGTCAAAAACAGTAACAGTGGCCTTGCTGCCCTTCATGGACGGGGAATGTCCTAGTAGAGACCAAAACAAGAAGAGAAAGAAAGGCGCACCAGCCTAGTGCTGGGCTCTGATGAAGAGGCCCTGGTCGCCTCGAAACGCTTCAGCCGGCAGTGACACGCCTCTATATCCCCCCTATTCTGGAGTGTGGGTCGAGGGGTATCTACTACATCGTTGTTGACAAGCCTACTATGTAATTTCTCTTGTGAGTAGTTTTTTATTACCATTTTAATTTATTAAATTGTCAACGGTAACACACTAGGCTGGTGCGCCTTTCTTTCTCTTCTTGTTTTGTAGAGCCACCATCCGATTGTCATAAGCGCAATGTTATTTTTCCAGCTTTTGGTGTAAACATTGTTGGGTCCCCTTGGCATGAAGGACGGAGAGAAACCTGATATGCTTTGTTCCTTCCTTATCCAAAAAGGTAGAGATCGGACATGATTTTTTTATATGCCTGAGCACTGTTTATCCTAGGAATCTGTGAACCCAGGGTAAGTCCTCTGGTGACTATAAACACGGACAGTTTGATTCTGTAACCCTTTCCATATTTCATCATTTGTAAGATTGGAGAACCTCAGTAAACCGCTCATTCCCCACAGATGAGATCAGAGTATGATTTTTTAATCGGATCTCTGATATTTTTTCCAGATGTCTTTCTTGCATATTAGAAATACATTTAGTTTATTTTCAGCTGCTTTCTTTCATCATTTTCTTCAGCAGAAAGTAAACCGCATTAGCTATAGTTGGACGACATCCAGGTCTTAAAACCTGACACTTAGAAAGAAACAAAAACATTTCTGGAAAAATGTAAACTGTGGTTATTCAAAAAAATATTGTGTAGCATGTGAAAAAAAAAGAACAAAAGTGTGTAGGCAAACAAAAATTCATTTGGAAAGCACATTCAACGGCTTGTCAAATGTTATTTAAAAGGGCTTTAAAATGTAGTTTGCATTTAACATTTACCCAGTTGCCGACTACTATATGTTGAGGATTGCAAGTGGTTTACCGGGATTATGGCTGAAGATATCAGCCATAACCCCAATATCGTTTTTTGCAGCGGGTGGCTAGCTTTCTCGTGAAAACATTCCGAGCAGCGTATGGGCTGCTGGAATGGTTTCCGAAGCAGTGGGAGGTGACGTCCGCCCCCCACCCCCCAAAGGACTTTGACAGCAGCAGATCCAAAGGATCCTGGGACATTTTATTTATCATCTAGAATATCTAGAATGGCCCCATAGCCTTGTATGGGGGCAGGAACTAAAAGAGCCAGCATGCTCTGGGGCCAAGGAACCTAGAGACTCCATCTTGTTTTCCTGAGGGAGATCAGTTACCACAAGGCAGGAGAAGAGACTGTACTGAAGGGAGAGGTGCTGCCTGCCAGGTCAGTCCACAGCTCGGTTTGCAAGTTCTACAGCCAGTGGTAGACATTCAGCCTGTGAGAGAGGGATCCCAGGTGCATATGCAGGCGCACTTGCATCGACAGTGTGAAGCGTTCCAGTGTGAGGTGACCATTCAGGTCACCAGAAGAGTCGGCCTGTTTCCAGGAACCTTCATTTGGGCCTGACCGCAGGATTTGGAGAGGGGGCACTTGCCCATCTGCAGGAAACAGGGACACTGCACATAGACAGAGTTTCCTCACCTTTGCCTACACCTACCAGAACCTGGGTCTTCTTAATGGCCTGTTAAGCAGTTACAGTGTCCGCAATTGTTATCCGGATACTGTCAGCATACCACAGATAAACTTTGCTAAGCAGGAATTTAAGTGTACCAACTAAAGTGACTAGCCAAAGGTCCAAGGACTCATCTTTATTCCAAGGGACTGAAGTTACTGGAGCCATACAGGCAAACAGACACATACTCAGGGCTCTGTATATGTAGTGGGTGTGCAGGATAGTTTATCTGGGAAGCTAAGCTACTGAATATTGATTTGAGTACAGTGTTTATTGTTGGGCCTGTTGTGTCAGGAGACAGAAGAGAGAGGTCTGACATAAGAAAGGGTCATTCTTCTGCTTTTCTGCCTGGACTCCTAGAGCCAATTTATACAGAGGTAACCAATCTGCTATAGGATTGTCATTGCTAAGTGTTTGCTTCTGCTCTTGGGGTTATTCTCAGGTTGGGAATCCCCTGATAGCAGCCTGAGTACGGTATTGAGCTATATTGCCCTGGGTCTTCGTTATTATTGTTCAGCTGATTCACTTGACATATGTGCATTGCTACTTTTTATTACTTTTCCACAGAAACCTTACAGTAAAGACAAATTCTGTGTTTTATCATAACGTGTGTGTTTCTCATTGGTCCTTGCACTTACAATATTGCCAGAGGGGGCTGAGTCTGTTCTTGGGGTTGAGAGGCAGAGTACACAACCAAACATACTATAACGGCTTCTGCGGGGGTAGCGATATATATATATATATATATATATATATATATATATATATATATATATATATATATATATATATATATATATATATATATATATATATATATATATATATATTGTGTGTGTGTGTGTGTGTGTATATATATATATATATATATATATATATATATATATATACACATGTGTAGCAGGGGCGTCGGGAGGGTGTGGCTAGGGGGGCTGGATCCCCGAATGGGTCCCTGAAAAGCCCCGAGTGTCAGGAATGCAGCATGCAATTGACAGCCCTGAGCGCCGCCGAACAGGGACCTCTATGATTAGGAACGGCGCAGAGTGTGGCCGAGTGATATTGCAAGTCCCGCCTTCTGGAGCCTGCAGCTCCTATGGTCGACGTCCCACAGGTCCAATGCCGGGACCGCGGGACATGTGACATCCATCATAGGTGCCGCAGGCTCCAGAAGGCGGCAATTACAAGCCACATCACTGTAAGATCGCGGCTCGGGCGGGCGGCTCTCCTCCTTTCTGGTAAGCCAGGCAGCAAGTGAGCTTACCCACCACCCAGGCAAAATAAGCGCCACGACTGCCCTGGTCCCCCCCCCCCCCCGGTGGCGACTTCGGGCTGAAGCCCCTGGTCTTTTTGGCACCTAGCAACGCCCCTGGTGTGTACACACACCCTCAAACCCTGGTCAGTTGTCCTGAAGATTTAGGAGTCTAATTTCATTTACACTATGAAAATTCTGTCATTATGTTGCATTATTATATATTTCTTACACTTCTTGCTCCTTGTTAGCGATCTTGTTTAAATGACGCCATTGTGTGAACATTGCACACTATCCTCGCCCACTGATGTAGCTCTCATGCTGCTGTTCCCACTCTCATTGTTTATAGTTTGCAATCATCCCTCAAGTATTCTTAGCAGCAAACTGTTTCCTCCGTATGTCTTCCTGTATGAAGTGCTCTTGGGACACCAGCAGCTTTCCATCCCCACTCTTCATCTGTTCTCAGTGATGCCTCTACGTTGGATCTTCTACTTGTCTGCCTTCTGTAATGGTATGGAAAGAAATGTTGCAATAATTTCATCGATACGGTCAGTGTCACCTTTACACGTGAATTGACTTTCAATCACAAACTCTAGCAAAAAAGAGGAATGATAATTGGAATCAAAAATTGCATTTTTCAAAAACATTTTTAAAATTATTCTGAAAGGATGGAATGTGTCGGGAATCAGCAGCAGGACTGGCCAATTCTGCGTAGCTATACTAGGAAACTGAGACCAGACTTTTTATCATAAGGTAAATGTATTAATGGTAAAACAAAAGGCATCCAAACACCAGCAAACAGGAAACACAGCAAACGTGAAGATACAAGTGAACCACAACCATATAACCAAAATGCCTAAATAGCAGGAAGCCTAACTAACTATGTACAATATGTAAACAAAAATGAGGAACACAGATAAACAGGAAAAACTGGAGGTGCAGGGAACAGATGGGAACCGGGACTGGGATCAGGTATAAGGGGAGCAGAAAAGAGGCTTCAGGATGCAGGGCAGGAGCAAGAGCAGGATCTAGACTCTGGATAAGTGATAAGCAGTATCTGGCAGCAAAGCAAAACACTGAAGCAAGAGGCACTAGTAGAGGGACTAAATGCCCTCCCAGCAGCCAGCACCAGGTGGAGACTGATTACTGGGATCTACTGGCTGCTGGGAGACACCTGATGGAGGACCATGGAACTACCCCCTTCCACTTTGGGAATCACAATGCCATCAGCAGGTGATCTAGGTCCTGACAGAATAGGACTATTGTGACCACTACAGAAGGGAAACCTCTGAACTTGCAGTCCCAGGGTGCATCACAGAGAGATAGAGGGTTCATAAGCAAAGGTACAGTTTGCTACCATTCCTAAAACACCCCTGAACCCCAGGGAAAAACTAAATACACACTTGGAACATATATGAACTGTCCTGCTTACCAAGGGATTGTAATTCTACTCAGCTAGTCTTGTGATTCATGTACCCCAGTCACCTTGCATAGATAGATTGTAGCTACAAGGGCTGTACGATACAAAAACCTGTGCTGATGCGCTGTGAATATGGTCAGTTTTTTGTCCATTCTGAGGTGCAAATTATACTGCCAATTTGCCGCGATTTTAATGCAAATTTCAGAAGTTGGACATAGTTGCGATTGATGTTCTAGCCAATGGAATCATAGTGTAAAAAAAAAAAAAAAAGGTGATAACTTCCTGTTTTTTGTGGAGAATCGCGTGGCGAAATTCGCACATATGTGAACCATCAATGCGATTCCAGAACGATTTACATTGATGTCTATGGAGACTAAATTCGCAACGCAGCGCAGTAAACCAGAATAAGACCCTTTTTTTTTTATCGTATCGCATTCGTAGAGGAATCGCAACATATGCATGTATGTGAACGACCGTCATTGAAAACAACGACTTTATGGATGACATGCAAATTTAAAATTGGTTTTGACGCATCACATTCGGTACGAACTCGCATCAGTGTGAACTGGACCTTAAAGCGGGGGTTCACCCGTACATGACAATTTTTCCCCTTAGATGGATGCTCGTTTTGTCTAGGGGAATATGAGCTGTACTTACCGTTTACGAGATGCATCTTCTCCGCCGCTTCCGGGTATGGGCTGCGGGACTGGGCGTTCCTATTTTGATTGACAGTCTTCCGAGATGCTTCCGACGGTCGCATCCATCGTGTCACGATTTTCCGAAAGAAGCCGAACGTCGGTGCGCATGCGCAGTATAGATCCGCACCGACGTTCGGCTTCTTTCGGCTACTAGTGACGCGATGGATGCGACCGTCGGAAGCCTCTCGGAAGACTGTCAATCAAGAAGGAACGCCCGCTCCCGAAGACCCATACCCGGAAGCGACGGAGAAGATGCATCTCGAAAACGGTAAGTACGGCTCATATTTTAAAACAACTAGCCGATTCCCCTAGACAAAACGAGCATCCATCTAAGGGGAAAAATTGTTTTATGGGTGAACTCCCGCTTTAATCTGTATGGTCACTGTGACCTGCACGTTTTTTTATTATGTATATGTTATAAAATTTGTTTTTGAAAGAATTCAATGAAAATGTACTATCTTACGTTTAACTACACAACCGTCAAGGTCCTACATAGTTGTTGAAGGGGTTCTCCTCCTTCTTATTCTTTTTGAGCCTCCCTGTTAGATAGGACATGCATCATGTTATCGAACGCCTATAGGAGGGTTGGAGAAAAGGAACATAATCATTATGTTTTATTGCAGTAGCTAATACATTTTTGCAGCTGGTGGTGCTAAATGTGAAATCTGTATGCAACAACCAGCCCCAAGAAACAGAGAAAGTGGGAACCTCTGTATTTTATTTGATGTAGCAATCCCAAAAAAGGTTTTGTTGCACTTGTCATAGTTAAATCCTTACCCTAAAAAGTCTCTACATGGCCAACGTAGTGCATGAGCAGTGCACTAATCACTGACTACTTACTTTATACTGTGCGCATTAATGTTGACCATGAGATACCTATTCCACACTTTCATTATGCATTACTGGAGTTATTTTATTTTATTTTTTTACCAGGTGGAACTGAAAGGCCTTTCATCCAACCCTTAGGTGGGCTTTGATCCTAAACCAATTCAATGAAAATTGTTAGCTCAATGGTAGAAAAACATTCATATTGCACAATTCATACTACTCATAGCATGAGTGTTTGGTGGGTTCTGCATACCCTAATCTGACATACAAGTCTGTAAACAATCTACAGTATGTAGGCTCTGTAAGGGGTTGGCTCGGTAGCGGGGTGTGTGACCCCCTGGATGGGTTCACTACACACTGAATTTATACAGACAGGCAGTCGAAGACGGTTGAAAACAAAGATTTTGGTTTATTCTTCCATCTTGCTGGAAACAAGTGCAAGCATCCAAACAGCATAAACAAAATCAAACATAAAATAAACCCTGGCCACTTGGGGTGTCTAACTTCACCACACAGGAACCTATCTAGGGAGTCTGGCACAGCCTAGTGCTGGGCAGACACTGCTGGTCATACAGCAGAAAAACAATAGTCTCTTTTTGATTTTTATCACACAGAAAAATCAATCACCTCCTCACCTCCTCAGAAGACTTTCAGCTACTGCTCTCCTTCACTCAGAAAGCCTCAGGATGCAGCAAATCAGTGGTAATCCTCTGGATTACTTATAGAGGCCTTAATTGCCTCATTCTGAACAGCTGACGTTTTCCAACGCCCTTAGACCTTCTCTGGCTACTTTTGCAGCCGACGCCTAATAACAATTGGTGTATTGTCTAAACAAGGCAGAAATGTATGTCCCGTCTGTGACAACACCCACAGATTTACCGACTTCCTGTCACAGCTCTCAGAATTCCATCAAATTAAGTCACCACTTGAACTCTATTTATCCTTGAAGGTCCTGATTACAGTTGTACCCCTTGCTAAGGCAATATATACCATAATATTGCCCATGAGTTAGTGGCCAGAGCATCATGGTAAAAGGGATAGCACCAAGCCTCAAAATGAACCAAATATGGTAACTTTTTCATTATCTTGTATTCTTCTGCTGTCCATCTCTGGATATTTATGGCTAAATGAACTAGTAGACTTCTAGAGGGAAAGGAGTACAGGGGATGTTGAGGAGAGTTAAAAGGTTCTGTATAGTTCAGTAAACATAAACCTCAATAATTTTCTCTTGTTTGTTGGTATGTATAGTTGAGTCGCATCAAAAGCAGCACCCATGCTACCCATTACCACATATCTGATTTGGTGTAACTAGTATAATGAAACGCAGTAATGGATGGAGCTTGTAGAAAAAGGACATCATGGTTCAGGTGCATCTAGTCAGGGTCTCAATAGAAGCCCTGCCTTTTGCAAGCACAGAAGTTGTACCATTGCTTTCAATTATCTTGACATGAATCCCGTTTCATCTACTGATTAGAGACTAAAGCCTCGTACACACGATCAGTCCATCCGATGAGAACAGTCTGAAGGACCGTTGTCATCGGTTAAACGATAAAGCTGACTGATGGTCTGTCGCGCCTACACACCATCGGTTAATTAACCGATCGTGTCAGAACGCGGACACGTAAACCACGTATGACGGTGCTATAAAGGGGAAGTTCAAATCCAATGGCACCACCCTTGGGGCTGCTTTAGCTGATTTTGTGTTAGTAAAAGACGATTCGCGCTTTTTTGTCTGTTACAGCGTGATGAATGTACTATCTCCAAACGAACGCTGGTTTTACAAGAACGAGCGCTCCCGTCCCCTCACTTAGTCTGAGCATACGTGGATTTTTAACCGATGGTCGTGCGTACTAACGATCGGTTTTGATCTATCGGTTAGGCGTCCATCGGTTAAATTTTAAAGCAAGTTCTTATTTTTTGGATCGAAGGATAAATAACCTATGGGGCCTACACACGATCGGTTTGGACTGATGAAAACGGTCCTTCAGACCGTTGTCCTCTTGTTAACCGATCGTGTGTACGAGGCTTAAGTTTACACTTGAGCTTGAGCGTTTTTAAATGTTGATTTTTACACTTCTTTTCAGATGTTTTTAGGCTTGATCATTTTTGTTTTAGACAATGAAAAGTTTATAAGAGAAGAGGCAAGAAATTGTGATAAAAACACATTCAGCCCTGGTTCACACTGGGTACGATTTGGAACGATTTGATATGCGATTTGACATGCAATTGTCGGCAATGGCACTGTCCTAATCAGTGCGACGCCGCATCTGCGATTTCAAAAAGTAGTTCCTGTACTACTTTTTGCGATTTCGCGGCCGCAAAATCGCGGTAAAATCTGGCATTTTACCGCAATTTTGAATTCGCAGCAGTGTGAACCTAGGCTCAGTGTGATTTAAGGTAATTTTCAGGTGCTCCCATCTTAATCAACGTAGAGAAAAAATGCATGACTCTGCCCTGAAAAAGCTCTTGTACTTTTTTGAGCTTTGGGTGATATGCTTGAAGTTACAGGTGTGAGTTGGCAACATAGGATGCAATGGGAATCCTCAAGTCAAAGCGTGCAAAGCAGGTCTTGTTCTCTGTGCTGAACTACAGCTCTGTTAACTGCTATAATATCTTCATGTATGGCTTTGTTTGCTTGAGTAATGAATGAAAAATAAATTGAAAGCATACACATCTAACATCACAACAGGGATGTTCAGCAGAGTGGGTACTCTTCCAGAATGTCACAGTACAACACCTACAGCGGTAACTTACCAAACGACATCTATCAGGCCATGGTAAGGACAAGATCTAAAACGTTCTGCTGTATTTTAATGTCCCCATTTGCATACCATAATGAGCATTAATAGTAAAAAAAGCTATTTATTGCCTGTGGTTGTGCACAATAGAATCACGTGTGTCCAATTATAAACAGTGTGTCCACGGCTTTGAATATTGGTCACACTATGAGATTGCGCGCCTGCTGTTCCGTTCTGTTCCCTTCCCCGTGGAATTAAGCTGCAATCCAGGAAAAGATGCTGACGAGAGGACCAGTCAGGTATAAAAGCCGTTCTAATAAAAACAGCCTTATGAATGCATCTTTGTAACAGGTTTTAATTAACTTAATGGCAGCTGTATAGCATTGCACAGCGTGCATCTGTTTCGTGAGGAGTTATTGCTTTTGTCTTGTCCCCAATAAAAACAACAATAACATTTCAGTTATGAGAACATTTCAGGCAGGGGGAACATTACAACAAGTCTGTTTTGTTTGGCTGCCAGTTATCCGGGCTCATGTCAGCGATGCCGGTGTCGTTTGACACTTCTGTTTCAATTTAAGCATGCAATTAGCCTGTATCTGTAATATATTGTGACATATTTTCTATGAAGTCACCTGCACTGGCTGACGTGTGTATACAGCTCAGTCTTTATTTTGAGGACATGCTGAGTACTTCATTCTATCACCCTGATTACATATGATATTGAGGAGGTGGAGGGTACTGTAGATTATCAATCTTCTCTTATGCCAAGTACAGTCCTTCTTGGTGAAAGTGAGAACATAATAAAGTTGATGGTTGTAGCTGTAAGGAGCCTTGCATCACAAAGCTTTCTAGCAGGGTGTGTAAACCATAAACAATGAACTTCTAATATTTGGTCCCTTTCGGTCTGTTTAATATACCATTTGGTATAATTGTTTAAAAACTGCAGAAAATACCTGTTGATTCCAACGGGAACTGATATATTCCAGTACTTCATTTTTATTATTTACATAGTGTTGATGGGGGGAATCCCTACCACGGAGCCACGGCCGGGAGAACACAGTAATTACTTCTAGCTGCTCTAGAACTAACCGCTAGAGGCTCGTTGATTGATCAACTTGAGTACAATCAGCCTGCCTATACACGGTTTGAATCCTGTAATGGCTGAGATTCAAACCATCTATGACCAGCTTTAGTCACATTCTACTGGACTTGTTCTTTAACTACTCCCCCCCCCCCCCTCCAGGTAGATGTCACACAACGTCACGCGGTTTATGTGGTTATATCCAGGGCTCAAGTCCTGCGGGAACGCGTGGGAACGGAGTTCCTGCATTTTTTCACAGCAGGAACTCAGTTCCCTTTGCAGGACTAGAGCAGCCGAGAGCAGCTGAGCCAATCCTTCACTAAGCGGCAATGCCCAGCTCAAGTCACTGTCAGGGGCAGGGGAACCTTAGTAATCCTTTGTTATTGGCTGCTTCCTGTATATGGATTCATCGGGTAGTGTGCGGGTATTCCGTTACTTCCTCGATGCCGCAATGTCTCCTGGGAGCTTTTGTCATTGTTCCCAGAAGACATTGCGGAGCTTTGCCGCAAGTTATCGCGGGATTTAGAAAAAACTTGCTTCTTTCTAAATCCCGCGAAAAACTTGCGGCAGACCTCCGCAATGTCTCCTGGGAACAATGACAAATACTCCCAGGAGACATTGCCGCATCGAGGAAGTGACGGAATACCCGCACACTACCCGATGAATCCATATACAGGAAGCGGCGAGTAACATAAAGGATTACTAAGGTACAGTGGATCGAAAAAAAAAAACATGCGGTTTAGTAATTATGCATATGAGCTATCATTTTTTTTTTTTTTGGTGGGGGAGTGGATCTTGGGTGGGAGTTCCCACACTTTTTCCCCCAGGACTTGAACCCTGGTTATATCGGGATGATACCCTGTAATGCATGAGTGATTCAAGCGGCTATACAGCCACTCAATCACTTCTACAGTTGGGCACCCCCGCAATCTTTTCTGGGCTCTCTCGTCCTTTTGGGGAGCCCAGGATCACTCTGTTTCACTAAACAGAGAGAGAGGAACTAATGTTGTTCCTGCATCTCTGAGTTCAGAAACTGGAAACGAAGTTCCGATTTCAGCTCTGATGTGTGTCTAATTGGCTGCATTGGTATGTGGATACAAATAATAATTCTGAATATTTTTATATAGGGTTTCAGTTAACTAATTTACTGATACAGTAGGCCCAGATTTTTCAGTACGATGATCAAAACAGCCATGGAATCCTGCAGCCCTATATTGACCTCCTCATAAGTAAGAATTTGATTAATATTAATGCTAACTATTGGGCTGCTATAGGACGGGATTGATCACCCACTTATTTGCAAAAATCTTGCAGGCTATTTAAAAAAATTGAGGTTTTCCATAAAAAAAATTCTGGTATAATGCAGATCAGCACTTCCTCCAGTAGCCAAATATTCCGTAAATAGCCGACCTGCGAGTCGGCTCTATACGCCGTGTAGAGCTGACTGCGCAGGTGCCATATAGGGCAGACTCACAGGTCGGCTATTTACGGAAAACTGGTGACGCACCTTATGGGAATTTTTTCACCAGACGTCAATCATCTAACCTCTCAATAGGAACGCCCAGTCCTGCGGGAATCAGACCTGGAAGCCGGGGGGGGGGGGGAATACCGGTATGTACGGTGAAAAAAAAGACTGTACATATCGTTAGTATGCTGGATGTAATGTTAGATAATTGTTTTAGGGTGAACCTCCACTTTAATTGCTGGTGAGACTGGATTTTCTCTATTTATTGGTAGGACAATCTAGACTACCTACAGTGTTTGGCTGTGGCTGTAAAATTTTAGATTGTAAGCTCCTTTGTCTGTGTACTTTCCAAAGTCCTTTGTATTTTTTTGGTAGGTTTATACTAAATATATATATTTTAAAAAACAGAACTTGCTATGCGCTTGATCCAGATTTTGCACAGGAACATTTATTTAGTATTCGAACAGTAAAGTCGCTCTTATCTATGCAGTTTGTAAGCTGAATGCATTTTAACACATGCTGGTTTAAGTGTAAAAAGAGTAGAATACAGAAAATGGTGGGTTAACATGACCATATTTCTGGATTTCATTGCATACTTAAATAGAAGAATGTGGGACATTTTTTAAATTCTTAAATCAAGTTGTTGCCATATAACAGCAATTTTTTTTGTAAGTTGAGCCTGGCAATCATCACCCCCCACCCCTCCTCATTGTACGAAACATTCACGTGGCTGTTTCATCAAGCAGAATCGTATTGCTTCTAGTCTGTCCCAATGGACTCCCATTTATTGCTCAGTTGCTTCCTGCAATAACTACTTTGCATAGTGCTTTGGTTGTTCATTTCTCCGTGATCTTCTATTTCCACACTTCCCAGCATGTGGCCTTCATCAAAAAACACAGTGAGATGCATCTTAGGTTTTATTGGGGGTGGGGATGGAACTCTTAATCTTCGTAAAAGAGAGCTGACTCTAGATTTGAACAACTGCACATTTGTTTTACTAAAGGCCAAGGCTTTTTCTAGGCATGTACAGTATGGGGCAGATTCACGTAGAGCCGCGTAAAATTGTGCGGGCGTAACGTATCTGATTTACGTTACGCCTCCGCAACTTACACGGGCAAGTGCTGTATTCTCAAAGCACTTGCTCCGTAAGTTGCGGCTGCGTATCGTAAATCGTCCGGCGTAAGCCCGCCTAATTCAAATTTGGATCAGGGGGGCGTGTTTTATGCAAAACTACTGTGACCCGTCCGTGGAATTTCCCAGTGTGCATTGCTCCAAAGTACGCCGCAAGGACGTCATTGGTTTCGACGTGAACGTAAATGACGTCCAGCCCCATTCACGGACGACTTACGCAAACAACGTAACTTTTTCAAATTTCGACCCGGGAACGACGGCCATACTTAACATTGGCTGCGCCTCATATAGCAGGGGCAACTTTACGCCGGGAAAAGCCTAACGTAAACGTCGTAACTTTACTGCGTCGGCCGTGCATACGTTCGGGAATTCGCGTATCTAGCTAATTTGCATACTCAACGCGGAATTCGCCTAGCGGTCAAAAAAAAAAATGCAGTTTAGATCCGACGCCGTAGAGACTTACGCCTGTCGGATCTAATAGATATCTATGCGTAACTGATTCTAAGAGTCAGTCGCATAGATACGACGGGTCAGATTAGGACTTACGACGGCGTACATGGCGCTGCGCCTTCGTAAGTCCTTTGAGAATCTGGGCCTATGTGTCTTTGACCTGGATGCATGTTTGCTTCAGTGTGGACACAGATGTCATCAAACTGCACCTGTGATCTCCTAGAGCGGCTTCACACTTCCAAAAAGCAAAAGTGCAGCTAACCCACAGCCAGCCAAGGTTTCAGAAAGTACACCAAAACTCCTGCATGCTGCATCTTTGGTGAACCAAAAACGTTGGATATCATACGTCTATGGGAAAGCACAGCTAACCCACACCAAAACCATGGGATGGCTGCGCTTTGCCCAAAATGCAGCAGGACCGCATCAGGGCAGTGTGAAGGAGGGGGATACTTTTGGGTCCCTGAAATGTGCTGCTTTTATTGTCCTGCGGAACAAACACCAATATTACGTTTTTGGACTGGTCTCTCTTCGAACTTTGTACATCACTTTTTTCTGTCTACCAATGCACACAAATAACGTAAGGCTTTTACCATTTTGTTACCCTGTTTTCTGCAATAGTATATTTATATTTTGACTCTGCTTTTGTGGCAATAACATTTCTGCAAGTAAAAGAACACCACCATATGAATATATCATTTTTCCTGTTTTTTTCAGCCAAAACATTAAAGTGGAGGTTCACCCGAAAAGTTAATTTTTAACCTTAGATTGATGCTCATTTTGTCAAGGGGAATCGGGTAGTTTTTTTAAAATCTAAGCAGTACTTACCGTTTTAGAGAACGATCTTCTCCGCCGCTTCCGGGTATGAGCTGCGGGACTGGGCTTTCCTATTTGATTGACAGTCTTCCGACAGGCTTCCGACGGTCGCATACATCGCGTCACGATTTTCCGAAAGTAGCCGAACGTCGGTGCGCAGGCGCTGTATAGAGCCGCACCGACGTTCGGCTTCTTTTGGCTACTCGTGACGCGATGTATGCGACCGTCGGAAGCCTGTCGGAAGACTTTTAATCAAATAGGAACGCCCAGTCCCGAAGACCATACCCGGAAGCGGCGGAGAAGATCGCTCTCTAAAACGATAAGTACTGCTTAGATTTTAAAAAAAATACCCGATTCCCCTTGACAAAATGAGCATTAATCTAAGGTTAAAACATTTTTTTCGGGTGAACTCCTGCTTTAAGTAGTTGTGGGAGCGTGAAGGTAAAATGAAGCACAATGCTGCAGTTCAATGCCTTCTGGTGATTCTACCATTCAACAAATGCTTAGAAATGGCATTGTTGCCGAAACAAAACCGTAAAAAAGAAAGGCAGCCTTGTAAAATACAGGTACAAATACTAAAAGTGGCTCCTTTGCCATTGGAATTGTCAATATCCAACATTTGACCTGCAGGGGACATACCAGTGATGTAGCAACCTGGTGGGTAGATTTACATTGTAAATCAGGAAGACCCTAGGCATCTGACACAGCTGAAAGTAGCAGATGCTGAAGATTCTATTGGTGGCTATGGCTCTTCAAAAATTAAGATCGGCTGCAAGGGGAGTTGGTAATATCTCTGTATTTTAACTGGCTAACATTTGTATTTAAGGAACCCTACTTGTTGGGAACCCTCTTTTATTTTAAAGCTGAACTCCTGCATTGATCCTTCTGCCACTCGTCTACCACCCAAAGCCCCCCTCCAAAATATACTTTTCTTTAAACCTACATTTTTTTCCTATAGATTTCAAGCCAGGCTGGTGACCTCATTTTGGCTTCCTCTACTTCTTCCAGCAGTGGCAGAGAGTGAACATTCTTCTTGAACTGAGCGGTGCTCACGTAATGATGAGTGCGCACTGCATTGTCTAGGAGAACTGTGAACCCCTTACGGGTGTGTACATGACTAGCTAGGCTCACAAGAAAGAGGCAGAATGATATGAGTGTCATTTTTCCCCAAGAGTATTGGTGGCACTGGACCAAGGAGACAGCTTCCATAAAGCTGGCCATACACAATTAGTGTCCGCTAAATTCCTCTATTCACATAAACAAGGTAGATCAAGGAATCCACCCACAGGACATGGTATTCTGCTTTCTGAACACACTGATCAACGGTTGCAGCCGCTGGTCCAGAAAAATTTAAACATATCCCTTCGACAGAAGTCAGTAAAACTACCAACATCTGTTGAACGGGGACTGCCACACACTGATTATCCCTAATGAACCTTCCAAATTTCAATAAGTGTATGGTCAACTTAACTAATCCAAATCCTACTTAATTTATGTCCCACATGCTCCCCCTCTGCGGGGGACTGCCACACACTGATTGTTCCTAATGAACCATCTAGATTTCGAATAAGTGTATGGCCAACTGAACTGAGCCAAATCCTCCTTCATTTGTATCTCACATACTCCCCCTCCTAGACACTGCAGCTCACAGTGGGAGGATTTCAGCAACAGAGGCAGTGGGCAGGACTAGGTGTGGCGGCGGCCAGATGCTGATTGACAGTGACAATGCTGATGGCCACAACCCCTGCAATATCTTATCACCCCACTGTAGTGCAAGCAGGAATAGCATGTGTGACTGGCAACTCTGTTCTGAATTCAGGAGCAGTGCAGCATCGTTGCCACTAGGACTGCAACTAACGATTATTTTCATAATCTATTAGTTGGCCAATTATTGTTTCGATTAATCGGATAATAGCCTTAAAAAAATGTGTCCCAATTTGTTGTTGGGCAGATTACAAAACACAAATTGCCGCAAAAACACATTACATGCTTTTCAGCAGCTTCTCCATTGAAGTATATTGAACCCCAAAAAAAAAAAAAAAATGGCACCGTTTTGCAATTAAAATGTCCTTGCCTTTTCCAAATACGCAGCAGCTGAATAAAAATCATGGATGTGAACGTGTCCCATAGGAAAACATGTAAATGAACTGTAGTGTGTTTCTGCAAAAAGCACCAAAAAACACATAGGTGTGAGCCCGGCCTGAGATGTTTAGTAACATAATGGGGTTAAAAATAAAAAAAAAACAAGTACAAAAAGAGCAAATAATCGCTACTGTAAGGGGTTCATTTTTTTGCTGTGGGACAGTGAAAGTAATATTTACAGTAGCGATTTGCTTTTTTGTACTATAAAGGGCTAATTTTAGTTTTTTTTAACCCCATTATGTTACTGGCCAATTAATCGATTATGAAATTAATCGATTACAATTTTCATAATCGATTAGTTTTTGATTAATCGATTAGTTGTTTCGGCTCTAGTTGCCACCCCATTGCAGGAAGCTGCATTAGGTGGACTTCACTGGAAGGCTCAACAGGTATTTATCAGACTTTGGCAGGGACTAAAAAAACGTACCGTATTTATCGGGGTATTGCGCGCTCCGGTGTATAGCGTGCACCCCTAATGTGGACCCGCAATTCATGTAAAAAAATTTTTTTAGTACTTACGGTTTTGGTGTCTTGCGCTGCATCCATCGGCGGCCTCGTCGGGTCCGGCATCCGTCTGCGGTGGTGTCCTCCTGGCTTCTCCCGCGCTGTCTCCCTGTCGAATCGCCACTTCCCGCGCTCAGTTTGAAAGCCTCCGCCGACATATACCGAGTGCAGTACACTCGGCTACATTCGGCCAGCCTCGGCTTCGCTCGTGCTCACGCTCTGTGACGTTTATGTGTGAGCACAAGTGAAGCCGAGCCTGGCCGAATGTAGCTGAGTGTACTGCACTCGGTATATTTCGGCGCAGGCATTCAAACTGAGTGCAGGAAGCGGGTATCGGCGTATATCGCGCACCCACGATTTTCCCCTTATTTTAAGGGGAAAAAAGTGCGCGGTATACGCCGATAAATACGGTAATATGATTATTTTCTTAGTAGGAGTCCATGGTGAATAGCTAAAAATAAGAGAATGCTTTGAGAAGTCTGTGCATTTTCAGAATACAATTTTGGAAAGAGCAACAAGCTATCTGTTCTGTTATGGAAGTTCTCAATAAAACATGCTCTTCATACTGGACTGGAACAATATCTGTCCTGATAATAACACCTTTTTGACAGCATAGAATAGTTTTCTGGGGACATGAACAATAGAGAGGAATAAGGACAGTGATCTGTGATTTGTAAAAGGTGCTGTTCTTCCTCTGAGATTCCTTACTTTAAATGGAGAAAAAACACACGTAACTATATCAGCTAAGGTTGAGCAAATGTCAGAGTACTGGAGAATATGACAAGGATCCAAGCACAGGTGCAGGAGCACAAAAACTACTTAAACCGCTTACAGATTCATTTCAAAAGCATTTTAATTTAGCAAAATTTCAAAAGGAACAATAAAAATACTAAAAGTGGAACGAAACTGCCGAAGCGACTGCAAAGCATCCTGAGCAATTAATTTTATGTGTGGAATTGTAGGCTTAGAGGGAAGGTTCACAGCAAATCAGCAAACCCCATGTGCATTGTGCCGGCATTAGCAGAATCATGCCCTGGCTAAGCAATATACCATTTAACTAAATATTGAACAGACTTACAGTAGAACAATGGAAGATGGCACTCGTTAGAGGGTCCTGAAGGGTTAAAAAGCCATTTGCCAGGCTCAGATGGGTCTAAAGCTGACTTAGTGAACCCGCTGATAAGTGAAATGCCTGCAGGAAGAATAGATCAGAAGGTTTTATAATATGCATGAAAAGTGGGTCAACACATAGCATATGAGATTCCCGAGGTTTCAAATTACATCTGACACATCTAGTGTGCCAGCATAGAAGCTTGGTCTTGTATTCTATGTGCTTTTTGTGTGCGCTTGCAAAGTGGTCATACGTACAATGTGCGCTATTGATTTTTCTGCTTGTCTATTGTGTTAAAGCGGAGGTTCACCCTAAAAAACACCTATATACCATTACATCCAGCATACTTCCGACATCTACAGTATGCTTTTTTTTTTTGCCATACATACCGTTTTAACGTTATTTTCCCCCCGGCTTCCGGGTTCTGGCTCCCGAGGGAGTGGGCGT
Organism: Rana temporaria; assembly: GCF_905171775.1. NCBI lineage: Eukaryota > Metazoa > Chordata > Amphibia > Anura > Ranidae > Rana > Rana temporaria. Next base: position 71,587,632 of record NC_053490.1, read on the forward strand.
TCCTATTCAGAGGTTAGATGATTGACGTCTGGTGAAAAACTTCCACTGTTGCATAAGGCGTGTCACGAGTTTTCCGTAAGTAGCCAACCTGCGAGTCGGCTCTATATGGCGCCTGCGCAGTCAGCTCTACACGGCGGGCGCAGGCGCCGTATAGCGCCGTATAGAGCCGAATCGCAGGTCGGAAAACTGGTGACGCGCCTTATGCGACAGGGGAAGTTTTTTACCAGACGTCAATCATCTAACCTCTGGATAGGAACGCCCACTCCCGCGGGAGCCAGAACCCAGAAGCCGGGGGAAAATGACAATAAAACGGTATGTACGGAAAAAAAAAACAGCATACTGTAGATGTCGAAAGTATGCTGGATGTAATGGTATATAATTGTTTTAGGGTGAACCTCCGCTTGAAAGCGGAGGTTCACCCAAATAGCATTTTTCTCAGAACAACTTCTTTTGACTTCTAACATGTACAGTCCGCAATTTTTTTTTTTTAGGCTGTACATGCCTTATAATCTACCTTTTCATTCCGGCTTCTGGGAAATTCTCCCCGCGGGAGTAGGCATTTCCAAGCTGAGGAGGGATGTCACCTGGGAGGTCGCCCAGATAATTGACGTCTTTTCAGCAACAGCTCCCCCCGGTGGATAAGGCCCCGCCCCCCGTATTGCGTAGGCGCGTCCGAGTCACGGCGTTTCCGAAAGAAGCCGATCATGCAGATCTGCTAGTCGGCTCTATAATGCTCCACATTCAATTATCAATTTATTTTTCTATTTTATTTTATCTTTTACCAGGGTTAACTTAAAAAAAACATGCCATGCAAATACAGTGTTGTCCTACTGTGATCCTACACCACATGCCTGGTACAATGCCACCAGCTTCCCCTTCCATGTCATTGGGAGCTGGCTGTCTCTTCCTGGTTCTTCCAGCTGGCTCATCGGGAGGGGAGAGTAGGGTGAGCTGAGCTGCTGGGTGATTGACTTGAATGACTAAACAAATTTTGCTGTAAACATTAAAGAGGCCCTGTCACCAAACCATTAATTTGAACAAAAATAGTTCCGTAAAATCATGTGTGCTTTAATGTATTTTACCTGTAAAAGCCTTCGTAATTTAGACTTTCAAAAGCCTTGGAATTTTTGCAGGGTGCCACCATCTTGGATGTGATGTTAGCAACTCCAGCAGAAGACTCAGAGCTGACACTCTATAGAAATACCCCCCCCCCCCCCCAGCAGCAACATAACAGGTTTTTTAATGAAGGGAGAAGTAGTTACATTTTCTAGGAAGTTCAAGACTGATTGCAAGTCAATTTTAAAAAATATTAAGTGAAGGGAAAAACACTGCAAGTGGGCTTTTTAAATACTTGGGCCCGGATTCACGTAGAACCGCGTATCTTTGTGCGGGCGTAACGTATTCTATTTACTTTACGCCTCCGCAACTTTGACAGGCAAGTGCTGTATTCTCAATCCAAAGTTGCGGCGGAGTAGCGTAAATAGGCCGACGTAAGCCCGCCTAATTCAAATGTGGTAGATGTGGGCGTGTGTTATGTAAATTTAATGTGACCCCACGTAAATGACGTTTTTACGAAAGGCGCATGCGCCGCCCGTGAAAGTATCCCAGTGCGCATGCTCCAAATTAACCCGCAAGAAGCCAATGCTTTTGACGTGAACGTAAATGACGCCCAGCTCTATTCGCGAACGACTTGCGCAAACGACGTAAAATTTTCAAAATTCGACACGGGAACGACGTCCATACTTAACATTGGTACACCTCATGTACGCCTCATAAAGCAGGGGTAACTTTACGCGGGAAAAAGCCTAACGTAAACGGCGTATCTGTACTGCGTCCACTGGGCGTACGTTCGTGAATTGGCGTATCTAGCTGATTTACATATTTCTAGAAAATATTTCTAGTAAATCAGCGTACACGCCCCTAGCGGCCAGCGTAAATATGCAGTTAAGATACGACGGCGTAAGAGACTTACGCCGGTCGGATCTAATACAAATCTATGCGTAACTGATTCTAAGAATCAGGCGCATAGATACCACGGCTCGGACTCAGAGTTACGACGGCGTATCTGGAGATACGCCGGCGTAACTCGTAGGAGAATCCGGGCCTTGGTGTTCCCATGCTTTTACCTGCAATTTATCTTTTTTTTTTTGGCGACAATGTCTGTTCAAGAATTAATTACTTCACATTGCCAGCAGCTACAGGGGAATGTTTTTAATGCTTGTTCCTTGCTTGTTATGAATGTGTAGTTTAACCTAAAGGGAGCATCCATAAAAAGAGTGATGTAAATTAGGGGTTCTGCTATATAGTTCTATTGCATATATACAGTATGTGATATTAGTGAAGCTGGTGATAAAAAACGCATTGATGGGCGAATCTGCATTGCCAACTATTACATTCTGATTCCTGGCACCCCCCAGCTGGATGTTCTTGCTCTTTGGCTGAGAATTTTCTGCCTGACCCTTATGCCTTGTACACAAGATAGGAATTCCCGATGAAAAAGATCAGAGACCGTCTGTGTGGAACTCCGACAGAGAAAAAAACACGCATTCTCAGAATCAAGTCGGCGCATGTTCGGAAGCATTGAACTTCATTTTTCTCGGCTCGTCGTAGTGTTTTACGTCACCGCGTTTTGGATGGTCGGAATTTGGTCTGACAGTGTGTATGCAAGACAGCTTGAACGGAATTCTGACGGAAAATTCCATCAGATTTTATCCCATCGGAAATTCCGATCGTGTGTACAGGGCATTAGACAAAAGTCGATGGAAAAATCTACTTTTATTGAGCTGTGTGGTCCCGCCAGGGCCACCCACGGAACAAATTACAGCTCATTCCTGCTACAATTTGTGTATCGAATCAGCATATATACTAAACTAAATCGATTTGGGACACAATACTGGTAAATACCAGGTGTGTATTTACTGGAAATGTTTCTATATAGGCAACAGTAATTTTTGGTTTACTGGTGCCAAGTTAACTTAAATGCTGTACATTTGGCATTGGTGTGCTGTATGTCTTGTGTAAGCATAAAATATCTCCTTGCTCCCATAAAGTATTTTGCTGGAACTGCAGTAAAACTATTTCATATGTGTTAAAACTGTTACCACAGTAAAGACTATAAAGTGAAATTGTACGTTCATAACTGAAGAATGTTCTCTGAACGGCTTAAGATTGTAAAATCCTTCAGAAGGGGCTGTTCATCTCTTTACCACTTAGCTACTGTAGCTATAAAGTACATAATTATTACATAATAATCCCAGAGTAATAATAACATCATTTGTAAAATAAATGTAACAATTGCTAGTTTGGTAATAAGGAATTACAGTATGTTGGTTCACATGACAACTAGTTATCAGTTGCTAAAGAGACCTCGGAGCCATGACCTTTTTTAAAATTATAATTATATATCAGGAGGCATGACTGGTATTAGTTATGTATTTTGTTTTTAATTTATGCACAAATGTTTCCTTTTACTGTAAATGCTGTGTTCTCCAGCTTCTATAAAGCTCCAATTTTCCAGCATGGCTTGCTAGAAGGTTACAAGCAGAAAATGGCCATGTCTTGGTTTGGTTCTGCAGCTATAGTACACCCATGTGAGCAAGGCCTTACTATACTATACTACACTATATCTAAAAGCTACCAATGGTGAATTCTACTTTTGGGAATGCTAGTTTCCTGGCTAGCAGGCTAAAGCTGTGGCTTTCCTTTTTTATGAGTGGGACATTTATAGAGATAAGAAATTCTGACACCCATTTACAGCATGCTCGTTCTGGGTTTGTGACTAAAAAGTAGAGAGCAGGGCCTTCCGACAGCTGCATGTAGCATCGGGGCGGGGATGCTGGTGACGCCAGTAAACCAATATGGCCATATTTGGTCAATTACATTCTCTGTAGTTCCATGTGGCAATATTAAGTTATTGATGTCACCAGCATCCCCACCCCATTGTTACTTGTGACCTTCTATCATGTGACACGTTACCGCACATTCACTATCTCTGAAGGAGGACTATCAGAACTGGCAAGCATGTTCAAAGGTAAAAGTGAAACCAAACAATGAAGTAGAACTACAGGCAAAACATTTTCATTTTGGATAGATTAAGACTGACCATACGATTTATTGATCATAGGCTTGATCTTTTTTTTTTTTCAATCAACCCGCAGCCATATTCCCCCATTTACACAAGCAAGGTGGATGGAGGAATCCTCCCTGCTGTGCTATTGTTTTCTGACAGTGGGGTTATGACAGACCCAACCAGGACAGGGGCTTTTGGAGGGGACTGCAGGGTAGCCCCTTGCTGACTGACTATGGGCCCTGGCATTTGAGGGAGCTACAAGCATTTAAGAAGATGTCTTGTTATATAATGCAAAAGGACATTATTACATTTGACAGCCAAAGAAGCCATGATGGTCTCTGCCAAGTTGAAACTCAGTGAGCAGATGTATGCTATAAGAAAGCTGGTAAATTAGATTTGGACAGCCCTGGGTCTTCTTGAATACTGTTGCCGGACAGTCTGGGAAACCCTGAATAATCAAAGCATTGTCTAGGTGTGAATTCCCATTGTTAATTGAATCACCTATTGTTTCTGTCGGTTGGCTAACTTTTGGAGGTTCTTGGAGGGCCTTGTGTCAACTTTAGCTCGTTATCTAAACCATTGTATGATGTTTTGGGTAAATATTTGTTTTTATTCATGTGGAGACTGAACTACTCTTTTTGAAGTGTATAAAAACCTGTATTTCTGTTCAATAAACAGTCATTCCTTTGGAGTTTGCCTCAACATCTTGTCTGTGTACGATGCTTGGGGTAAAAGGGCTGGTAAGAAAGTGAAAGGAAATCTGTCCAAAGTGAAATAATTTTCAGGTTGCTATCAGGGTCACCAGAACTAGTGTCCCTCTTGAAAGATTTCCCCTTTCTTCCTGTTCCACTGACCAAATTTTCACTTTCTGTGATACAGTAAACAGGATAATTGGAGAGGGCTAACGTGGACAAAGACTTCAGGTAGACGTTAAATGAAGGTAAACACAGCAATAATAATTCCAAATATATGCTGGCAGAAAATACACTTTAATTTCCCTTTAATGCTGAAAAGTTGAACTAATTCTGAAGTGAAGCAAAGTTTGACTTGTGGATGTAGAAGTACGTCGCTTCCATCTTCCCGTCAGCACGATTCTTCTAATATAAGGATGAAATGACAGAACCATCATTACCTTAAACCTGCTCCTATGCTGTTGTCAGATACAGTAACTTGAGCTGAAATATATTTTTTTTAAATCTGGCTTTGTTACAGTGCAGCTTCATTGAAATTCAGTTGTCTTCCTTTATGTGAGATGCCACTTTGGAGAAACGCTTATGTTATAATTAGATGTCTGACACAGCCTTGCTTCATCTGCGAGATCTCTCAACTTTCCCTAACACATTTTCCTCCCTTGCCACTGGCTTTTCTCGCTGTTTCTGTTAATGCTGTTAGATCAGATCTCAAGATCTTGTTCTGCGAATGTTTTCAAGATGAAGTTTAAAGAGAATGTGCCATCAAACGAGATTCTTGTAGATACAAGCTGCCAGTGTGAACATCACAACCTGAGTGCTAGTTCCAGGGCACCCCACTTATGTAAACTGAGGTTACCTGAAACTGTTGGGCTGCATTCGGACAGCCACATATCTGCGGATAGTTTACTGCATTCAGAAGTGGCTAAATTCCAATATCAACCCTGGATGCACACCGGTTTTGCCCAGGGTCGGTATATTCATGTAAGCACGCGGATGAACGGATGCGGATAGCAGTGGCGCTTACCATTGATTTTTACAGAGTATAAATCTGTCAGCTGCCATTGACAGCTGCTGCTGGTTGCTCACAGCCTATGCAGGCAGCATTTACAACCACTGCCAAGAACCTACTGATTCTTACTGGTGGCTGCACATATTGAGCTGTCTGAATGTAGCCTTATGCAGCTTGTGAGTGGGACAATCACAGTTTCTGTCAAAGGCTTTTCAGATATGACAGGTTCCTTTTAAATTATTATTTGCAAACATGGAAAATGGATTAAAAAAATAAATAAAAAATGTCTGCATCGCAACGCCTTATCTATTTTCAATCATCCAGCATTGGAATCTGGGTGAACCATACATGCTCCTGAATAAAGTCTATTAAAATTAAAACTACACTGTCCAGAAATAATCACTACACATCCACTACTTAGGCCTTGTACACACGATAGGTTAACCAGAGGACAGCGGTCTGAAGGACCGTTGTCATAGGTTAACCGATGAAGCTGACTGATGGTCCGTCACGCCTACACACCATAGGTTAAATAACCGATTGTGTCAGAACGCGGTGACGTAAAACACGACGTGCTGAAAAAAACGAAGTTCAATGCTTCCAAGCATGCGTCGACTTGATTCTGAGCATGAATGGATTTTTAACCGATGGTTGTGCCTACTAACGATTGTTTTTGATCTATCGGTTAGGAATCCATAGGTTAATTTTAAAGCAAGTTGGCTTTTTTTTAACCTATGGTTAAATAACCTATGGGACCCACACACGATTGGTTTTGACCGATGAAAGCGGTCCTTCAGACCATTGTCCTCTGGTTAACCTATCGTGTGTACGAGGCTTTAAAGCGGGAGTTCACCCATTTAAAAAAAAAAAAAAAATCTCCCCTTAGCTTCCTGCTCGTTCGGTCTAGGGGAATCGGCTATTTATATTAAAATAGGTGCAGTACTTACCCGTTTTCGAGCTGCATCTTCTTCCGTCGCTTCCGGGTATGGGTCTTCGGGAGCGGGCGTTCCTTCTTGATTGACATTCTTCCGAGAGGCTTCCGACGGTCGCATCCATCGCGTCACTCGTAGCCGAAAGAAGCCGAACGTCGGTGCGGCTCTATACTGCGCCTGCGCACCGACGTTCGGCTTCTTTCGGAAAATCGTGACGCGATGGATGCGACCGTCGGAAGCCTCTCGGAAACCTGTCAATCAAGAAGGACCGCCCATTCCCGAAGCCCATACCCGGAAGCGACGGAGAGGATGCGTCTCGTAAACGGGTAAGTACTGCACCTATTTTAAAATAAATTGCCGATTCCCCTAGTAATAACGAGCAGGAAGCGAAGGGGGAAAAGTGCCCTCTAAGGGTGAACCCCCGCTTTAAAGGCCCTGTAATCTATTTTTTATTAAACTGTCTCTTTTTTCTATCTCTCCATGAGTTCCAGAACCTCTCCTTTTGCCCCTCACTTCCATGTGTTTGAAACAAGCAATCCACATTGGATCATAATCCTAATAATATAATGCAATGCCAAGCTGCGGTTTCCAAAGCGAGCAAAATCCTTTCTTGTATTAAGAGAGGTATGGACTTCAAAGAAAGAGATATCTTTTTACCCCTATATAAATCATTAGTAAGACCTCATCTGGAATATGCAGTTCAGTTTTGGGCACCAGTTCACAAAAAGGATATCGGAAAACTGGAGAAAGTGCAGAGAAGGGCAACCAAACTGATAAGAGGCATGGAGGTGCTCCGCTACATTGAAAGATTATTTGAAGTGAGTTTATTCTCTCTTGAGAAGAGGAGATTAAGGAGATGATCAATACATATATATAAGGGGTCCATATAGTGAACTTGGTGTTGCGTTATTCACTTTGAGGTCATCACAGAGAGCAAGAGGGACACTCTCTATGTCTGGAGGAAAAGAGATTTATCCTTCAAATTCTGAAAGGCTTTGGCACAATAAGAAGAGCTTATTCTGGCCCACTCGGTAGATTGTTTTAAAAAGTCCTGGATTCTTTCCCAAATACAGAAAATATAACTGGATATTAATATATATATGGGTAAAGTTGATCCAGGGAACATCTGATTGCTTCTTTGGGTATCAGGAAGGATTTTTTTTCCCTCACTGGACCAGATTAGATCATGCTTTGCTGTGGTATGTTGCCTACCTTTGGATCAACTGTGGGTATTTTTGTTTTTTGGGTTGAGCTAGATGGACTTTTTTTTGTCTTTTTTTTTTTTAACCAGATTACGTAACTATATTCGTTGAGTTCATGTTCATTGCTCTATGCACACTACAAATGTCACAGCCCATCTTGGGAGTGAGCAAGAGAGGGTGGCTACATGCCTACATACAGTGTAACCATAAAGAACGAACATAGCCACCCTCTATCAGGAAGTCAGACCACAGCAGCAACAACAAAAAGAGCATTTAATGGAGGCTTCTTTTTACGTCTCTGGCACAGAAGGAAAATCTCAATGGAAAGCAAACGGCGGATAATAAGCGTACAAAGTGATCTCTATCTGTACAGAGGGTGATGCGATACCACATTGGCCTATCAGCTGTTCAGCTCACTTGGTTGCTACCAAACTAGCTGTTGAAGAGACCTGTGCGTGTATTCACCCTGGAATAAATAATATTAAAGGTCCTGCTCACTAAGGTCCATTCACATAGTGTTCAACCAACTCATCATGATGAAGGAGGCATTTATGTATCCCCGAAATGTGATGACTATGTTTTGGACCTTCTTCTTGACTCTTATTGGAATAAAGTTGTATCTAGACCTCTTGGCAGGGGTGTGGGGCTTCAATTTCCATTTTTCTAGCAAATTATGAATTGACAGGGTTTTAACTCTTCCCTACACTAAAAAAAATAAGGGTCAGCTGTACTTATATTGTTTTATAGTTTTGCTCCTTAAAAAAACAAAGGTTATGAGAGGGGTTATTTGCTTTAATTTATTCTTTTTACATACCTAACATTTCCAGCCTAAGCTATTTAATCTCATGGAGCAGATCAATAGCCAAATTCTATCTACACTTGTTATTACCTTGATTTGTAAGGCCGTTGTGGAAAGCCGTATTTTTCAGTGTATGAAACACAAGGTTCCCAACCTTCATTACTTGTTTTATGACTGATAACTTGTGAATTCCGCCTAACTCCCAATGCTGATATCTTTGATGTGCTAATTAGACAGAGAAAGAGTTGGAAGAAATGCATTTTGCCTTACTTTAATCTCTTTTATTAACAACAATATCTGTCTTCTCCAATATTTGCTTTGTAAGTTCCTGTAGATAGGTCTTTGATATAATTCTTGAAAGAGCAATAAAACCAGTCAGCGCAATAATTGCTTCTGCAAACTTAAGTCCACAAAATCATTTTTCTGCTTTCCTTTTATTTGGGTTAAATAAAAAAAATTACTGTGCAAATAGTTGTCCTATGCATCTAAATGGCACATGATATGGCCTGTGCATGGTAAAGATTAATTTATAATAGACTTGGTTAATGGTTAACAGGAGCAAAGTGTGTGACATATTTTAACCATTAAAGGTTCACATTGACGGCTCAAATTTCGGCCGGTTCCTGCTGACCCTGCATGATCTATCTGGCTTGATTTTAAAATTGATTGAGTCTAATGGATAATTGTTGGCCAAATATTGACTGCATTCTATCAGACATTTAGTAAGCAGTGGGTGTCAGGGCTGCAAGAATACAATAGCCATCAGTGGAGAGTCTTCCATACCTGGATGGAGGAATAAATTGGTCATGGCCTTGAATTCTCTATGCATTCCATATACCAGTAATTGCTTTTATTTTTTTCATACAGGCTTTATTATCTATATAAACTCAGGCTTAGTTGAGAGAGGGTGATGCCACCAACACGTTCTGGTTGTTCTCTGGGGTCTCCTTTCAGTTGTATGAGCCTGGAAGAGCTACACTGGGGGGCGTTGTAGTTGGCAGCTATATTTAAAGTTTGGAGATAAGGGGCCAGATTCAGATAGGTGAGCGGATCCTTAGATCCGCGTAACCTATCTCATTTACGTTACGCCGCCACAAGTTTTTGAGGCAAGTGCTTTATTCAGAAAGAACTTGCCTGTAAACTTGCGGCGGCATATCGTAAAACCCCGGGCGGAATTCAAATTCCGCGGGTAGGGGGCGTGTAAAATTTAAATCAGGCACGTCCCCGCGCCGAACGAACTGCGCATGCGCCATCCATAAAATTTCCCAGCGTGCATTGCTCTAAATGACGTCGCTAGGACGACTTATGCAAACGACGTAAAAAATTCAAAACTCGGCGCGGGAACGACGGCCATACTTAACATAGGATACGCCGCACATACCCCTCATATAGCAGGGGTAACTATACGCCGGAAAAAGCCGAATGCAAACGACGTTAAAAAAAAGCGCCGGTCGTTCGTTTCTGAATCGGCTTAACTCCTCATTTGCATATTCCTCGCGTATACAAACGGAAGCGCCACCTAGCGGCCAGCGTGAGATTACAGCCTAAGATCCGACGGTGTAAGTCACCTACACCTGTCGGATCTTAGTGATATCTATGCGTAACCTGATTCTATGAATCAGGCGCATAAATACGACGGCCGGACTCAGAGATACGACAGCGTATCAGGAGATACGCCGGTGTATCTCTTTTCTAAATCCGGCCCCCGATGTATAGATAACACTCAGAGGACTGGGAAAGGAGGATTAAAAAAAATCCCACAATCAAATTATTAACCCCCTAACCTCGAACCTGCTGCTGCTAACCTATCTCCTTATGATCCTTTCCTGCCCTTCCTTTTTTGTTAGGGAAAAAAATGTTTGAATGTTTGTAAACACAGATAGTGTTAACATTTGTAGTTGGCGTTTATAAGGCACTGAGCCATTCTGATTGGCTCTGCACATTTTGCTGTTACCCGCACAGTCTAATGACAGCTTTATCACTGGTATTCCAAGGCAGCCTTTTTCAACCAGGGGGGCCTTGAGGTTTCTTCAGGGATGCTTTGGGAAAACACCAAAAAATGGCCCACAAATTGTATAGAAGCGAGCATGTGGATGATGCCTGCCTTTTAGTTACACAAAGCCAAAGGTTTTCATTGTGTACTATTACAACCTTCTTGCTGCCGGCATCCTAACAACCAATGACATCATCAATTGATGAGGAGGATGTTAGTCCTTATTTGCCCCTCCCTTGCCCCTCACCATCAGCACTAGGGTCACATTAGCTCAGTGAGGGAGAAGAGAAACATTGGAATACTAGTGAGTACCAATTTCTAAAAGTGTATTTTCTTTGGAAGAATAAATCCCCTTTAATGTTGGGTTTTCTACATGTGTGGATGTTGCTACGTTATGTAAACGTCTCTAAGGCTGGGTTCACGTATGTGCACGCAGCAGTTCACAGCAGGGGTCTGGTGTGTCCTTGTTGTGGTGGGAATTTGAAGATGTATTGTCATAATGGCACCCAGTCTTAGTACTTCCGCAGCCCGCTCTAAATAGAGCTGGCTGGGGCGGTCTGAGGCTGGTTGAATCTCGTCTGGTAGTAGAAAATGTCTTGAGGTTGGAATGTGATGTTTGTGGCATGGGCATATGTCCACCAACGAGGGGCCCTCTGTGCATTTAGCACAGACGATCGTTGAGGAGGGGGTGTGCTCGCTCCGCAAGCACGCGAATGGTTATGGACAGATGTGCGTTCTTATCTGGGTCTTGTCTGATCAGCATGGCTTGGGATTCGTAGCGTACGCCTGTAGATAGCCTCCATTCCACCTTAATAAGGATATAATCTGGATATGCATTATTCTATGGAATGGCGCAGATTAAGGATTCTATCAGCGAATAATATAAGACCTTTTGATCGACTTTGGATGAGGGGGGGCACTCCCTGCCACGCCCATAAGACTTTAGCAGCATTGTATGTATTTCTATTCATTGTATTGTATTCTATTCATGTATTCTATGCGACTTCCTGTTAGAAGGAATGTCCTTATATGGTGTTTGCTGTGTCAAGGGGACATCATGTAATGACCACTCCCATGGGTGAGGTGTTTAACTGGTGCAGTGAGCACTTCCTGTTTGGGTAAATAAAATGAGCTGTGCTGAGCCATGAAGGGCAATGATGGTGATGACGGTGACTTGAGAACTACCTGGTGTGAGGTCTCTTGACTTGAATGAATGGCAGAGAATATGGTGAGTGAATCTATTTAGCTTAAATATGGATTTTTTCATTAAGACGGATTCTGTGCTTAATAGCACAGGGCAAAATGGCGGTGTGCTCTGCATACAGCCCAGTTTTTGCCACTACATTGTTCACCGTTTCAGGTGCGATTTCAGCCCGAGTTCGACCTTAAACGGACCAAAAGACATCATTCCTTTGTAAATCGCACAGGAGCCGCTGTGGAGATATGTGAACCGACACCATAGAGAGCTGGTACCAATCTCCTGCTATTGTGAATTGGATGCAGGGAATCCGCATCCAATTTTCCCTAGTGTGAACCCAGACTTCGAAAAGTTTTTACATTTTAGAATGGGGTGCTTCGAGACAGTCCATTTTTGAAGGGTGCCCCGAGATTGTCCATATTTTTTTAAAGGATGCCTTGACTGAAAAAAGGTTCAGAAACACTGTTCTAAGGGAATAGCGATTGCCTGTGCGTGTTTTGTGCTGCATAGTGCATCAACCTGCCTTTTTTTTTAGAATGCCGCTGTATTAAATTGGTTAAATAAGCATCCTGACTGATACATTATTTTTAGGTTAGAGATTAACGGATGGTCTTCCTGGGGGTTCTCCTGTTAGATTCTTGAAAAAAGGCATCCAATATGCTGTTATGCTTAGGTTGCCCACCCATTCACATGCATGCAAAATTAAAATCACAATTTCCGCTCAAACTTTATTGTTCGTTGTGGAGAAAAAGCGAGGAAGGGTTACAATCCCCTGGTTTGAAATATTGGAGATTTGGTTACTGTGAAGGCGTATCAAGATAAGTTGCATTCACAAAATGTAGACATTTAATCTTTTATTAACAAAAGGATCACAAAAAGAATTGGCTAAATTACCAAGTGAAGTAGAAAGCTCATTCAAAAGTTTCTTTCTCTTCAAAGGAGGATCTGAAACATCTAGCTATTCACAACGTGTTTGCTTGTATACGTGGCTAAAGCTTTTTTATTTTTTTCTATCATGTTCCTCAGTATGCGATTAGGTTTCTAAATCCTTTTACACCTTATACTTTTCCATTATTCCATGTATAAAGGCAGTTCCATTTTGTTGTAGCAGGGTGTTGTTTTGATTTACAATGCCAGACGTTTCAGATTTGGAGGACATTGATCGTCACATGTTTTTGGTGGCCGAAACTTGTATGTAGCTTGTACTATTCTCAGCAGTTTAGTCGATTTCAGAGCAAATGGATTAAATGTGAGAGTTTTGCATTTTCTTGGTTAAAATGCTTTCTTTGCATTGAAATCTCTTTAAAAATTTCAGCATTTGTTCACATTTTAGGCTTTGCTTAGCTCGGTCAGAAAAGTTCAATGAGTGAAAGCAAAGGTTTTGTTCAAGTATTCAATGTGAGGAACAAAGCCTGAATAATATTTATGTAAGGTGACAAAGTGCTTTCTCTTTTTTCCCATAGTGATGGATGAGGGAAATTTGTGTATTTTTTTTCTTTCTTTTGTAAATTTTCTATGAAAAGCAGGCCTTGAAGTGGTGTACCTTCCACCTCCATATACTAGAAGACTATACTTTCTAGGTGTGCTATCTGCTCTTCTGGATACAGTGCCATATATATTTGTTCAATGGAAACTCGTAGCCCTCCCGGATACTTTGGGCCAGATTCAGGTACATTTGGACAGGCGCAGTATCAGTATCAGAGATACGCTACGCCGCCGTATCTTACCTGGTTATAAGTCGAATCCAGGAAGATTTTGCGTAGTTTATCTCTCGGCACGTATTTCAATTTGTGCAGGTAGGGGGCGTGATTCATTTAAATGAAGCGCGTCCCCGCGCCGATTGAACTGCGCATGCTCCGTTTTGAAATTTGAAAGTACGCCAGTGTATCGGTAGATACGCCGGCGTACTTGCTCTGAGAATCTGGCCCTTTGAGCGTAACGTAAGACTGATCTATACTTTTATGCTGATCTTGAAATCATTTATGCAGCAAAACTGCAGACATGTTCTGTGATGTGAGAAGTCTTTGCGGACGCGCCGGGCGGCATCACATGACATCCCTGGGTAGACCATTGTGCAAAGATTTTGCTCCCCTCAGATTTGATGTTTGAACTTAGCCAGAAGATTAAAAGCTTCTGTCTTGTGCAGCCACCACTTACACATGTCAGAGCTTTCAACTACTTTATTTTTTAACTTTTTTTTAGAAATCTTGTTTTATGCATCGCAAAGTGTGAGACATGAAAGGATTTACCCAGTGACATTGAGACACTCTATACAGCATTACAGGCAGCCCAAGACGCCATGATGTCTCCCACTATATTCTCTTCTATTTTCTTAGCATTAAAGAAACCTTATTCTGAAAAATATTTTATTCCAATAACTCTATGCGGTTAATAAATATAGAAAAGAGAATTTGGAAACAACTGCGCTAAGGTAAAGTCAAAAAGTCGGATTAATAAGCAGCAATTAAATTGTGTATAAACAAAATTGTGAAAGGAAAAAAGGGATAATTGTGCTAAACCAAATAGTAAATATATCAAACAAATCAATTAGGCATCTGCCCAAGTGCATGTGCTATATATATATATATATATATATATATATATATATATATATATATAATAACACTCTATGTACAAACAATAGTGTAAATCACACAGAGTCAGGAGGCCCAAAACCACCTAACCCTGCGTGGAAAAGTATGTGGGACTCCCGGTGGTAAATGCAAAAGGTTGCTGCTACCATAAGCATCACAACACCGCGGCCACAGCCATACTAGTGAACCAAACCACTGAAGTGATAAATGAAGTCCGTAAAGTCCAAAATAAATCGAGATAAAGTGATAAGTCCAAAGGTATTCCAATGGCAGGAAAGACACCCGTGTGAACTGCAGAGATGATGTTATTAGACACCAGACGTGAATCCACCACCAATCATGCGGCTGCTTACCAGAAATCAGGGTCCTTCCGGACCACTATCAGCATATCTCTCAACCATAAGGCTTTAGATCAGTAGTGATTCCTCCACTGGAACTAGAACCATACCAGGCTAGGTAAAAAACTGCTATCTGTCGTCAGATCTTCTTCATCATCCCCAGGAGAGCTATGCTGTGTGCTGGACAGGACTCCTGGGGATGATGAAGAAGAACTAAAACTAAAAATGGCATTTTAGCCCCAAGACTAATGCCGCATACACACGACAGTTTTTCATGACGAGAAAAATTCTATTTTTTCGGTTGGTCGTGAAAACTGGTCGTGTGTATGCTCCATAGCAGTTTTCTCGACGAGAAAACTGTCCGCAAAAAAATTAGAACTTTTCTCCTTGTTTTTCCCGTCGTTCTTTTTCTCGTCTTGAAAACCGCTCATGTGTATGCTTTTCGGAGGGGAAAGAAACATGCATGCTCAGAATCAAGTATGAGATGGGAGCGCTCGTTCTGGTAAAACTAGCATTTGTAATGGAGATAGCACATTCGTCACTCTGTAATGGACTAAAAAGCACGAGGCTGAAAATCGCGAATCGTCTCTCACCAAACTTTTACTAACACGAGGATCAGCAAAAGCAGCCCAAAGGGTGGCGCCATTTGAATGGAACTTCCCCTTTATAGTGCCGTCGTAGGTGTTGTACGTCACCGTGCTTTGCTTGAGCGTTTTTTTTTTCATGAACGTGTGTATGCAAGGCAGGCTTGAGAGGAATCGCGACGAATCAAGTCAAGAAAAACGTAATTTTTTTGCATGACAGGAAAAACGGTCGTGTGTATGCAGCATAAGACTAAAACTAAATCGAAATTTGCTGCCAAAATTAACACTGCAACACTGTACCCATATGACATTGTTATCTTTTTTTCCACACAAAGCTTTCTTTTGGTGCTATTTAATCGTCACTGGATTTTTTTATTTTTTATGAATAAATGAAAAAAACAGACATTTTGTAAAAAAAAAAAAAAAAGTTTTCCACTGATAGGTGGCACTGATGGGCACTGGCAGGCAGTACTGATGGGTACTGATAGGCAGCACTGATAGGTGACACTGATGAGGAGACATACCTCCCAACTTTCTGAGATGGCAATGAGGGACACCCTTTAGCACAATGTGTGTAGGCAAAGGACACATCCCCTGCCACGCCCCCCAGTTACAGGACCATGAAAAATTAATAAGCAAATAATTATTAATTAATCCCAAAAAATGCTTTTTTTGCCATTATGTTTACTTAAGGCCGGGTACTAACGAGCAAACATGAACGATGAAACCGGTCCGTCTGACCGTTTTCACCGTACATGCCTGCCAGAGGGCTTCTGTACGATGGCTGTACTAACCATCGTACAGAAGTCTGCGCGTAAACAATACGCGGGGCGTGTCCGCGTCGTCACCGCGACGATGACACGGCGACGTGGGCGGGCCTGCCATTTAAAGGATTCCACGCATGCGTCGAAGTCATTCGACGCATGCGAGGGACGGCGGGCGCTCGGACATGTACGGTAGGTCTGTACTGACGACCGTACATGTCCGAGCGGGCAGGATTCCAGCGGACGGTTTTAAAACAAGTCCAGGAATATTTGTCTGCTGGGAAAAGGCCCGGCGGGCAAATGTTTGCTGGAATTCGGCCCGCTCGCGCCTACACACAACCGAACATGTATGCTGAAACTGGCCCGCGGACCAGTTTCAGCATACATGTTTGGTCGTGTGTACGGGGCCTAATAGTGGATTGTTAGGACAATTATGTGATAATAGAAAGGTTTCTGTGGAAGTTTTAGTGTAGTGTTCACTTTTGGTAGTTAAATATGGTATATATGAGGCCCACATATCTGTCTAAAATGAGGGACACCTGAGGCTGTACAGGGGACAGAGGGATTTGGTTCCTAATGAGGAACAGGGCTACCCTTTTCTATTGCCTACTTGGCAAAAGTGTTCTTAAAACGGAGCTCCAGCCCCCCTCCCCTCCAAAAATGTAAAGTCAGCAGCTACAAACTTTAGGACACTTATGCCGCATACACACCATCACTTTATGTGATGGAAAAAAATAACATTTTCTGTGAAGTAAAAAACTACGTTTTTGAAACTTCAATTTTAAAAAACGACGTTGCCTACACACCATCATTTTCACAATGCTCTAGCAAAGCGAGGTTACGTTCACCACTTTTTTCCATTGAAGCTCGCTTCATAACTAGCTTCTGGGCATGCGCGGGTTTAAAAATGTAGTTTTAAACGTCGTTTTTTGCTACACACAGTCAATTTTTGTGAAACAAAAAACGACGTTTTGAAAAACTACACAAAAAATTGAAGCATGCTTCAATTTTTTTTGTCGTTTTTCACAAGACATAAAACAATGTTTTCCCCCACACACGGTCATTTAAATTGACATTTTTAAAAACATCGTTTTTTTTCATCACATAAAGTGATGGTGTGTACGCGGCATAAGAAAACAAAAAACTGTAGCGCTAAATATATGTGACAAATTAAAATAAACATTAATTGAATAAGAAGGACTATACAAATGAGTCTTATAGTCATGTAGTGTTGACAACATAGTGCTTCAAAGTCCATAGTGAATGGTAAACAATGACAATCTTAGTGAAATTCAAAATTGAAAAAAATTCCAAAAGAGGTGTGACATATTATGGAATGTAGAAGTGAAATTTGATAGTAGATCCACCACCAAGGTATAAACTGGAGGCTTACCAAAGAAAGTGGACCTAAATAAGCATATACTTAAAGTGGAGGTTCACCCAAAAAATACATTTTTAACATTACATTAAGCCGAGTTGTCCTAATGACAATTGGCTGTTTTTGTTTTTTTTCCCCGTACATACCTTATTTTCACCGCCGCTTCCAGGTATGTCTTCTGCGGGACTGGGAGTTCCTATCTGATTGGCAGGCTTCCGACCGTCGCATACTACGCGTCACGAGTTGGCGAAAGAAGTCGAACGTCGGTGCGCAGGCGCCGTATAAGCCTATCAATTAGATAGGAACGCCCAGTCCTGGAGAAGACATACCCGGAAGTGGCGGTGAAATAAGGTATGAAAAAAACAGCCGATTGTCATTAGGACAACTCGGCTGAATGTAATGTTAAAAATTTATTTTTGGGTGAACCCCCGCTTTACTAGGTCATAAATGCTTATAGAGGATAGCGGTGTCCCGGTTCCAAAGCAGCTTGTAGACAGGGGGGTAAACCTCTAGGGGTTTCCACTGTATATGTGATGTATATAAAATTGATGAGGGATGGTGCCAAATAACAATTAATGTTGACCATGGGCAATATCCACAAGATCCGGAGGAGCTACAAACTTTAGGACACTTACCTGTCCAGGGATCCCACAATGTCTGCACCCAAGCCTATTATTCGGGTGCTGCTGCCGCCATTCCTTGTAAGGAAAGCTGTCAGTAAAGCCTTGTGGCTTCACAGCTAGTTCCCTACTGTGCATGTGCAAAGCGTTTTGTGCTTTCTGCATGGTCCGGCAGCGGTGGAAGGAAGAGGGGGACCAAACTTCGACAAGGTCTCCCAAAAGTGGGGACCAGTTCTCTTTTTTCCCACCTGGAAATCCGGCGGACTTTTGCCCGCCTGTTTTTGTCAGTTTTCCTATGGGAAAAACTGCGATGGAGCGTGCACACCGCCGGGATTCCCGGCCAAAGCTCCATCGCAGTTTTCCTGTTGGGAAAACCGGCTATGTGTAGGGGAAAGACTGAACCGAGCAGGTTCTTGGCTTTCCCCTCGGGATTTTCCCGTCGGAAATCCCGTACGTGTGTACGAGGCATACGTTTTTAGGTAAGTTTCACATAATGTGCTAGTATGCAATGCATGCTAGCACAATATGATATTGCCTTTCAAGTTTTTTAACAAAAAAAAAAAAACGCCCTCTGGTTTACTACTGATTTAAAAGGAAGTTGAAAAATAACAATTTACTGCCAGTCACCAGGAGAAAAGAAAAAAAGAGACTAAAAAAAGACCCGATTCAGCCACCACATTTAAGGATTGGTAACCTACAATATATTAAATGTTTGCTTTTGCGTTTAGATAAACTTTAACAATGGTTGTAAGGCATGCATTCTTTACATAACGCGGATTAAACAAAAAGCGTTATGATTGATGTGTGTGTTTTCTGAACATATGCAGCTTTTCCAGCCGATCCATTCAGTCCAAAGGATTATGGATTTAATGCGTTTGGCAGCACTGTCTTGGAGACAAGGAAGTTATTTTGTGTACTTTGCCTTTCCCAAATCACGGGGGCCGAAATCTTGGGAGCGCCTGTGTGCCATTGATTGGAGGTGCTGAGAATGTGCTCTGAATTCTTCTCGGTCCTAATCCTTCGCTTGGAGGACTGCCAGGAAAACAGTCAGAGCTTCTGTGAAACAAAAAAGCTATTTACAAAATCAAAACATAAAGTGCCCTGATTGCTATCTGCGGACACGAGCTTTATGAACCTTGCCAGATAAGTAATAGCATCTATCTCACTTCGGTATCATGCATGCAGAAAAAAAGGCCCGAACCCACCGCCGCATCAAAAAGTGTGAAAATCCTGTTGATTCTTAATTACGTTTATTACTAAGTAGGGAAGAATCGATCCCAAAAGGAGTCTGTTGGCTGTAAAATAGAAATTCACACTCCTGCTTGGTTTTATACAGTTTGACAGCCTAGGAGAATACACTGAAGAATAAAAGAACATTTCATGGGCTTTAATTTTCCCTCTTTGTATTAAGCTAAAGGTTTTATTTTAATGAGCGCAGGTAGTAAATGATTGTATAGTCTTATCTATGGCTGACACATAGCAGGTATTAGAGCGGTCTATGAACACAAGCAATTGTGTGTTCCCTTAGACCCTATGTACAGCTGATGAGGCAGTCTGTCCTGTATGTTTTGGAAGAAGATAACCGTACTCGCCACGTCTGCATCGGATGCTGGCTTCAAGTCAGAGTGAGACATCACTGATGAAAACTGGCGCTACACACTAGCTGAACACCTACACTATATTGCCAAAAGTATTGAGAAGCCTGCCTTTACACGCATATGAACTTGAATGACATCCCAGTCTTAGGCCGCGTACACACGGTCGTTCCAAACCGATGAGAATGGTCCGACAGGCCATTTCCATCGGTTCACCGCTGAAATGGCCTGATGGTCTGATGTGCGTACACACCATCGTTCCAAAAACTGATCGGGGCAGAACGCGGTGACGTCAAACACACGACGTGCTGAAGAAAACGAAGTTCAAGGCTTCCAAGCATGCGTCGACGGCGGGTTTTGAACCGATGCTTTCTGTACTAACCATCGGTTTGGACCGATCGGGCAGCGGTCCATCGGGTTGATTTTAAAGCATGTTTTAAAATTTTGGACCGAAGGAAAATAGACAGATTGGCTATACACACTGTCGGTTTGGACCGATGAAACTGAACCTCGGTCCATTCTCATCGGTTTTGTCCGACCGTGTGTACGCAGCCTTATGCCGCGCACACACGATCGGTCAAACCGATAAGAACGGTGTGACGGACCGTTTTCATCGGACCAAACCGATCGTGTGTAGGCCCCATCGGTTATTTATCCATAGGTTAAAAAAGCAATCTTGTTTTAAATTTAACGATGGATACCTAACCGATAGAAAAAAAACGATCGTTAGTAGGCACGTCCATCGGTTAAAAATCCACACATGCTCAGAATCAAGTCGACGCATGCTTGGAAGCATTGATCTTCATTTTTCTCAGCACGTCGTTGTGTTTTACGTCACCACGTTCTGACAAGATCGTTTTTTTAACCGATGGTGTGTAGGCACGACTGACCATCAGTCCGATTCATCTGTTAATTCATCGGTCCGTTCTCATCGGATGGACCGATCGTGTGTACGCGGCATAAGTCTGTAGAGTTCAATATTGAGTTGGCCCACCCTTTGCAGCTATATAAACTTCAAATATTCTGGGAAGGCTGTCCACAAGGTTTAGGAGTGTGTCTAGGGGAAGGTTTGACCATTCTTCCAGAAGTACATTTGTGAGGTCAGGCACTGATGTTGGACAAGGAGGTCTGGCTTTCAGTCACCTTGCGGCTTCACTTCCTGGTTCCCTACTGTGCATAAGTGAGTCACGCTGCGCAATCCAAATGGTTCCTGCTGTCTTCTGGGACCTGTGTGTCTCCCAGAAGACAGCAGGGGGGTCAGGAAGTGACATAGACCCCTGCAGATTCTGCGGGGTCAATGCCCAGAAGTGGGTGCAAATACCTGTATTATAAAGGTATCTGCACCCCCCTAAAATGTGCCAAATGTGACACCGGAGGGGGGGAGGGTTCCAAAAAGCGGAAGTTCCATTTTTGTGTGGACCTCTGCTTTAAGTCAGTTGACCTGCTTCGTCAGGAACTTTCGTTTTAGAAAATATACTTTTGTAATATATCAATGTCAGTTGTTATGAGCCATAGCGTGTTGGTGTGAACTGAGGCAAAAGGACATTAATTGTCTTGTTCTTGCATTGGGACTGTGTTTGGCAACCCTGCTGGCGTGAATGGACCCAGACTAACAGCTAGATTTCAGTAGGCATGTGGTAAGCACAGCACCATCTTACTTCTCCACTTAAGAAAGTGTGACACTATGGTGATAAGTGGGAATGAATGAGTGTTGGCCATGACTTAAAGAGGAATGGGTAAATAGGCATAGTTAAATATAAAAATACCCCCGTTTTGATGAGAGGAAAAAATGCCCCAACATCGGTGACCAGTGGGGAAAAAAGTTGGTGGTCACTGAAAGGAATAATATCTTGGTGGGGAAATTTTTTTTCCCCAGCTTCTGTAGTCTGTGGGAGGAAAAATGTCTCAGCGTTGGTGGTCAGTGGGAGAAATTTTTTCCTAGTGTCGTGGTCAGAGGGAGGAAAAATGCCCCAGTATTAGTGGTCAGTGGGAAGAAAAATGTCCTAGCTTTGGTGGTCAGTGGGAGGAAAAATGTCCCAGTGTTAGTGGTCAGTGGGAAGGAAAATGTCCCAGTATTAGTGGTCAGTGGGAAGAAAAATGTCCCAGTGTTAGTGGTCAGTGGGAAGAAAAATGTCCCAGTGTTAGTGGTCACTGGGAAGAAAAATGTCTTAGCTTTGGTGGTCAGTGGGAGGAAAAATGTCCCAGAGTTAGTGGTCAGTGGGAGGAAAAATGTCCTAGCTTTGGTGGTCAGTGGCAGGAAAAATGTCCTAGCTTTGGTGGTCAGTGGCAGGAAAAATGTCCTAGCTTTGGTGGTCAGTGGCAGGAAAGAATTTCTAGCTTTGGTGTTCAGTGGAAGGAAAAATGTCCCTGTGTTAGTGGTCAGTGCGAGGAAAAATGTCCTAGCTTTGGTGGTCAGTGGGAGGAAAAATGTCCTAGCTTTGGTGGTCAGTGGGAGGAAAAATGCTCCTGCATCGCTTTTTAGTGGGAGGAAAAATCCCCCACTGTTTCTGGGAGGAAAAATGTTCTAGCAGTGGTTAGTGGGAGAAAAAAATATTCCAACCTCAGTGGTGAAAAAACGCTGTAGCATCAGTGTGGGGACCCTTGGTCACATAGGCCGAACAGCCACTCCTTCCTTTCTATGGTGGGACATGTGCTGAACATCTCGGACTGTGGGATTTTTTAAGCCCATTTTGGGGTGGTGTCGAAGGATTTAGAAGAATTTGGGGTCGTGCACCCTGGCTACAGGCAGAACATGCTTGCAAAGGGAAAATTAAGCCTAATTAAAGGGTCACTAAAGGAAAAAAAAATTTAAGCTAAATAGCTTCCTTTACCTTACTGCAGTCCTGGTTTCATGTCCTCATTGCTCGTTTTTGCTCTGATGTTGCTGTAATACTACTCTGTTCTGCACACTTCCTGGTTGTCTTGCTCCTTATGAAAAAAGTCATGGGAGAGTTTAGTTTAGTTTTCCTAGCCATTACTCTCTATGGCACTGTCCAGCACAGAGGCATAAAATAACATGCAAACACTAAACTACTTTCAGTTTCGTTTTTGCATCTAAGAGGCACATTATATGATTGATTTTTATCTATTTTTAATCGTTTTTAAAAGGAATCAGTTAACTATTATGTCTTTATACCCTGTAAACAGTCATTTCAGCAAAAAAAAAAAAATGTCTTTAGTGATCCTTTAAGAAAACATATTGGTGAAATTTGAGTTTACAAAAGAAAAAAATTGGGGAATAGCATAATAGCATGGGTTACACGAGAAAAAGTAGACAACTGTTTGGTTGCAATAAGCAATCCAGGCAAGTTTCTTTCTTTCAGTTTTTATAAATGTAACCCATTACCTTTCGCAATATTTAGCTTTTTTTTTCCTCTGGAGTTCTTGCTTTACCACCAGCAATTGAAGACCTCCTGCAGTGACACCCTTCCCCCTAATCATTTACTATATTTGTTTGTAGTCGGACTCTCTTCATGTTTTTACAAGCATTTTTACTGTACGGCGGCTCTCAACACTCTATGTGATGATTGCTCTCTGAAGTGCAGCATGTGAGGGTCACACTGACAGTGTGCCGTACTTTTGTACTCACTAATTTCCTCCATTTCCCCAGAATAGCAGTTTGCGTTTGTACCAGACTTGTTTCATTTAACCTTCATAAAACAAGTCAGCTACCGAATGAAATCAGGCTGTGTGCTTTTCTTTGAAACCTTACTACTCTATACATGATTTTATTATATTTATTAATGCAACGAGTGCTGTGCCAAGGTTTACAAAAGAAAACAATACAATATAAATCAAAAACTGAAGAAGCATTAGAGGAAAACTACACCCCAAGCTTTTGTATCCCATGAAGATTCCAGTGGAAAGCTTTCTAGGCATCTTTTCATCATAACACAAATATGGATGTACTATCTGTAAAAACCATCATGAGACACCATCATTTAGCTTTGTCATGCAGAATGAAACGTTTTGGAGGGGATCAATGTGGTCTATTGATTTAAGATGCCAATATGAAGTTCCCATTTCCAACCATGCAAATCTGAGATATCACTTGGGTTCTGTTGTACTTTAGGACTTTGTATAACCTCACTTTAAGGCTAATGCCGCGTACACACCATCACTTTATGTGATGAAAAAAAACGACACTTTCTGTGAAGTAAAAAATGACGTTTTTGAAACTTCAATTTTCAAAGACGAAGTTGCCTACACACCATCGTTTTCTCACAATGATCTTGCAAAGTGAGGTTACGTTCCACCACGTTTTACCAGCTTCTGGGCATGCGTGGATGAAAAAACGTCTTAGAAAACGACGTTTTTTGCTACACACGGTCAATTTCTGTGAAGTAAAAAGTGCACTTTTGAAAAACGACACATAAAATTGAAGCATGCTTCAATTTTTTTTGGTCGTTTTTTAGAAGACATAAAACGACGTTTTCCCCCACACACAGTCAATTAAAGTGACGTTTTTAAAAACGTCATTTTTTTTCATCACATAAAGTGATGGTGTGTACGCGGCATTAGTCTCATAGTTTCATAGATTTACAAAAAATGTTTTTATTTATTTTAAGCTGCACATACAGCTTAAAACAGGGATCCACAAACTACGGCCCTCCCTCCAGCTGTTGTAGAACTATACATCCCATGAGGCATTGTAACACACTGACATTCACAGACATGACTAGGCATGATGGGAATTGTACTTCCTGAACAACTGGAGGGCCGTAGTTTGAAGACCTATGGCTTAAAAGGAAGTCAAATAGCTGGATTCAGGTAGGGCGGCGTAATTTTGATCCAGCGTATCGTATTTACGCTATGCCGCTGTAAGTCAGAGAGGCAAGTGCTGTATTCACAAAGCACTTGCCTCCTAAGTTAAGGCGGCGTAGCGTAAATGGGCCGGCCTAAGTGCGCCTAATTCAAATGAGGAACAGGGGGGCGTGTTTTATGTAAATGATTCGTGTCCTGACGTGATTGACGTTTTTAACGAATGGCGCATGCAATGTCCGTGGACATATCCCAGTGTGCATTGCTCCAAAGTACGCCGTAAGGACGTGTTGGTTTTGACGTGAACGTAAATTACGTCCAGCCCCATTCACGGACGACTTACGCAAACGACGTAAAATTTTCAAAATTCGACGTGGGAACGACGTCCATACTTAACATTGGCTAGGCCAACTATTTGTTCGACTAACTTTACGCCTGAAAACCCCTTAAGTAAACGGCGTATTTTTAATGCGACGGGCAAGCGTACATTCGTGAATCAGCGTATCTCGCTGATTTATGCATTCTAGGTGTAAATCAGCATTCACGCCCATAGCGGCCAGCGGAACTAGACAGCTAAGATACGACGGCGCAGGCCGTCGTATCTTAGCTACATTTAAGTGTAACTCAATTTGAGATTACACTTAAATGTACGACGGCTTAGATTCCGAGTTACGACGGCGTATCTACTGATACGCCGGCTTAACTCTTTGTGAATCTAGCTAAAAGTCTAAGTTCAGTGGTAGGATAGCACTGTGCACATGGTCCTAGTATTGTATACATTTTTGTGTTCAATTTGTTTTCTTAATGGCTAGTGGAGTCCAACCGAAAGTAATTTTGAACCACATTGCTGAGAAAATTTGAAGGAGCAGGGCGTAAGAAATTTCATGAATCTCTAACAGTGTATGTGGTTTTCATTCTGGAAATTCCATTCACTCCAAAATCAAAAGTTAAAGCGGAATTACAGTGCATCTGTGCACCACAAAGCAAAAAATATAATTTTAATTCATTTTTAAAATTCAAAGCACACTCACCCACTCATCCAGGCCACCATGCTTTATTTTGCTGAGAAATCACTTTGAAAAATACCACCTATCATTTCTGGCCATGCCCATCTTGAGTAAGGGCATGTAGCATTGACTTCCTGGAATCAACCTGCCCTTAGCACAAGCAGGAGGGCTTGCATAGCTAAGAACCCCCCCCCCCCCCAGAAGACTCCTGGGATGTATGACATCATTTGCATAGGCAAAAAAACAGGAAGTAACTGAAGAAATTTAAAAATAAAATGTTTAAAACAAGTATATATGATATGGGGTAAAGCACTAAAACAAATGGTAGTGAAAAAAAGTTCATAAATGAAATTCAATGGTTTGAAGATGCCAAAAAGTATATAACAAAATCCACATTGTAAAATCCGTGAGATGAAGAAGGTATGAAGCCGTCACCAACACCCGTTAAAACTGACCCTTACCAGAAATGCATAGGGTATCGGCATTGAGTAAACCAAGGCAATATCCACTTGGCTACACATACACTCCAGAGATGAAGCTCAGTAGTCACATATATAGAGGATGGTAAGAAAAACGCTCATTGCGCAGACATCCAAAAACTAGAACATTTATTAAGTGTATGCTAGACATAAACACTCACATTATGTGAAATGGTAATAAGCAAAAGGAAAGCGTCCATCGCTTCCTACCAACAAGATGGTGGCTGTAAACTCCATCTGCTCCAGTGCGTCACGCGACCCTCAATCCATCCGATGTTTCGTCACCAGCGTGCATCTTCAGGGGCGTGATATATATGATATACCTATGTACTTGCTAATGCTAGCAGCATAAGGATTACAAATAAAATGTTAATTGAGAGAGTGAAGTTCCACTTTAAAAGCAAGTCATCAAATGTACCAATGATAATTTTTGTACAAATATTCGTACATTTGTCTCTCTGATAATCTACTTGTGTGTGGCCAGCTTTTTTTTTTATGGAATAATTTAGATTTACTTTCCTCACATATTTCATGATTTTCACTATTATGCTACTTCCAGCAGTTAGAACAGGGGTCCCCAAACTCTTTAACTCAAACTTTTTCATTAAGTTTTAATGCCCCAAAAAATATGAAAATTATTTTGTAAATGCTACTTTTATAAAAGTACTACAAAGAATAATAGATAATTATTATATTTTTGTATTTCCCTTTATTGATACTTTTGTTTTTATTATTTAGGGTAGGTGCACACTGGTGCAGTTCGATGTAATTTTGATATCTTTTGCTTACTGTGACTCATCCCTACTGTCACAGCCAGCAACAAGAAATCATTGGTTGTCAGGAACTGACACCCGCCAGCGTCCTAACAACGAGTCATCCCTGCTGTCAGGGAATTCCCCCTTGAGAGTAGAATGTAAGCAGTAAAACTTATATTTTAAAAAATGCCCCTTTGTGTCTGGTATGGATTTTCAAAGGGACCCCATGCCAAAAAAATGGTGTGGGATCTCCTCCAAAATCCATACCAGACCTTTATCCAAGCATGCAACCCGGCAGGCAGAAAAGGAGGGGGATGAGCTAATGCCCCAAACACCCTCCGCCCACTCCTTAATCGTACTAGGCCACATGCCCTCAACATGAGGGGGGTCACTTTGCCCTTGTCAACATGTCGATGAGGGCAAGGGCCTCTTCCCCACAACCCTGGCCTGGTGGTTGTGTGGGTGCGGGGGGTGACGTATCAGAATTTGGAAGTCCCATTTAACAAGGGGATGCCAGATCCTGGTGCAACCCATGTAAATAAGTATGGGGTACATAGTAGCCCTACTCATTCACTAAAAAAAGTCAAAAGTAAAAAAAAAAAAGACATTTTTTGACAAGTCATTTACTCCTTAATAAAAAAAATGGCCCCAATGTAAATCCACCATCTATCATGATGTACGCCGGCCACCCGACCCACACAAAAAAAAAGAAGAAAAACAGAACACGAGTGCTCTCGAAATTTGAAACTCGCCAAATGACAGTGGCTCCCCCCCCGCTGTGAGGTAAACAAAAGGGCGGGATTACCCGTGACATAACCAGGTGACCTTGCCACCTGTGATATCACCCTCTATGATGTCACGTGACAACCCTCAAAGACCCCACCCTATGATGTGGGGGCTCCGAACGCACCCAGGGTGCAACTGCCATGCCCTCGCACAGATGTCACATTGGGAGCACCCTACTCTATGTCCTTTTCTGCCTTCTCGGTGTTGCCCCTAACATATATTGCTGGAGATAAAAACAAATCTTGTCTCCTGATAGGAATCACGGATTATCCAGAAATAATAAAACTCTTGTCTTGACTTGAGCATTTATAGTTGTTGGCTGTGTCACCAGACATCTGTTTTCTTAGGAGTCGGCTTTCATTTGGCTTGAGCAATTTTAAGCAAGAGGGATCTTTTAAACCAAACCAAAGGTCACAGCTGTATACAATTACCATCGTCGCTGAAGAAACCGTTATTCTTCCAGGTAAGATTCTCTCGTCTAGGCAGCACAGTCCTTTTGTCTCAGGTGGAATAAGACATACAGCAGGTAATCCCTTCAAAGGAAAAAAGGAATGGTGTCCCATATGGCAACCAATTGATATAAGGTAGTTACTATTCTGAGTAGACACTCCCCCAGATGAGGGGGTATTAGCCGTAACCAAAATACTGTGCAAATACAAAAAAAGCCTGGGTGAGAGCCTAGAGAAAAAAGGCTGACCCCAGGAAAGGGGTTACTATCGGCAAATAATGGACTATACTCAGTTATTGCAAAATTACAAAATTTATTAAATTGTTGCAAAATATCAATAAAACTTTGTCTGCTATATTTGGCAGCGTGGCAGAGCAAGTATAGAAAATGGTATGCTTCCGCGTCAGCGGTGGAGCTATAAATAGACTAACGAACATGAAGACAACAGACAAACATGTAACATGGACCCAGACAATCCGGATACTGTAGTGTTGCCTATGTGGTGGTTCACCTAGGGTGGAATCCCCGATCAAAAGTGATCAAATTAAACTTATGGAAATTATATGTATATAACTAGTTGCGGTGAACATACCACAGGGGCAACACTGCGGGGAGGGGGGAGCAGGCTATGTTGAGATTTCCCTGAACCTGAGATTCGTTAGACACATGTAAATGGGTTCCTATTTAATATGATCAACATGAAAAGTCCAACAAATTGGTGGGTTGTGTCCCGTGTGAGGAAGTCTCACGATCCACCAAGAATGGGTTCCGAGTGTCAATAGACTAAGAAGCAACAAAGTAATCCCTTCAGCAAGTGATTGTATTTAACTTGAAGACTGACAAATCCTCCACCAACTGAAACCATTTTCAAAAGCGCTTGTCAAGGAACACAGAAAGCCATTCATTCCCATCACCTAGACATTAGATACCTGTCATTGAAGACATGCAGTTTTGAATGACAGGCATACACTGTATGGAGACAATAAAATTTTAATTGATGGCTTGTAAAATTTCCACTAATTGCCAGCTGTTCTTTATTGTCAGGACTAGACACTAAATGGGTGCAAATATTTATGTGTAGGCATGCATTGAACCAAAGCAAAATGCTCATTGAAGTATTTAACAAGCAGTACATTTGTTTGTGAAATGAGCCCTCATTGACTTCTGTAGCTGCATGCACCTTAGAGCAATTCATCCTCAAAGAAGCAGTGAGGCCATATAATTCATTCTCACAGCAGTTCCATTTATCTTCCTCCTCTCTCCAAGCAGTGACTCAGTAGCCTCACAGGCTTTTAATCCCCATTAAAACACAAGATAGTCGCTCTGGGAGGAGGAAGAAGAGTAATCTGAGCTCACAAGAGAAGAATTTGAGTGACTCCAGGGCTTCTGCTGGGAACTTTGAGGATAAATTGTTCCTTAATACCTGCAACTACAAAGGGCAGTGAGGGTTTTAATGTACTGCTTGCTAAGTACACAGCAATAGTTTGATGTCCGAAGCGTGACCACAGGTTCGCTTTACATGAGCTAGTCGGCTAATTTAAACTTCTAAAAATAAAAGGCATAAGTGATCTAGTACAGGTTCATGGTAAAGTCTTTTTCTTTGCATAATTATTTTATACTCTGTTCTCCTTGTAAAGCAATGTTGAGGTAACACAGCAGGCCTGCTGAACTAAGACTGCATTCACATCTCAGCGGTTTAAATATTGTGCAGATTTGCAGCGTTTCTGCCAGGAATTTCAAAGCGCCGAGGTGTGAATGACAAATCACAGAAAGAACATTTGAGATGCCATTCAATCGATTAGTTGGCCGAATATTGTTTCCATTAATCGACTAATCGGATAATCTTAAAAAAAAGTGTGGTATACAATTTAGTTAATAGGTAAATAAAAAAAAAAGGCAATTTATTCTTAAAGTAGAGTTCCACCCATAAATATAACATTACATCAGTAGTTTTAAAAAAATGTCATTAGTCCTTTACGAAATTTTTTTTTTTTTTTAGATGCCTTCAAAGTGTTGTTGCTAGGCAGAATAGTTAATCTTCCCACTTCCTGCACCTAGGTGCTTAATGCTTCCTGACCTACACCGCACAGACTCCTGGGAATGTAGTGGGTGTAACTTTCCAGGAGTCTGTGCACTCCCCAGTCTCAAAGAATCATGTGACTTGGACAGCACAGGTGCTGAAACCTGATCTGACACTGCTTGTGCAGCACTGAGCATGTGCGAGATCTGCAAGGCTGAAATCCAGGAAGTCATACAGTCTGGCTTCATGATGCCCACACTTAAGATGGCCCCACTCAATTTCTATTTTATAAAGTGTCTAAATGCTGTAACAACCTAACAAAACGGACCTTAGTTTACAGACTAACTTTACTAGAATACATTAAGCTTGTGTATTACAGGGGTATTTATATTTAAAAAGTGAAATTGTGGGCGGAACTCCGCTTTAAATATCCATATGCAGTGGTAAATATAAATAACCAACTACAGTAATTATAATGCCTTCTATTACCTCCACTTTCTCTGGGTTCAGATGCTGATCTTCCCTGCACAGAGTCTTTAAAGTGATATATATATTTTTTTAAACAAACTTGTTATACTTACCTGCTCTGTGTAATGGTTTTGCACAGAGCATCCCAGATCCTCCACTTCTGGGGTCCCTCACTGATGCT
Source organism: Rana temporaria (assembly GCF_905171775.1). Classification (NCBI taxonomy): domain Eukaryota; kingdom Metazoa; phylum Chordata; class Amphibia; order Anura; family Ranidae; genus Rana; species Rana temporaria. The sequence goes on from NC_053490.1 coordinate 71,618,304, forward strand.
TCTGGCTCCTCCTGCCTTCAGAGTGCCTCAATAGCAAGCTGCAAAGTATAGTATAGAGCGCCCGCTATAGCAAGGTAAAAAAACTTCTGCCTTTAGAACCACTCACTTCCAGGACTACATGTCCCATGAGGCATTGCTCCTCACATTTTCACATTCACAAATTCTCAGGCACTTGGTGACATGTATGGATGGTGCACTGAGCTGTATGTGTGCTGCACTGTATTTCCTGATATGTAAACAAATAATGCATACTATATGCAGGCCAACTAATCAACTGGCCGATTAATCGATTATGAAAATAGTTGACAACTATTTTCATAATCGATTAGTTGTCGATTAATCGATTAGTTGTTTCGGCCCTTCTCGGAAGCATTGAACTTCATTTTTTCTCTGCACGTCATTGTGTTTTACGTCACCGCGTTGGACACGATCAGATTTTTAAGTGATGGTGTGTAGGCAAGACTGATGAAAGTCAGCTTCATCGGATAGCTGATGAAAAAATCCATCGGTCCGTTTTCATCGGATGAACCGATCGTGTGTACATGGAATAATGGTGTGAATCCTGTTTTATACTTTTCTTAATGTCTTTACTTGTTCTGATAACTAAATAAAAATTGAACGTTAAAAAAAAAAAAAACAGTGTGAGATATCGCACTAGATTTATGTTGCCCTCTTTTACTTTTATGATAAAAAATATTACAAAAAAACTGAGTTTTATTACTCAGAAAGGTACATTATCTATGATCGATTGTAATCTGTCTGACTTTTTCTGCTCATCAGTTCTCCTTATTATTAGTGTATTTTATATGTGGCCCAAGACAATTCCTCTTCTTCCAATGTGCCCCAGGAAGGTCAAAAGTTTGGACACCCCTGGCCTAAATGGAGCCCTATTGATACTGTAATTATCATTTAACATTGCATGTTACTTAGCACTTGATTCAATAGAAATGATTAAATACGATTTAGACAATGCTGACTGAATTTTTTGAAATACTTTTGACCACATCCAAGTTTGCTATTCAATTCCAGCCTTTATTTAAGTTTCCAGCCTTTATTTAAGTTTATTAAAAGTCAGCAGCTACAAAAAGTGTAGCTGCTGGCTTTTAATAAACAGACACTTACCTGCCCCACGGCTCCAGCGACGCGCCGGCCGGGGCTCCGCTCCTCGCCCCCCCTCGCCGGCCGGGGCTCTGCTCCTCGCCCCCCCCCTCGCCGGCCGGCGTCTTCATTTCTAGTGTGGGCACCCAGCAGTGACAGCTTTCGGCTTCACGGCCGGGCACCCACTGCGCATGCGCGAGCGGCACTGCGCATGCGCGAGCGGCGTGGCGCCGTCCGATTGGACAGGCGCTCGCCTACAGGGAGGGGATGCAAAAAGGCGATTAAGCTAATCGCCTTTCCAGACCCTCAGCGGAAGGAGGAAGTGGGACAGGAAGACCCCTTCTCCTGAAGCCCCCACTCCCCCCCCCCAAAAAATGACATGCCAAATGTGGCATGTAAGGGGGCGAGGAGTGGGTTAAGCGAAAGTTCCATTTTTAGGTGGAACTCCGCTTTAAGCAAGTACCAAGGTGAAAATGAAGAAGTCCAAGCATTGCAGAGCTGTCCAGTGCTGATTCCACATTGGTACCATTTGTCACCTACGCTCTCATAACAAGGAAAGGAGGTAGAAGCGTTGCTAGGTCATATTGAAGAATTTCATAAGCACGTCATTTTAAAACAATTTTCTGCTACTTCATTAAACCTCCTTTAAAATTAAATGTATAATTCCAGTTCTGTGTGTTTTTAAAATGTACCAGCTTATAATAATTAATAGGTACTTATGTCATAGAAGTGGTCACATTTATTCATCTCCACATCATCACCCCATCTCATGTAGAAAATGTAGACGTCTCCTGAAGAGCTTTGATGTTGCGTGATACGCTTTCTAAGAATGCCTTGGGGATTTCCAGCCAGTGGATTCTGTCACTGTCACTTAGAATCACTTAGTAAGCTGCATGACCCGATATTTCTCTTTGTAAATGAATTGCAATCTCGAATAAACTGTGCTGTGCTATTTATGTCAAATAAGAGCTGGCTTTTTAATGATCTGTGCAGTGGATGAATCTGTGCAGCTTTAGAGGCAAAGTTCTAAACAATGATAATCCCGAAGAACTAACTCCACTCCTGAAGCCTACCTCTTATCTTCGAAAAAGAGCTCCATGTGGAATGCAAAGCATTTATGCGTTTGGGATTTTTAATTCATATTTTAGTAGCAATAAACCGATTTCCTGTAATATATAACTTAATAAATCAAAAGTTTGGAGGTAGCTCTCATCTGCTTTTATTGGCCAACATCCCTGTAGTATATGAAAGACAATCATTTCCCCTAAGAATGGGACTTTAAGGGCTCAGGCGCGTAACAAAATTGTATAAAATGTAAAGTTTAAGGCCTCGTACACACGATAGGTTAACCAGAGGACAACGGTCTGAAGGACCGTTTCATCAGTCAAAACCGATCGTGTGTGGGCCCCATAGGTTATTTAACCATAGGTTCAAAAAAAGCCAACTTGCTTTAAAATTAACCTATGGATTCCTAACCGATAGCTCAAAACCGATCGTTAGTAGGCACGACCATCGGTTAAAAATCCACGCATGCTCAGAATCAAGTCGACGCATGCTTGGAAGCATTGAACTTCGTTTTTTTCAGCACGTCGTTGTGTTTCACGTCACCGCGTTCTGACACGATCGGTTATTTAACCTATGGTGTGTAGGCGTGACGGACCATCAGTCAGCTTCATCGGTTAACCTATGACAACGGTCATTCAGACCGTTGTCCTCTGGTTAACCTATCATGTGTACGAGGCTTAATAGTATAAAAATTTACATATAATATACCAATAATATGACAATAAAAATAAAAAGTGCTTAGCTATCAAAAAATAGAACACGTATTACCAAGCTATGTATGATATGACATGGAAGCAATATAGGTAATGTTATATGGAAGTCCAAAAGGAACTGTCAATGCAGACTTCCATATAATTCTACCTATATTGCTTTAAATGCCATGTCATACGTGGCTTGGTAATATGTGTTCTATTTTTTGATAGCTCAGCACTTTTTATTTTAATTGTCTTTGCATGTTATTGTTATATTATATGTAAATTTTGATTATATTAAACTTTAAATTTTATACAATTTTGTTACACACATGTGCCTTTAAAGTCCCATTCTTAGGGGAATTGATTGTCTTTCATATATCCTTAATAAGGAATGATTTAATATTATTTAAGGATATGATAATGTCACTCCCTGTGCTCCCTAAATGAATTCCCAGGAAATGAAGGTCAGGGCTTGGCCATTTCCAGCACAGAGAACACACACAGCATGCACAGAACACGGCGGGGCAGATCCACGTACCTGCGCGTAAGAATCCACCGGGCGCATCTAAGATACACTACGACTCCGCAACGTATTTTTTTTTTCGAATCCACAAAGAATTTGCGCTGTAAGTTACGGCGGCGTAGTGTATCTTTGGCGGCGTAAGGGAGCGGAATTCAAATGGATGTAATGGGGGGCGTGTTTTATGTTAATACGTCGTGACCCGACGTAAACGACATTTTTTTTGCGCATGCGCCGTCCGTGGGGGTATCCCAGTGCGCATGCTCGAAATTAACCCGGAACAAGCCAATGCTTCCGACGGTGACGTCATTCTACGCAAATCCCTATTCGCGAGCGACTTACGCAAACGACGTAAACATTTCAAATTTCTACTTGGGAAGGATGGCCATACTTAACATTGAGTACGCCACCATATAGCAGCTTTAACTATACGCTGGAAAAAGCCAAACGAAAACGACGTAAAAAAACTGCGCCGGCCGGACGTACGTTCGTGGATCGCCGTAAATAGCTAATTTGCATACTCGACGCGGAATTCTACGGGAACGACCACCTAGCGGCCGCCGAAATATTGCACCTTATGATCCGACGGCGTACTAAGACGTACGCCTGTCGGATCCCTCCGAGATGCCGTTGTATCTTGTTTTGTAGATACAAAACAAAGATACAACGCGGCAATTTTAAAATTACGTCGGCGTATCAATAGATACGCTGGCGTAATCCTTTTGTGGATCTGCCCCAGACTATACAATGCATAGACTACACTTCTGATTAGGCAGTTAAAAATAAGTTGTTTTGAGATGTTTAACTGCTTCCCTACTGACCACAGTATATATACTTTGTGGTAGGGAAGTGGTCATACCAGGACCATGGTTGAGGCTACAACCATGATTCCAGTGTCATTTTTTTACAGCTGGTGGTTCTCTTTTAGGTAAAGGTACTTTGAGTGGCTGGGCAGGCATTGACCATTACCAGGCTCTTCCAAGGGATCAGAAAGTCCAGAAAGGATGCAGCCAGTGGGATCCAGGTCCTTCCTCACAGTGAGAGGTTCTAAAACGGTTCCTCCCACTGTGTGCAAAGCAATGACTATTTTATCACTTGCAGCTCTCTGATTACTGGCCACTTAGCGGCTAGTGAAGCAGCCAGTCATACCGATCTTCGTCTGATCGGCTGTAACGCTATGGAGCTATTGCTGTCAAAAGGGATGTAAAATTGTAAAAAAAAAAAAAAAAAAAGTAAAGCACTTCCCATCACCATGTGCTCAAACGCAGTGGCGAACGCACATGTTGGTTCCGTGCGCATATGTAAACAGTGATCACACCACACATGTGAGATATCACTGGGAACGTCAAAGCTAGAGCATTAATGCTAGCAACAGAACTCCTGTGTTGAGTACGCCACCATATAGCAGCTTTAACTATACACCGGAAAAAGCCAAACGAAAACGACGTAAAAAAATGCGCCGGGCGGACGTACGTTCGTGGATCGCCGTAAATAGCTAATTTGCATACTCGACGCGGAATTCTACGGGAACGCCACCTAGCGGCCGCTAAACATGTAACCTACAAAGGCTTTTACAGCATCACCTGTGGATAATTTAACCACTTAACCCCCGGACCATATTGCTGGTCAAAGACCAGAGCACTTTTTGCAATTCGGCACTGCGTCGCTTTAACTGACAATTGCACGGTCATGCGACGTGGCTCCCAAACAAAATTGGCGTCCTTTTTTTTCCCACAAATAGAGCTTTCTTTTGGTGGTATTTTATCACCTCTGCGGTTTTTAGTTTTTGCGCTATAAACAAAAATAGAGCGACAATTTTAAAAAAAATTAATGTTTTTTACTATTTGCTATAATAAATATCCCCAAAAATATATAAAAAATCTATTTTTATCCTCAGTTTAGGCCGATGCGTATTCTTCTACATATTTTTTGTAAAAAAAAATCGCAATAAGCGTTTATTGATTGGTTTGCGCAAAAGTTATAGCGTTTACAAAATAGGGGATAGTTTTATGGCATTTTTATTAATATTTTTTTTTTTTACTAGTAATGGCGGCGATCAGCGATTTTTTTTTTTTGGTACTGCAACATTATGACGGACACTTCAGACACTTTTGACACATTTTTGGGACCATTGACATTTTTATAGCGATCAGTTCTATAAAAATGCATTGATTACTATAAAAATGCCACTGGCAGGGAAGGGCTTAACACTAGGGGGCGGGGAAGCGGTTAAGTATGTGCCCTGGGTGTGTTCTAACTGTAGGGGGGGTGGACTCACTAGGGAAAATGACTGATCGCTGTTTATACATTGTATGAACAGACAGTCAGGCATTTCTCCCCTGACAGGACCGGGGACTGTGTGTTTACACACACAGCTCCCGGTCCTCGCTCTGTAACGAGTGATCGCAGGTGCCCGGCGGTGATCACGACTGCCGGGCACGCGCGCGGGAGTTAGGAGCGAGGGGGGCGCGGGCGCGCCCCTAGTGGCCGCTTTGTGAGGCAACGTAGAGCTACGGGCTCTCGGCAACCAGTTAAAGGGGTTGTAAACCCTTGTGTTTTTTCACCTTAATGCATCCAATTTTAAAGCATGACATGTTAGGTATATATTTACTCGGTGTAACAATCATCTTTCATATTATGCAAAATTGGGGTACATATGTATTTATTTATTTTTATATTCAATAAGGTGTACCACCCAGCTCAACAAAAATCATTTTTTTTTTCCAGTTGACTTTTGTCGAAGAAGCCAGATGGAAAATTGACTGCATCCAATTAGGGTATTCTGACAGCCATGGGTGCTGGCTGCTAGAATACAGTATCCGGCAACAGAGATTCCTTCATCCACGCTGTTGAGGTGATAGAGGACTCTATTAGATTTCTCTCATTCAATACATTGACTGAACCAAAGAAATCAATGCATTTATGGCCAGCCTAAATGTCTTGCATTAAAGCAGCCAATCACGGTGGTCACATGATTGACGATCCTTTGTTTTGCATTCAGAACTTTAGAGACTCCAGGGTGGACACGAGGGGTTAAGTGCTCTTGACCAAGTTCTTCTTCTGTTTACCTCGTTTTGCATTCATCTTTTTCATTAAACCTTTTTAGATTAGAAAATGTAAATTTGTGGAATGTTTTTTTTTTAAGTACATTCATAGTTTATTGCTGGGTAATTGGATTGTGAATAACGTTACATTTATGTTGTTTTTACTGCCAAAGGACCCGTGCTGAGAACTTCCGAACCCAAAACCTGCACTTCCGCTAATGGAAACGGACACATTCTGATACATATTATAAATGCATTACTCTAAGTGAGTGCTAATTTCCAAATTTGTATGGAAAGGTTTCAGACACTTCTCTGAAATGAGGATACTTGAGATAGATTGGATATTCGATTCTTAGGAAGGTAGTGTAATTTAATAAACTCAATGGCCTTTCTTTCCGATGAGTAATTCCACTGAACACTGAAGGTAACAGAAACGGGACACTAAATTCAGATATGCTACTAATATTCATAAGTCCTTACCCATTTCAGCTCTCACACCTTTACACCCCTATGGACAAGAGCAATGTTGTTGTTTTTTTTACATTTCTGTTATAGGCCTGATTATTCGGCAATGCCATTGTCATTACTTGAAATAACAAATTAATACTGAAATCGAAAAAACAAGGCTTTCTTTTAGTGAGACTGTCTTTCAATTTTTAAAATTTTTATGCAATCTATAGACAACATTTTTTTTCTACTTTTTGCTTTAGTTTATTAACCACTTGCGGACTGCCCTATAGCAGTTTTTCTGTTACAGGGTGGCAGCTGTGCCCCCTATTACGTATACATACGTGATTTGGCATTCCCGCCTGCAGGGGGCGCATGTGCGCCTCTTCTGCTGTGAATGTTCATAGCAGAAGCCAATCTGCGGGGGCACGCAATGTCCTCGGCACCCGGTAGAGAACACAGAACGAGGTTAAACAAGGCAGATCGCCATTTTGACAAGAGGGAAGGGATGGATTCTGTGTTCCTGCAAAGTAAGGACTAGAATCCATTTCTTCCCTAGTAAATTCCACAGAGTACACTAAAACACTTGCTAGGCACACATTTAAGCCTTTGATCGCCCTAGATGTTTAACTCCTTCCTAGCCCGTATCATTAGTACAGTGACTGTGCATAATTTTAGCACGGATTACTGCATTAGTGTCAATGTTTTCCCAGAAGTGTCAGTTTGTGTATGATTGTCTGCCGCAATATCGCAATCCTGCTATAAGTTGCTAATTGCCATCATTACTAGTAAATACATAAAAATTAAAGTATTTATCCCAAAAATTTTAGATGCTATAACGTTCGCTTAAACCAATCAATATACACCTTATTCGAATTTTGTTTACCAAAAGCATGTAGCAAAATACATATTGGCCTAAAATGTTTTATTAGATATGTTTTTTTTTTGCAGAAAGTATAAAATATATATATATATACTTTTTTTTTAAATTGTAGGTCTTTATTTGTTTATACTGCAAAAAATGTAAAACGCAATGGTGATCAAATACCACCAAAAAAAAACTCTATTTGTTGGAAAGAAATTACATACATTTTATTTGGGTACAGCATTGCAGCACAGCATTACATGACCGCACAATTGTCAGTTAAAGTAACGCAGTGTTGTATCGCAAAAAGTGGCCTGGTCATTAAGGGAGGTAAATCTTCCAGAGGTCAGGTGACTAAAAAAATGTTACTGTAGATAAAAAAAAAAAAATGTATTCCATAATTTGTTCTGTTTAAAATGACACACAAATTCTGGTACAATGCATTGCAAGGCTATTTAAAAATAAAATAAAGGCTTTTTTTCCCATTTGAAAATTGTTTTTAAAATGTGACATTATATTAATTTAGTTAATTATTTAATAACAAAAAAGAAAGCTTAAAGTGTTTGTTAAGCCATTTTTTTAATGGGATAGCACACTATGCAAGTCATTTTAAAAAACGAGTGTTGTAAATACCGATTTTTGATCTGTCTTCAGGTTGGCCGCATGACTTGCGTCCACTTTACAGCTCCAATGGATGGCTTCTGTGGGAGGAGCCGTGATCTCCCACTCACATCAACCGGGGAGATCACGTGGCCGCTCATCTTCTCCAGCAGTATCCATCCATCGGAGCTGTAAAGCGACCGCGAGTCATGTGACCGGCCTAAAGATAGCTCAAAATCAGCATTTACAACACTCGTTTTTTTTTTTAATTACTTACATAGTGTGCTATGCCAGCCTCTAATAGAGGGGATGACAGTGACAATTTTCATATATTTTTTTACAATAATATCGGTGGGGGGCGGGGCCGGGCCAGAGACAGACACAGAGAGGGAGCTGACAGGCAGGAAGGAGAGGGTAAGGGGGAGAGAGTAGAGCAGAGGGGACAGCAGCGTATTACGGAGGGACGCACTCTGACCACGGTGATCAGGACTCAGCAGCCCTGATTTTCGTGGTCAGTATAGAGAGAGCATACAGGAAGTGGCAGGGTGTTTTTTTTACAAACACACTTATTAAAAAAAAAAAAAAAATATATATATATATATATATATATATATATATATATATATATATATATATATATATATATATAAATAAAATAGAAGTAATAAACTAAGCTGTTCGTCAGGCACCGTTCACATTACGCTCAGTCGGAATGGGCGCTCTCGCTTTAGATTTACGAATCATGATTCTCACATAATTCTGCTTGTCGTGCTTAGGGGAGCCCATTCATTTGAATAGGCTGCCCTATGTTACATTTGTTGCCTAAAATAAGCTCCTTCTCTTTTTTGGATAACAATCTTCATGTGCCTTTTAAAGGTGCATTTTGGCACGCGATTCTGTCACAAGACATTGTCCATATTCCCATCGCACACATTCTTGGACATAGGCTCCGCCCTCTTATATTTTCCACTCCCAAATCTAATTACTACAGCCTTAAAAATGCTTGACGCTGCTTAAAGCGGAGTTCCACCCAAAAGTGGAACTTCCACTTAATCCACTCCTGCCCCCTTACATGCCACATTTGGCATGTCATTTTTTTTGGGGGGGGGGGTTGTGGGGGCTTCAGGAGGAGTGGGACATCCTGTCCCACTTACGCCCATGGACCGCTAAGGCGATCGCCTGGGACACGTGATAGGTCCCAGGCGATCGCCTGTCCAATCAGATAGCACCCCTCGCGCATGCGCAGTGAGTGCCCGGCCGTGAAGCCGAAAGCTGTCACAGCCGGGTGACCACAGTAACAATGAGGATGTCGGCCGGGGAGGGGGGGAGAGGAGCAGTGCGGTGAGTGCATGTTTATTAAAAGCCAGCAGCTACACTTTTTGTAGCTTCTGACTTTTAATAAACATTAAAAATGCCTGGAACTCCCCTTTTAACACTTTATACAGTGTTAACACGCGTTTAGCCGTGTCTATCTGTGTTTAGGCGCATTAGGCTTTCTTTACTGCTTAACGCTACTGCTCCAGAACGACCTGACCTGTGGTTTTTTTTAAAGCTTGAAAACGCTTATGCCACTTACAACTTCCTAAAAGGCAAAAAAAAAAAAAAAAGTTATATTGCTGCCATTGTTTTATTTAGGTCAGGGATATGCAATTAGCGGACCTTCAGCCGTTGCCAAACTACAAGTCCCATCATGCCTCTGCCTCTGGGTTTCATGCTTGTTGCTGTCAGAGTCTCGCTATGCCTAATGGGACTTGTAGTTTGGCAACAGCTGGAGGTCCGCTCATTGCATATCCCTGATTTAGGTGCTTTGGGCTATATTCAGATACAATTACGTTACTCCACGGCAGCGTAACGTATCTGATTTACGTTACACCGCCGCAGGTTTACAGCGTAAGTGCCTGATTCTCAAAACTCTTACCTGTAAACTTGCGGCGTTGTAACGTAAATGCGCTTGGCACAAGCCCGCCCAATTCAAATGGGGCAGGCACCATTTAAATTAGGCGCGTTCCCGCACCGAACGTACTGCGCATGCTTCGTCGGGTAAATTACCCGACGTGCATTGCGCTAAATGACGTCGCACGGACGTCATTTGTTTAGACGTTAACGTAAATGGCGTCCAGCGCTATTCACGGACGACTTACGCAAGCGACGTGGTATTTTAAATTTCGACGCGGAAACGACGGCCATACTTAAAATGGCTTAGAACAACTAGGGCTCAGCCCTAATTTTACGCGGCGTAACACGACGGAAATGATGTAAAGTTAGATCGACGGGCAGCGCGGATGTTCTGGAATCGCCGTAACTAGTCATTTGCACATTCAACGCCGACTGCAATGGCCTCGCCACCTAGCGGCCGGCCTAGAATTGCATCCTTAAGATCCGACAGTGTAATTCAATTACACCTGTCGGATCTTAGGGCTAGCTATGCGTAACTGATTCTATGAATCAGTCGCATAGTTAGGACGGGCGGAACACAGAGATACGACGGCGTATCAGGAGATACGCCGTCGTATCTCTTCTGTGAATCTGGCTCTTTATTTTTTATCATGTTGTTGTCCTATTGCTAATAACGGGTGCTATCTGTGAACACGATTTAAAAAAAAAAAACTATTACAGATTTAGTGGATGTGTAGATGACATAAATAGATTCTGCAAGTTAAATTATATATTGTCCTTGTCAGACTTTTTTTTCCCTTTTTTTTTTCCTTCAGTTGCCTTTTCTTTTTATTCTTGTTCTTTTTATGTGAAATGTCATAAAACTACTTTTGTCAGCAATAAAGATTACACATATGAATTAGATGAGCTTTCTTTGCCAGATGATTCCAGTTCTCTCCATTTCATTAACTGCAAAAGTCTTCTTCACAGGAGAGTGCGTAGGGGTCACAGGTCTGTCCACACATGGATGGATATTACAAGGATCCATTTGAATGGCTCTAAATTGTTCTCTAGTATGGGACGGATAGCCAATAAATTAAATGACTTTCTACCAATGACTTAAAACGACTTAATCTCAGATTTTAAATAGAATATGTGTATATGCATGTATATGTTATCATTCATCTTCTATTGGGCCCCCTTTACACGAAAGGTCAGATCGGGTCCGCCTGTCCGTTTTTCAGGTGGAGCTGATTGGGCCTTCTATTCCCCTTTATGGGCAGTCGAATATAACCATACTTGTTTCTGTTTACACTCGGCTACCTCCGATCCAAACCGATCCTGCAAAAACACGTTCCGAAAATAGCCGATCTGGGACTTGGCTATATACGGCGCCTGCGCAGTCAAATCTGCACGGCTCCTAGTCTGTGCGCAGGCGCCGTATAGCCCCATGTCCCAGATCGGCTATTTTCGGAACGCGTGACGCGCCTTTTCCGCACGTCATTCATCTACGGTGCTTCAAAGGAACGCCTATTCCCCGCGGGAAGAAGAAAAGAAAATGAACTATACAACGGTATGTACAGCGATTAAAAAAAAAAAAATACCAGCATACTGTAGCTGACGCAAGTATGCTGCATGTAATGGTACATAGATGTTTTTTAGGGTGAATCCCTGCTTTAACCACTTTGCGGTCCCCCGGCCTTAGTTTCTTGTATTCACTTTAGTGAAAGGATGATTTCTGTTTGGATATTTGGGGTCGCTGCCCTTTGCACACCCTCACTACCCTATCCACTGCATTATTGAATAATCCCAATCGTCCATTCCAGTAAGCACTGTTGATATATGGATTTTTTGGCAGTAGGTAGGTAGCCAGTCACTATAAAAAAAATAAGGTCCCATCAAACAATAGTTGAGACGTTTGGACAAGTTGAATGAAGAACTTTTGACGAGTATTGTTCATCATTGTTGTTTGTTTGTGTGTACTTGGACTTTGCAGTGGTTATCAGCAAAGACATTCTAGGTTCAAATCCCACCAGAGGCCCTATCTGCATGAAATGTGTAGTGTTCCTGTTTCTATGTAGGTTTTTGGGGTGCTCCGATTTGTTCCCACAATCTTACTGGCAGGTTTATTGGGTTCTGTACAAATTGGTCCTATAGTATGTTTGTTTGTATCAGAGCTGCTGTCATATTGCCCAAGTGTTAGAAGTCCAGTTGGGGTAAGGACTTGGTGTACTCTGCTTGCTATACTACCAATCACATGAAAACATTAAAGCAGATCATATGGTGGCTGTGAGTAATTTCTGATAATGTAATACTTCAGGCTTTCTGGATTTGAAGGAACAAAGAACCTACGTTAGGTGTGTTTGGGAATCTTCTGCATCTCAAACAGAGGAGCAAAAGGGGTTCTCAGATTAACAAATAAAGGGACCAGGGTAGACAGGTGCTCCTACAGCTATTCCTGGATGAAAAACTGAAGATACACGAAGAAAAGTTGTTTCATGTTGCATTTGTAGACCTAATTTTTTATTTTGACAAGATAATATAATTTGCGTCTATCCATTATTTTGGGTAGAGTAGGCTTTGGTTAAAATAAATAATTAATAATTGGCCAAAGCCACCCTGGCTTTGGCCAATTATGTCTTTCCGTTATTTGCATGCTGTGATTGGCCAAGCAAGCGGGTCATAGTGCATGCTTGGCCAATCATCAGTCAGCGATGCCGCAGTGAATTATGGTCTGTAAAACGTAACTCGTATTTGGCGCGAACGACCCGTTTTGTTCATATTTCGACGAACGATCGAACATACGATGTTCGAGTCCAACATGAGTTTGACTCGAATACGAAGCTCATCCCTAGTTAAGTCTATTTTTTTCTAATGGCTGTTCAGATAGACCTCAACATACATATAAAAAAAGCCAAGTTAAATTCATGTAGGTATTTTTATACGCATGTAGCCTTGTCACTAGATCATATCAACATCCAAACGTATTAAAATTTCGCTAGGCTAACTTTCCCAGGAAAGTCAATTCAGGGTAACCTGCTGCCCTTCTTTTCCTTATTCTCTAGTTAAACATTCATTTCACTTTCATGATAGGTTCTACGTGGTATGCTTGTAGAGTTCTAATTATTTAAATTAGATGTTTGCTTATGCAGTTCTTTATATTAGTACAGTATAATAAATACCATCACAATAGTTCTTGCTTTAAAACCCAGTACCGGTAGTCATTCTTGAAAGATCGCTAAAGATGGCCTGGGGTTTCAATTTGATTGGACATTTTCCAATGTTTCTGTTCCATAAGTGCAAAGCATACTTGAGAGACATCTATACATTAATTTTATTTGATTCCCATATTTTTTTTAGAGCCAACATAGAATATAGTGCCTACATCTATTCATATCAGTCTCTGCCCTTTATGGAAAAAAATCCGATTGAAAATTCCGATGGTCTGTAGAAATTCCGACGCGCAAAATTCCGACGCATGCTCGGAAACAATTCGACACATGCTCGGAAGCATTGAACTTAATTTTCCATAATGAATATAAGCTGGCTACCTGGTATGTTCCATATCTCATGTCTTTATTTGCTAAATATTAAAAAGACAGGGGATACAGCTAACACATTTAAGCCATAATGACCTTCCTCGTGCTATGAGGAAGGCCACTTTGGCCAAAATACGTTAGCTGTATCCACTGTGTGTTTTAATATGTAGCAAGTAAGAACTTGAATTTTGAAAAATACCTGGGGCCGGATTCAGAAACAACTTACTACGGCGTATCTCCAGAGTGTGAGGCGTCGTATCTTGGTGCCTGATTCAATGAATCAGATACGCCTCACTGTTGCCAAGATACGAGCGGCGTAAGTCTCCTACGGCGTCGTATCTTTGGGTGCATATTTCCGCTGGCCGCTAGGGGCGCTTCCGTATATTTCCGCGTCGAATATGCAAATGAGATAGATACGCCGATTCAAAAACGTACTTGCGCCCGTCGGATTTAGCTACGCCGTTTACGTAAGGCGTCGGTCTGGCGTAACTTTACCCCTCATAAAGCAGGGGTAAGTCATGTTAGGTATGGATGTCGGAAACGTCGGAACAGCGTCGTATTTTACGCCGTTTGCGTAAGTCGTCCGTGAATGGGGATGGGCGTAGGTTACGTTCACGTCGCCTAAACATTAAGCCGGCGTATCTTAGGGAGAAAATTCGACGTGATACTGAGCATGCGCCGTTCGTTAGGTGCGTCATTTACGTGGGGTCACGAATCATTTACATACAACACGCCCACTACCAGCCTAGTTTGAATTAGGCGGGCTTACGCCGGCCCATTTACACTACGCCGCCGTAACTTAGAGCGCAAGTTCTTTCTGAATACAGGACCTGCCGATCTTAGTTACGGCGGCGTAGTGTATCTGAGATACGCTACGCCCGCCTAAAGATAGGCGATTCTCTCTGAATCTGGCCCCAGGTAGCCAGCTTATATTCATCACAGATTTATGTTTTGGGAGTGAACCTCCAAGCCAGGAGCACCGCTCCTTAGCAATGTATGTGTTAATAAAGCAATACATCGTGGGTATTGCTCTTATTGACTGAAAGAATGCCATGGTGCTGCGGTAAATGATTAAAAGTGGGTGTTCCCAAAGGACACACCTTTACATCTTCCAGGATTGGCTTCCTTTTTAGGTTTAGGCATTCAGTCAAATGATATCTCCGACATGGAAAAATAAGTTGGTGCTAAAAGACTTCAGTCTGCTAGGTGCTGTGAACAGGGCGCAGGTAGTTCTTTACTGATTGGTAAATGATCTCCACTCAAACCCACCAGTCCAGCACAATAATTTACTTTTGACCCCAGATGTACAGTAAATGCTCCCCTGCCTGGTCCTCTCCTGGCTCAATGTAAGGCTTATGTTATAGCTGTGGGAAGCAAATGCTTTTCTGAGACTAGTGAATAACTCAAATTTTCATCATATCTTACCAGCCAATGACTGCAGGTGTTTCCAACTCTGTTGTCTGAGTATTTGTACAAGGGTTGTATTGTCTGAAGTACAGTGCCTTGAAAAAGTATTCACACCCCTTGAAATTTTACACATTTTGTCATGTTACAACCAAAAACGTAAATGTATTTTATTGGGATTTTATGTGATAAACCAACACAAAGTGGCACATAATTGTGAAGTGGAAGGAAAATGATAAATTGTTTTCAAAATGTTTTACAAATAAATAAATGAAAAGTGTGGTGTGGTGTGTATTCAGCACTTTGTAGAACCACCTTTTGCTGCAATTAATTACAAAAGTCTTTTTGGTTATGTGAAATTGTTGCCCATTCTTCTTTACAAAAGAACAGCATTTTTCAAGTCTTGCCACATTTTATCATTTGGATTTAGGTCTGTACTTTGACTGGGCCATTCTAACACATACTGTATTTATTGGCGTATAACACTCACTTTTTTACCTAAAAAATGGAGTGTAAACTGTGCCTGCGTGTTATACGCAGGGAGCTGTGGAATTTTTTTTTTCTGAAACTTCCCTCTTAAAGTTAGGGTGCGTGTTATACACCTGTGCGTGTTATACGCCGATAAATACGGTAAATATGCTTTGATCCAAACCATTCCATTGTAGCTCGGCCTGTATGTTTAGGGTCCTTGTCCTGCTGGAAGGTGAACTTCCACCCCAGTCTCAAGTCTTTTTCAGACTCTAAGGCCCCATACACACGAGAGGATTTATCCGCGAATACGGTCCAGCGGACCGTTTCCGCGGATAAATCCTCTCGAGGATTTGCGCGGATTTCCATGCGATGGCGTGTACTCACCATCGCATTGAAATCCGCGCCGAAATCCTCTGGCGATGACGTGTCGCGCCGTCGCCGCGATTATGACGCGGCGACGTGCGCGACGCTGTCATATAAGGAATTCCACGCATGCGTCAAATCATTACGACACATGCGGGGGATCCCTTCGGACGGATGGATCCTGTGAGTCTATACAGACCAGCGGATCCATCCGTTGGGATGGATTCCAGCGGATAGATTTGATAGCATGTCATCAAATATTTATCTGCTGGAAATCCATCCCAGGGGATAAATATCTGCGGAAACAGATCCGCTGGAGTGTACACACCATAGGATCTATCCGCTGAAACCCATTCGCTGGGATTTTTCAGCGGATGGATTCTATCGTGTGTATGGGGCCTAACAGGTTTCTCCTAAGATTGCACTGTATTTGGCTCCATCCATCTTCCCATCAACTCTTACCAGCTTCCCTGTCCCTGCTGAAGAAAAGCACAACATGATACTGCCACCACCATGTTTCACGGTGGGGATGGTGTGTTCAGATTGATGTGCAGTGTTAGTTTTCCGCCATACATATAGCATTTTGCTTTTAGGCCAAACAGTTCCATTTGGTCTCATCTGAACAGAGCACCTTTTTCCACATGTTTTGTGTCCCCAACATGGCTTCTCGCAAACTGCAAACAGGACTTTTTATGGCTTTCTTTCAACAATGGCTTTCTTCTTGCCACTCTTTCATAAAGGCCAGATTTGTGGTGTGCACTAATAGTTGTCCTGTGGACGTATTCTCCTACCTGAGCTGTGTATTTCTGTAGCTCGTCCAGAGTTAACAGGGGCCTCTTGGCTGCTTCTCTGATTAATGCTCTCCTTGCCCGGCCTGTCAGTTTAGGTGGATGGCCATGTCTTGGTAGGTTTGCAGTTGTGCCATACTCTTTTCATTTTTGGATTGTGGATTGAACAGTGCTCCGTGAGATGTTTAAATCTCTGGATTTTTTTTTTATAACCTAACCCTGCTTTAAATGCACCACAACTTTATCCCAGACCTGTCTGGTGTGTTTCTTGGCCTCCATGATGCTGTTTGCTCACTAAGGTTCTCTAACAAACATCTTGGGGCTTCACAAAACAGCTGTATTTCTACTGAGATTAAATTACACACAGGTGGACTCTATTTAGTAATTAGGTGACTTCTGAAGGCAATTGGTTCCACTAGATTTTAGTTAGTGGGATCAGAGTAATGGGGGCTGAATACAAATGCACGCCACACAAAGTTTGAAAACCATTTATCATTTTCCCTCCACTTCACAATTATGTGCTACTTTGTGTTGGTCTATCCCATAAAACCCCAATAAAATACATGTTTTTGGTTGTGGAAAATTGTCAAGGGGTATGAATACTTTTTTAAGGCACTGTGGGCCAGATTCACAAAAGAGATACGACGGCGTATCTCCTGATACGCCGTCGTATCTCTGTTTTAGGGCCGTTCTAACTATGCGACTGATTCATAGAATCAGTTACGCATAGCTAGCCCTAAGATCCGACAGGTGTAATTGAATTACACCGTCGGATCCTAGGATGCAATACTTCGGCCGCCGATTGGGGGAGTTCGCGTCGTAAACCAGCGTCGGGTATGCAAATTAGCAGTTACGGCGATCCACAAAGGTTTTTCCCGTCGTTACGTCGTCGCAAGTTTTAGATTCCCGTCGCAAAGATAGGGCTGCTATTAACATGGTGTAAAATTACTCCACCATGTTAAAATATGCCAGTCTTTCCCGCGTCGCTTTTGAATTTTTTTGTTTTCCCGGCGTAAGTACATTACGCACGTCGCGATTCTCAACACGTCGGTGCGTCGTAATTTTGCGCGAAGCGCGTCGGGAAACTTGCGACCGGAGCATGCGCAGTACGTCCGGCGCGGGAGCGTGCCTAATTTAAATGGTACCCGCCCCATTTGAATTGGGCCGCCTTGCGCCGGACGTGTTTACGATACACCGCCGCAAGTTTCCAGGTAAGTGCTTTGTGGATCGGGCACTAACACTGAAAACTTGCGGCGGTGTAACGTAAACGGGTTACGTTACGCTGCGCCGCAGGTACGAGAATCTGGCCCTGTATATCTTAGGTCAAAAATATGAATTACTAAAACATAGTTGGGTTTTTGTTTCAGGAAATCCAGAGTCCAACAAAAAGACCCATTGGTTTACATCCAGACAGTGGGCCTCTGGATGTCCCCACTATGGCAATGTGAAAACAGACATTGGCTCCAACTAAATTCTTAGAAGGTTTCCTGGCGGGGCCGAGGTGGTTGTGACAGGAATTGGTCTTTAGCTGCTCAATGTTATCAAGTGAATTCCATTCTTTAAGCTGTCAATGCATTCTTTAGAGCGGGACTGTCACTTCCATTCATCACATCATCACTATGTGCTGCGAATCCTATATAGTCCATAGCGGTGAATGTAGCAAATCCTTACAGACCGTGTTGCTGTAGAAGTGAGTCACCTAATTCCTTCATCAAAATGAAAATCCTCTTAGCATTTAAAACTAGCTGTATTATAAATAGAAATGATGTGCTTTCCCATAATATATGTACAGACGGCAGTGTTATACAATGTGCATATGGAAATTGGATCCTTGATGCTCATTTGTAGTTTTCTTTTGCATTTAAACCTATGAGGACAGAGGAAGAGCCACTTCATTAACTGTCCTATTTTTTATATACAATATTTATTTATGCATTTTATGATATTGTTCCTACTGATGTTAGAATGGTTTTTTATTCAATCGTATCTTCTGTTATGTTTGTAAACTGCAGCATGCCCTAGTTTTATCCTTTTTTGTTCGTTTTTTTTACCCTAATGGGATGATTGTTGTAGGATTTGTGTAGTGAGCTGTAAAAAGAAAATCTAGGGGAATGTTAAACCAAAATGAAAATGAAAGCATTGTTTTAAAAGGATTAAGATGTATTGTTAATGGCTTAAATGTGCTAAAACTACATTTCCCTTTTCGATCTAGATAAAAATGATACCTTTTGTGCCAAGTTATTCTTCTATTTAACTTGCTAACGTGGCTTTGTATTGTTTGAAGTCATAACTGTGTAACATAGTGGTTAAGTGGTTAGAACTTCCGCCTAGCAGCACTAGGGCTGTTGGTTCAAAGCCCAACCATGGCATCACCTGCCTGGAGTTTGCATGTTCTCCCAGTGCCAGTTTGGGTTTCCTCCCACGTTCCAAAGACATGCAGGTAGGTTAATTGGCTCCTATCTAAATTTGTTCAGTTTTGTGTATGTATAAATATGAGTTAAAGCGGGAGTTCACCCGGAAAAAAAAAATTGACATTAGATTGAGGCTAATTAAGGGGAGCAGAAACGGGTATTTTTTTTTTTTAAATCAATGCCGTACTTACCGTTTTCGAGATAGATGTTCTCCCGCCGCTTCCGGGTATGATCTTCGGGACTGGGCGTTCCTATTTGATTGACAGCCTTCCGACGGTCGCATACAGCACATCATTTTTTGGGTGAACCTCCACTTTAAGAACATTAGATTGTAAGCTCATGGAGGGCAGGGACTGATGTGAATGTACAATATATATATGTAAAGCACTGTGTAAATTGACTGCACTATATAAGTACCTGTAATTAAATAAATAATCATAAGGGTACATTATTTACTAGCCTAAGGTGTCTTAAACACAGGCGACAAAAAACGCTGTGTTTGTAGCTGTGCTTTTTTTTACAGATTTGAACACGGGTGCTTTGTTGTGAAAGGGGCAAATCACACAGCTGTGTAAAGATTTGTAATGCAGCGATGCTGCTGGGAGATCATATGCTATAAATGTCGGCATGCTCCCAGAACTACACATTCCAAGTGCCCTTTCCCTACACACAATGGGGTTGATTTACTAAAAATGGAGAGTGCAGAATCTGGTGAAGCTGTGCATAGAAACCAATTAGCTTCTAACTTCAGTTTGTTAATCAAAAGAGATATGGGGGGGGGGGGTTCATAATCATATTTACCTAGGTGGATGCAGCATCAAGCTGCATCTGTCTCCCGGCATCTCTAACACTGAGAACTGAGCGATCTAACACCGCTGATCGCTCGTCTCTCAGGGACCCCGGAGCAGAGAGCTGATGACTGTCAGTCATCGGCTCTGCTCTACCCTCCCGCGCTCACTGGAGTGCTGGGCTGTGGAGGGGCGGGAGCGGCCGGCTCAGGCTCTCGGCAGCATGTGGGTGGATTCCGACTCCATTGTCGGAGTCCTGCCCGAGCCTGGACCAGCTCTGTGATGTCAGCGGACTTTAGTCCGCTGTCTGCTGAAAGTGGGTCACAGGAGTGCAGAAAAAAATGGACTCCATTGATCCACATAAGTACAGCCAAACAAGCTCTGGCTGTACTACTCCTTTAAGCTTTATCAAAAAACCCTTGAAGCTGACAACCCTGGTTGGGATTTCAGTGCAGAAATGGGACTGTGTTGTCAGCCCAAACAGGAAGTTAGGAGCCCATAGATGTCTATAAGATCCACTGGTATTTTTCTGCACTTGTAATGTTTTTAAGGGGTAAAGCACAATAAAATGTCCATGATTTGGATAGATGTAAGTAATATTTTCTTTAATTTTGCATTTACACTTGCAGTACATATATTTTAGGTCTTACTCATTCCCTACACTGATGTGTTTACTTTTCTGCCATCCTGCCCTCTGCTGCTATCACCATGTCCCTTGTTACATACACAAAGTTGTATGACTTAGGGCAGGGGTGTCAAACTCAATTTGATCGTGGGCCACATCAGCATTATGATTGCCCCCAAAAGGGCCGGTTGTATCTGTAAGATGTCCAGCGCATCCCCCCTTCCATTAGATGTCAAGAGCCACCCCACCATCAGAAGTTGAGTCCCCCACTCTCCCTTACATCACAGTGCAACCCCCTTCCCTTATGCTGCTGCTGGGAAGAAGCTGGACGCATTGCTTGAAAGCAGAAAGTAAGGGTGTTGAGGAGGACCAGAGGCGGGCTGGAGCTCTCCTGCAGCTGCCGAGGGCCACATGAAATGACTTGCAGGGCCAGATTCGGCCCGCGGGCAGGCCCGGATTTCACACAAGGCCACCAAGGCCAGCATGGAGTCCCCCCGACGCCCGGAACATACAGTTAATGGCGGTAAGTTGCTTTCTAGCAGGACTAAATGTAGTGTGGGGGAAATACTAAGAAATAATAATTAAATTAATAAAATAAAAAAGTAATTAAAAAGTAAAGAATAAGAAAAATAATATTAAAAATAATAAGAAAGAGTAAATGACAAGCTACAAATAAAAATAATAAAAAAGTGATTAAAAAGTAAAAAAAAAAAAAAAGAAACAAAAAATATTTTAACTAACCGTGCTGCCCCTGCCATCCGGTTGCCATTCTCTGTTGATTTGGGGGGTGGGGGTAGTTTGGTTGGCGGGGAGGGGGTGTATTGCGGAACCTGGCCTTGGGGCGGCAGGGAGAGCAAATCCGGCCCTGCCCGCGGGCCTTGTGTTTGACACCGGTGACTTAGGGTAAGATAACTCAGAAAGCAGCACGGTTTATGCTGGGGCCACAGGTGCCCTATATTTTGGGAGGTGACTAGACCTACTCAGGGAATAGGGCAAAGGGGTAAGGAAGCATTATGGACAATTTCCTTACCTTACTTTAAAGAATACTTTTTTTAAATGTTTGTATAGAGTGTGGAAGAGTAAAGCTGGCCATACCTGGCTCAGTTTTTTTTATTCAGCCACCCAGCTGAAGGAAAAAAAACTGAAGAAATTTCCCCATCCTCCTTGCTGTGTCCTTGTATTCTGACAGCAGGACTTCCCCACCATCAGAATACACTGATCAGCACTGCAGCTGATTGGCTGCATGCACTGGTAGAGCAAAAATATACCAACAAGCCCATTCATGAAAAATTTGGTGAATAGATCGACTTCTTATGAATGGGAACGGCCATACATAAATCAGAATTCAGCTGGTTCCTGCTGAACTGAACCAATTTAGATCCATGTATGGCCAGCTTTAAACCCTTTGTCAACTTTTAATTGATGTCTCTATCCCTGCTCGGCAGATTCACCCCTGTATTTATCCTGGTGACCTATTTGAATGTAATTTTGGGAGAGGAAATAAAAAAAAGGAGGTTGTCACCAGAGCAAATGGAGAGGGGTGTTTGAAGAGATTTCCTCTCATTTCCTGCAGCTTCAGAAGAGGAAATCTCACCAATGGGAAAAAGGCACCAAAAATAACCCGATTGAGGTTTCCAAAACAAAAAAAAATGTTTTGGCTATACATACACTTTGAAGTATAATTAAAGGCAAAAAAAAAATTAGTTTTAGAGAGCATGGAAATGGATTAGAACACTTGTCAGGTTTTTATTGCTGTCCCCCTGTTAGGGAGATTCGCCCTCTCTATTTGTCCTGTTTACTGTCATCACTGAAGGTGAGATAAAATCCCCCGTTTAGGGTTGTCATCAAAACGGTAATAGAGAGGAAATCTTCTGACCAGGATGCTAGATGCCAACCAGGGTTTCCATCATTTTGGAGAGATTTCCTCTCACTTCCTGTTTTGGCTATGGGACAGGAAGTGATGGGAAATCTCTCCAATGGGACACAGATGGCAAAAACAAAACTGACAGTGGTTATAACCCTACCTTACCCTATCTAACATTTTGAAAAACAAAGTTTTGACTTTAGTTCTACTAATGTAAGATTTTAATCTGAATAACCCAAATGTTGCAAGCCTCTGCTTTAACCTACAGTGCCAAAACCATATATATTGCATTTATACCCCTGACAGAAACGATTAGCCTGTTTTTTTATTGGCCTTCCTCTTGTTTCCTTCATGCAGCACCAATTATTTTAGCTGAAGTAACTAGCCAAAAACTTTAAAACTTGTTTTATTAAAGTCATAAGTAAGAAAATAGCAATGATGGCTTGCTGTGAGGAATTATTATTGTCTTCTGTTGAGGGATCCCTACTGGATATTTCCCTTACTGCCTTATAAATCCTGGTATATTGTGACACGGATTGTACATTGAAGCTGTCAAAGGATATCATTAACGTTACACAAGGGAAGGTGTCATCATTTTGAAGGAGAGGGCCAAGTTCTGAGCTCCTCTTAGCATTTATAAATGTGCTATATAAAAGAACGCCTTATCTTGAGTTATTGGTTTTATATTGTTGCGGGCACAACCAAGGCCGGAAATACATAGGAATATTTATTCGGTGGCCTCAAGATCAATCAGGATGCAGGAGCAGACTGATAAGGTCCATGCCTTAATTCAGGTCCTCATAAGGTCCATGCCTTAATTCAGGTCCTCATGAGGTCCATGCCTTAATTCAGGTCCTCATACGGTCCATGCCTTAATTCAGGTCCTCATAAGGTCCATGCCTTAATTCAGGTCCTCATGAGGTCCATGCCTTAATTCAGGTCCTCATACGGTCCATGCCTTAATTCAGGTCCTCATAAGGTCCATGCCTTAATTCAGGTCCTCATGAGGTCCATGCCTTAATTCAGGTCCTCATACGGTCCATGCCTTAATTCAGGTCCTCATAAGGTCCATGCCTTAATTCAGGTCCTCATAAGGTCCATGCCTTAATTCAGGTCCTGAACCCAGAAGGCTGGATTGTTAAAATTCTTTTGTTTAAAGCTGAACTCTGGGAGTAGAAAAGTTTGTCTAAATGCAAGGAGCACAACTTAAAACCGACGTCTTACTTTTTTGCTTTGTGTATTGTAAGGGGTTAGCTCGGTAGCGGGGTGTGTGGCCCCTTGGATGGGTTCACCACACACTGAATTTATACAGACAGGCAGTTGAAGACAGTTGAAAACAACGATTTTGGGTTTATTCTTCCATCTTGCTGGAAACAAGTGCAAGCATCCAAACAGCATAAACAAAATCAAACATAAAATAAACCCTGGCCACTTGGGGCGTCTACCTTCACCACACAGGAACCTATCTAGGGAGTCTGGCACAGCCTAATGCTGGGCAGACACTGCTGGTAATACAGCAGAAAAACAATAGTCTTTTGATTTTTATCACACAGAAAAATCAATCCTCTCCTCACCTCCTCAGAAGACTTTCAGTACACTGCTCTCCTTACTCACAAAGCCTCAGGATGCATCAATTCAGTGGTAATCCTCTGGACTACTTATAGAGGCCTAATTGCAAGGCAGTGGTAGTCTTGGAGGTGTGTTTGGGGTCGTTATCATGTTGGAATACTGCCCCGCAGCCCAGTCTCCAAAGGGAGGGGATCATGCTCTGCTACAGTATGTCACAGTACATGTTGGCATTCATGGTTCCCTTAATGAACTGTAGCTCCCCAGTGCCGAAAGCTCTTGTGCAGCCCCAGACCATGAAACTCCCACCCCTATGCTTGACTGTAGGCAAGACATACTTGTCTTTGTACTCCTCACCCGTTTGCCACCACACACGCTTGACACCATCTGAACCAAAGAAGTTTATCTTGGTCTCATGAGACCACAGGACATGGTTTCTGGTAATCCATGTCCTTAGTCTGCTTGTCTTCAGTAAACTGTCTGCAGGCTTTCTTGTGCATCATCTTTAGAAGAGGCTTCCTTCTGGGGCAAAAGCCATGCAGACCAATTTGATGCAGTGTGTGGCATATGGTCTGAGCACTGACAGGCTGACCCCCCCACCCCTTCAACCTCTGCAGCAATGCTGGCAGCACTCATATGTCTATTTCCCAAAGACAACCTCTGTATATGACGCCGAACACAGGAGCTCAACTTCTTTGGTTAACCAGGGCGAGGTCCGTTCTGAGTGGAACCTGTCCTGCTCAACCGCTGTATGGTCTTGGCCATAGTGCTGCAGCTCAGTTTCAGGGTCTTGGCAATCTTCTTATAAAGCCTAGACCATCTTTATATAGAGCAACAATTCTTTTTTTCAGCTCCTCAGAGAGTTATTTGCCATGAGGTGCCATGTTGATCTTCCAGTGACCAGTATGAGAGAGTGAGAGTGATAACACCATATTTAACATATCTGCTCCCCATTCACACCTGAGATCTTGTAACACTAATGAGTCACATGACACTGGGGAGGGAAAATGGCTAATTGGGCCCAATTTGGACATTTTCACTTAGGGGTCTACTCACTTTTGTTGCCAGCGGTTTAGACATTAATGGCTGTGTGTTGAGTTATTTTCAGGAGACAGCAAATTTACACTGTTATACAAGCTGTACACTCACTACTTTACATTGTAGCAAAGTGTAATTTCTTCAGTGATGTCACATGAAAAGATATAATAAAATATTTACAATAATGCGAGGGGTGTACTCACTTTTGTGAGATACTGTAATTATATATATATATATATATATATATATATATATATATATATATATATATATATATATATATATATATATATATATATTTTTTTTTTCTTCTTCTTCTGTTGTGTTTTTAGCCTTTGACTGTTTTCCGTTGCACTTCATAGCGAGGACAAAGTTGTTGGCCAGCTTGGCAGTGGCAGCACATGGAAAAGCGAGTTGGCTTTTAAATTTACAGCTGGGTGTAGAATACCCAGGAATGCTCTTGAGAGACACGTTGGCGCTTAGCAACATTTCAAGTATTATCTGCCAGGAGTGATAATGGTGTTTTCAGCTGAGTTTCTTTCTGAAGGGAGAGGGGAAATAAGGCTACTTCAGCTCGCTGACTGTTAACTATTGTTCTCTGTGTCATCATTACTTTATGTTACAATATATTCTGTCGCCAAACAAAAAAAACGTAGATACTGTATGTAAACAAACTCAAAATGTCGGTTACTTAAGAATAACATTTTTGCTTTTTATCTCAATAATGAGAGCATTTCTAAAGCCTTATGCCTCGTACACATGACCGGTTTTCCCGACGAGAATTTTTTTTTTTAGATTGGTCGGGAAAACTGTTCGTGTGTACAGGGCATTAAAGGGGTTGTAAACCTCCATGTTTTTTCACATTAAAGGGGTTGTAAAGGTTTGTTTTTTATTTTCTAAATAGGTTCCTTTAAGCTAGTGCATTGTTGGTTCACTTACCTTTTACTTCGATTTCCCTTCTAAATGTGTTTTCTGAATTTCTCACTTCCTGTTTCTCCTCAGTAAGCTTTCTCCCATCATCCATGGGTGTTAGTCAGCCAGAACAGCTTACTGAGGAGGAACAGGAAGTGAGAAATTCAGACAAAGAAAATAAACATTTAGAAGGGAAATGGAAGGAAAAGGTAGGTGAACCAACAATGCACTAGCTTAAAGGAACCTATTTAGAAAATAAAAAACAAACTTTTACAACCCCTTTAATGCATCCTATGCATTAAGGTGAAAATACATCGGCTACTTACCGCCCCCCGAGCCCCCGTTTACTTACCTGAGCCCTCGAAAGTCCTGCCTCGAGAACGCGCTTTCTTCTGGGCTCTTCTCGGCCCGCTCTTCATTGGATAGATTGATAGCATTGGAGTCCATCTGATCATCCCCCACAGCTAACTACCCTTTGTTCGACTTGACCCTCCCTTCTAGATTGGAAGCTCTAACGAGCATCTGTTCATCCTTTACATGCGAGAGAGTTCAGCCCACAATTTATTTCCACGCCCACTCATGTAAGCATTGGTAGTCTCATAGGCCCCAGTGCTATGGTCACATCTCCTCCTCCTCCTCCTGGTCATGCTGTCTGTCTTGTGAATGGCCCGTAGGACCATAGCACTGGGGTCTATGGGATCAGCTTCAAGTGATACACAAAGATAAAACAAATTCTCTTACATAAGTTGTTTGTGTTTGTAGCGCTACCCCTTCAGGAGTCGCTGATTGTTTTGGGATCGGCGTATTAAGTTACCTCTATGTGTTGTCTAGGGGTGAAGGTAGTGAGTAGAGCAATAAGCAAATGTCCAATTCGTAGATAGGGTTTTCTGAATGCTTTATTTCTTGGCCCAACACGACCAACATCAACTCGAGGTAGATAGAAAAGGTTGATGAAGTAAGGAAACACTGCGATATCAGGCTTGGATAGAGAAAAGCAATCCTTCTGTTCTGTAGTTGCATCAAATGTCGCCACTCTAGCCAGAGTGGGTGAAGTGCCCCCGGACAGACCCCTGCCACAGGCCTGGCAGCCGGAGTGTCACTTTAAAGTTGCTGGGAGGAACAGGCCTCTGCCACAGGCCTAGCTCTAATGAGACCTCTGCCACAGGCCTGGCTCTAGTGAGACCTCTGCCACAGGCCTGGCTCTAGTGAGACCTCTGCCACAGGCCTGGCTCTAGTGAGACCTCTGCCACAGGCCTGGCTCTAGTGAGACCTCTGCCACAGGCCTGGCTCTAGTGAGACCTCTGCCACAGGCCTGGCTCTAGTGAGACCTCTGCCACAGGCCTGGCTCTAGTGAGACCTCTGCCACAGGCCTAGTACTTGGATGAGCTAAATGATTGAGCAAATCCTCCCAGTAATTATCATTAGGGTCACCAGTTGACAGTGGAAGTGTACCTGTCAATGTTTCCGGTCACCAGATCCCCGATGGTTCGTTCAAGCCCTTTTGGATAACCTGCCTCCGGGTTTCCTCAAGCCGATCCCCCACCGAACGGCATACAGCCTGGGATCTCCTCAATAGAAGGGGGACCCAGTCAGTCACTGGGGCCCCTTTGTGGCATCAGTTGCTCTAGGCCAGGAGGGCCCAGAGTCTGGAACTCTGCGTAGCGTGCTACTCCAGGCCAGATGGGCCATAGTGGTGGGGCCCGCGATGTGCGCACACCCTAAAGGTGGGTGCCGCACCTGGAACCAGGAACCCGCGAAAAACCCAGAACAACGGCCTCCGCCACAGAAATACTCCTCCCCAGCATGCCCCGCGAGGGAAAACTCCTCTAATTGGCTACTGAGAAGAAGCGGCTCCGCCTGGACCTCTCTGGCGCCACCTGCCGCCCAGGGATGGTACCGCATCCCTAGAACGCAGTCTGACCCACAGAACAATCCAGATTTGGCTACAGCCAAATTTGACAAAATCAAGAATGAGAGCAACTTACCTCTCTCATTCTCCCACTAACTTTAGCGTAGTGCCCTTACTGAAAGTAAAGGGGGCGCTTCATGTTTATCTGCTGTCTTCTCTATAGCCATTTCAAGTGTACAGTTTAACCAACATTTCTGATCGTCGGAAGGCAGGGGGAAGGGATCTGATCTCACAGGCTGCATAGCATGAAGCAGGGAGCTGAGAGTTGAGTACAGAGAATGGACATATACCCTACAGCAGTGATGGCGAACCTTGGCACCCCAGATGTTTTGGAACTACATTTCCCATGATGCTCAGCTACTCTGAAGAGTGCATGAGCATCATGGGAAATGTAGTTCCAAAACATCTGGGGTGCCAAGGTTCGCCATCACTGCCCTACAGTCTCAGAGGGAAACATGTCCAGCTGAGCGGTCATTCACAGTGATGGAGCTCTCCTCTCCTGAAGCTGGTATCACTTGTCAGAAGTGACTCATGCAGATAGCAGAGGATGGAATCAGCAGATAGCAATCACACTAATTCTTTGGACAGAGGCAAGTGCACACTATAGAAGGAAATGCCTTGTTTATTTTTCATTTCAGGGGTTTACAATCACATTAAGTGGTGTCTTTGGGCCAGATTCTCGTCCAGCGGCGTCATTTTGTGCGGGCGTAACGTATCCGCTTTACGTTACGCCTCCGCAACTTAGACAGGCAAGTGCTGTATTCTCAAAGCACTTGCTCTGTGAGTTGCGGTGGCGTAGCGTAAATCGGCCGACGTAAGCCTGCCTAATTCAAATTCGGATCAGGGGGGAGTGTTTTATGTAAATGTACTGTGACCCAACGTGATTGACGTTTTTCCCGACGGCGCATGCGCCGTCCGTGGAATTTCCCAGTGTGCATTGCTCCAAAGTACGCCGCAAGGACATCATTGGTTTCGACGTGAACGTAAATGACATCCAGCCCCATTCACGGACGACTTACTCAAACGACTTAACTTTTTCAAATTCCGACGCGGGAATGACGGCCATACTTAACATTGTTACGCCGCACTTATGCCACCATATAGCAGGGGCAACTATACGCCGGGAAAAGCCTAACGTAAACGGCGTAACTTTACTGCGTCAGCCGGGCGTACGTTCGGGAATTTGCGTATCTAGCTAATTTGCATACTCGACGCGGAATTCGACGGAAGCGCCACCTAGCGGCCAGCGTAAATATGCATTTACGATACGACGGTGCAACACAGTTACGCCAGTCGGATCTACGGGAAATCTATGCGTAACTGATTCTAAGAATCAGGCGCATAGATACAACCGCGCAACTTAGAGATACGACGGCGTATCTGGAGATACGCCGTCGTATCTCGGTTGTGAATCTGGGCCTTTATGTATATATGCAAGGTATTCATACGTGTATGTCATAATTACCACATTTAAAACAAGCTAAGCATCACTCTTTGCTATCTCCACTTTAAAGTATAATTTTTGAAGCAAATTTAAAGTTGCTTTATATTTTCTTCTGGTTTGTCGACTAAATTCTCCTATCTTCAGATCAAACTGCTTTTTCCCTGCATTGATTCAAAGCTTTTTGCACGCTCCGAGCACACAGAGAAGTCACAGCGTGGCAGAGTAACGGGCCAAAAGACTTGTTCAGCTTAATTGACTGTTTGGCTCCCTGATTTATTTTCAGCCGGGGAATGAGATGGCCATTGTTCAGCCAGCTTCCACACGGGGTCCCGGGCAGCGCCTTTAAAAAATGCTGATGTCTTGATATACAAGACAATAAAAGCATTCATTTTTAAAGATTCTAGGAATACTTTTCTGCTGAGCAACCAACCTGACATAACATCTAGACACGGCCATCATACAGTTTTATTTTCCCTTCCTCCTTAAAGTGGTTTTGTCAGGAAAATATATAAAGGGCAAATTTATCAAAACAAGAGCAGCTGTGCAAGGCAACAATCAGCTTCTACCTTTCCTTATTAACTATCTCAGGTCTGTGGGCGTACTACGTACGTCCAAAGTGTCAGGGCCGATCCTAGGCAGGGTGCACAGGGTGCTTTTCACCCAGGCGCTTGCAGAGGTGGGGGCGCCAAAGTGCCAGAGTTCTCACCTCCCTCCTTCTCTCCTTGTTTGTGTCCGTCCAAAACTAGTGTTTTGGGCATAGGTGAGTGTCTTTCCAGAACTGATGGCTGCCCTGCATAGGGCAGCCCGTCCAGCCTGACAGTGTTTAGGGGAAGGGCCGCTCCTCTTCCTGACACAAGGGTTCTAGTTTTCAGTGGCTGCTGAGTGCTGATGTGCAGGAATGAATTCCTCACACTGGGAGTCTTGGATCCCGCACTGTCTCCACCAACTCCAGTTGGAATGCCTTCCCCTCCCATCTCTATCTCGGGCTGCACAGAGGGAGAACCAAGGTGAGTCACAGTGTTCAGTATCCTGTGTGCTGTGTGCTGGGGGTGGCATCCCCAGCACCCCTTTACACATGCTCTGGGCTGCCCCTGCTCTAGATGTTTTATGGCATGATAGATTACATAGGATACACAGCCCCTGCCCATTCCTGTGCCTCAGTAGTCCATCTACAGATGTGATGTACAGTGCACTGACAGTGCTGGGGCGTCGGCGGGAAAAAGCGCTACTTCACCATCATTTTAGGAGACAGCCAGAGACCGCAGACATAGTACAGGAGACGATCAGAGACTGCAGACATAGTACAGGAGATGGTCTATTAGACCCCTTTTACACTGAGCCTGAGTGCTTTCACACTGGGGTGGTGCGCTGGCAGCACGTCAAAAAAATTCCTGCAAGTAGCTTCTTTGAGGAGCGGTGTATACACCGCTCCTAAAGTGCCCCTGCCCATTGAAATCAATGGGCAGTGCCTGCAAAGCGCTTTGGCACTGGTACCTTTGAACCCTTTATTTGGCCGCTAGTGGGGGTTAAATGTACCAGTGCCAAAGCGCTTTGCAGGCACTGCCCATTGATTTCAATGGGCAGGGGCACTTTAGGAGCGGTGTATACACCGCTCCTCAAAGAAGCTACTTGCAGGAATTTTTTTGACGTGCTGCCAGCGCACCACCCCAGTGTGAAAGCACTCAGGCTCAGTGTAAAAGGGGTCTAATAGACCATCTCCTGTACTATGTCTGCAGTCTCTGATCGTCTCCTGTACTATGTCTGCGGTCTCTGGCTGTCTCCTATATCATATCTGCAGTCTTTGACCATCTCCTGTACTGACCACGCCCATGTGGGGACGCCAGAAATATTTCTGCACCCAGGCGCCTGTGACCCTAGGATCGGCCCTGCAAAGAGTGTACTTCGTACGTCCAAAGAGTGAACTGTTAATCACAAGCTAATGGCTGCTTCTGCATAAGCTTTTGCTCTGCTTGTTCAGCCAGTGTTTCGTCATTGGGCGACCCGTCAGATTTTGTAATGGAAGTGACGTTCCGTCACCACCATGTTAAAAATAACTGCGAAATGCAAGACTCCGGCGGGTGTAACAAGATGTCCGCTTGCCGCCTTCTCACTGTATCCTTACTGTGGACAAGTGTGGGGTGTAGCAAGATGGCGGTGGTGGAATGTCACTTCAGTTAAAAAATCTGACGGGTCACTTAATCTGACAAAACACCAGCACCCGGTTTGAAAATGAAAGTGGAAGTGATGCAGCTGCCGTATAGCCACCTATCACTTTCACAGAACGGGTGGCACAGTGCTCCCCTCCCGCCCCTCTGTGGTTTTTGGGCTCTCCTACTCTTACCAGGAATCCAGGACCACAACCACTGGCTTCAGGAAGGAGAGCGAGGCATATCCATGCCTCCATCTTGCATGTAAACAAAGAAACCTTAGTGATGAATTTGTCACTTTCAGATTCAGATCCACTATTTCCTGGCCAGTACAGTAGGGTGACCAGACATCCCCGGTTTCCGGGGACAGTCCCTGGATTGAGGACCCTGTCCCCGGATCCAGTCTGTCCCCGGATTTGTCCCCGGATTGCAGTGGCATGGAAAGTGCATCTGGAACTCTCACCCCGGGTGCAACATTTGGGCGGGCACAAAATCATTACTGTGCCCCCTCAAGTGTGCTGTGTCGTCGTCGTCCCCCCGCCGCCCAGAGGCGCATTGCCGGCGGTATTACCGCAGTGTCCCATTGTTTTCAATGGGAAGGAGCGTTGGAGGAATCGTAAACACACTGATCCTCTCACCGCTCCAGAGATGCTGCTGGAAGGACTTTTGGAGCGGTCCCACCAGCGCATTGTCTCAGTGTGAAAGCCATCGGGACCGCGACGTATGTGTACCCGCTCCATTGAAAGCGGGTCCGATTCACATGTTAAGCGAATCGGATGTGGTTAAAAATGTATCTGATTAACATATATGTGAACCAAGCCTCAAGGAATACGTGCTCCATCTGAGGCTTCTGAGGCAAGTATTTTACTTCATGACTCATTCCATTTTCCTTAATTGTCATATAACCGGGAACAATGACTTTTGGGAGAGAACGTTGTGCTTTCTTAAACAATGTTCTCTGCTGTTTGTACTGTTTGCTGCATTTTTTTCCCTAGGCAGATTGCATCAATATTTCATGCCTGTCACTTTTCAGAAGTCTTTAGGTCTGACATTCCTGCAGTTTTGCTGTTTATCAAAGCCAATCAAAAATCCCTGAAAGCAGCGGACTGGCAGAAGATTATAGATCACATTCCCTGTGTGGCAATTTAAAAAGATGTTACGTGATGAGCGCAAGCGGCCATCTCCAAGATGAATAAAGATGGTTGTCATAATTGTTTTCTGTGTTGCTAGCCATTGGTCGGAGGGGGGGGGGGGTTCTTTAGAAGTTGTTGCCATGAAAATTCCCGATGCCTAAAGCCTCCCCCACTGACAGACCACTGTTTGAAAAAGAACTGAAGCGCAGCTAATACACCATTGAAATACATATAGGGGGGCTGTTTTATTTGCCAAAGGATTTGTATTTCTGTCTACACTGCCCTAAGATTTACACAGCTCTGCTACCCAGTACAGTCCTGTGTGGCTGGGCAGGTGACCCGATTTTGTGATGTCATTAAACAACACTTACGGGTTTTATCCCTCCCCCGCCTACAATTAGACTGTGAAAGGAGAAGCAGCAGACTGATGAGCTCATCTCTCTTTCACTCTGCTCTATTCTCCTATCTGTTGTCAGGTCACCTGTGGCCAGGTGACAAGTGCACCCCGTTGGGGTCAGGGATGCACCACAGGGTAGTGAACCCTATAGCCAACTGCTACTATCAGAGAGGAAGCGTGAACCCAAGTCTAAGACCCAGCTTTGTGTTCACCAGAGCCTCTAGTGGTGAGGATGGCCTTCGCCGCAGCTGGATCCAGGTCGTGACCCCTGGGATCCCCTAGGTCACACCCCGCAGGGAGAGAGGGGAAGCAGCAAGCAGGACAAGCGATAGTAATGGGTAAGCCGAGGTCAGGGCAACAGGCAGACAAGGGTAACCGAGAGACAGGCAAAAGGTCAGCATTACAGGCAAACAGGAGAAGTCAGGGACGAGCCAAAAACGGTACACAGGAAGGTAATCGTACGATTACACAGGAACCTAAGCTAACAACGCAGTTGAACAGCACTGCAGACCTGTAGTGCAACAGTTAATATAGACTTCCTGGGATGGCCTGGTTGGGACCATACAGGAAGGGGAAGTGATAAAATGGCAACCAGAACAGAGTCAGGCCTCTAATGAGCAGATGGAAACAGGTAAGCTGCCAGACTTTATTGCATATCCATGATATCTGTATGTTCCTTGTTGGCTCATGAGCACTACAGAGCAGCTGATTGGTGCCCACAGCTGTCTCAGGTATGAGATATGCATATTTACACTGTGCCAAGCTGGGCCAATGTAAGTAAAATTCAAAAAAAGTGTATTTACGTGCTACCATTCCTCCAGTATAAGTGTTGTTTGACACAGTCTGTATTATAATTTTTTGTTTGATACAAATCATCTAGAAAACAATAACAATTATGGGGAAAAAAAGTGTGTTTTTTCGCAAAAATTGCATTTAAAAAACTGCTGTGCAAATACTGTGTGACCTAAAAAAAATGCAAAACCCACCAATTTATTCTCTGGGGCCTCTGTGCACTGCGTAAGTGCACTGATGCGCCGTCGTATCTATGCGCCTGATTCTTAAATCTAGATACGCCTGAATTTTTGCTCCATCCGACCGACGTAAGTCTCCTACGCCGTCGTATCTTGGGCGCATATTTACACTGGCCGCAAGGGGCGCTTCTATTGATTTACACGTCGAATATGTAAATGAGCGAGATACGCCGATTCACGAACGTACTTACGCCCGTCGCAGTAATCTACGCCGTTTACGTAAGGCGTACGTCCAGCGGAAAATTATTCCACCTAAAGCAGGGGTAAGTCATGTTAGGGTATGGACCAGGGAACAGCCGTCGTATTTTACGTTGTTTACGTAAGTCGTATGTGAATGGGGCTGGGCGTAGGTTACGTTCACGTCGTAGGCATTGAGCCGTCGTATCTTAGGGAGTATATGCAACGTGATTGTGAGCAATGCGCGCGCATGCGCCGTTCGTTCGGCCCTTCATTTACATGGGGTCACGCTTCATTATAATAGATCATGCCCACTACCTTCCTACTTTGAATTAGGCGAGCTTACGCCAGCCAATTTACGTTACGCTGGCGCAAGTTTGGGAGCGAGTGCTTTGTGAATACTGCTCATGCCTCACTGATTTACGTTGGCGTATGAGATGCGCTACGCCGGTCTAAAGATGCGCCGCTGTACGTGAATCCGGGCCATAATGTTTGGGGAGTTTTAGAAATTTTCTAGCATTAAATACTGGATGTTACATGTAAACAAAGTGCCAGAAAAGGCCTGGGGGATCAAGCGGTTAAGCCTCAGTTCTGTAAGGCCGAGTACTCACGAGCAAACATGTCCGTTCGAAATGTCCGACGGGCTGTTTCCGGCGTACAAGGCTGTTTTTTCATTTGGCCCGCTGGCTTGTACACACCAGCGGACGATATTTCCCTGCGGACCTGAACGCGTGCACGTAATCCACGTTTGACGTCACTATAAAGGGAAAGGCCAAAGTCAATGGCGACGCCCTCTGTTCCGCTTTTGCTAGTTACGGCTTTGCTCGTGTTAGTGAAGGTTTGGTTAGAGCTGATTCGCGCTTCTCGGTCTCCAGGCTTTAGCAGGTAGTATTTTCTCGTTCAGTGCGTGTGCTTGTGGGTACGTAGTTGGCATTCGGGTACAGGCGTGCAGTTCGTTCTGCTTAGCAGATTCGTACTGTGCGTTCGTATCTGTGTGTCGTGCGTTCTTTGCAGGTACCGCTGGATTTGATTGTGCTTTCTGTTGGAGTGTGTTCTTGACTGACCAGCCGGCCGGTTTGAAGCCATGATGGAGCAGCAGCGTCAATTTTCGCGAGTTGGTGCTGTTTATGGGATGGCTGCTGGATATGTTCATTATTCCAGTACTTTGGCCAGAAACAGGGGGCGGAGGCGTTTCTGGACCAAGAATTGGTTGCGCCAGCGTGACCAGTTCTCACATATGCCTCTGCTTAGGGAACTCCAGGAGAATAATCCTAATGACTATAGGAATTTTCTCCGCATGACGGACCCCGTATTCAACAGTCTGCTGGAACTTCTGTCCCCCTATATCACGAGGCAGGACACTGTGATGCGCCAAGCCATCACGGCCGAGCAGAGGCTTATTGCCACGTTGCGGTACCTGGCGACTGGGAGGAGCCTGCAGGACCTCAAGTTCTCAACAGGCATCTCTCCGCAGGCGCTTGGGGTCATCATACCGGACACGTGTGCTGCCATCATTAAAGTTATGCACGAGGAGTATATGAAGGTAAGTTTCCTCATTTTAACCTCACAATGTGTCTTTAATAATGTGGCAAACTAACTTTTTATTTTATTTCCCAGATATGCTGTGTGTTTAACTAACGTTCCCTTTTCTCCCTATGCATGTTGATATCAGCTTTTACATGTTCTTTTTATTTTGGCCTACCTGCATATTTGGATCTTACCCAATATTAACCTGTCCAGCATGCTATCTTCGGGCCAACCCCCACCTTGCCACTTTTTTTTTTTTTTTTTTTTTTTTCTAAAAACAGTTTAAACACCCCCCACCCCCCCTTCAAAGTGTTTTTGTCCCCATCAGAGGGCTGGGGAGTCTCTTATTAATTAAGTGGGCCTATATATTTGTGCCCCGAAATTCTCCCTTCATAATTTGAAAATGCTATTTTAAAAATGTAAAGTTGCACAAGGATGCTTGTAGGATTATGTTTGCAATGTTTATGTGCCAAAGTACTAAATCTCTTTTTTTGTTTGTCCCCACAGCTACCCTCCACACCACAGGAATGGCAGTCTGTGGCTTCCCAATTTGCCGAGCGGTGGGATTTTCCTAACTGCGGTGGAGCAATAGATGGGAAACACGTCCGCATTGTGCCCCCACCCCACTCGGGGTCCTACTATTATAATTACAAGGGTTATCATAGTATCGTGTTGATGGCGGTGGTGTCGGCACAGTATGAGTTTCTATATGTGGACGTGGGGAAGAACGGCCGGATGTCAGATGGGGGAGTGTTCGCACGGACTGATTTCTATGATCGTCTCCAAACTGGTGGTCTGGCATTGCCACCAGATGAAGATAATGTGGAAGGACTTCCGTTTGTGTTCCTAGCGGACGAGGCTTTCGGCCTTGGACCTCACCTAATGCGGCCTTTTCCCCAGAGGACCCTCACCTCAGAGAGGAGTGTGTTCAATTTTCGGTTGTCCAGGGCTCGGAGGGTAGTCGAGAATGCCTTTGGGATCCTCAGCAACCGGTTCCGCCTGTTCCTGACATCGATACATTTGGCGGAATATAAATTGAACACCATTATATTTGCCTGCTGCATTTTGCACAATTTTCTACGCAGGCACTCCCAGACGTACCTAGCCCCCATGGGCTCTGAGGCAGGACTACCCTCAGAGAACATTCCTGGCCTGGACACTGGTCGCGCTGGCTTGGCCCCCCAATCTGCTCGTGAGGTACGCGACAAATATGTTGAGTACTTCATGGGTCGGGGGGCCATTGCTATGCCAGATCATATTTCTTTCTAATTCGGCCCCCAAAGAAAGGAATATTCTCACAACTAATAAATAATTAGACCATTGGACTTTATACAGTTGTTTGTCATTACTGCTTTTTCTCTATTTTTCTGTCTTCCAGGTTATCTCCAAAAATAGTGCACTTCTAGTGCCAAATTTACTTACTCAGATGTATTAACTAACCACATTTGCACATTATTCACTCATCTACTAACTGGGTATTCAGTCTAGAAATAAGAAGCCACTCATTTTTCTGCTTTTGATGTCTCATTATTTTTTTTTTATTTTAGTCATTTTTTAACAAGAAATGTTTATTTTTAGGCAGAAAACATTTCCTGCAAATTCTTGAGACAAAATATTGGCTTTTAATTATTTATTTTTTTGTCTTTATTGACAGTGATTAGCAATAATAATGATCGAAACACAATGTAAGAATAATTTCACTGAAACTATACGCAAAAATTTTTTGGCTTTGTATTTGTTTGTGTCTAATTTTTTCAACAAGATTTTAACACAACACAAAAATTTTTAGTTTTTTTACTAAAATTAGTTAACTTCTTTCTTTAGGTGAGATTTCTTGTTCGTTTTGTGATCTGAAACTGGAAACATTTACAAACCAAAAAAGATCAACACCAAACAAAAATTAAAAAAAAGAACAGCAGTCAGTCATATGGATGGTGTGCTTTCACACTGGAACACGCCAAAATTTCTAAATGCACACATTCAGTGAAAACTCGCCGAATGTCATTGGTTAAACAGACAAATGGCCACATGTGCTATCTGACATCATGGGTGATCAATGTCTGTGTTTTGTGGGAGCAAACCCTTCCTCTCAACTACTTGAGGATCGAGGAGGGGTTTGTACCCACAAAGCACAGACAATAGATAGTCTGTGATGGCAGATAGCACATATTGGCACACTGTGTGTGCATTTAGAAATTTTGGCGTATTATAAAGTACAAAAATTAAAAAGGGTTTTGTGGGCGGGGGATGGGCGGGGGATGGGCTTCTGTGGTTCAGTCTTTGACACGGCCCATCATGTCAATGATATTTTTGTAATTTTGTTCGATGACTAGCATCCTTTGTCGCATGTTCTCCATTTCCGTGCTACACTCTGAAATGACATTTCGCACATTCTGCTCCATGACTAGCATCCTTTCCCGCATAATGTCCATTTCCGTGCTGCACTCCATTAGTTGCTGTACAATTATAGAAGCACTTGCACGTGAAAAATGGGCTACTCCATCTTCATCCCCTAAAAAGAAACAAATTGGCATTCAAAATATGTAAATAATTTCCAGCCTATCTGCATATGTTTGGCCCTATTAATATAGGGGTGACACTGACCTGATGGCCTGATAATTTCCACATCCCCAATTTCTTCATCTTCTATCACTCCTCCTTCTTCCACCACCTCCCCATCATCTTCTATCACTCCTCCTTCTTCCACCACCTCCCCATCATCTTCGACTCCTCCTTCATCCATCAATCCACCTTCTTGCAATTCGCCAAATTGTTCTTCCGCCACTTGCCCTTCATCTGATATAAATTCTAAGTCCAAAATTACTTCTTCCTCCTCTCTTCCTTCCTCCTTTCTTCCTTCCTCTTCTCCTTCCACATCCTCTTCTCCTTCCACATCCTCTTCTCCTTCCACATCCTCTTCTCCTTCCACATCCTCTTCTCCTTCCACATCCTCCTCTCTTCCTTCCCCAGCCTCCTCTCTTCCTTCCCCAGCCTCCTCCTGCTCAACATGTGGAGGTGTTTGATTTTCCGGGTGTCTGGCCCTCTCTGCCTCCTCCAATTGCTGGCGTCTTCTTTCCCCTATAAGAAATAATAAAAAACAAAAGGTATACTCATCAGCACACAGATATTGTATATCATAAATCGCACACATTGCATAGACGATACATTTATGATGATTTTTGGTTGTTTATTCTTTCAGAAATCCTCCATTTTTGGCGTAGTTCTAGGCCAAGCTCTGATCCTGCCCCTTTTTTGCAAAGAAGTGACACAAATGGATGTCCCCCCAAAACATTAATTCTCGTCGACCCTCCAAATAAATATACTTTGATTATTGAGACACAGGTGCTTTGCATTTCCAGATGTTAAAACATCAGCTTTATTTGCATTTTGGAGAATGAATCTTGTTTGCCTGTCACATTCACTCAATTTAATTTCTGTGATTTTGCTATTCAACAATGTTGGAAAACCAAGTTTGGGGCCAGTCAGCCATGTCCAGGTGTGTTGTTCCTGGAGTAACGTCACATTTTTGCTAAACAATGTCATATTACGCGTGTTTACTATTTCTCAAAATTTGTTTAAGGTTGTTATTTGACATAAACACAATACAGTATCTACACGTGTTCAAAAGTACAAGCAGGCCAAGGAGGCAGATGTGAAAAAATACATGTCAACACATTATTGCAGACATTCCCCCCCCCCTTAAATAATATGGACTTACTTTTACGCAGAATTTTGAGTATCTTCTTCATGTGATGTGGCTCCCTCAATTTTAAATCGGACCAACGCTTCCGTAGTTGCTCCTTTGACCTGGTGACACCAAACATTCTCCTCATTCTCCTTGCCACCTTGTCCATTATGTGTGACTTCCTACGGTTCGGTGTTTTGTAGGGCCCACATTCACCATCATAATCCTTCCTCCTCATGATGTAAACCAACTCCACCATTTCTTCGAACGCCATATTAGTGGCTTTATATCTTTTAGGCCTGGATCGGGACGGTCCTGCCTCTGTCCCTTCACTTGCGCCATGAGAGCTCCGTGCCCGCTCGTGTGACATCGCCATCTTTCCTTCCCACAGAGATTAGGGGCGTGGAAACGAGGAAATGTCCCGTCAGGGGCGGAGATGAGGGCGGGGATTATTGCATATGCGGAGTGTCGCGAATGCCAACAACGTATTGACGTAGGTTACGCGGAGAATATTCGCGCGATTCCAGAACCTACACAGTTAACGCCATATTTACTTTTTCAATTGATTAGGGGCATGGCAAAGGTGACGAGGGCGGCGTTTCATACATACGCGGAGTGGATAAAAGGCGCTTGACGTGATTACGTAGGTTACGTGTTAATTCAGCGAGCGGAAGAAACGAGGATTGTGAGAGAGGCAGGTAAGAAATTTAAACATGGGATCAGCAGCGGGCTCTAAAATGTAGAGCAATGGGATGGGGGTTTGGTCTGTTGGTTGCACAGTTTTATTAAGCTATTATGTCTCTTGGATACCAGAATGTGATTTTCGTACCCAAATGCTTTTGTAGACATCACAAAATAGAGAGGTCAAAAATGCTGTGACTCATTATCAATTATGTAGGGTGTATTCAGATCAGGCCAAGTATTGTTCTGTGTTGGTTGGACAGAGGTCATTAGGAAGTTTCTTTCATGTAATCAATGCTGAGGGGCAGGATATCTACACATGCAATAGTGCCTTGATGAATGCTGTCATTTGTAATAATTGTGTATGGTTGTAGATTTATATTATTTCCTGCAATGTAACCAAAGGGGCGGCATGTATAAAAAAAATGTTAGCTAAAACCAACCAATGGGGCAGAGCTGGCCAGCATTTTCTAAACAAGAGACACTGTGTTTGTATTTCTATATAGGTACTACTTTTTAAACAACATATTCTATCAATGTAAATGCTGAGGCTTTTTTTAATTGTGTTTTTGGTTTCTTTTCATTTTTTCAATCTAGAATAAAAAAAAGTAAATCATAACTTCACAATGGATCTCCTGCAGAGCCAAGACATTATCCAGCATTTGCTGGATAAATTTAGGGAAATGCCCATCCTGTGGGATTCAAAGCAGGACCATTACCACAATAAGGACGTACGAGCGGCAGCACTTGAACAGCTAGCAGCATACATGAGAACATGGGTGCCAGAATGCAGTGCCAACATGGTGAAGGATAAACTTGCCAACCTCAGGGGCACATATAGGAGAGCGTACAAAGCTCACCAAAAGCAGCTAAGATCTGGAGCAGCAGCAAGACCACCAAAGGAACCCAAGCTGTGGTATTACAACCAAATGTCATTTTTGCGGGATCAACTGGAAGGCAGGCCATCAATGTCAAGTCTGAATCCCAACCTTCCCTCCACGCTACCTCCCAGCGGGACTTCCCCAGATCACCACAGCCCTGCAGAGTCGGATGAAGAGGGCCTGGCTGACAGAGAGGCAGATCTGCGCCTCTACGATGATGAGGTATAGTAGTTTCATAACTATTTATGTAATAATCTTAATTATTGTTTGATTCTTGACTTGATATTGGTTAATAAAATACAAGCTGGGAAGTAAAAATCTAAAATCGTGGGCAAACAAATAGGTGTCAGGGATGACAACTGCAGGGGTCAGAGGGTGAGTCTGTTTTCAAGTTTAAATTCAAGGCAAAAAATAAGATTCAAGCATGAAAATGTGAGTGAGTATATTCCTAAATATATTACAACATGTCCCTTTTTTTTACACAGGAAGAAGAGACCAGCCAGGAGGTGGCAGATCCTCTCCTCACTGTCAGCCAGGACGAAGGGGTCAGTGGCAGCCAGGAGGAGGCCGGGCCCAGTGGCGTTCAGCAGCTCCCCAGGACAAGCACCACCAGCCAGGCTCCTCCCCTTTATATTAGGCCACCAGGCCGTAAGAAGAAATTGGGGGCAGTGGAGGAAGCCAGCCTGAAAATGATTCAGGAGGCGAGTGCCATCATGAGGGCCCCCCTCAACCCCACTGAGGCCTACAGTGCCTCCGTGGCACATGACCTGAATCAAGGCACGGAGGAGCAGAGGCAACTGGCAAAGGGCGTGATCAACCAGGCCCTTTGGTGGATGCAGAGGGAGCTGCTGACCCCAGACACTGGGCTATGTGACCCGGCCCGGCTTGCTGAACACCATTCTCCTGCTGCCACATCATCCCCACCTGCAAGGGCCCAGGGAAGACCCGCTGGAAGGCAGCCTGGAAGGAAGGTTGCAAGGAAGAGGAGACGTTGATGCCCTGCCTTCCATTTGATCCCCCACAAATGGCATCTTGTTTGGACTACCACAGCTTGGGTTCCTTTGGTTATGTGCTGCTGCTTCAGATTTTATTTTGTGTGCTTCCTGAGGTTGGCTAGTTTATCCTTCACCATGTTTCAAATGCAAGTTTGCATGTATGTTGCTAGCTGTTCAAGTGCTGCCATTCTGTTTTTGTTCCTTTTTATCATTTGCTAAAATAAAAGCCTTTTTGTTGATTTGAAAAACGTGCCTATTGTTTGTAATACTGTGGGTATTATTTTAGGCATCAAACATTACAAACAAATAAAATGTTTAATCTAAAATATTCACTAACTCATGTGGGGGGGGGGGGGGGGTCATTTTGTGTGCCAACATGGTAGACAATTTAAACAACCTTCAAAAAAATCCTGTTAAATATACAAACAAAAGCTAAATCAAAACTATTTCCTATTAAAATATTCTAAATGGTGACATAACTATAAACACCTAAATAAAGTGGGAAAGATAACCATTAAACATTAAAAGCAAAAAATTTGAAATGTGGAGGACCACTAAAAATATGATACGTCGGGCCAATAAAAGTTTGCAAAAATCTTACTACATCACAGCTAACAAATGTCACTTTTCAGTATGGAACAACTCAGTTGAAATAACATGAGCTAAATAACTGATTAGTTATAGCAAGAGAAGAATGAATAAAACGACGGCATCAAGCGTTGGTTATTGTGTGTTTTGCTTCAGTGTTCTATTGCTAGAATTAATCTTTCTATTGACGAATGTGCCATATCCCAAACAAACGTGAGTTTTACCTGAACGAGCGCTCCCGTGGCCTCATTTAGTCTGAGCATGCGCGGGGTTTTTGTACGTTGGTTTTGTGTACTCACCACCAAACATGTACGTTCGGACAGGATTTGAGCGGACGGTTTTAAAACAAGTTTGGAAATAAATGTCTGCTGAAAAACGGCCCGGCGGGCAAATGTACGGTGAAATTCTGTACGCTCGTAACTACACACGACCAAACATGTATGCTGAAACTGGTCCGCGGGCCAGTTTCAGCAAACATGTTTGGTCGTGAGTATGGGGCCTTAGGCTTCTAAACTGCCAGTAAAACACTGAGCGCTTTTGAAGAGCTTTTGAGGCGCTTTTGAAGAACTCATTCAACGGAGAGGATCGTTTTTTCAAATCCCTACCAGCGCACCACCCCAGTGTGAAAGCATTCATTGATTTTAATGGAAATAGTTTTTTTGTGAGCTTTTCAGGCACTTTTTTTTGTGAGAAAGCGCCTGAAAAGCGCCTCAGTGTGAAAGGGGTCTTAAAGTGGTTGTAAACCAACTTTGGAAAAAAGAAATAAAAAATAACACCTGCAATACAAAGGCATAATGAGCTAGTATGCATTATGTAATACTCACCTGGGACCGAAGCCCCCGCTGCAGTGCCCGACACAGCACCGGCTGGCAACATGTTGTCGGGTATCGTGGCTCCGGCGCTGTGATTGGTCGGAGCAGCGATGACGTGGGAGCCGCCAGTAATGGTGTTCTGGTAAGTTCTTCAATTTGTCAGAAACTCCAACCACGTAACTTCTGGTTACGTGGTTGGACTTAATTAACTAATTGTAGTTTTTGACGAATTGGCGGTTGAATACAACACTGGCAACCAAATAGAGTCTGGTGCAGGATATTATGAGGGTGAGGAGGATATTATGAGCGGAGATTCTTACTCTGCTCCAAAACTAGCCAAAAAAATGGCCGCCTCTGAGGTGACAACTTTGTCCTCGTTAGCCGCCATGCTATCAAAACAGCTCAGTCTTCCTGTACCGGACTCTATTCGGTTGTCGGTGTTATGTCCAGCCACCAATTCGTCAAAATCTCTGATTATTAAGGTTTTAAATAAACCAGAAGTGACATGGTTGGAGTTTCTGATGGGTTGGAGATATTGACAGAATAACGGCACCCACATATCAAATTCATGCCATTGCTTACATCGGCACATGCAAATATACCGTTCAGGTTTAAGAGATATCCAGGGTAGCTACAGGTAAGCCTTATTATAGGTTTACCTGTAGCAAAAGCTGTGTTGTAAGGGTTTACAACCACTTTAAGCCAATGCAAACATCATCAGAAAGATTCTTGCTGCTTCAGCCAGAATCAATGCCACGTCAGAGAAACTGTGAACATGTAAGGATCTTGAGGTGCCATCATATTCCCACACACACAGTCACACGTCCCCTGCGTGGTGGCGACATCGCCGCTCTATGACATCTTGTCACCTTAACCTTAACCCTTGCACGGAGCAGCATTATTTGAAGCCCCAGATGTCAGCACAGTAGGGCGACTTTAATGAGGAATTTCTGCTATTCTAAATAAACATTGCTAGAAGTATATTAAGCGTCTGGTGGGTACCTCAGTGGTGCCTGAAGTTCAGCTTTAAATAGTTCACCATTTACAATTCCTGTTGACATTTTCAAGTAGGTTGGATTTTCCTCCTTTGAAGCCCATGATCTGCTGGGACCACCCTGTCCAAAAGGTTTAGGTGAAGGCATCTGTGATTAACAAGAGTTCAGCTGCTGTGC
This sequence comes from Rana temporaria, assembly GCF_905171775.1. Lineage (NCBI taxonomy): Eukaryota > Metazoa > Chordata > Amphibia > Anura > Ranidae > Rana > Rana temporaria. Next base: position 71,662,861 of record NC_053490.1, read on the forward strand.
AGTATTAAACGCACCAAGGGATTAAATGAGCTGGAAATGCACGGCTCAGGGTAAGCATGTGAAAAACATGCCAATTTGGGTAAAAAAAACGCTGATGAAATGAGGGAGCTTTTTATTCATATGCTGGCATGAACAGGTCAAGTAGCTCTTGACCTGTGTATGTTGGTGCATTATTTGGAAGAAGAGGTAACGATGAACAATGAGTTAGTAACAGAACTCTGCCTCTTAAGCTGGCGATACATGGATCAAAATTTGCCCAGGTTCAGCAGGGATCCATGTATGGACAGGCTGATTGTATCCAATTCGATCTATCCATTGACTTGGGTGCAACCAGCTGGTTGGATTTTTTAGTTACGATTACTGCCGGTGGCCCAACACAATAGCATTGCGGGAGGCATTCCCCCATTAGCACTGACTGTTTAGATGGGGGAATCAAGCGATTTTCTTTCCTTTCACCCATGGTGGAAGGAAAGAAAATCGAATCATCTCTGGGCTGCGTAAAAATTTGTAGGAACAACAGGAAAGCCGCAGCAATCCAGAACACACCAGTCGCAGCTGCATCTGAGTGCCAACCATTCCCATCCCCTACTCTGAGTATTAGTGAAGGAAAAAGGCTGAACACCATTGATATCATTCAATCCAACAAGGTACACAGTGAGAACCACCCATCTCTGACATGTTTTAACCTGGGTGGGCTTAGTCATAGTCTACAACTAAGTCCATTCAAGATGGAATACATCATAGAGGGGTGATTCATAGGCGAAGACTCGGTGTACCTTGTTTAATAAAGTTTTCTGCTTTGAATGGTGTCCTTGGCGTGTGGCCATTTTGCTTCCAGTACTGATAACCCTGCCTCTGTTGAGGACACAATAAACCATGTGATCAGGAAGTGCTAATTTATGCAGCAAAAAAAAAAAAGGCATGGCTACAAGGGTAAAAGGTTAAAGTGTTTGTTAAAAAATACAGATCCTGGTCCCTTAAAGCCGATTACACAGCACAGTGCTTGCAATCTGCCTCCCTCTAAATTAAAAAACAAAAAACCCTGAACCCTCCACTTCCTGTATTCCCTCTCTGCGCTGACCACAAAAATCAGGGCTGCTCAGCTCTGATCACCGTGGTCAGAGTAAGTCCCTGCATCATACACTGGTGTCCCCTCTGCTCTCCTCTCTCCCCCTCACCCCTCCTTCCTGCCTGTCATCTCCCTCTCCGTGTCTGTTGAAGAGGAACAGGTAATACAACCGCTCAGGTGTACTCTTAGGTAATGCAGGATAACTGTCAGTGACCCGTCAGATCTGAGAGACATTCAATAATTACACATGAACAGTTGCTGAGTGTTACCAAGAAATGTCTAGTTTATTAAACACAGATATAGAATATTTATGCAGTTGTAAAGATGATAAAGTGGGGGCTAGGAGGGAGCTACTATAATACGTATGTATGTCATCAGGAAAAAGACATCTTTATCCACCCTGATAATGCATGTTCCTATTTCCATCTCAATGGCACTACATTACAGTTGGAACAGGAAATATATTCTGAGACTTTGGCCCAACCACAAACCACAAGATAAAGTGTAAGTGAGAAACAGATGTTGCCTAAAGATAAAAAAAATGGCCTTATTCTAATATGACGAATATATCTTAAGATAAAGTAGCTTATGGTTTATACAGGGCTCAAAATTTCAAGTCTTGAGCTACTAGCCAGGCCTCAAGGTGTACTCGCCACCAGTTGCCCTGCCCAACCCCTACCATGTCCTGCCCCCTAATCCCGCCCCTAGACAGGCCCTCATAAATCTCATGAAATGACACTTAAATGTTTTATGCAGAATTAAGTTCTAAAAATAAATATTAACAACAACTTTATCCGTGCCCAAAAATGCAGCCTGCCCATGTCTACCAATGCAGCATGTGTCCTCAATGCAGCAAAATGTCCCCATTGCAGCAAAATGTCCCCACTTTGCAGCCAGAGTTCCCCCACTTTGCAGCCAGAGTTCCCCCACTTTGCAGCCAGAGTTCCCCCACTTTGCAGCCAGAGTTCCCCCACATTTGCAGCCAGAGTTGCCCCACATTTGCAGCCAGAGTTGCCCCACATTTGCAGCCAGAGTTGCCCCACATTTGCAGCCAGAGTTGCCCCACATTTGCAGCCAGAGTTGCCCCACATTTGCAGCCAGAGTTGCCCCACAATTGCAGCCAGAGTTGCCCCACAATTGCAGCCAGAGTTGCCCCACAATTGCAGCCAGAGTTGCCCCACAATTGCAACCAGAGTTGCCCCACAATTGCAGCCAAAGTTGCCCCACAATTGCAGCCAAAGTTGCCCCACAATTGCAGCCAAAGTTGCCCCACAATTGCAGCCAAAGTTGCCCCACAATTGCAGCCAGAGTTCCCCCACAATTGCAGCCTATCTGTGCTGGGTAGGAGAGGAGCCAGAGCCGCTGCTGCGGCCGCCTGGTTGTTTAAACCGCGGGTAACATAACAGCTTTCAATTAAAAAGCTGTGTTCCCCGCCGCGCGTGTCATATACAGCCCCTCCCCCCTTTTCCGGGAAACTTTGATAGACAGATTACCCATCCAATCCTGGGATGGGTGATCTGTCTATCAAAGTGCCTGGACAAGGGGGAGGGGCTGTATATGACACGCGCTGCAGGGAACACAGCTATTGAATTGAAAGCTGTTATGTTCCCCGCGCTCTGAACAACCAGGCGGTGACTCTCCTCTCCTTTCTCGCCCCCCCCTGCTCCCAGGCAGCCCACACTCACCAGCCCTCAAAATTTACTCGCAAAATGCGAGCAGGCGAGTTTAAATTTTGAGGGCTGTTTATACATATTACACACATCTGTCTAATAGAGGGGCTGGCATAGACTTATAAAACGGGTTAACAAACACTTTAAAGGAGCGTAGCTTGATGCATTGTATTAATAAGGGGCTTATGTAATTATAGTAATATGTAATGTTTATATATATATATATAGGTTTTCACATGGCCCTTCAGGTCAGTTTTTCAGGAGGATCTGAACGAGATCTCCATGTACATCTTATGGGCAGGTGGATGTAAACGGATGTGCGTTTGTTTTCTTCTAATTAGCTTGATCAATCTTGGCAACAGAGGCGTATCTAGTGAAAATGGTGCCTATGGCAAGCACTGAAACTGTGCCCTTGTCGAAACATTTGAAACCTTTCAGATAACCAGGGACACAGTGCGACGAGGACAGAGAGGCACACTCGGGACCACTGGCGGCTGGTGCTGAACATTTTTGGGGGGGCGCAAGCAAGCTAAAAAAAAAAAACAATTGCAGTCACTGTGCCAATCAAATGCAGCCACTGTGCCATTAATGGCCAGTCATCGGCCGTCATGGGGGCACCTGTCACTCCCCTTCCCAAGCCAAGTAGCAATATTAGCAACTGCTGTGCCAGCGCCGCGCTTCAGCAGGCCGGCCGCGATGCTACATTAGTGCGGGAGGCGGCCACAGGAGGACGGGTGGGGTTTTTTTTCGTGCAGGGGGTAGCTTTTTGCCGCCCCCCCTCCCCATGGCGCCCATGGCACTTGCCATGGCTGCCATACCCTAGATCAGTGTTTCTCAATTCCAGTCCTCAGGCCCCCCCAACAGGTCAGGTTTTCAGGATTTCCATTATTTTGCACAGGTGATTTGATCAGTTTCACTGCCTTAGTAATCACCACAGCCTTTTCATCTGAGGGGAAAACCTGACCTGTTGGGGGGGCCTGAGGACTGGAATTGAGAAACACTGCCCTAGATACACCACTGCTTGGCAATCTTGGCCCAAAAAGAAAAAAAGGGAAATGGTCTGCATCCTTTTCTGTTTTTTTTTTTGTTTGTTTTTTTAGACCTAAATGTGACGGATCTGAGGTAGGCAGATTTAGGCGGAAACATATCCATTTCCTTCAGCCTGTCTGTAGACCTAACGTGAGTCCGATACGATCCGGGTAAAACAACCATATAGACTTTTGTGACATTAAACTGTTTTGCTTCGAATTGTCATGGGATCTGTTCTCAGATCTCCTCTGATCCGAACAGACACATCATGTCTGAAAGAGACCTAAATGCTGTCAATTAGCAATGGCATTTAAGGCCCCATTCACACCTTTTCCTATGAATTTTGAGTGTCAGATAGGGCCAGCCCAGAATGAACCTAAATAAGCGATTGCCAGGTGATCCTGTCAAGCGAGAGTCGCGGTAGAATTTCATTGCGCTTGAGGTGCCTTTAAGGTATAATGGCATCCAAGGTTATGAGGTGTGCAGCAATCGCCACATGATTTGGGATCGTTGGCAGAATCACAGCAATTCCTACTATCTAAAAAATACACCATGATAGAAAACCTACTATCTGTACCGTTATGAAATGGCATTGGAAAGACACATTACATAGCTGATGCAGTTTTGGAATGTGGTGCCTCTCTGAGTTTTTCCATTGTATAACGTAACTGTATAAAAATCAGTGCAGACGGTGTAAAGTTTACATCAGTACATCTCTGTGTACGTAAGCAACTCTGTACAAGGGAAGACATCTTGATAATTATTCGAGAAATCAGAATTAACAGGGGTGATCTTCGCAGATACACTATTAGCTGGATCACGTAGGGCGGCGTATGTTTGAGCCGGCGTAGCGTATCGTATTTACGATACGCCGCCGTAAGTTAGAGAGGCAAGTGCAGTATTCACAAAGCACTTGCATCCTAAGTTACGGCGGCGTAGCGTAAATGTGCCGGCCTAAGCGCGCCTAATTCAAATGAGGAACAGGGGGGGCGTGTTTTATGTTAATGAATCGTGACCCGACGTGATTGACGTTTTTAACGAAAGGCGCGTGCGCCGTCCGTGGACATATCCCAGTGTGCATTGCTCCAAAGTACGCCCCAAGGACTTATTGGTTTCGACGTGAACATAAATTACGTCCAGCCCCATTAACGAACGACTTACGCAAACAAAGTAAAATGTTCAAAATTCGACGCGGGAACGACGTCCATACTTAACATTGGCTAGGCCAGCTTTTTGGTGGAATAACTTTACGCCTGAAAACACCTTACGTAAACGGCGTATCTTTACTGCGACGGGCAAGCATACGTTCGTGAATAGGCGTATTTCACTGATTTACGCATTCTAGGCGTAAATCAGCGTTCACGCCCCTAGCGGCCGGCGGAACTAGACAGCTACGATACAACGGCGCAGGCCGTCGTATCTTAGCTACATTTAAGTGTATCTCATTTTAAAAATACACTTAAAGATACAACGGCTTAGATTCAGAGTTACGACGGCGTATCTAATGATACGCCGGCTTAACTCTTTCTGAATCTAGCTATCTGTTACCAAAAGTATTGGGACGCCTGCTTTTACACGCACATGGCATCCCAGTCTTAGTCTGTAGGGTTCAATATTGAGTTGGCCCACCCTTTGCAGCTATAACAGCTTCAACTCTTCTGGGAAGGCTGTCCACAAGGTTTAGGAGTGTGTCTATGGGAATGTATGATCATTCTTCCAGAAATGCCTCCGCTGTCAGAGTACAATTTCTCAGCAGGGGGGATTCCTCAATACACGTCGATTGCGTTAATGGAGGGATCTTTTCACTTTTTTTTCATACAACCTACTGGCTGAACAAAAAAAAACAAAAATAAGATCTCATTGTGGAGGGGTAAACAGAGGGGGGCGCTGTCATGCTGAGGTTAGTAAATAGGTTTCAAGATTCGTTTAGATAAGGGGGCTAAGAAGAGTGGGCTAGTTTTTTTAAATATTTTATTGAGATTTTCAGAAATAAATGCAGAATAACAAATTGTAGAATATGCAGACCATATAAAACATTCCTCAAAAGGAAAATACAAATGTCATACAGATATTCACTAATAGCTAGATTCAGGTAGCTGTGTGTATCTTTGCGGCGGCGTAGCGTATCGTATTTACGCTACGCCGCCGTAAGTAAGTGAGGCAAGTGCTGTATTCACAAAGCACTTGCCTCCTAAGTTACGGCGGCGTAGCGTAAATGGGGCCGGCGTAAGCACGCCTAATTCAAATGAGGATGAGGGGGCGTGTTTTATGTAAATGGGTGGTGACCTGACGTGATTGACGTTTTTTACGAACCGCGCATGCGCTGTCCGTGTACATATCCCAGTGTGCATTGCTCCAAAGTACGCCGCAAGGACGTATTGGTTTCGATGTGAACGTAAATTACGTCCAGCCCCATTCACGGACCTCTTACGCAAACGACGTAAAAATTTCAAATTTCGACGCGGGAACAACGGCCATACTTAACATTGACTAGGCCAGCTATTTGTTGGAATAACTTTACGCCGGAAAACGCCTTACGTAAACAGCGTATCTTTACTGCGACGGGCGCACGTACGTTAGTGAATCAGCGTATGTAGGCATTTGCATATTCTACACAAACTCAACGGAAGCGCCACCTAGCGGCCAGCGTAAATATTACACCCTAACATACGACGGCGTAGGAGACTTACGCCGCTCGTATCTTAGCCTAATTTAAGCGTATCTGGTTACCAGAATACGCTTAAATGTAGGACGGTGTAGATTCAGAGTTACGTCGGCGTATCTACTGATACGCCGGCGTAAACCTTTCTGAATCTAGCGATAAGTCTAAAGAGGATAAAGGTAAAGAGAGGAGGAGGGAAAGAGGTGGAAGAAGGAAGAGGGGGAAAAAAAATAGAAGAGAGGGAAAATATAGAGAGTGGGCTAGTTTTAAGTGAATTTATTCTTTAATGCCTTTATTTTTCCTAAGGTAATTTGATGTACTCCCACTGAAACCTCTTCTAAAATGAATCACAACTGCTATTTTCCTGAGTTCCCGAGGTGGATTTTTTCCTCCATACTGTCAAGGCATTAAAGTTTAGCTGTGAGGGAAATATTTGACTGTCCTGGTAGCAGCTGCAACGTCCCAGACAGCCTTGAACTGTGAGCTAACAATGTCTGGAAATTCTTGAAGGGAACCTGGTGGCAGAAGTCTTCGGAAAACTTCTTTCTGCTGATAAACATATCTGTTGCTATGTGCTCACTCTCTTAGCACATCACCATTTCAATTTCAACCAATTTTAGAGCAGTATTTTTTAGTTCTTATCGTGAAATATTTTTGGTTCCAAGGCGTTTATGGTATTTATAACAGGAAATAGATATAAAATCGATAGTCTTTTATCATATCTGGAGTCTAATTGAGTGTCATAAAACATGGAAATGTCAATACCTATTTAAAAACGGTAAGCACAGGGACACCAGTTACACTGTTTTGTCAAAAGTATTGGGACGCCTGCCTTTACACACACATGAACTTTAATGGCATCCCAGTCTTATGCGCTTCCATTGCGGTCGGCGTAGAATATGTAAATCAATAGATACGCCGATTCACAAACGTACGCCTGGCCAACGCTGTACAGATACGCCGTTTACGTAAGGCATTTTCAGGCGTATAGTTATTCCATCAAATAGCTGGACTAGTAATGTTAAGTATGGCCGTCGTTCCCGCGTCGAAATTTGAAAATTTTGCGTCGTTTGCGTAAGTCGTCCGTGAATAGGGCTGGACATAATTTACGTCCACGTTGAAACCAATAGGTCCTTGCGGTGTACTTTGCCGCAAAGCACACTGGGATATGTACACGGACGGCGCCGTTCCTAAAAAACGTCAATCACGTCAGGTCACCCCCCATTAACATAAAACACGCCCCCTCAGCCAAATTTGAATTAGGTGCGATTACGCCCGCCGCATTTACGCTACGCCGCCGTAACTTTGCAGGCAAGTACTTTGTGAATACAGTACTTGCCTTGCAAACTTACGGCGGCGTAGTGTAAAAACGCTACGCCGCCGCAACGATGCGCCGCCCTACCAGAATCCAGCTATTAGTCTGTAAGGTTCAATATTGTGTTGGCCCACCCTTTGCAGCTATACCAGCTTCATCTCTTTTGGGAAGGCTGTCTACTGTTTAGAAGTGTGCCTATGGGAATATAGTTACATAGTAGGTGAGGTTGAAAAAAGACACAAGTCCGTCAAGTCCAACCTATGTGTGTGATTATATGTTAGTATTACATTGTATATCCCTGTATTTTGTGGTCCTTCTAATAGTTTTTTGAAATTATCGATGCTCCCCGGTAGGGTTGTCCCGATACCACTTTTTTAAGACCGAGTACAAGTACCGATACCTTTTTCCAATTACTCGCCGATACCGATTACCAATACTTTTTTTTTATCTCATATGACAGTGACACACGTGTCAGTTTTTTTTTTTTTTACAATTTATTTATTATTATATATTTTTTTTAACAATGCTTTCTTTTTTTAAAAGGGGGTGGGGGGACAGTGTCAGTTTTTTTTTAATTATTATTATTTTTTTACAATAATTTTGTTATTGATTCTTGCAATTTTTTTTCAGCCCTGTTGGGGGGCTATATTGAGATATCAGGGGTCTTAACAGACCTCTGACATCTTCCCTTTGAGACAGAGAAAGGGACTAGGGACCCAGATTCCCCAGTCCTTTTCTCAGCAGCCTGCGTTGCACTGAAAATGAATGGAGAGAAGACTGCGGCTCCTCTTCATTCATTAACTGAGACATCGTAATCACAGGGGGTTAGGATGTTTCAGTTATGTGAATGGACAGAGTCAGTGATCACTGACTCTGTCCATTCAGAAAACGAAGGAGCCGGGTTTACCGGCTCCTACCTTCGCTCTCCATCCTGACAGATCGAGGGGGACGGCAGCATGGATGAGGAGAAGAGAGGGGGATAGATGCATGGAGGGGGACACGGAGAAGAGAGGGGGACAGATGCATGGAGGGGGACACGGAGAAGAGAGGGGGACAGATGCACGGAGGGGGACACAGAGAAGAGGGGGAGACAGATGCATGGAGGGGGACACGGAGAAGAGAGGGGGACAGATGCATGGAGGGGGACACGGAGAAGAGAGGGGGACAGATGCACGGAGGGGGACGCGAAAAAGAGAGGGGGACAGATGCACGGAGGGGAACACAGAGAAGTGGGGGGGACAAGGAGCAGCATGGAGGGGGACACGGAAGAGAATGGAGGGAGACTGGAGGAAGATAGAGGACAGTCAGCGGTGATCGTGTGTGGGCGAGAAGCACCGATCACCGCTGAAAGGGGGGTTTCAGAGAGAGGACCGGCTGTCAGACTTTTAAATCTATACAGGGTGATCAGTGCTTGTAACTCCCCCACTGCACTGATCACCCTGACTGCCCAGGTATCGGGTGAAGCATCGGAGCATTTGCCCGAGTACAAGTACTCGGGCAAATACTCGGTATTGATACCGATACTAGTATCGATATCGGGACAACCCTACTCCCCCGGTAAGGCAAGGATGTGGAATAGAATTCAGCAAAAAAAACTGACAATTTTTCTTAAAGGAGCCACGTCCTTATTTGTGAGCTTTGTGAATTCGGCCTGTAGGATCAGTATATGGATCGAATAGGGATACGGCTCCTTTAAGAACATGTTATTGTGAATGAGATTTAACCTTTACAGTCCCGTGTCTGAAATAAAGATCTCTATTCTTATGATAACATTGTGAATGGAGCCTTATAAATCTTCCCTGCACATCAAATCTTTTGTTTATCATTATTACACACCAATTATTTTTCTATTTTTTACCCTTTTACCACAAAATCATATATATTTGTTTTCATTTATAACCCTTTAACTGCCAAACCAATAGTTTTTTTCCCCATTTCTCCCCCAATACTGTATTTTTTCCCTTCCTCCTCTCGGCCGCGGCCCATCACGTAATTTCCGGTTTGCAATGCCTCCTGGGAGATGTGTGTCATCAATCCCAGGAGACAAGGGTAACCAGGCTTTTGTTGTCATGGTTACCAAAGCTTCTTATACACAGTGAGTAGTGGGGGAGGTGGCTGGAGCTTTTCAGCTCTGATTACATACAGAGCCCGGTTGACAGCACACCATTACAAATAATTTATAATAGAGGACTATGATGGGGCATTTTTGATGGGGGTCAGTTTGAGGGGGCCGTTTGATAGGTCAATACGATGGAGGCAATTTAATGGGGGCAATTTTGATGGGGGCAATCTTGATGGAGGCACTTTAATGGGGGAAGTTTTGACGGAAGCAGGTTGAGGGGGACGTTTTATGGGGCAATATGATGGGGGCAGTTTTAATGGAGGCAGTTTTAATGGGGGCAATTTTGATGGAGGCATTTTTGATGGGGGCAATTCAGATTGAAATTTGATGGGTGCAGTTTTGATGGAGGCATTTTTGATGGGGGCAGTTTGAGGGGGCAATTTTGATGGAAGCATTTTTGGGGGTGTAATTTGATGGGGGCAATTTTGATGGGGCAATATCATGGGGGCAGTTTTGATGGGGGCAATTTTGATGGAGGCAGTCTGGGGCAATTTTGATGAAGGCATTTTGGGGGGGGGCAATTTAATGGGGCAATTTTGATGAGGGCCTTTTGATGGGGGTAGTTTTAATGGGGGAATTTTGATGGAGGCACTTTGTATGGGCCAATTTTGATGAATGCATTTTTGATGGGGGCAGTTTTTATCGGGACAATTTTGATGGGGCCAGTTTTGATGGGGGCATATTTGATGGGGGCAATTTTGAGAGGGCCGTTTCATGGGGCAATATGATGGGGGCAGTTTTGATGGGGCGTTTTTGATGGGGGCAGTTTTGATGAGGCAATTTTGATGGAGGTAATATGATGGGGCAACGCTCAGTCACTGGTGGAGATTTTTGCTGATTTCTGCTCTCCCAGCATTTCATAGTTTGTGAAATGATAAAGATCCCAGTCACACCTGGATGGCAAACACCCAACAAGCATAGCTCCCCCATTGATTTCAGTGCATTGCCCTTTGACCCACAAGCGTGACAAAGTAGCTCATGATGCGTTCCGCTTTGTTTTATTTCCCATGCATTTTGTCACATTTCTTGTATTGGGGTCTCACGTTTGGGGGGACACTTACAATAAATGACACTACAAGCGTGAGGCACATATTTTTGCATGTTCCGGGATTGCGTGGAAACGTGCATTTCTTTGCGCGTTACCGCAACGAGCAGATGTGATCGGAGACTGATATGGTGGAAAGTTTTCACCGCGCCATTCCCTGTTCCGCCATATTTCCATTTTTTAGAAGCGGCAGACATGTGTACAGTGTTTTCTTTGGATGGAAATGTTGGAAGAAAGTTCTTTCTCTCTTTTACCCCCGAGTATGAAAAGCTTTGAATGTGAGCAGACAGGGAATGTCTATGAATACGGGACCTTCCTAAGATGAGTCCCCGCAAACCACAAACCTTCCCAAAGTTGCAGGAGGGGGAGGGGGTCCCCACAATTTCAAATTTCGACACGGGAACGACGGCTAAAGTTAACATTGGCTAGGCCAGCTATTTGTTCGACTAACTTTACGCCGGAAAAAGCCTTACGTAAACAACGTAAAAAAATGCGCCGGGCGTACGTACGCTTCTGAATCGGCGTATCTAGTCATTTGCATATTCTACGCAAAACTCAACGGAAGTGCCACCTAGCGGCCAGCGTAAATATGCACCCTATGATAGGACGGCGTAGGAGACTTACGCCGCTCGTATCTTAGCCTAATTTAAGCGTATCTGGTTTCCAGAATATGCTTAAATTTACGACAGCATCGATTCAGAGTTACACCGGCGTATCTACTGCTACGCCGGCTTAACTGTCTCTGAATCTAGCTATTACAAATTATCTTCAATTGATGAAATTCTCAATTTTGGTATTCCATCTTTATAATCGCTATTTAATTTGCATTCCAAATGGCTCTTTTTTCCTTTTCTCAAGAGCCATCTAGAACCTCACAATTATCTCTGGTCAGAATCTAGTCCTATTTTAAGCAGTGATAACTAGTGTGATAATCTTTCTGAACTTTCCCCAATGGATTGTCTGTAAAGAATGACCTGCCTATGATTGACTGTGAAAAGTGAAGGAGTCAGAGTGAAATCGAACCCATCATTTCTAATTAGTGTGATTTTCTGCCTTGTAATAGGACAGGTTTATGAGGATGTGCTGTATAAATGTTCTTTTAATGCTGACCATCTATCTGATCTCATGTACTTAATTTCAGTTCAATTTCTCCCTATATCTGAAGAAAAATTCATTATTCGCCTAGATATTTTTATTAAAAAAAAATAATTTCTGAGAGCTATGAAACATAATAATTTCTTTTGTAAAATGAGGCAATGTACAATAAGGTCTGGCCTTTAAATATGTTTACTATCAGTTTTCACATCATATAAACAATTGAACTAATTTAAAGCAAATCTAAAATTAAAATAACTTAGAGTGTAATGCCGCGTACACACGACCGTTTTTCACGACGAGAAAAATGCACATTGTTTAATTGGTCGTGTGTAAGCTCCAGAGCATTTTTCGCAAAAAATGGCCATTAAAACTTTAGAACCTGCTCTATTTTTTTTTGTTGTTTTTCACGTCGTCATTTTTCTCATCGTGAAAAACAGTCGTGTGTAGGCTTTAACGACGGGAAACAAGCGCATGCAAGTTATGAGAAGGAAAATTTGCATAATCAGCCCAAAGGTGGCGCCATTCGAATGGAACTTCCCCTTTATAGTGCCGTCTTACGTGTTGTACGTCACCGCGCTTTGCTCGAGCATTTTTTATCACGATCGTGAGAGGAACCACATTGAGAAAAACTTCGTTTTTTTCCATGACATGAATAACGTATAAGGACTGAGGTGAATATGTAATAATATATGTAAAGCGCTGCGTAAATTGACAGTGCTATATAAGTACCTGGATCACATTGTAGCTTTCCAGTCCTTAGATTTTTTTTTAAACTACAAATCCCATCAATCCATGATGTAATGGAGATATGAACAACGGTACACGTGTTTGAAGTACAGCCTGTGTGACTACAATGGAGAAATTATTGTAAACACCATGGCTCCCTTCAAAGAAACAATGGAAAATAGTGTAAACACTATAGCTCGCTTCATAGATACAATAAAGAAATTAGTGTAAACACCATGGCTCAATCCATAGATACAATGGAGAAATTATTGTAAACAGCATGGCTCCCTTCATAAAAACAATGAAAAATAGTGTAAACACCATAGCTCGCTTCAAAAGATACAATGAAGAAATGAGTGTAAACACTGTGGTTCCCTCCATAGATACAATGGAGAAAATAGTGTAAACACCATGGCTCCCTCCACAGATACAATGAAGAAATGAGTGCAAACACCATGGCTCCCTCCACAGATACAATAAAGAAATGAGTGTAAACACCGTGGCTCCCTCCACAGATACAATAAAGAAATTAGTGTAAACACCATGGCTCCCTCCATAGATACAATGGAGAAATGAGTGTAAACACCATGACTCCCTCCATAGATACAATGAAGAAATGAGTGTAAACACCATGGCTCCCTCCATAGATACAATGAAGAAATTAGTGTAAACACCATGGCTCCCTCCATGGATACAATAGAGAAATGTGTGTAAACACCATGGCTCCCTCCATAGAAACAATAGAGAAATGAGTTTAAATGAGTGTAAACATCATGGCTCCCATGGAAAAAGGAGTGTAAACACCATGGTTCCCTCCATAGAAACAATAGAGAAATGACCTGGATCTATATAAGTACCTGAAATAAATACTGTATTTATTGGCGTATAACACTCACTTTTTTACCCTGAAAATAGAGGGCAAACTGTGCCTGCGTGTTATACGCAGGGGCTGTGAAAAGTTTTTTTCTGAAACTCCTCTCGTATAGTTAGGGTGCGTGTTATATGCCTGTGCGTGTTATATGCCGATAAATACGGTAAATAACAAAAATGCCATAAATCTATCTCCTATTTTGTAGACGCTATAACTTGTGCACAAATCAATCAATATACGCTTATTGTGATTTTTTTTTTTTACCAAAAATATGTAGAAGCATACAGATTAGCCTTAACTGATGAAGATTTTTTTTTTACATTCTTTTTGGATATTTATTATAGCAAGAATTAAAATATATATATATATATATATATATATTTTTAAATTGTCGCTCTTTTTTTGTTTAAAATTACAAAAAATAAAAACCACAGAGGTGATCAAATACCACCAAAAGAAAGCTCTATTTGTGGGGAAAAGAAAGGATATAACTTTTGTTTGGGTACAGTGTTGCATGACGGCGCAATTGTCGCTTAAAGCGACACTGTATCGCAAAAAATGGCCTGGTCATTAGGGCGGCAAATCTTTCCAGTCCTTAAGTAGTTAGGGGGAGTAATTGGGGGCAATTCAAAAACAGCTCAACCTTGTTTTTGTATCACCCCCCCCAACCACAAGTGTAAACAAGGCCTTGTAGTATACTGTATCACAAATTCTGTTTTCTGCACTTCAGGTAGTATTGCTACTGTATTCATTCAAAGCACCTTATGGGGAAAAAATGATAATTATTTCTCAATACATTCACTTTTTTCTGACTTTTTGGCTGTTCACATCAAAATCCTACTTAACAGTCAGGCGGATGGGAGGGACAGGAGTAAAACTGCCTCTAGCACCGACAGAGTTGCCTAGTCCTTGTATTAAACCTCTGAAGAATGTGTCTGAGGATCACGTGATTTAAATCCTTTGGAGACCTGAGATTGTCTAGAATTGTATTGTCTGCTTGTAAGAAAACTCTTTTTAGTTCATGGAAGAAGATAAGATTTTATTTTTGTCAGCAGAGTAACACATTTCTGTCCACAATGTCAAAATAATTATTCCTGGGAGCTCTGCTTCTTCTTCTTTCTTCTGCACAGAAAAATATTGGTTTGTGCGTCCCGTGTAATAGCACATGGAAAGTAAAAAGACAAATTATGGTAATAATGATTTCAATGAAGATCTATTCCTTTGAATACTTATCATCATATCTTCATACAGAGCAGATTATACATTATTATACCCAAGCAGAATTTTACACTTAATAAGCAGATATAAAAGTATCTGTGAATAAAGAGATCGTTTGCTGCTGCAATCTTAAAACAAAGGGAAAATAGTTATCGACAAAAGGCTAGCTATGCTATGCTATTACTCAGATAAAGGCACATTCAGTTTATAGAAAAAAAACACTACATTTACAGAGAGATTATAACATGATCATTTTTTTATTTTATTTTTGGTATATAGGATATTTTATATTTGTTTGCTATACATATACATTCTTTGTATAACAATTTAACATTTAATTAATGACAAAGGATTGCCAGAGCACTAGAGGCTAGCTAAAGTGACAGCTTAGCAGATGACTCCTTCCATGATTGAAAAAGCCATTGAATAAGACCCCATACCCACTATTAGATTTTCTGCAGATTTTTGTCTTCAGTTTTACCAAAACCATATAATATGAGGTCAAACCTTAAGGCCCCTTTCAGACTGGGGCGGGAGCTGCGGTGGCGGTATAACGCCGCTAAAAATAGCGGCGCTATACCGCCGGAATTGCCGCGGGTATCAGCCGCTAGCGGTGCGGTATTAACCCCCGCTAGCGGCCAATAAAGAGTTAATACCGCCCGCAATGCGCCTCTATAGAGGCGCATTGCGGGCGGTATTGCCGCGGTTCCCATTGTTTTCAATGGGAAGGAGCGGTGAAGGAGCGGTATACATGCCGCTCCTCTCACCGCTCCAAAGATGCTGCTGACAGGAGATTTTTTTGTCTCCCGCCAGCGCATCGCCTCAGTGTGAAAGCCCTCGGGCTTTCACATTGAGTCTGCAGTGCAGGAGTTTTTCAGGCGGGATAGCAGCGCTATTTTTAGCGCTTTACCGCCTGAAAAACTCCTCCATGTGAAAGGGGCCTAAGTGTTTCAATTTGTATGCAATCAGGATGGCTTTGCACTACATGGTTTTGGTTAATCTAAAGACAAAAATCTGCAGAAAATCGAATAGTATGTATGGGGTCTTAGGAATGAGTTACTGATCATGACAAGGGCTCACCCGAGGCCAAAGTCTAATGCCGCGTACACACGATCAAAAAATTGATGTGAGCTTTCGGTTGGAAATTCCGACCGTGTGTAGGCCCCATCAAACTTTTTCTGTCGGAATTTCCGCTAAGAAAAATTTGAGAGCTGGTTCTCAATTTTTCCGACGGGAAAAGTTCTTGTCGGAAATTCCAATCGTCTGTATGAAATTCCGACGCGTATGCTCTGAATCAATTTGACGCATGCTCGGAATCATTGATCTTCATTTTTCTCGGCTCGTTGTAGTGTTGTACCTCACCGCGTTCTTGACGGTCGGAATTTCAGACAACATTTGTGTGACCGTGTGTATGCAATACAAATTTGAGCCAAAATTCAGTCGGAAAAAAAACGGACACTCAGTGACACCAATGATGGGGCACAGTTTCTTCCTTCACCTTCCAATGAAGCAATGGTGGCATTATTTTTCCCACTGACGTTGGGACCTTTTCTACTCCCAATAGCCACAGTCCGGACGCCCTGAAGTCTGAAGAACATTAAACTGCCCATTTGTTTAGAAAGTCTGGAGACCCCTGATCTATGGTGTTGTGGCAAGCAGCTATGCCAGTATGCCAGGGTCATACCTTTGGGTTCCAATAAATGGTAATAACAGCAGAAGACTTTTTCCTGTGCCATCAGCCACAAACATAATTCAGCCTTGTCTGAGATATATTTGAACAGCAATATATAGTAGCACTGCGTATACATTTTCCTGGAGACCTAGTTATAGAAAGATGTTTTTAATCTCACAGTAACAGGCTTGACAACAAATAATATCCGTTTCTATATTTAACTTATGACATATTTTCTCTGTAGTTCCCTTCCTTTATGAACCACCTGTAACACTGCAGCAATGTCTCTGATCTATTGATGTGGAGCTATTATCTTTTTTACACGATCAAACTAAACCTGCACTACAGCAGAAAATAGAAGACGTTTGGTTAGTCTGCGGCATTAATGCCTTGAGCTCGCTCACCTGAAAGTCAACACTTTGTAGGTCCAGGAATGGGAAAGTTTCCACAAAATGTTCCAGTTTGAAGGTTAGGCTTAGGCCTTGTACACACGACCGAGTTTCTCGGCAAAAACCAGTAAGAAACTTGCTGGGAGATATTTTTTTGCCGAGGAAACCGGTCGTGTGTACTTTTTCGTCGAGGAAACTGTCGAGAAACTCGACGAGCCAAAAAGAGAGCAAGTTCTCTACTTCCTCGACGGGAATGGAGAAACTTGCCTTGTCGAGTTCCTCGACAGCCTAACAAGGAACTCGACGAGGAAATTTATGTGTTTTGCCCGTCGAGTTCCTCGGTCGTGTGTACGAGGCTTAATATGATGTTCTTAAATCATTGAAGAGAACCATAAATTGTCTGCAAGGGTTTTCAGCAAGTATTTGCGAAATTCCTTTACGTGGCAAAAATTTCTGCATTGAGTCTCCATTCCCTAAGGATCCCCGCTGACTAGCTGTTTGGACACCTGTTCTATAAATGCTCGGGCCTCCACAGCTGCTATTTTCGGCGCTTTTAGTGCAACCTTGATACGACATTATACATGTAAAACCAGAGCTGTGTTGTACCAAAAAAGAAAAGAAAAACACACTCATCAACACTATGGTTTATTTGGGTAAGTCGCCTCTCAAAACAAGGCGCCAAAACACTAATGTGATAGTCTGTTTTAGATATTCTGCTTCTGAACCAGACTTCCAGACAATATAGATAAATTGGGGTATAATGATCTGTATATGGTAGTTCTTATGCCGCGTACACACGATCGGAAATTCCGACAAGAAAACCGTGGATTTTTTCTGAAGGAATGTTGGCTCAAACTTGTGTTGCATACACACGGTCACACAAACCTTGTCGGATATTCCGACCGTCAAGAACGCAGTGACGCACAAGACGTACGACGAGCAGAGATCAATGAAGTTCAATAGGCAGTTTTGACTCTTCTGCTTGATTCTGAGCATGCATGTTTTCTTGCACGTTGGAATTGCATACAGACGACCGAGCGTCTGATTTTTGTCAAAAGGTTGTGCCAGGATTGTGTCTTGCATACTAACGTTACACAAATTGTTGTGCCACAAACACAAACGTAGTGACGTACTACGAGGAATTTTAGCTCTCGAGCGCCACCCTTTGGGCCCTTCTGCTAATTTCGTGTTTGGCGAGCATTGATTCCGAGCATGCCTCTTTGTACTTTCGACTTTTGACCATCCGAAAATCTGACGTGGAGCTGTCGTTTGACAAAAATTTACTCGCCTGTCATCCAACATTTGTTGTCAGAAAATTGGACAACAATTGTCAAAAAGGAGCGTACTAATAGTAAGAATTTCGGACAACAGTCTGTCAACAGATAATCCCCTTCCCGAAAAATCGAACCGTGTGTACGAAGCTTAAGTGTTCTGACTATATGGTATCCAGGTATCCATCAGCCCTAAAGTTTATCTAAGGCTAGGTTCACACTGCGACCCGCGTTTTGCACAAACACAACAGCCCGCACACAGGGTCGGTGCAAGGATTTTTGGTAACTCAGGCGAAGGAGCATTTTGTGCCGCCCCCCCCCCACCCGGCACGCGCACACCAGTTATAGAGAAACAACAAATCCCAGCAATAATACATTATACAGCGCAATGGAGAATACCAGCAGCTATAGAGGAACAACAAATCCCAGCAATACATTATATAAAACGCAATGCAGAATTCCAGCAGTTACAGAGGACTACAAATCCCAGCAGTGCAGTGTGCCATTTTATTTTTTTACAGGAAACTTTAAAACAGGTCGGTCCCCCTTACCTGTTTCTGACCAATCTGTGCACCGGCCGGCTCCCGTCCCGAATCCCTGAACAGGTTGCCGTCGCCTGTAGGATGACGCCGCAGGCTGCACTGCCTGCTGGTGCGGATCCGGTCCGTCCGTTGCTCCGCCTCCTGCAGCCCTCGCTCCTTCACATCATGCAGCTGAGCTGAGCGGACAGGGGAACCAAGGGTGGGGTCACTTGCGTCACTCACTGCGGTGCCCAGTGTGGTGCAATTGCCTGTGCGTGCAGCATGCCAGTAAGAGTAATGGCACCCAAAGACATCCAGCACATTTTTCTGTGCGGGTGGTCTATCTAGCCCTGTAGAGAAAAAAAATCACTTTACAGTTCTTCTCTGGTCCGGTCCCAGGCTGAGCTGTTAGCAGCGGCTTCAGTGTGCAGGAGAGGCAGCGGACAACGGAAGCCCCATAGTAAGTCGATGGGTGACATCACGTCCCAGGCATTTTCCAGCCGTTGTCGGCTTTCTCCTGAACACAGAGGGCACTACTGGAGACTGGACCTGGATGGCTTCAGAATAGTTACAGTAAGTATAGCAATTTTTTTTTTTCTATCAGGGCTTCCATCTTCACCCGAACCTCCTTGCATGTTTGCAGATGCCAGCCAAACCCCAATGACTTCACTCCCGCGCATGGGAGACATGATTGCGTTACAGCACCCCGGATTGATTGCACATTCAGTGTGCCCTCACTTCAGAACGCAGTGTATATGTGGTGGTGATGTCACCAGCTGAAGAAATTGTGAATATCTCCTAAATACTGTAGTATAAGCTTACCTCTAGGTACAAATGACCAAGCAGTGTTTACTACTGCTTTACGCACTTACGCACTTGTTTTTCTGCACTGCATGGAAATGTCCTGCCTTTTGCAGGCGCACATGGTTGCCGTTAATTCCTAATGGCACCCCAACACATCTACCAAACACAGGTGCATTCCTGGCCAGCAAAATGCACACAGTACCATATGGCTTTGTGCAGCGTGAATTTAGAAAAATGGTGTCTGCAGTACTTTTGCGCATTCCAACACGTTGGGCAACCCATTGAAATGACTAGGCTGCAGAAAACACGGCGTGCAGGCAAGCAAATGTGTGCGCTCCGACGCATCCTTATTGTGTGAACGAGGCCTTAAAGTTCACAACTGAAATGTGAACAGGATGGAAACAGTTGCCACACTTCTATATCCAGCAAAAAGAAACAAAGTCTAAAAAGCTGACTCCCTCCCGTGATCTTGGAAAAGATTGAGAGATTACTTTAATTCACTTCTTATCTCATGGTGCAATTATTTTCTGTGTACACAACCCTCTGCTGCGCCTCACACTTACTGACATAATTATTTTTAATTATCTTTGATGTTTGGTGAAGCAGAACCTTGAACAGTTCATTAGGTGATGGCGGTCTCACTTGACTGGCGTTGAAGCTGTGATCTGGGTGTCTCATGATCCAGCGTGTTCTACGTGTGGGGTGCACAAGTTGTATTGTGCTGGTGATGGCACACAACAGATGCTGCTGTTTGGATGGCACATTTCTCTTTGTTGTACGGGGCATCTTAAGTATTCCATCTTGGCTCTGGCAAATTAGTGATTGTGGGCTTCTGCTTGTCTCTTGGCCCAAGTTTCTGGCTTCATCCATCATGCAGAAACTCATGTAAGAGTAATTACTGCCATCTGTGTCTGTTGGGTGACTCTGTCTTATTGCTTCTTCCATGTATTCGGAAAACAGGTCAATGTTCTGTGTATTTTGTCTTTGTGTAACTGTCAAAGCGCAAATTCATCTGCAAGTCACTGTACACCAAATACTACATAATACATAAGGGTGGATATGATGAACTGGGGCATGTGTACAATAGAATTGACAACATTTTAACCACATCCCATCTGGTCCAATTCCGGCGCTTCGCACCTACATGTAAAAATCGTAATTTTCTTCTAGAAAATTACTCCCAAACATTATATATTTTTTTACCAGAGACCCTTGGGAATAAAATGGCGGTCATTGCAACTTTTTATGTCTCACGATTTTTTATTTTATTCTTTATTTTATTACATTTTTCCTTTCTGTTGAAAGGAAATAACATGGTGACGTCATCGCGTACGACGAGCATGCGCTCGTCACATTTGATGGTGTCGCCGCCATCTTGCTTCACCCTACCTATGCCGTGGAATCTACCGCGCATGCGTCAAAGTCATTTCGAGCTTTCGCGGGTTTCCACGGCGACAGGCAAGTATACACACTCTCGGGTTTCTCGTCGGGAAACAGGCCGACAAGAATCTCGACGAGAAAAAAGAGCGCAGGTTCTCTTTTTTTGTCGTCGAGATTCTGGACAGATTTCCTGAAAAGAAACCTGAAAGCCTCGTACACACGAACGGGAATATCGGCAAGAAGCAGTTTTCTTGCTGTTTTTTACCGAGAAAGCCGGTCGTGTGTACGAGGCCTAAGTGTTTGTGGGGTCATGTTAGACCTTACCTAGATGTGGTTGTAGGATACGGTTATGGTTCAATTCATTCAATTTAACCACTTAAGGACCGCCTCCTGCACATATACGTCGGCAGAATGGCACGGCTGGGCACAAGCACGTACAGGTACGTCCTCTTTAAGTGCCCAGCCATGGGTCGCAGGCGTGCGCCTGCGACCCGGTTCGAAGCTCCGTGACGCGGGACCCGCTGACCCGATCGCCGCTGGAGTCCCGCGATTGGTCCCCGGAGCTGAAGAACGGGGAGAGCTGTGTGTAAACACAGCTTCCCCGTTCTTCACTTTGGCGCCGTCATTGGTCATGTGTTCCCTTTTATAGGGAAACACAATCAATGACGTCACACCTACAGCCACACCCCCCTACAGTTAGAAACACAAATGAGGTCACACTTAACCCCTTCAGCGCCCCCTTGTGGTTAACTCCCAATCTGCAATTGTCATTTTCACAGTAAACAATGCATTTTTAATGCATTTTTTGCTGTGATAATGACAATGGTCCCAAAAATGTGTCAAAATTGTCCAAAGTGTCCGCCATAATGTCGCAGTCACGAAAAAAATCGCTGATCGCCGCCATTAGCAGTAAAAAAAATGTTTTGATAAAAATGCAATAAAACTATCCCCTATTTTGTAAACGCTCAAAATTTTGCGCAAACCAATCGATAAACGCTTATTGCGATTTTTTTTTTACCAGAAACAGGTAGAAGAATATGTATCGGCCTAAACTGAGGACATTTTTTTTTAATATATATAAATATTTTTGGGGGATATTTATTATAGCAAAAAGTAAAAAATATTGCATTTTTTTTCAAAATTGTCGCTCTATTTTTGTTTATAGCGCACAAAATAAAAACCGCAGAGGTGATCAAATGCCACCAAAAGAAAGCTCTATTTGTGGGAAAGAAAAGGACGCCAATTTTGTTTGTCAGCCACGTCGCACGACCGCGCAATTGTCAGTTAAAGCGACGCAGTGCCGAATCGCAAAAACTGGCCAGGTCCTTTAGCTGCCTAAAGGTCCGGGTCTTAAGTGGTTAAAGATGAACTTCAGAAAATATATATTTTGTTAAATGTTACATTGGTCCAGTTTGGGTACATCTAATTCTTCATATCTCACATCCGGAGGGGGATCTGAGGATGCAGAAATTCACTGTGGTAGCCTGTAGTACATTCAGTCAGCGCTGGTCTCTTCCCATTGCTGTTTGAGCAACTTGTTATCTATATACTGAAAACAGGGGATCGCTCACTGAGCACCTCCACCATTCAGGAAACGTCTTGACATTTTTTTAATGGCTACAAGAAGTTCTCTGATTGGACGAGGCAGCAATTGTGACGTCATTCACCCCCTTCTCCCTTGTCCAGTGAGAGAATGTGCTTTATTTTTATTGAACAAAAAATATTCTCTGAATGAGACCAGCGCTGACTGAATGTAGCACGGGCTACCACAGTGAATTTCAGCCCTCTGGATGTGAGATAAGGAGAAATAGATGGAGCCAAAACATAGATATTTTCTGGGGGTTAGCTTTAGGCAAATTGTGTCCATTCACCTTGCAGTGATGTCTTTCAGGGGCAGTTCACACCAGAATCGCACGTGTGATTTCTGTGTGTTCCCCTGCAGTGCTATTCATTTGAATGCCGCCTTTCCCGTACCGCGTTCTAAAGTGAACTTTTTATCTTAAATTTTAATTGTAAGGTATATTCACTTTTATATTTGTCAGTAGATAATTTATTGTGTACAATCTAATTGTAATGTGTGTGACTAGGTGGTTTATACCTAGAGATCAAAAGCAACTGCAACTATGGATTTTCTGTAATTTATTCAGAATTTTTTTTTTTAATTAAAAATTACTATAAGAAACACACTTATTAAGTTGTTTATTTTTTCACATAGGGCTGCTGATTGGATCTGGTTGTGCTCTCTATCCTCTGGGCTGGAGCAGTGAGGAAATTCGGCAAACGTGTGGAAACCTCTCAGCACAGTTTGAATTGGGTAGGTACTGATTTCTCAAGTTGATGTTTGTTAAAATATTGCCAATGTCTTAACTCGATCTGGACTAAATTTGATGGGTAAAAATCCACCGGCCTACACAAGACTTTCTTCCACTAAAATGTCCCCATTATGTAAATTGGATATCGGCCTAAACTGAGGATTTTTATTTTATTTTTTTAATTGGGATATTTACTATAGCAAAAAGTAAAAAATATTGGCCCGGATTCTTGAAACACTTACGCCGCGTAAGTGTAAATGTGCGCCGTCGTATCTCTGCGCCCTACCCAAAGAACTAGATACGCCTGAAATTAGGCTTCATCCGACCGACGTACGTTTCGTAGATACATTACACCGCCGCAAGTTTTCATCGCAAGTGCCTGATTCACCAAGCACTTGCGTGAAAACTTACGCCGGCGGCCTCCGGCGTTAGCACCACGTAATTCACAGGGGCGTGTGCCATTTAAATTAGGCGCGCTCCCGCGCCGGACCTACTGCGCATGCTCTGTTTTGAAATTCCCACCGTGCTTTGCGCGAAGTGACGTCATTTTTTCGAACGGCGACGTGCGTATCGTACTTTCGTATTCCCGGACGTCTTACGCAAGAAGAACATTTTTTTAAATTTCGACGCGGGAACGACAGCCATACTTTATACAGCACATACGTGTGCTGTGTAAAGTTAGGGCAGATAAAACGACGACTAAAATTGCGACGGGAAACTAGACTAGCGACGACGTACCGAACGCGAAAAACTGTTGTGGATCGCCGTAACTGCTAATTTGCATACCCGACGCTGGAATACGACGCAAACTCCCCCCGGCGGCGGCGGCGGTATTGCATCCTAAGATCCGACAGTGTAAAACAATTATACCTGTCGGATCTTATGGATATCTATGCGTAACTGATTCTATGAATCAGTCGCATAGATGCTCTGAGAGATACGACGGAGTATCTGAGATACTCCGTCGTATCTCCGCTGTGAATCTGGCCCAGTGTGTCTATTAATAGGTGAGCATATACAACACAGAGGTTTAAGAAATTACAAAATGTATTACATAAAAATAAAATGACATTGTCATAAAACCACTTAGACCATTGATGAATGCTGATTACAAAGTTAATAAACTATACTGATGCTGGACACCAACATGTTTCGCAATTAAGCGTCGTCAGGGCGCCGCATCCATCTATCTTTGTATCTGATCATACAAAACAAAATACATGTCATTAGTATAAGTCTACATTCAAGAATTTTATACAATCAATTTCATATATTATATATTCATGCTCACCTAGGTGAGCATGAATATATGAAATTGATTGTCAATAATTCAATGACCTGAGAAACGATGTTATAAAATTCTTGAATGTAGATTTATACTAGGGTTGTCCCGATACCACTTTTTTGAGACTGAGTACAAGTACCGATACTTTTTTTTAAGTACTCGCTGATACCGAATACCGATACTTTTTTTAATGTCATGTGACAGTGACGCATTGATGGCTGGCACTGACAAACGGCACTAAAGGTTAAAGGATTAGGTGGATTGCTGGTTGATCAATTAAGCCCTTAAACCTGTTGTCTCAATTCAGAAGTCCTTTGATAAAAGATACCAGCCAGTCTGCAGCCCTAGTAGCAGGACAGAGAAAAAGGAAGTAATATTGTGGGCACTTGTTGGCATACTTCATACAAGCAGTTATGCTCTACTGTGATATAATAATCAAAAAAACTTGTGTGAGAGAACATGGACTGATTCATTTGTGGTTACAGTACAGATTGTTAATCTAAACTACATGAAGAAGGCGATTGCCTGATCCGATACCTGGGAGAGAGAGATGCAGTGTGTAATGCCTGTGTCTCTGTATAATGCTCAGACGGCAGCTATCCAGTGTACAAAAGCCGTGCCTCCTCTTCGTCCTCGTCCATGATAGGGGAACTCAGTTTCCCAGCAATGAGTTAGTTTCCGCCTATCACGGACATCCTCTCATCCTCGTCCATGGGATGAGGATGAGAGGGTGTCCGTGATAGGCAGAACACTGACTCACTTGCTGGGAGTGTTCCCCTATCACAGAGGAGGAGGCGCGGCTTTTATACACTGGATGGCTGTCGTCTGAGCATTATACAGAGACACAGGCCCTTTCCCCACGCATCTCTCTCTCCCAGGTATCGGATCAGGCATCGGGAGCATTTGCGCGAGTACAAGTACTCGCGCAAATGCTCGGTATCGGTCCTGATACCGATACTAGTATCGGTATCGGGACAACCCTAATTTATACTAATGACATGTATTTTGTTTTGTATGATCAGATACAAGGATAGATGGATGCCGCGCCCTGACGACGCTTAATTGCGAAACATGTTGGTGTCCAGCATCAGTATCGTTTAGTAACTTTGTAATGAGCATTCATCAATGGTCGAAGTGTTTTTATGACTATGTAATTTTATTTTTATTTAATACATTTTGTAATTTCTAAAACCTCTGTGTTGTATATGCTCACCTATTAATAGACACACTGGGCCAGATTCACGTAGGTCGCCGCATCTTTGAGGCGGAGTAGCGTATCCTATTTACGCTACGCCGCCTTAAGTCAGAGAGGCAAGTGCTGTATTCTCAAAGCACTTGCCTCCTAAGTTACTGCGGCGTAGCGAAAATGGGGCCAGCGTAAGCGCGCGTAATTCAAATGAGGATGAGGGGGCGTGTTTTATTTAAATGAATGGTGACCCGACCTTATTTGACGTTTTTTACGAACGGCGCATGCGCCGTCCGTGTACATATCCCAGTGTGCATTGTGGCAAAGTATGCCGCAAGGACGTATTGGTTTCGACGTGAACGTAAATTACGTCCAGCCCCATTCACGGACGACTTACGCAAACAACGTAAAATTTCAAAATTTTGACGCAGGAACGACGGCCATACATAACATTAGCTACGCCACCTAGGGGGCAGCTTTATCTTTACGCCGGCATACCTCTTACGGAAATGGCGTATCTTTACTGCGACGGGCAAACGTACGTTCGTGAATCGACGTATCTACTCATTTGCATATTCTACGCCAAACTCAATGGCCAGCGGAAATATTGCACCCTAAGATACGACGGCGCAGGCCGTCGTATCTTAGGTAGGTTTAAGTGTATCTCAGTTTGAGCATACACTTAAACATACGACGGGCTTAGATTCCGAGTTACGTCGGTGTATCTACTGATACACCGGCGTAACTCTTTGTGAATCTGGCCCACTATCTCCAAAAGGTCCTATTTATTCTGAGTAGGCAATCGCCTGCTCAGTTTGTTTCTTTTCTCCATTTTAATACTTCAAGGACTGGAGTACCGTGTATGTTCTGGAAACTGTCCAACTACCGGTACATCCATTCAAATATTCAATAGAGTGGGGTAGTTGAGCCAGTGTCCAGCTGGACATCTCTCAACTAGAAGGGTTGCTGGTGGCCTGTAGATAAAAGACCTATCAGTTCATTATCAGTGGACAACATCAATGATGACCTGTTTCTGAAGACATTTGCCTTTAGTATATGCACCTTTTATTCAATAATAACATAAGTGGTCAGAGATGTTTTCAGATCTGATTCCACTAAATGTGGTTTTGGTTCCTCCTTATTTTTAAACTACATTTCTTCAAATTCATAATTATTTAATGATTGTCTCTTCAACACATTTTGACTTCAGGCAATGCTTTGACTTTTTTTTTTTTTTAACGCCAGCCTTCTATAAATATCTTTTCTCAGGAGGAATTTCATTCCGTCTCACATACCTGTTTCTTTATTTTGACTGAACTTCATACTCGCTAATCACTTTGCTTTGATTTTTTTTTGTGTTACGTTTGAATGATCTCCCTGGAGCCTGTGATGAACATTAATTAATTCATCTAGGAGAAGAAGACTCTGGGGGTTCATTTAAATAATTGTCGCTTGTATATAAATATTCAAGACCGTGTTAGAGAGATATACATCTACACATAGTGCTGTACACAAAGTAAAAGACTTCTGTTTAGGGAATATATATATACTTGTATCACATGTCTTAAATCATGATGTTTATACCTTAAAACCTTGGTTTGAGAGTAACTTGGTTTGAGAGCGTTTTGCAAGACAAGCAAAATGTTTATATAAATTTTGCCTTGATATACAAGCGATGTCTTGATATAAGGCTTTCGTACACACGACCGAGTTTCTCTGCAAAAACCAGCAAGAAACTTGCTGGGAGATATTTTTTTGTCGAGGAAACTGGTCGTGTGTACATTTTCATCGAGGAAACTGTCGAGAAACTCGACGAGCCAAAAAGAGAACATGTTCTCTATTTCCTTGACTTGAATGGAGAAAATTGACTTGTCGAGTTTCTCGACGGGTTCACAAGGAACTCGACGAGCAAAACAATGTGTTTCGCCCGTTGAGTTCCTCGGTCGTGTGTACGAGGCTTTAGAGTAGCGCCATTTCAAAACTGAGTATAAAAAAGAAGAGAGGCTCCTCTAAGTGTAGCAATATGGTTACATTTGATGAAGGTACAACATTTAGCAATTTATTGCTATACTTAGAGGTGCTTCTCTTCTATACCCTGTAAAAGAAATGCTTTGATATACAAGTGCTTTGGATTACAAGCTTGTTTCTGGAAGAGAATTATGCTCGCAAACCAAGGTTTTACTGTATCACCATATGGCATACATAAATTCATAAGCTTATACAACTGGTTAGCAAAGCATAAAAAGTTAGATCTTGATAGGAGTGGGAGCCCACTGTATAAGAGATTACACTCTAGTCTGGGGGTCTCCAAGCTTTCTAAAGAAAGGGCCAGTTTACTGACCATTAGGTGTTAGGGGGGCCGGACTGTGCCAAGTGGGAGTAAACAATGCCTGATCTTTGGTATTAGGGGGAAAAATAGTTGGTGACAGCGGGAGGAATAGTGCCCCAATCCTCGGTGTCAGTTGCAGGAGATATGCCCCATTGTTGGTGTCAGTGGCAGGAGATATGCCTCAAAGGTCGGATAAAAACAAGCAAAGGGCCGCATCTGGCCCCAGGGCCACAGTTTGGAGACCACTACTCTAGACTAATAACAAGAACTAGAAGCTGAAAAATGTTACATAACATTTATACTTATAGTTGCACAACATAGCATTCAATCTTAAAGTTTATGTCCAGGCAAAACTATTTTTGGCTAGGGAAGTGAATTATCCAGTAGCCTGTTGGGTTCTACTGCTATCCTGGACAATGTTAGATTAATCTTCACTTCCTGTTCCAGTGACAATATTTTGTCCAAACACATCCAGGAATTGCTTATTTTTTTTTTGTTTTAGATAGAGTGGGGAAGAATCCAAAACCTTATCTGGTTCTACTCCTATCACAAGCTCCATTGGAGAGATTTTCCTTTACTTCCTGTGCTGGTAACAGGACACCAGACAGGAAATAAGGGTACATTTTCAACGTCAACAGAGAAAGAATTAAAAACACCTTATTTTCTGTTGAGTGGGGGAGCATTGTTTTGGGGTCTGTATCCAGTTTAAGGTATTACCTGTCTGGGGAAATTTTTGTCACCTGGACTGATTGTAGGAGAAAATCTCTTCTATTGCAGAAAGCAGTGAGCAGGCAAAGGCAGTAAATGGTTATGTTTGGTCTTCAAAGTTAATGGTCTGAGAATAGGCACAGATCTTCAGTAATATACGCATACACCTAATATAAAAGGCAGAGAATGAGCACTCCTCTTGTACAGATACTGTTGAATAAGTTGTAGGCTGAGTTTTTCTGACTTGTTTTTACTTTTGTTGAGTTGAAGTACTGTAACTGTAAAAGACATTTGAGATTTTGCTGCCAATGCTCCTCTCCCCTCCTATCTAATTGCTGAATGTTATCTCAAACTCGCTGATAGGCGCCAGTTTTTTTAGCAACAACACCATGAAGGCTAATTGACTGAACTTGTCTAACATAGAGTAAGCAAGACCCAAATCTGCTGCCTGAAATTCGGGAAGATGGAAACCATCTCATAATCATTGTGATGTACTTGGTGATGTAAAGTGGGTATAATACAATTTAAAACACAAAAGTATGTGAGGAAAGTATGAGTTTTTTTTTCATAAGGGCTATTTGAAGGTGAAGGGTAGAGAAAAAGTCTTCCAGGCCTAGGTTATGCCATTGCCAGGGGCAGTCAGACCTCGTCTCTTTTCTAATCCTAGCAGTGTGGAGCTAATTCCTAGCTCTTCTAATCTGGTGTGCTTTAGCACAGAGGCATGGCTTTGCTCAAAGGCTTGTTCCCAGCTGTAAGCCACACTGAAAACATTTTTGCAGGTATGCACTGGGAGGAACAGAGCCGATACGCTGATCCTAGTGCATGGCATAATTTAATTATTTATTTATTTAAAAAAAATAAAAATAATTGTACAGGAATCATAGTTGAGGTGGTCTCACTGCGAAGGTCTCAAAACCATATTAGAACCTGGTAGAAACTCACCTTAAAACCCAACTCCAGGATATTAGCAACCCCCCCCCCCCACCACCACCAAGTCCCGCCCCCACCCCCCCCCCCCAACTAACTGCTGGTATGAAGAACAAAATGCCCATTTTACTTACCTGAAGCCACAATCAAGTAAAAATCCTTCTCTCTTCTTTAGCGGGTTGTTAAATAGGGTGTCATAGCTCAGTTGGCCAATCAGGGCAGTGGGTCGTGGAGCAGGTAGTGCCAAGCTCCTGCCTAGCGGTGTGGATACCCCCATTGGCCAATCGTGGCATAGATTGTGAAATGGGCAGCGGTGGAACACTGCCTAGTAACAGGGACACCTTCTGCTAGTTGCCCAGCGAACAGCCAACACTTGGAAAGAGGCCGAGTAGCAGATACAGCAGGAAGGAGCAGTTGAAAGTATAGGAACATTCCTTTCACTCCCAAAAACATGGACGTTGCTGAATGGTGGAGTATTGACAGTAGTTCTATGTAGAAGTATTCTTTTTATGAAGCAACGTTATTGTCTTGTATTGTCTGACCAAATGTAACACCTTTCCTTTCCTTCTCCTTTTTATGTGTTTTTATCAGATTTGTACAATAAAAAGAACAATCAATCTGAATATCAATTGGTAGCACTTGAAAAGTACCAGCAAATTCTCTTCCATTACGAAATTTCTGTATCCAAATTTCATAAAACTGTTTTTGGCCTGACACATGCTTTAACAGGCATACAGAAGAATTCTCATCTCTATGATAAATATTTTACGATCCAGACTAAACATCATCTTTATAATGTGGGTGTTGAGGTGGGTAATTTCTACAAAGTAGAAGTAGGAAGTTCCCGTAAAGCAGCTCTTATTATTTGATGGTAAGGTTTTCTTAGAGATACAGCTGATATGTTTTCTTCCTCAGCCGACCTTTATCTCAGCTCCAGAGAAGGATTTATAATAACACGCAAGGCTTTAACAAAAGCATAACCAATTTTCTGCTTAGTAATCTCTCCAAATGATTTATGCGAGTGGTAAATAATAATTGTGCATTTCTATGTGCTCTTAAGTCTGTGAAATTACAGACCTTCTCGAAAGTGTTCTGGAAACAGGACGACGGGAACATCAACACGTTTATAGTTCAAAGTAGCACATCTTTCTGCTGGATATCCTATAAATGGGAAAGCTGATTAAATTCAAGATGTTGTTCTCTGATTTTTACTGTACATATCATCAATGAGTTCTAAAAGGAATAATGGGCCAAATCTTCAAAGGAGATACGCAGGCGGAACTGCTGTTCAGCCTGCGTATCCCTGTGGCTATCTTTGGAAACGATCCTCAGAAGGATTTTTCCAAAGATAGTCAGAAGATCCGACATCTGTAAGACACTTACACTGTCGGATCTTAGGATGCAGTACCGCATCCGCCGCTGGGGGCATTTCGAGTCGAAATGCCGCTTTGCGTATGCAAATGAGGACTTAGGCAGATCCACAAAGCTTTTTAGCTTTGTGTTTTCTGCGTAAGTTACGCTTTGCATACGTAAAATTAGGGATGCTTTTACAAGGCCTAAACTGTTTAGACCTTGTAAAAACAAACCTTTTTTTCGATCGCCGCATTTTTTTTTAAATTTCAATTTTTTTTTCCCGGCGCGTATTTTTTTTTTTTACCCGACGCAACTTTATTGTCCCGTCGCGATCCACAAAGCCCGGCGTAAAGTACGTTCGAGGGATGCACGTCGGGAAAAATTACGTCACACGCATGCGCCGAACGTCCGGCGCGGGAGCGCGCCTCATT
Organism: Rana temporaria; assembly: GCF_905171775.1. Taxonomy (NCBI): domain Eukaryota; kingdom Metazoa; phylum Chordata; class Amphibia; order Anura; family Ranidae; genus Rana; species Rana temporaria. The sequence continues at coordinate 71,694,254 of NC_053490.1, forward strand.
TGAATAGGAATCGCCCCCTCGAGCAGACGACCGCCTTGCGACGGAGGCACTTAGGTTACACGGCGTGTCATTTCTAGGTAAGTGCTTTGTGGATCGGGCACTTAGGTAGAAATTTAACGCCTGTGTAACTTAACTGCTGAAAGTTAAGTTAGGCAGGTTTTTTGAGAATTTGGCCCAATAGACATAGAATTCCAATGGTGTTTTTATGTACAGTTGTGCTCATAAGTTTACATACCCTGGCAGAATTTATGCTTTCTTTCATTTTTCAGAGAATATGAACGATGATACAAAAACTTTTCTTTCACTCATGGTTAGTGTTTGGCTAAAGCCATTTATTATCAATCAACTGTGTTTACTCTTTTTAACCCCCCTGGCGGTATTCCCCAGTCTGGCTTGGGGTGGAATTTCAGAACCAAAAGCGGTAACCCTGAGCCAGACTCGGGATCGCCTCGCAGTGTCCACAGGCAGGGTTTACTTACCTTGTCCCTGGATCCTGCGATGCCTCCCCGCTGTGTGATCGAGCGGTGTGCTCCTCGCTCGATTCACAGTGCCAAATGCCGCCGAGCTCCAATCCCTGCGACATTACAACGTACAGGGGCGGAGATCGGCGCCAAATTTAAAAAAGTAAATAAACACAATACATACAGTATACTGTAATCTTATAGATTACAGTACTGTATGAAAAAATACACACCCCCTTTGTCCCTAGTGGTCTGCCCAGTGTTCTGCATGTACTTTTGTATAATAAAAACTGTTCTTTCTGCCTGGAAACTGGAGATTGTCCATAGCTACCAAAAGTGTCCCTTTATGTCAAAAGTGGTTTTAGACCAGCTAGAAAACAGCGATAATAAATTAGAATCACTTGCAGAATTGAGCGATAGCGATTTGTGGGGAAATTCGTTATCAAAAAATTTAAAGTAATAATTTTTATTATTATTATATTATTTGTTATAATTATTTATTTATTATATTATAATTTATGATTTTGTGTTTCAAATTTTATTATACCCGGGATGTCTACTAGACTCTTGTTTGGACAGATTTAAGTGAGTTATTTTTAAGAATTACAGGCCTACAATATAAAACGCCAAATTTCCATGCAAAATAATGGTACCGCTTTCAGCACCTAAAATCTGAATTAATCCTACCGCCAGGGAGGTTAAATTATAATCACAACAGAAACTACCCAAATGTCCCTGATCAAAAGTTTACATACCCTAGTGATTTTGGCCTGTTAACATGCACACAAGTTGACACAAAGGGGTTTGAATGGCTATTAAAGGTGATCATCCTAACCTATGACATGTTTGCTTGTAATCAGTGTATGTGTGTATAAAAGGTCAGTGAGTTTCTCGACTCCTGACAGACCTTTGTGTCTTTAATCCAGTGCTGCACTGACATTTCTGGATTCTGAGTCACGGGGAAAGCAAAATAATTGTCAAAGGATCTGTGGGAAAAGGTAGTTGAACTGTAAAAAAATAGGGATATAAAAAGATATCCAAGGAATTGAGAATGCCAATCAATTCAAATTCTAATCAAGAAGTGAAAAATTAGGGGTTCTGTTAAAAGCAAACCACAGTCAGGTAGACCAACTAAAATTTCAGCCACAACTGCCAGAAAAATAGTTTGGGATGCAAAGAAAACGCCACAAATAACTTCAGGTGAAATTCAGGACTCTGAAAATATGTTGTGTGGCTGTTTTCAAAATGTGCTCTTTTGGATTGAGATCTGGTGACTGTGGAGGCCATTGGAGTACAGTGAACTCTTTATCATGTTCAACAAACCAGTTTGGGATTATTTGAGCTTTGTGACATGGTGCATTATCCTGCTGGATAGCCATCAGAAGATGGGTACAATGTAGTCATAAAGGGATTGACACGGTCAGCAACAATACTCAGGAAAGCCATGGCATTTAAATGATGCGCAATTGTTACTAAGGGGACCAAATTGTGCCAAGAAAATATCCCCCACACCATTACATGACCACCAGCCTGAACTGTTGATACAAGGCAGACCCTACCATATGAATGTCACAACTGAAATCGAGACTCATCAGACCTGGTAATGTTTTTCCAATCTTCTGCAAATTGTAGCCACGGTTTCCTGTTCTTACCTCACAGGAGTGGCACCCACTGTGGTATTCTGCTGTTGTAGCCCATCTGCTTCAAGGTTAGTTGTGTTCAGAGATGGTATTCTGCATACATTTGTTGTAATGAGTGGTTATTTGAGTTTCTGTTGCCTTTCTATCATCTCTAACCTCTGACATTGACAAGGCATTTTTGCCTTCACAACTGCTGCTCACTGGATATTTTCTCTTTTTTGGACCATTCTCTGTAGACCATAGAATTGAATGTTCGTGAAAATCCCAGTAGCAGCTGACAGCTCGTGCAGGTGGATTCCAGCATTCAAAGCCTATGTGAACAGCAGGTAACACAGGGAAGATCGGAGATGACATCACTTCAAGGTGTAGGGTGAGAGGAGGCGGCTTCGAGTTCGGAGCATGCTTGGATGGCCTGAGGAAGGAGCAAGCATGCTCGAAATGTGAAGCCGCCTCCTCTCACCTTGCACCCGGAAGTGACATCATCTCCGATCTCCCCAGTGCTCCCTGCTGTTACCATAGGCTGCGAATGCTGGAATCCACCTGCAGGAGCTGTCAGCTGCACTTCAGAGACATGGGCGTTTAGGAGAAAACCACCTCTGGATTTTGCTGCAGGATTACTATCATGCTTGTGTTTATGCTCCCTTTGTGAGTAGTTTCACTTTTGACGTATCATTAAATGGTTTACCAATACTGCACTTCGAGGCGCTGTGTATCCTTTCCTTTGCTGACCAAAGACAAGCTTGAGGACCAGGAGAGTCAGGATTCTGCATACTTGTTTTGGAAAATAGGTAAATAGAAGGTATTTGACCCATTGGATCAGTATAACAACCAATAATCTAGTATTTTCAAAAGCAAAGGTGAGCATTGTCAGCTTCCACCCTTCCCCAGTATTATTATACAGGATTTATGAAGCACCAGCACTTTGCAACATAAGGGCAGACAGTACAATTGTACAATTACAGTGCAGTTCGATACAGTATGAATTAGAGGGCCCTGCTTATTAGAGTGTACAATCTAAGAGGGAGGGTTAAGCAATACAAAAGGTAATAAATGTGGGGGAAAATAATAGTAGTACAGTTGTTAGGTGGAGGCAGGATAGGCCTTTCTGACAAGAAGGATGTTTAGGGATCGTCTAAAAGTGGACAGTGTAGGAGATAGTTGGACAGATTTAGGTAGGGGGTTTGATAGGATGGGAGAGGCTCGGGAGAAGTCCTGGAGGCAAGCATAGGAGGAGGTGACAAGGGAGCGAGAAAGAAGGAGGTCCTGGGGAACGATTTGGTTGGCATTTTGAGACTAGGTTAGTAAAGTAGCTGGTGGCAGAGTTGTGGATGGCTTTGCAAGTTGTCAGTATTTTGAATTTAATTTGCTGGGAGTGGAAGCCAGTGGAGGGATCGGCAGAGAGTGGTAGCAGACACTGAAAGGTTGGTAAGGTAGCTGAGTCTGGCAGAAGCATTCATGATGGACTTAAGGGGGGATAGTATATGTAAAATAAAGCCAATATGGAGGAGCTGCAATGGTCGAGGTGAGATCACCAGGGAGCGAATTAGGAGCTTTGGGGTGTCAGTACAGATGGTTTCCCTTTTAAAGCCCATTTCCAGGATTTTTTAATGGATACACTACCTGCTAAAAAAAAGAGCTCTGCTTTCATACTCGCCTCCTTTTGGCATTATCACCCACAGACTCAGCCGTCTGCTGTCCAGTAGTAGGCCTCTTTTGGGTTAAATGATGCCCAGTATCATTCAACCCACTTCTGTGAGTACAGTCATTAAGCCTCCCCTGCCACCACGATACCCTGCACTCACAGTAAAAGGATGTGGAGAACTACACTGATATCATGACATCAGTGGCACTTTCTGCATCATGGAGGACCTCCTAATGCCCCGTACACACGGCCGGGATTTCCGATGGGAAAATTGCGATGAGAGCTTTTGGCCGGGAATCCCGACCATGTGTATGCTCCATCGCGGTTTTTCCGATGGGAAAACAGCCAAAAACGGCCAACAAAAAAAGAGAACTGGCTCTCTTTTTTCCTGTCTGGATTCTCGACTGACTTTTTCCCGTCAGAAATCCCTGCCGTTTGTAAGGCGGCATAATGCTGGAGAGCGAGAGAACCCTGCATGTCATGTTATTAGCCTGAAGACATCAGAAAAAATAGATAAGCATAAAAAAATGCATGGGTGAAGGGAAGGACTAAGGGATGTGTAGAAAATTAGTTTTAACAAAGTTCACTGAACTGTTCACATTAACCTTTTCCCTTGAACAGTTTACAGTCTAGTTCATGTGTTGAATGCAGAATTCTGTACCTCCTCCTGATATAGGGAACAACAAGCCTCTTGTGTATCCGCTGACAGCAACTGAAAAGAAAGCAGTCATGTTTTTAGTGCATTGGCTACTTGGCTCTTGGGTTTTGTACAGCCCCAGTCTATCTGTCATACTGACATTGAACATATGTTTACAGTGCAGTGGTAAAGTTCATGGGAAATACAGCTGTTGATAAATTCCATGGTTTGGATATTTCATGGAAGCCCAAGCACAGCTTGGTTCCAAAAAGGGATATCGCCTTGATAGGACTAGGAACCCGAGCTATGTGGTAGGGAGAAATGACATGAACAACTTAAAAAGTGGTTGGGAAGGCAAAAGCTACAGAACTATATTGTTGTCAGTGTTCCCAGTGTACAGAGATACACTGGTGATTAAATTAGAAAAGGGCAAGGCCAAAACTTTATTAAACTTTTCCAAACATAACGTTACCAATAGCTGTGACAGGTATACTGTGAGCACACACAAACCATAAACTTGCATAGTCCAAGAGGCCTGCCCCTACCATCAGTGCCAGACAGGCGTTAGACTGACCTCAGAATTTAACTTGAGGGCATAGCCCATTAAAACAAGTCAGTTTCTGGCAAAGTCAAAACTACCAGTAAAGCTGTGACAAAACATTATATATATATATTTTTTAAATGTTCTATTTGTAAAACCGGTACAAGGCCGTGCGGGCCGACAAAGGAAAAACACAATACAACAACGCTCACAGTGCAGTATACAGGAATACAGAATACAGTGCCTGAAAACCATAGCGGGCCTCTAGTCAAGCACACCCCGAAGACCACCAGCCCCAAATGGGGCGCGTGTCCCCGGACTGTGCCCGTAGGCCACCGCCGCCTGCGTCCCTGGCAACACTCCGCAGGGGGGGGGGCCTTACCGGGGTTGGTGTTGCCCACTGCGAGCTGTAGCTCGGTCAACGTGATGGGCTCTTCGAGCAGGGCCCGTGTTTCGGCTGGCAAGATGGGCATTCGGGAGAGGGTGATGTAGTCTGACATACTGTCTAGGGGTGGGGACGTCGTTGGTAGATTATACAAAACATTATATTGGGTGATTGGACAGATAACTCTTCTGTCATCTGAATCTCCTTAGGTCAGATGGCCATGCCTCAGCATAACCTTTTTCTAGAGTTCAAGCCCCGCCCCATCATCTCATGTAGCAATTTGGATCAACGTCCACTCTAATGCAATGCTTTCATCAGTCAAAGCTACCTTTGCCTAAAGGAGTTAATGGGGCCTTCATAATAATTGCCTACCTACAACTCATCAGTATGAAGGTGATTCTTTGCTGGACTTTAGTGCTTGGTTGGCATTTGTAAGCCTTATATTAAATGTTGTAATGACTTTTTTTCACAAATTATGTAGATCTTGGTCTAGCACATAAGACCACAGTGGGATACATCCTGACTTCTTCTGAAATATACTTAAATATTATTAGAGATTATACACTCAGCAAAGCAAGGAAGGAAAATGCTGATGCAATGTGTGGATGTACAGCGGATAGGTCTGAGAAGTAGATAATCCATTGCTTATATCCAGCGCTGTGGTGGAGAGTAATTATTTCAGTGATGACGAGGGCCTTGGTTATGCTGCGGCATGGAAACGATCAAACTCACAGTAAGAAATTGCAGTTGAAAAGTGATTAGTGAATCTAATTGTTGTGGGTCAAAACACAGTTTTAAGGCACTTTGATAAATGACGTTCATAATGCGAAAAGCCATTCTGATAACACAAATATCAACTTTTGGTGTATTACGATGCACAGGGTACTTAAAATAGTTTAACTGCTTTGAGCTATTGTGGTATAGTATCATGTAAATAAGTCTTCAGATGTCAGATCCATGTATTTGATACATGTGTATTCATTCATCATAAAATTCCGCTGAATTTACTAAATGCAAACAATGGGAAATCACTAGCTATCATGTACAGAATCTCATAATGATCTCACAGACTCTTCAGAATCCTGCCCTGGCTTCGATAACATGTCATTTGAACCTTAAGAGAACCAGTAATAGCTGGGCTTGTATAAGAATAAGAATATTTTACCTTTTAATATTATAATTCTTTAGTTATTAGTCACTGGTGGTTTGTTTCCTCTATGCTTGTGTTTGACTATTCAGCTTGAGTTAGGGCAGTGTTTCTCAATTCCAGTCCTCAGGCCCCCCCAACAGGTCAGGTTTTCAGGATTTCCCTCAGATGAAAAGGCTGTGGTGATTACTAAGGCAGTGAAACTGATCAAATCACCTGTGCAAAATAATGGAAATCCTGAAAACCTGACCTGTTGGGGGGGCCTGAGGACTGGAATTGAGAAACACTGAGTTAGGGGGATGAAAAGTTACCTGAAGTCTGAAAATCACAGTAAATCTTTAGTAAGAAAGACCACTCAGGCCTAATTACTCAGATCCTTGTATATGCTTGTTTGTGAGTGATTATCAAAGCTGGCATTAGAAGTGCAGTGCTTAGACAGCTTTACAGGAAATGAGCCTTGGTAGTTTGTAGGGATCATTCAGGAGATCGGTTCAAGTAGGACTGAAGCCAGAGCTACATGGGAACTGGAAGAAACCTGCAATCTTATCTTTATGCTTTGAAATATATGTGTTATTCAGTTTTTTTTTTAATGTAGTGTTTTCCCATTGACTCATTTGCTTGTATGGGTGCTTTGAGCTTGACTGACTGAGCTCTGTGTACAACAAAATTTTCCCTACAAGTGGATAAAATTTGCTTGATAAATGGGAATAGGAAGCCAAGTGTTCCACCTGCTGACTAGAGAGGAGGACATATGCAACATTCATATGCAATATATTTATATATATTCTATTTACCTCAACAAAAAGATGAAAAACATTTTCGAAAAAGTATATAATTGTTTTTTTCTTTTTCCAGGTACCTGCAAAATTGGATGGGCCTACTATTGTACTGGTGGAGGAGCTGCAGCTGCAATGTTAATCTGCACATGGCTGTCATGTTTCTCTGGGAAGAAGCAAAAGCAATATCCATATTAACCACGTACGGGGTCCACCATTATAGAAGTATCTTGGAGGAATATGATTCTATTCTTTGAACTGAGCGGTGGAACTTACCAACCGAACAGCTGCCATCAGGAACGTTGAGCCTTTTACAACTTTGCAACCAAGATCTCTACTTTACAAATTGTCTCCAGTGGAAAAGATGCAGTGTTTGGTCTCCACTGCAGGTAGAACTGGTCCTGAGTCTGACCATCTACTGCAGAAATCCTGCCATGCTATTCAGAGGACACAAATATTTGTCTCTTTTTGGAGCAAGCTAACTCCTTTCACTAACCCATAAAGACAGATTGTCCATTAGTGTCTAACCTTCAGGTTTTTAACATGGAAAGCAGAGGGTGGCATACATTGTGAACCCTTATCTGACATCATCTCTGGCAAGATAGACCAGTTGGTAGAAATATTGCTGTAGATATAATGTACATACAGTCCTATATGTATCTGTGGCAGAACTTCCTTTAATAACCAGTCTGTCTCGGCATAGTTGAATTCAGATTTTGGATTTAATATTCAAAACCCCCCTTTTTTCTGTGAAAATAATGGCCCGTCCACGCCAATGTATTGTAACTGCTTTTCAATGCATGTTTGTAGTAACCCAAAATCAAGGGGAAAATAGTTTACATATAATGTATAAAGAGGAACAACACTCTGCCTAACGCCCACAAAAAAATCCCTTACCCTTGCCCCTGTCTTAAAATATAAAAAAAATCCTTACCGTGCCATGTAGTTTATTGTTGCCTTGCTGAAGTAAAAGGCCCAGTTTGTCTTCTTCAGTGCCGCTACCTTTTACCTTGGATCCAACACATGTGCAGACACACTGTGGGGTTCTGCCATGTCTGCACATGAGCCTGATCCCCTCACACATGCGCACCTGTACCATGGTTCTCTGTCACTTTTTCTGGCAGACCACCGAAGCATGCGCACATTTGTGGCATCTCGCAAACGGCTCTTTGGATGGTACATCAGAAGTCAGAGAAATCCTGCAGCAACTGTGCGTGGGCAAACTTAGAACATTTGGCCTAGGCTGGATCTAGGTTGTGAAAAAATAAAAAAGGTTTTTACTGAAATTTTTGTTTCCTTTTTTATTGAAGGGTGCCCCATTATAGCCAATAGTAAAAACTCTATAAAAATGCAATACGAGTTTTTAAAGCTGAACTTGAAAAGCTACCCTTTTTCAATGTAGCCACCCTCCCTCTTTCTCTGAACTGAGCGAGGTAAATTCTGGTTTAGTTAACGGGCGCAGAGATCAGCTGCCATTACTTACCCTATCCTTTGATCCAGCAAGCCCCAGTACTGATGTCAAAAGCTCTGGGCTATTGGCTATCAACCTTGCAGTGTTCATGGAGGTGGCATACACGTGACTGCGGCTGACATTGCCTTAAAGGGTGGCGTTGTTAGACTGGTCATATGGCTGGAGTGATAGTATTACATCTTATTCCTGCACCCTTAGACTAAACAAGCTTTTAACCCTTGCAGTACGGGGGTGGGGGCCCACTGCAAGGTTCGATTTTAGTATAATTCCTGGCGTTTTAGCTTTAAGTCATTGAATTAACATGCTTACTGACAGGAACTGAAAAAAAGAAAAAGGGGATCACCCATGTAAAATGCACAAAAAAACACACATGCCTTGCGTTGTATTTTCCATTGCACTGGTGTGAACAGGCTGAGGGCTATGAATCTTTGAACGAGGCTTCTCTTTTGCTGGAGAGCTTCTTTAAATCAATAGCTATCATATGCACAACTGTCTTGCACTGTACAGAGAGCCTCTTGCAGCTACTAAACATGATAACATAATGCTTCCATTGGTGCAATCAGGGGAAGAGACAAGCTTCTGTCAATCAGATCTGGATCCTCTAGGGCAGGGATCTCCAAACTTTCTAAACAAAGGGCCAGTTGATTGTCCTCCAGATTTTAGAGGGCCAGACTGTGGCCATCGGGAGTAGAAAAGGTTTCAAAGTCAGCGGGAAAAAATAATGCCTCATCTTAATGTGAGTGGGAGGAATTCTACCCTATCATTGGTGTCCTTGGGAGAAATTATGCCACATCGTTGGTATCATTGGGCCCAATTGTTGGTGTCAGAGGGAGGAATTGTGCCCCATCGTTGATGTAAGTAGGAGTAATTGTGCTCCATTGCTGATGTGAGTGGGAGGAAACATTTCAATGGGCTCAATTGTCAGTGTCATGGGAGGAATTGTGCCCCGTCTGTAGATGAGGAGGGGATTATGCCCCATTGTTGGTAAAGGTGAATGAAATAGTGCCCCAAGGAACAGATAAAAGCAAACAAAGGACCGTATCTGGGCACAGTTTGGAGACCATTGCTCTAGGGCCATGGACCAGGTTGCAGCTGCTTCATACCCCCTGTTGCTAACATTGTATGGCTGTTTTTAGTTTTACCTAAAAAAATAAAAAATTTACATCTAAAGGCTTTTTGGAAAACTTACACAACATTTTAGAGATTGATATAGAATCTGTTTCTTTTTTCATTTAAAAGAGAAACGTTTCCCAGACTCCCTTTGTTAAATCATATGTAAAGTAAAAACGGCAAATCCTCTTTCAGAATGAAAGCAAATCGCGTTCCCTTCAAAGGCTTATCTTTTCCTTTACTCTGTCGTGTCCTTTGGCTTCTCTGGAAGTCAAGTTAGCTGTTAAATGTTGCAGTGAGGTGGATCACACAAATGTTGGACTGATAATAGCTATTTCACAGAACCATATTTTCCTCTATAAAACAGCACGGACACCGAGGAGGTTTACCTAGGAGAAAATCCATTCTGGGTATTGCCCTCCCCGTGTTGCTAAATAATCCGAACACGGGAGGGGATTCGTTTTCAGTATTATATTTTTTTTTCATTATTGCATATATTTGTGTATAATATTAGTTGGACCAATAATCTCCATTTATACTGTCTTCTGTTACGTGTATATGCACCTACCTATACGAACATGTATCTCCTTGATATGTTGGTGTTTTATTTTATCTTACACTTTTTGTGTATTCTTACAGACAAGCAAAATGACATAGCACAGTTATTTTTTATGATCGTGTAATGCAATAACCCAACGCGGTACCAGTGGAATTCACTAGACTTCTTTTCTCATGTAATCAGTTAATCACATAAACTGCTAATGTTTTACTTTGACTAAGGCCCCGTACACACGACCGAGGAACTCGACGTGCCAAACACATCGAGTTCCTCGTCAAGTTCAGTGTGGAAGCCGCCGAGGAACTCGGCGGGCCGACTTTTGCCATTGAACAACGAGGAAATAGAGAACATGTTCTCTATTTCCTCGCCGAGGTCCTCGTCGGCTTCCTCGGCCGAAAGTGTACACACGGCCGGGTTTCTCGGCAGAATTCAGCTCTGAACCGAGTTTCTGGCTGAATTCTGCCGAGAAACTCGGTCGTGTGTACGGGGCCTTATTCATTGCTCTGGAACATGGGTCTCCAAGCTTTTCATTACGAGGGGCGTATCGTCAGTGTTGACAACCAACCAGATTGAAATTACTGACACAACACCCAAAATTTACTGGCACAGCCAACTTTTTAATGGTATTTCCAAAAGTTACAAACAAGTACAATATGCAATTGGCAATATGATTTAAAGTATATAATAAGGCAAAAAAACATATTTCTTCTACGATATAGTAAGTAGCTCAGGGACAGGACTCAGGAGGGCAAGAAATTAGAATGGGCAGCGCACAGACATGAAATTGACTCTCACAATTACACTGACAGCAGTGTGCAGCAGCACAGATGATGATGACACCTCACGGACACGAGACGTCCCCTCCTGAGTCACAGTGACAGTGTCTATCCACACCAGGTGGTCCTTTCAGTCCTCTCCAGTCCAAATAGCACTGACAGTTCTGCTCCTGGCTTGCCTTGCTCCCGTCCTGCAGACCTGCACACAAGGCTCCAGCCACTCCGCTTGGCTCCCTTTACACCGTGACATCACATGACACGCTCAGACACCCCAGACCCGCCGGGTTCCACCTGAACACACTGTAGCAGGCACTTGGATGGTCATGGCTGGCTCCAGACCAGAACTTTGCATGCGCAGTTCCAGGCCGAGCGTCACAGCCATATTCTTTACTGGCAACCTTTTCCTGTCACTGGCATTTTCTGGAAGGAGAAAAATGCCCATTTTTTTGCTGGCTGCCTGTAAAACTACTGACGGTTGGCAACACTATGCATCGCATATTTTACAAATAATGTTTTTTTTATCAGTATGATATGATTTAGAACAACAGAAAAAAAAAGTTTGCTAAAACAAAGCAAAAAAATATGAACCCATCAGAGTTCCCCCTTACATCAGAGTACCCAACTAACATCAGAGCCCCCTTCACATAAGAGTCCCCATCAGCGTCCCCCTTACATCCAGTTTCCATCAGAGCCCACGTACATTAGAGTCCCCTTCAACCTTCCCCTTAGATCTGAGTCTCTCTTACATTAAAATTTCCCTTTATACCAGAACCCCCCTTACATCAGGGTACCCATCAGACTTCTCTTTTATATCAGAGGGCCAGATAAAATCTTGCAGTGGGCCGGATGTGGCCTGCAGGCTGTAGTTTGGAGACCCCTGCTCTAGAAAATTGGTGGCCAGGAACATCATAGGCCCCGAAAGCAACCAATCAGATTGTAACTCCTTTTGCAGGTATGAAAACAAGAGTGATGCCGCGTACACGCGATCGTTTTTTCGGGTTGTAAAAAATGACGATGTTTTTTTCAACCCGATCATTAAAACGGCCTTGCCTACACATGATCGTGAAAAAAAATGCTCTAGCAAAGCGCGGTGACGTACGACGGCACTATAAAGGGGAAGTTCCATGCGGATGGCGCCACCCTTGGGGCTGCTTTTGCTGATATCGTGTTAGTAAAAGACGATTCGCGCTTTTCAGTCTGTTACTGCGTGATGAATGTGCTTACTCCATTACGAACGCTAGTTTTACCAGAACGAGTGCTCCCGTCTCATAACTTGCTTCTGAGCATGCGTGGGTTTTTCACGTCGTTAAAGCCCACACACGACCATTTTTTACAACCTTAAAAACAACAACGTTAAAACCGTCATGAAAAAATAGAGCATGTTCGAAAAAAAAATTTGCCCATTTTTTAGAACCCGAAAAATGCTCTGAAGCCCACACACGATCGTTTTTAATGACATAAAAAAACGTAATTTTTTACAACCCACGAAAAACCATCGTGTGTACGCGGCATAACAATATGATTGGTTACTTTGGTGGCAACTCTGGTTTTCCTCTCCCCCCTTTTCATAGCGTACCCATAATCAACATAATTCTTTGCGATTTAGTTATCTGCTGTTTTTTTATGCTATGTATTGTTTATTATCATTTTTAAATAATAGAAACAATTACAAGGTAACGTTTGTAATAAAATATGTAAATATACAAGGTTCTTTTACTTTTGGTTTGTAGATGAAACAATAAAGTACGTATGGTACTTTTTTAAGGATTGTTGTGTTTATTACAGATATTATAATGTATACATTATAGTTACAAAAATGTTACTATTGCTGTGATATTATGAGACACCTAAAATTGGACAAAAGTGAATATATCCTTTAGGAAACTGATTACAGCAATTCGATTTTAACCTTTAAATTCATGGAATGCATCCTCTCTTAAGATGCCCATAGATGATTTTTTTTTTTTTGATCACCGTCCTAGTAGGTTAAACGAAAAAACTGACCTGATTGCCCCATTCACACATTGGAGGTGGACGGAGGAATCCTCCCCACCATGTGATAATTAATATTTAAAGTGTAACTTTGTTTTTGTTTTGGATAGAATGGAACAGGATTAGAACACCTGACATTTTTTTTCTGTATAATCTTTATTCAAAGTTTTGTGAGAAAATACAGCTACTTCATTTTCAAGATGAAGATTCGGCAGGAAACAGACAGGTTGAACATCTGTCAGATTTTTTTCACCAAATAATTTTATTGAGTATTTCAACAGTACAAATTATTCAGGATGAAGTAATACATAAGGTAATAAGTAATTAAATAGCATAAACAAGTTGTGTAGTATAAGATATAAGAATATAATCCAGCAGTGAGAGCATTTATACACTTTTCTTAAAAAACAAAAAAACAAAACATAGTGTATAAAGTATTATTCTTGTAAACATCGTTTCAAAACCATAATAACAAGATGTTGCAACTATACTGTGGTAGAGCCTTAGAGAACGGAAGGAGGTCCCCCCCATCTCACCCACCCCGTAAAGGGAACAATCTGTGGGTGACATAAGGGGGAAGATATGGTAAGTGGAAAGGCAACATAAGCATAACTTCGGGGCAGACTTCACGTACTTAGTGCTTCCCTAGCCCTATATCATTAATTCCTCTTTAGCCCTAAGAGGACAATATAGGAAAATGGTGGAGGGAAAACAAGGGATAGGAGGGAAAATATGTGGTCAGGTCAACAAGTAATCCCTGTCTCTGTTGTCGATAAAGAGTCTATACGATTGGGAACACGTGATTGTGATAGGGAGTCTATATAGTGCAACCAGCTTGCCCAGGTGTGTCTATATTTTTCATGTGAATCTTTAGCTTGGTGGATAAGTCTTTCCATTACTTCTGTTTTGTTTACCTGTGTGTGCCAGTCTTCAATTGTCGGGGGAGTTCTAGATCTCCAGTACAGAGGGATACATTGTGTGGCTGCGTTCACTAGATGAAGCGCCAGAGAGTGCTGGTACTGTGATTTCGCTATGGGAGTGTGGTGTAGTAAAAATTGTGCTGGTGAAAGAGCTATCGGCAGAGTGGTAACCTGGACTATACGTTCATGTACTGTTGTCCAGAATTGGGTCAATGAAGGACAATCCCACCAGATGTGCAAGAGCGAGCCATCCGCTCCGTCACATCTCCAACAGTTTGGGGACACTGTCGGGTAAATTTTATGCAGCTCGTCGGGTGTCCGGTACCATCTAGTGCATATTTTATATCTATTTTCTTGAGCTGTGACGTTGATAGAGCCCTTGTGTGTGTATTCCCAAATGAGTTTCCAATCATCGTCAGATAAAGTCAAGGTAAGGTCGGTGTCCCAAGCAGTTCGGGTATTAGGGTTGAGAACTCCCTCCTGGGATAACAAGGAGTATAGAACAGATATCAGATGGCGCTTTGGCTCCCTGGCTGCACATAGTTGTTCTAGGGGTGTTAGATCTCTACCCCACGTCGATTGCGATTGGGCAGTACTAAAAAAGTGTTTAAATTGGAGATATTTAAAGACTGAAATGGAAATGTGTGGAAGCTTAGTGATTAAATTCGGATAGGCTAGTAAATTGCCATTGTGGAAAAAATGGTGTGCACGGAGTGTCCGGAGAGCCGGATCAGATACTGGGTGCTTATAAGTGATATCGGGAAGAAAGTCTGGACTATGTGATAGAGGCGTCAGTGGGCCTGGAGAAGGGATCAGTTTAAGGGTTTTACACGCAGCTTTAAAGTTCAGTAACGTAGGGCCAATCAACGGGTGGTCTAAACAATTTTTGGGTATAGAACTAGAATCTATCCAGGGCAAATGGGAGATGGGAAATTTGAGGCAAGCATTTTCTATTTCGACCCACTCCTTATTAGACCTATGGAGGTGCCAATCAACGAGTCTCGTGAGAAGGCAAGCTTTGTGATAAATGGATATATCAGGAATGCCCAAACCGCCATTATCTGTCAGATTTGTATTGCTTTGTTTACCATTATCCTCTTAGGTGAAAGTAAAAGAAAATACCAAATTTTGGGTTGCCATCAGAACACTGATAGAGTGGAAATCTTCCAATGGGTACACAAGTTCTGGTTCTGGATTCACTTCCTGTTTTGGCTATGGGACAGGAAGTGAAGGGAAATCTCAGCAATGGGAAACAGATGTTAGAAAAACTGATGGGGGTTAAAACCCTCTCTTACTCGATCCAAAATGTAAAAAAGAATTTTGCCTTTAGTTACACTTTAATTATGTAAAATGAAAACAAGATCTTGACATTTTATTAAACTTAGAAATATATTAAACATATAATATATTATACACAAAACACTATAGAGTACCTTTAAAGTGTTTGTGTAGACATGACCCAAATTTACCCTTGGACAACCTTCTCCACCTTCAGAGTATGTCCTAGCATGTATTTTTCTTACCTTGTTCCTGTAGCGAAAGAAGTTTTTCATTGCTTCTAAAATTCTTGCAGGAACAGTTGCTAAGAGCTCTTAACGATATAAGCCCACCTCTATAACTACATACCAAATTCTTGAAATTATAACAGTTATTTTTCTGTACTTATTTTAGCCCAACATACACTATAAACGCACAGGGGTTGAATCGTGTTTTTGCATATATTTTCTTAACCACTTCCAGGCTAATCACAGTTTTAACATTTACCATTTGTTGCCTGTAAAATATGGAAATTCCAACCGTGTGTAGGCCTCCTCGGACATTTTCTGTCTGAATTTCCGACAGCAAAAATTTGAGAGCTGGTTCTCAAATTTTCCGACGGGAAAAGTTCTTGTCGGAAATTCAGATCGTCTGTATGCAATTCTGATTCCAAAAATCCTTATGCATGCTCGGAATCAGTGAACTTAATTTTTCTCGGCTCATCATACGGGACCGCGTTCTTGACATTCGGAATTTCCGACCACATTTGTGTGACTGTGTGTATGCATAAGAAGTTTGACATTCGACTATGTCCATGCAGCTGCTGCATTCCAATTGACTTTGACTGGAATGCCAGCACATGGATGCGCAGAGCACCAAGTATACCCATGCGGTACACGGCCATCACACTGGGCATGGTCGCTTATGATCCATGTGACTGAGGCCTAATTGTCATGTAGGCCAGATAGCAGGAAAGAGGAGATGTTGAGGTATGGGAATCTTTATTTTCTGTCATATATACATAGGTGGATGATGCATCTTTCCCCCCTGCCAGCTCTAAGGTTGAGGACCGACTATAAAACAAACACCGTCAATCACTCAGTGCTCCCTGGGCAGAGAGCTGGCAACTGTCAGTCTCTGGCTCTGCTCATCCCCGTCCCCCCGCTCTCACTGAAACATTGGGCTGCGGAGGGAGCTGAAGCGGCTGCCTCAAGGCTAAGCTGGGTGCCGATCCAGGCATGTGAGCGGATCCCGACCATATGGTTGCGATCTTTCCCCAGCCTGGATCGGCTCTGTGACGTCAGCGAACAGCCTGTCAGCTGAAAACGGATCACATGAGTGCAAAACAATCTGCACTGCTGTGATCCTCAGGAGAAGTACAACCAAAGAAGCAATACATCTATTGCATGACCTATCTCTCTGTTTCTGTTTGGCATTATTTACGCCAATTTATAAATTATAAATATCGCCTCTATTAAAAACAAATCCAAACTTGCAGGTATTAGGGGCCAGATCCACAAAAGAGATACGCCGACTTAACTCGATTTTTCTAAATTTACACGGCGTGTATCTTTGCGCCCGATCCTCAAAACGAGAAGCGCCTGAAATTCCGGCTTTTCCGTCCTACGTAAAAATATTACGCCGGCGCATTCTCGTGCGCAAATTACGCTAGGCACACCGCTTTATTTGATAGGCAAAGATGCAAATGAGGGAGATAGGGCGATCCACAGAATTAAGTGTGTGCGCCGTAGATTACGCCCTGTGCGCACCTGTTAGTTTTTTGGTGGGAATTTACACTTTATAAAAGCAGCCCTAATTTTACACATGCCGTCTGAATGTCTGCTGAAGCAACACCATTCAGGAAGAGCTCAGCACACACACGTTCAGGACTGAAATCTCTCTGCCAAAATGCCAGGACCAGCAATGATACTAGCTGCATTAGTCGATATAGAGGCACAAAGAAGGAGGAGGGCACAGAGGAGGAGGAGGAGGGCACAGGAGAGGGTCTACCGCCCACGGCAAGATTTGTTTGGCATGCCTGCTTCTGAAGTTTACCGCAACTACAGATTTACCCGTGAGGCCATCCTGGAATTAACAACAATACTTCAGGATGATCTTACCAGCCCAACCCAACGCTCCCATGCACTGCAGCCACTCACCAAAGTACTGGCCACTTTGCATTTTCTGGCCACTGGCTCATTCCAACGCACAAGTGGAGGCGTGGCTGGGATGGCACAATCCTCCATCAGCAGGTGTGTGCACCAAGTGGTCCCTGCAATCCTGCGGCGCATGGGAAATCAGTTTCAAAAACCCACCCAGGAGGATCAGCGTTTAAAGTCCATGACCGACTTTTATCACATTGCCAGATTTCCACGCACCATCGGGGCCATTGATTGTACCCATGTGGCACTACAACCACCCCATGATACTGAGCACATGTTCCGTAATCGTAAAGGCTGGCATTCCATCAATGTGCAAGTCATCGTAGATGCCCATGGCCTCATCTGGCACGTCTGTGCTAAATTTCCTGGATCCTGCCATGATAGTTATATTTACCGGCAGACCCAGATCTCAAGAGATTTTGACCAGAACATGTATGGAGACAGCTGGCTGATTGGTGAGTGACATGTGTGTCAGGTATGTCCCCCCATGATGCTGACATCACAAGGGGCACATGCATGACTAATATCCTCCTGTCTTTTCCCTTACAGGTGACTCAGGATATGCCTTGGGACCTCATCTAATGACCCCATTCAGGAACCCCCAAACCCCAGGAGAGCAACGCTACAACCAGGCGCACATACGAACCCGGGGAGTGGTTGAACGGACCTTTGGGCTTCTGAAGTCCCGCTTCAGATGCCTGGATAAGTCTGGGGGTACCCTGCTGTATTCCCCTGACTTTGTGTGCCAAATAATTGGGGCATGTTGTATACTCCACAACTTTGCCCTCAGAAGGGGACTGCATATTGACTTATGTGATGACCTGACCCCTGACCCAGGCAATACTATCCCAACCAACTGTACCCGGTCTGCTGAGGGCACAGCAGCTAGGAGACGCCTTGCAGAAGGCATTTTTTCCCAGTAAATGTACATGATTAATGTCACAATAAGAATGTATCTTTTCCCTGTAAATGCACATCAATAAAGTCACAATGATAATGCATGAATGCACACCACTGTGGTTCCTTGCACAGACACATCACATGCACATCGAATTGGATTAGATCCAAGTCCCCCCCCCCCCCCTTTGGGACTTGGGAGCAGTAACGCCACGCCACGGCTCCAATTATGTCACTGTGCATTCATACACCATTCAGGAACCTGGGATTGCACTTCTCCCTGGTCCTGGGGATCCCTTCTCCACCAAAACTGAGGGTGACAACCTTAATTTCTTAGGAATGCCACCCCCCCACATTCACACATCATTCACACACATAAATCTAATCATAAGTACAGAAGACCAAATAAAAAAAAAAAAAAAATGCATAAACAAAAAAACAAAAGTATCCCAGCAAATTTATTAGCGGCGGCGATTGCTACGCCTTGGCTGGGCAGGGGCACGGGCAGGGGCACGGCCACGGCCACGCCGTCGCGGAGGATGTCCATTGGGGGGGGGTTGAGCTGGGGAAGGAGGAGCCTCCTGGGGGGGTTGAGCTGGGGAAGGAGGAGCCTCCTGGGGGGGTTGAGCTGGGGAAGGAGGAGCCGCCCCTGCTGGCCTGCCCTCCATGGCCCCTGCAATGCGAGTGAGACAGGCAGTGAGGGCAGCCGCATTGGCCTGGCCAGACCTTGTATTGTCCTGCACAGCCTGGGTCAGGGCACTCAGCTCATGGGCCACGCGCGTTGTGGCGGTCTGTATGTCATTCAAACATGTAATGACCGCCGTTGAGTTGGTGGCCACATCACCGAGTGCCTCCATCATTTCACCCTGGCTGTGCTCCATCTGCGTAAGTTTTTCTAGTATTTTTCCAAGAATGCGGGTCTGCCGGGCATTGTCCTTCACCACACTGGCCGACAGACGCTCGCCCACAGCCACGGTCTCCTGGGTTGTCCCCCTGGCTGCCGCTGAGTCTTGCGGGCCTGGAGGAGGGGAGAGAGTGACCCTGGTGACTGGAGGCCTGTTGGGGGAGAAGTGGGAGGGGCTACCCCTGATGGTGGCCTGACTGGTGCCAGCCTCAGGGGTAGTCTCAGGGGAAGACTCAAAGGTCATCATATCAGTGGCCAGGAGGACTTCCCGGCCAATCTGCATATTTTCCTCCTCCTCCCCCTCATCATCCTCCTCCCACTCATCCTCCTCCCCCTCAACCTCCTCCCCCTCAACCTCCTCATGAGTGGAGGTTTGGCCAATCCCCTCCCCTGGGGAATCCTGCCCTTCTTGGGACTCATCATCAGCCTGTCTTGGGGGTGGTGCTGCAGCCTGGCCCGATGGGCCTGCAACCTCCTGGACCTCCAACCTCCTGGCCTCCAACCTCCTGGCCTCCAACCTCCTGGCGTGTAACCTCCTGGCGTGTAACCTCCTGGCCATCTGTGGAGGACACAAAACAATCACATGTTTGAGGAACCACACACTTGGCACATCTTCCCTTCCCCCACCCACACATGCTAATCAACAGAGAATAAACAAAAAAACCTACCTGTCCTCCTAGGAACATCTGACGTATAGCCAGGCAGGCCCACCACCTGCTGTGGGTGGAAACACTGGGCCACTGCCCATTCCTCCTCCGTCAGTCTGACTGGGCAGGGTCCCCCTCCTCCAGTGCCCCTGGTATGGGCGTCGATCCTTGCCATCTTATTCCGGACGACGCTTCTCAGATCATTTATTTTTTTCTGTATGCCAGCGGGGGTCCTAGTCTCCCCCCCCCCCGCCGCATTGATCTGGTCGGTGATTTTTTTAAGAAGCTGCCTCCTCCTGGCCGGGGTGGTGTTCTGGCTCTCAGGGCCATGCAGAAATCGCCCATATTTCACAATGCCCCGAGCAAGAATTTGCTTCTCTCCCAGGGTGAAATTAAGCTTCCTGCGTTTGGGGGGCATCTCATACACCACCCAGCAACAACAAACACACCCGACAAACAATCTACAATACACACCCAAAAACCTGACAAAAATATATACCACAAAAAAATAACCAAAATCTAAACACACAAGGACACAGCTAATAGTAATTCAAAAACAAACACGCACCAACAAACAAACAAAAAACAAACACCAAAAAACAAACACCAAAAAACAAACACAAAAAACAAACACCAAAAAACAATCAGCAAAAACAATAACAAACAAATTAAATAAATACACTTCTCAAAAACAAACAACAACTAGACTCTCCAACTCCTCAAACACTTTTCTCACAAACACAACTTACCAACACACAAACAAACAGAGCAGAAGCAAATTGCTCATGGAAGGGGAACAATGGGATATACTTTTGCAAGGGAAGTGTGTGTGTGTGGTGCTTTTTAGACACAGGGCGATCCTCAAACTAAGTACACTTGGCCTTTTACCTATCTCACTGATTGCGCCGAGATCAGTTCTGCACATGCCCAGTGAGGTCCCGATTCGTGCGCGCATGCGCAGTACGGCCGGCGCCTCATTTGCATAGGGTCACGGCTCATTACAATGAAGCACGCCCACTTCCTTCCCACTTGCAAAAACCCCGCCTTACGCCTCTGAATTTAAGTTACGCTGGCGCACATTTAGACGCAAATGCGCTGTGGATACGGCACTTACGACACCAACTTAGGGCAACGTAACTTAAATGACATAAGTTAGGACAAACTAAATTTGCACCGCTGGCTGAGGATCTGGCCCTAGGTCCCTAGACCTAGAACTAGACCGCTTATATCACAGAAACAGCCAAAACCCATCTAATGACCTCCTTAAACAAATTCAAGAGAAACGCACTACCTTAGACACTTTATTAACATCGGACACCGAAAAAGCCCTCAGATGGTCTAAAGCCAGATTCTTATTCAACAGCAACTCTTATGCACTGTACACACGATCGGTTCATCCGATGAAAACTTTCATCAGTCTTGCCTACACACCATCAGTTAAAAAAATGATCGTGTCAGAACGCGGTGACATAAAACACAACGACGTGCTGAGAAAAATTAAGTTCAAAAAAATTAAGTTCAATGCTTCCAAGCATGCGTCGACTTGATTCTGAGCATACGTTGATTTTTAACCAATGGATTTCCCCACAGACGATCGTTTTTTTCTATCGGTTAGTTAACCATCAGATAATTTTAAAACAAGTTCCTAGTTTTTTAACCAATGGATAAAAAAACGATGGGGCCCACACACGATCGGTTAGTCTGATGAAAACGGTCCATCAGACCGTTTTCATCAGACAAACCGATCGTGTACGCGGCATTATTTCACCATGTTCGCCAGAAAATTAAATCAATCTACCTACAAATTAAGGAACTCATCTGGAAATATAAAGTCCCATCCCAAAGAAGTCATGAAACTGTTCTCAGACTTCTATAAAAATCTTCTTTCATCGCCACAATCTTCGCCTAAACAGTCCTCCCTAGACTGGCTTAGCGACATTACATTGCCCACTCTTACTAGAGAACAAATTGAATCCTTCAATGCCCCTTGTACAGATATGGAAGTTAACAGAATTATTGGAACATTAAAGACATCCACAGCCCCAGGCCCTGACGGCTATTCCACATCTTATTATAAAAAATTTGCCCCTACCATTACTCCACACCTTACTAAATTATATAATAATATCCTACAGGGCGGCCATTTCCCATCTGAGATGCTTTTGGCTAATATGTCACTGCTTCCCAAACCAAATAAAGGCCACTCCACCCCCCCAAAACTATCGCCCAATATCAGTTATTGACAATAACCTAAAAATATTTGGCCGTATATTGGCAGACAGATTATCGGCTGTTATCCCCCATTAGTGGATCCTGATCAAACAGGCTTCATTCCAAACAGACAAATAACAGACAATATACGACTGACTGCAAATATCATTCAAGACTCCAACATACACTCCAAATCCACGCTACTACTTAGTCTTGATATACACAAAGCTTTTGACAGCGGGTGCTGGTCATATCTTGACACTTTACTCCCCAAATATGGCATCATTAATGAATTCCTGCATGGCTTTAAGGCTCTCTATCACAATCCGCAAACACGTATTAAACTCCCAGGCAACTACTCTGACTTTTTCCCCCTGACTAAAGGCACTAGACAGGGATGACCCCTCTCCCCTCTACTTTTAGCCCATCAAATATAGCCCCTTGCATGTGCTATCAGAAATAATACAGACGTTAAAGAATATTTTAAGGGATCCAAAGAATACAAGCCGAGTCTCTATGCGGATGATGTTCTCCTGTTTAAAACTGACCCTCTTATCTCTCTACCTAATCTAACTAAAACCCTTGACATCTTCCATGACCTGACAGGTCTGGGTGTAAATCTATCTAAATTCTCAGCTCTACCAATCAATATTCCCCCAGCCTTTATATCTTCACTTAAAGACAAATTCCCATTCAATTGGCACGTGGATTCGTTTAGATACTTAGGTATCCAGATTACACCCTTTTACAACACGTTATACCAAGAAAACTACCCTCCCTTATTTAACAATGTTAAAAATCTACTGAAACATTTGTTATCAGATTTCATTCTCGGGCAGAATAGTGGCGGTAAAGATGATGATTTTACCCAAACTTTTGTTCTTTTTTTAAAGCTCTTCCTCTTATTTTACCTAAGAAAACATTAGAATCACTACAAAGAGACTAAAAAATTCATTTGGCAAAACAAGAAACCCAGATTTGGTTACTCCCTTATGTTTAGGCATCAATTAAAAGGAAGCCTAGGCATCCCAAACATACAGTATGGCTCTATTACTTATCGGACAGATTCACCCAATTGGCCCAATGGTATGCTCCCTCACTCCAAATCCCTTGGATCCGGTTCGAAGAAGAATCTATCCTACCCTATAATCTACAAGGACTTCTCTGGTCCAAAACCATCCCACCACAAAAAATAAGACCTTTAAACCTTATCGTTACTCACACTCTCCAACTATGGAACAGACAAGCCCCAAAATTCAAGCTATCTTCCGACACTCCCCCCCCCCCTCCTGGCATCTTTTCTAGGTGACCCTCGTTTTTTCCCCCCAAATAATGCGCAAGATCAAAACTTACTAACAGTTTGGAAGTCACGTAACCTAACACATTTAAAATCGCTCTCTTATATGAACTAATTTCTCACTTTCTCCAGCCTACAAACAAAATACGATCTTTCTCCTAATGAATTAGAGAACTATACAAAAATAAAACTATTCTTTCAGAAATATTACTCACTTACACTCCACCCCCCTTACACACAATTTGAACAAGTTTGTATCTCCTCTCCTCGTGATAGGGGTTTGATTTCCAAAATATATAAAAGCTTGAATGAGACAAACATGCCTGAGAAATCACATCCCATGTTACAATGGGAATCGGACTTAAATACCTCATTTACTCTCAAACAATGGGATACTATTTTTATTAATCTCCATAGATGTACCAGAACAACTTCAATCAGAGAATCAGCTATTAAATTGCTCTATAGGTGGTATCTTACTCCAGCTAAACTTAATACATTTTATCCTTCACTATCTCCACTCTGCTTCAAGGGTTGTCCCACCCAGGGAACACTATTGCATATTTTTTGGGATTGTCCACGTCTAAAGAACACTTGGCACAAGGCCAGCATTGTTATAGACAAAATCTCCAGTAAAAAGATTCCTCTCACAGCCCAGATATGTCTTCTGTTCTCCCCTATACAGGATATTCCTACGTCTAGCGCAAGGCTTATCCACACATTTCTCAGCTCCATTCATTGGGCCATAGCCTTTAATTGGCGCTCCACTTCGGTACCCTGGCCACAAATTCTCAACTGCATGATGAACATCAAACTTTCCGAGAGAATTCACCATACGTTATATGATTCTATACCCCTCTGTACAATGTTCACAGTTAAGGATTTTTGTATGAATACATGTACCTACATTGTAATTTTTATATACTTTGACCTTTTCCACAATAAAAACCGTTTGTAAACAAAATAAAACATATTATTACAGTTGACCCTTAACCGTCATGGTCTCCCTTTAAAAATGCCTGAAGTCTCCATCATGATGCGCAGAATTGGTAACATGACAGCCTCAGAATGTTCACACCACATACATTTCCTTACCAATGTGTCAGAAACAGCAATTATTTTGTCAGCACAGCACCAGCTTGCTCCTTCTTTGTGACATGGCAAGAACACGATGCCCAATTTAAAATAATGAAGATCAAATGCTGTCCTACTCTGTCTGTGACTCTTTACTCAAGGGTCTCCAGTAAGTTGTTTTACAGGTACGGCTTTCTGTTTGCATTGCAGGACTTAAAGCGGTAGTAAACTCTGCTCCTCTTGCGTAAAGGACGTACAGGACGCACAGGACGTGACCGCGAGCGGAGCCGAGCCTGCCCGACTATACCCGAGTGCACTGCGCTCGGTATATGTCGGCGCAGTGGTTTAAACACAGCGCGGTAAACGGGTATCGGCGTATATCGCACACCCACGATTTTGTCCTGATTTTCAGGGCAAAAAGGTGTGCGGTATACGCCGATAAATACGGTAATTAAACAACGATCTAATTAACAGTAAGCTAATCAATAGCCAGGCACCTAGACAAGCTTTGGTTAGACAGGGAGCCCACCCCAGACAGTCCGGCAACAAGTCCACAGCCCTGGATACACAAAGTGCATCACACATGCTGTCTTTCAGGTGTTTGGCTTTCACTTGTGTAATCTGACCACTAGAAAAGCCTCATAAAACAAAACTCATAAAATGTTTCAGCGGTCTGAAAAGTGGAATTCATTTATCTTCATAGATTTCTTGAGGGAGATTGTTGATTAATAGTTCTGTCTTAAGTGGAGGAGCTTCTCCAACCCAGTCTGCAGGAGGGCCACCAAATTCCCTCTGACAATTAACCCATACAAGATTAATATTACACCTTTCCATCCACTCTAGAAGGGAAGATTTATTGTCTTTATTCAGAGAATTAATCCAAGCCTCGCTCCCAGCGTTCATCATGTTGTTGTCCATCATTAGAGAAAGATCTGCTCTCTCTATGGGATCAGAGGCTGAACTGAGCTCTTTTCCATGCTCTGACCAGGAGAAGCAGCCAAAATCCCCAGTCTCCACCATTGGCCATAATCAGTGGGACGAAGGCTAGTCCCCTCCAAAAGCCACAGTCACAATGGTTACCGTGACAGACTGCCTAACAGGTTTATCACATAGGCAGCCCAATAGCTAACAGAAGAAGCTCCCACAACAGGTTAACAACACTTGCTAATTGCAAGGTTATAGCTTAGTGTTGTCCGAAATGAAAAAGATGCACCGTTACTAGCATGGCCTCCTGGTAAAAATCTTTGAAACAGATTCACAAAATATATATTTCGATTTTTTACACTTTTCGCTCTAATTGTTATTTTATAGTACATTTTGTTATAGTGATTGCTCAATATTATGATGCTGACATAACTATTTAATTCTGGAAGATATAATGCATTTTTATGGTTGCACTTCATCCTTTTTTCAAGTATTTGTGTAATAGTTGATCACAGCGAAACAAACTGATTTCTTTGTAAGACGAGATCTTAAGAGATAACAGAGGAAGTGTAGCTTGTGATTCTTGTGGGACGCTCTGCCTGCAATATGGATGGCGGAATCCTCAGAGGAGAAATATCACTTGAAGGGAAAATGTTATTTTTGTTTTCAGCGAGCCCTGATGTACTTGTAATTACCTGTCGGGGGACCTGTCATTAGTCCTCTTTGTATTGTGTTTGCCATGCCGTTGAAGAGTCTGGAAAGTCCAAATTTGCGGTCTGCTACTCTGGTTCTGTCTCTTGTGACGTGAAGTGATACGACGTGTCGCAATGACCCAATTCAACATCATGATTGATAATGATCCTTTTCAGCTTTCGGCTTTGTTAACCTGACCTAAACTAAATAATGATGGCCCGGATTCAGATACATTATCGTATCTATCGGCGGGCGTAGCGTATCTCAGATACACTACGCCGCCGTAACTTAGGGCGCAAGTTCCGTATTCAGAAAGAACTTGCGACCTAAGTTACGGCGGCGTAGTGTAAATGTGTCGGCGTAAGCCCGCCTAATTCAAATGTGGAGGATGTGGGCGTGTTTTATTTAAAATACTTGTGACCCCACGTAATTGAAATTTCTTACGAACGGCGCATGCGCCGTCCGTGAACGTTTCCAAGGGCACATGCTCCAAATTACGCTGCAAACTGTCAATGCTTTCGACGTGAACGTAACTTACGTACAGCCCTATTCGCGAACGACTTACGCAAACGACGTAAAATACGACGCTGTTCGTACGTTTCCGACGTCCATACCTAACATAACTTACCCCTGCTTTATGAGGGGTAACTTTATGCCGGAAAAAGACTTACGTAAACGACGTAAAAAAATGCGCCGGGCGTACGTACGTTTGTGAATCGGCGTATCTACCTAATTTGCATATTCCTCGCGTAAATCTACGGAAGCGCCACCTAGCAGCCAGCGTAAATATGCAACTATGATACGACGGCGTAAGAGGCTTACGCCAGTCGGATCTTACCAAAATTCCGGCGTATCTTGTTTTCTGAATACAGAAAAAAGATACGCCGGCGCATCCTAGAAGTTACGCGGCGTATAAATAGATACGCCGGCGTAACTTCGTTCTGAATCCAGGCCGATCTGTGTCCAAAATGGATCTATGATGTAACTCTACCGTATTTTGTTTTCAAAAATATTGCAACAGTTTCTGTGAACAAAAACAATTATTTGTTTTCTAATTTGAGATGCAATGGGAGATATATCTGCTCCCTCCAATGTGAGTAGTGAAGGGTATCGTAGTCCAGGGAGGAGGAAGAGTCTTGAAGAAGTCATCAATGGAATCTGCAATATCGCTTTAATTGATCAAAATATAATCCATTATTTGAGTATGTGGGTAAGTATGTGTCTGTGGGGAGGGTGGAGACACCTACTTTATTGTGGGAAGAGCAGAGACTTGTACTTTATCATTCTCATTCACACGCGTGTACTTATCCATCCACGTACAGAGAGCCACATTGAACCGCCCAGGAGTGGTCGGGCTTGGTGCAGCATAGTGTGGCGGGCAGTGAACAGTCCAAATTTGGTAAAAGTAATATATTGTAGAAAGATTCAGCTAGTACAAACAGGCCAGGCGGGAAGGCACACCTGTCTGGAACCACTTACAAACAATAAAAGCAGTAGAACTGCAGTCTGAAGACTTAAACAATGGCAAAAGCGTCTGCCATGAGGAGCGAAATGGGGCCCGACTGGTTCACACCCAAAGGGAAGGCTTCCTGGTAGAGGTAGACGTTGTCCCTGCAATCTCACTACTCCTCTGGAACCTTTCCCTATCTCTAAGGACTGTCCCTGACAGACAGGGAACCTGTCCATACACTAGAGCGTGCCAAGCCCAGAAGCTGGAGTCTGAAGTACACTCTGCCTGACCAACGCAGGCTACTAGAGTTACATCGGGCACCAGCATACAATCAGATTGCGGCTCCTCTGTGACTAAGGAAATCACAAGTTCCTCTCAACTCTCTCCCTCATTTGCATTGCCACTGCAGTCAAGTGCCACCTGCAGTGGAGAATACAGACTGCACCTGCCTACACGAGAAGATCTGTGCAGCTTCACTCATTTGAATAGGCTGACTGTATGTGGTTGCATGAACCACTTTCACCTCCCACGTGGATAAACATGGCCCTCTGCATGGGTCTACTGATCAGTGTGGTCCTTTGAAAGTGTCCTCAGCACAGTTTCTTAGCGGCTAGCACTCCCACTTTGCAACACTGGGGTTCTTTGGTTTGTAAGCTCCATGAGGGAAGGGATTGATGTGAATGTATCTTGGTGCATTGTTGGCACTATATAAATAAATGTACTGTTCTTCAGATTAAAAAAAAAAATTGTTGCAATTATTTGCACTTTTAGGGTTGCAACAATTTCGACACATCAATATATAACAGATACTTTACTACAACATGTATTATACATGAATAATAAAAAAGATTTTCTGTTATACATCTATGAAGGATGTCGTGCCTGAGTGACCTCCCACCAGTCTCCACTTTTGATTTATTGTTCTCCAATTTAAAAGAGAACGGTTTATATTTTAACCCCTTCCCTCCACCACCCCGGCTCTGTAAAATAATCGAAATACCAGGAGGCAGGCATTGAGATCATGGGACCGATGTGATTGGCTGTCAGAGCGGTCACATGATTGAAAAACTACCAATCACAAGTATGAATCAGGGCTTTCAGTGACATCTTAGTTATTGTGCTAGGAACGCACAATGAGCTCGCTCTAAGCACAGAAAGCCGTTCCCTATGGACGCATACTGTATATGCGGGCGCTCGCGTTAAAGCCCACCCACCCAGAGGCTGCTTACATGTGTACAGCCAGCGGAAACAGGTTTGGAATATTTACCGGGAGCAGAGGAAGGGTCCTTTCACACGGGCTTGTTTGCCCGCTGGACTCCGCTTGCTCAGCAAGGGATCGATCTGCTGATTCCTGCTGAGCAGGTGGATGACAGGTCCGTCTCCGCTCACTGTGCAGAGACAGACCTGTTAGAGCCCTGCTGCCCTCTATGGAAGATCAGCTGAAAACTGACCGCCTGTCCATTTTCATCTGATCCCATCTGATACTATCCACTAGATAGGTGGAAAATAGGGTCACCATTCATCTGGATTTCACGGACAACACAGGATCAGATTGGAGAGCAGCGGACATGTCCCTGCTGACATCCGCCACTCTATAGGAGTTAATGCAGGCTCTGATCAGGTCCGCCTGAAAAACTGACAAGTGGACCTGATCAGAAAGCCTGTGTTATAGGGGCCAAAGTGGTCTGTTAGCAATCTTGTCACTGATGGCCATGCTTGTCTGACATCAGCCTAAAGCTGGCCATATTGAACTCCATCTACGCTGGGACATTGTATTATGACAGTAAGACCCGATGCTGTCAGAATACACTGATCAGCCGCTGCAGACGCTAATCTAAAGACAATCGCCATTTTATTCTCTAGGATCTCTTCTAAAACAAATATTTAACATTTTTGAGGGTTCTAAGTGATTTTCTAGCAAAAAAATTATTAAAATGTTCGTTTGAGAGTAACTTGTTTGAGAGCGTTTTGCAAGACAAGCAACATTTTTTAATACATTTTGACTTGATATACAAGCGATGTCTTGATATACAAGTAGCATCATGTCACAACTGAGTATAAGAGAGAAGAGAGGTGCCTTTAAGTGTAGCAATATGGTTACATTTATTGAAGGTACAACATTTAGCAACATATTGCTACACTTAAAGGGTCACTAAAGAAAATCTTTTTTTTAGCTAAATAGCTTCCTTTACCTTACTGCAGTCCTGGTTTCATGTCCTCATTGTTCGTTTTTGCTTTGATGTTGCTGTAATTCCTCTCTGTTCTGGACACTTTTTGGTTGTCTGTTTCCTGATCACCACAGTACTGGGAGATTTCTCACTGTGGTGACTAATCAAGGAGGTGTGATTACTGTGTGTCAACACCAATCCAGTTTCGTTTTACAAAGCATCACTGCCCTCTATCGGCTCTTTGTCTCTGTACATCAGAGAACCAGGAAACAACATGCAAAAACAAAACTAAACTGCAGGTACATTATATGATTGGTTTTTATCTATTTTTAATCATTTTTAAAAGAAATAAGTTAACTATTATGTCTCTATACCCTGTAAACAGTCATTTCAGCAAAAAAAAAAACATTTTCCTTTAGTGACCCCTTAAACTGAATACACAATATACAATTTTCTGTAGATTTTTTCCATCAGATTTACCATAACCATATAATATGAGGTCAAAGTGGCCGGACGTCGGCGGTAAAACGCTGCTGTTTTTAGTGGCGCTTTACCGTCGTTTTTGCGGTGCTTTTAAGCTGCTAGCGGGGCACTTTTAGCCCCTCCTTGCTGATAAAAAAGGGTTAAAAGTGGTTGTAACGGCCCTTTGCCGGCGGTTCGGTTGCGCTGCCCATTGATTTCAATGGGCAGGGGCCGCTTTAGGAGCGGTGAGTTTACCGCTCCTAATGCACTCCAAAGAAGCTGCTAGCAGGACTTTTTCTGACGACTTTTTCTGACGCCCTGCCAACACACTCCAGTGTGAAAGCCCTCATGCTATCACACTGGAGTGAATGGAGACGCTGTTTCAGGGCGCTTTGCAGGCACTATTTTAAGCGCTATGGCGCCTGCAAAGTGCCTCAGTGTATAAGGGGTCTAATGCCGCATACCTACGATTGGAAATTTCCGACAACAAAACCATGGATTTTTTTTCCGACAGAATGTTGGCTCAAACGTGTGTTGCATACACACAGTAACACAAATGTTGTCGGGGACGCGGTCACCTACAACACTACAACGAGCCGAGAAAAATGAACTTCAATGATTCTGAGCATGCGTAGGATTTTTGTGCATCGGAATTGCATACAGACAATCGGAATTTCCGACAAGAACTTTTGCCATCGGAAAATTTGAGAAACAGCTCTCAAATTTTTGCTGTCGGAAATTCTGACAGAAAATGTCCGATGGGGCCTACACGTGGTTGGAATTTCCGACCAAAAGCTCACATTTCTTATCGGAAATTCAGACCGTGTGTACGCTGCATTAGAGTTTCAATTTGTATGCAATCAGGCAGGCCTTGCACCAAATGGTTTTGGTAAATCTAAAGGAAATCTGACAACAAAAGTTGTATAGTGGGTATAGGGTCTTAGAGAGGGGCCTCTCTTTTCTTTTATACATTGTAGCTCCTGCTAGATTTTGCTTCTATTCTTCTTGTGTAGGCTTCCATTTTTGGATGGATATTTTATAGTTATACAATCTGGTCACATTGCCAGGGCTTTTTTTCAGGGGGAACTTGGGGGAACTCAGTTCCACCACCTCTGGCTCAGAAACTTTGGTGCCTGCTCACCACAATCACTTGTAAACACAGAAGTCAGATTTCTGTGATTAGCTTTGTAACCCCCTATACTCTGCACTCTGTATGTAATGCAATTCTGGTATTTAACCACTTCCAGACCTGCGCACGACGATATACGTCCTCTTTTTAAAGATGGATATCTCGGTAACGGCAGCAGCTGCTGCCACAACCGAGGTATCCATCTTTAGTGTGAGCGGTCCTGTACACGATAGCGGCGGTCTTCGCGGTGGATTCGCCGCGAGATCGCCGTTATCGGTGGCGGGAGAGGGCCCCCCCCTCCCGCCGCTCTCCCGCGCCCTCCGCCGCTTACCGGAGCCGTCAGTAGCTGCGGAGGAGATCGGGTGTGCTCGGCTGCTGACTGGGGACGCGACTGAAGGAAAAATCTCCTTCACCTGTCCCCATAGCTCTGCTGGGCGGAAGTGACGTCAAAACGTCAGTCCCGCCCAGCCTCATAAAGAAACATTTATTTTTTTTGTCATTTGAAAAAATGACAGTTTCAATTTTTTTTTTTCTTGCATTTTAGTCTAAATATGAGATGTGAGGTCTTTTTGACCCCAGATCTCATATTTAAGAGGACCTGTCATGCTTTTTTCAATTACAAGGGATGTTTACATTCCTTATAATAGGAATAAAAGTGATCAAAAAAAATTGTTTTCAGTGTAAAAAGTAATAAAATAAATAAGAAAACAAAAAAAAATGTTTTTTTAAAGCGCCCCGTCCCGACGAGCTCGCGCGCAGAAGCGAACGCATACGCGAGTAGCGCCTGCATATGAAAATGGTGTTCAAATCACACAAGTGAGGTATCACCGCGATCGTTAGAGCGAGAGCAATAATTCTAGCCCTAGACCTACTCTGTAACTCAAAAAATGCAACCTATAGAATTTTTTAAACGTCGCCTATCAAGATTTTTAAGGGTAAAAGTTTGACGCCATGCCACGAGCGGGCGCAATTTTTAAGCGTGACATGTTGGGTATCATTTTACTCGGCGTAACATTATCTTTCACAATATATAAAAAAATTGGGACGTTGGTGGCAGCGATGCCCTCACTCCTCAAAGATTCACGGCATACCATTAATATTTTGTCTAGCCTTAAACCATCTCCCAATGTATGGCTCGTCACTGCGGACGTTACATCATTATATACCATAATTCCGCATGACCTAGGATTATTCGCTGTGGAGTATTATCTGTGGCGAGATTCGGGCCTGTTTGACGAACAAATTTGTTTTATTTTGGATTTACTCCATTTTGCAGCCTCTCGCAATTATTTTTGGTTCCAGAACCAGTTTTACCGCCAGGATAGAGGTGTGGCGATGGGGGCTAAATATGCCCCCAGTTTGGCCAACCTCTTCATGGCTCTATGGGAGGAGGATGTCGTCTATGTTAGCCAGACACCACAGCTTAAGCTGTGGAAGAGGTACATCGACGACATCCTCCTCCTGTGGGAGGGATCCCTTGAAGATCTACAAGCCTATATGGAGCTGTTAAATAACAACTCTAGGGGCATTCACTTAGACTATGAGGCAAGCCAGTCTAGTATTAGCTTTTTAGATTTGAAGATTTCTATCATGGGCGACAAATTTGTTACATCCACTCATTTTAAAAAAACGGACCGTAACTCATACATCCCAGTCGACAGCTGTCATCACAAGTCCTGGCTACAGTCTGTACCCAAGAGTCAATATCTGAGAATCAGACGGAACTGTACTAATCAGCAGGAGTTCCTACAACAGAGTGAACTCCTGACTGAAAGGTTTTTGGAAAAGGGATACTCATTGGGCCCTCTTATGGCCACTTTGGATGAGGTAAAGATTATTGATAGAGAAACTCTTCTTATCACAAAACCCCCCAAAGAAAAGAACTTATCCTTGGTTCCATTTCTGACTACTTTTTCAACTCAACATCATAGTGTCAAGAAATTAGTCAGAAAACACTGGCACATTTTACAAAATGATCCTATACTTGGTCCTGTTTTACCCCCCGCACCACAAGTTATCTTTAGAGGTGTTTCAGCTTTGAGACACAGACTGGCCCCTAATGTCATAGAACCACCTCCATCGAGGATGACATTTTTGGATTCCTTCACAGGGTTTTATCAATGTAGGAATTGCCGGGTGTGCTCCTTTAATGGGTGCACACATAGACGAACCCATGTCTTTTCTTCCACTTCTACCTCAGAGGAACATAAGATCAAACCATTTATAACCTGTTCCACTGTAGGGGTAGTGTACCTGCTCCAATGCCCATGTGGGTTACAATATATTGGCAGAACGAAAAGACCTCTTTCAGTCAGGCTCAATGAGCATATTACGAACATCTTAAGTGGATTTACCAACCATTCAGTGTCTAAACACTATTTATTATCACATAACAAAGACCCCTCCAAAACAGTTTTTTTGGGGATCGACAAGTATACCCCACACTGGCGAGGAGGATCTTTGGTTAGAAGTATTTCTAGACTTGAAATGGGTTGGATCCATAAGGTCAAATGCTATACTCCCCACGGATTAAATGTGGAGGTAGATGTTAACGCATTTATCAATAATGCTTAACTAATTTTTATTTACTAATTTTTATTATTTATTTTTAATTATCAATTTTTAATTTTCCTATATATGAAGATATCTGACCTTATTGTATGTCAATTTGAATTTGAGTCCTTTATAGGCTATAATTGCTATATGATAACTTGAGTCGAGCCCGCCATAGGCTGTATTTTGTGTGGATCCTCAATGGGGCGAGCTCCACTATCTATAGGCAATTTTAAGTATATATGCCTTGTTTTTCTCTCTTTTCCCTTTATGGGTATATGTGGGTTGAAGAGGGTCATCCACTAACAACCATGGTATATGTGCTAGTGGTGTCATCTAATGACTCCTCATTTTTGTTAATATCTCACTACTAATACAAATTTATTATATATTATTTTATTATTTTCATGTTCCGGCCCTTTAAGGGAGTTCAGGTACTGTACAATTAGGTTTTATTATATCCAGCCAGTTGGCTGTTTTATCAATTTACGTATAGAGGGGTCGATTCTTCCCTCTTAAATATTTGGCATCATATCACAATATTCTATGATAAGAATTTCGGGGGCCCCATTCCTTTATGTGTGGCAAATGACACCCTGTCTTGGACCATAGTGGTTGGCTCGAGTCGAGAGGGTATATAGCCCTGATCTTTTTTAGATTTTTTTAGATTTTATTATCATGTTAACATCATCTTACCATTTCGTTATTGGGTTTATTATTTATATGCTAATTTGTGATATGATTTTATGTGCTGCCTCGATGCTGTAATGATCATCATGCGGCGTCTATGTAGTATTTGCCTTGTTATATGTTGCGGCTTCCGCGATTGGTTGCTTCCTGTCGCGTGTTAGCCGGGACCGTATCCATATCGAGGCTTGGTTTTTGTATTGTGTATATAAGCGCGACACGTCATTGCGTCGCCCGTTCCCCAGACGACGTCACATACTGACGAAACGTACGTCGGGAGGAGGAGACGCTTTGACGTGCTGCGTCTAGGTCCAGAGGACGGGCGTTCGTAGTAGCCGGCCGGCTCGAAATTACATGCTGTTTTTACCTGTTTTTATGTAAGTGATATCTACCATATTAAATTGTTTCCCTACGGTACATCACTATGTGGAATTCCTCTTTTTTATGGTGACTTACTTGGCCATACTGTACGAGGGAGTCGCTTGCTTTTGGTTGATACTTTCTGAAGTTAACCCCTAAAGGCCCTGGCTGGGTTTGGCCACAAGCTCCATATTTTCATTTGTCTGGTAAGAGTCCCCCTTATTCGGTGATTCCTTTTGGTGGAGGCTTTCCCTTGGTGTGCCTATATTCGTGATACCTACGGTACATCACTATTTGTTGCCTGCATATTTATTTTCATGTTCTTCGGATTCCGGATCTATCCATCTACATTGGAGGAATATCATCCGGACTTCCATTAAAGACCCTAGCTGGGGAGTTCAGCTGCAAGCTTTCTTTGCTTGCCCTTCTGGTAAGCTCATAGACATTTACCCATTTATTGCACCGGTGGAGGATTTTTTGTGTGTTCAGTCACGGGCACAACTTCATTCAACAATCTATTCACAATTTATTCACTTATGAACTTTTTATTATATACTGTATCATTTATGATTTTTTGCATATGGACACTATCTAATTATATCAACTATATTGATATTCCTCATTCACTCTTGGTTAGCGCAACTTATCTGTTTTGTACCAAATTTATTGTTGTCTTATTTTTTAATTCAAAAAAGTGAATTTTTTCCAAAAAAAGTGCGCTTGTAAGACCGCTGCGCAAATACGGTGTAAAAAAAAGTATTGCAATGACCACTATTTTATTCTCTAGGGTGTTAGAAAAAAATATATATAATGTTTGGGTGTTTTAAGTAATTTTCTAGCAGAAAAAAATGTTTTAGTCTTGCAAACACCAAATCTGAAAAACACCTAAAGTCTGGAAGTGGTTAATGCCCCTTTAAGACCCTTCTACTGTTCGTGAAATCTGAACGGGTCGTGGTTGAGTTCCTGCACCCATTTTCTGAGAAAAAAAGCCCTGCACATTGCTAAAATGTTTTTATTTGGACTATAAACCGAAGGACCTATGAATAAATGGTTGTGGAACGAATCATTTGAGTTTCCATTATTTCTTATGGAGAAATTTGCTTTGATATAAAAGTGCTTTGGATTACAAGCATGCTTCCGGAACGAATTATGCTCGCAATCCAAGGTTTTACTGTACTGATTTTAACTTGTTAGCGACAAGTGTCAGAAAAAGGCGTAGGCATGAAGAGGTTAAACACATGGACTTGAAGGATTCACCTGCAGGGAATGTTTGGTCAATGTTGGGTTCACTGCTTTAGAAAATTAACCCATAGTGTTCCCTCTTCTCCAATAGGTCATCTTAGGATAAAAAATGGGACATCTGCTAAATTCTCCATGGCTCATGCACTATGCTGCTCTGATTGGGGTTTAATAGATCTTAATTACCTATCAATCATCATTATGTGTAGTACACATCCAGTCTCCACTCACCTATAAGGATGATATGATTACCTCCACCCCCTGTGAAGTGTACAGGTGTCTCACTGCTCTGCTACTTCCACTGCTCATATATCTCTTCAGATTGCGCATTTAAAAATAGCTTCCTCCTCTCCTCTTTCTTCCTACAGATCTGACTTCTCTCCTTTACAAAATAAGATCTTCTATATTTCAAGGTTAATTGTACATGGGTGAAACAGTCAGAAAGCTTCCATTCTGCTGTCAATCAAAGCCGGCTTGTTCTGCTGAAGCTGTGCAGTCTTCGTCTTTTTCTTCCTCCTGCATATCACAGAAGAAGCGGTTATAGATCCATGTTCATTAAATGCAACGGGAGGGAGCCTGGGGATGGGAGAAATGAATGAAACCTATTATGATTTTCAAATTTTCCTCTACACATGCTTAATGAAATGAATTAGTCTAATCTGTAGGAGATCATTACAATCCATTATCTGATACTGAATGACAGTACAAGAACGTGTATTATTAAACAATAATACATTTAAATACGTTGTTGAATGCAAGGCTATGTTAAACTAAATTCCTTATGTGCTCAGACTATGCACAGTAAAGTATTTACATATATCGATCGAACAATGTACAATGAAGGACTCAGGCCCCGTACACACGTCCGAGAAACTCGACGAGCAAAACACATCGTTTTGCTCGTCGAGTTCCTTGTGAAGCCGCCGAGGATCTCGGTGAGCCAAGTTTCCTCATTGACTAACGAGGAAATAGAGAACATGTTCTCTATTTGGCCCGACGAGATCCTCGTCGGTTTCCTCGGCCAAAAGTGTACACACGACCGGGTTTCTCGGCAGAATACGGCTCCGATCAAGTTTCTGGCTGAATTCTGCCGAGAAACTCGGTCATGTGTACGGGGCCTCATTCTCACCAGATGCATCAGGTTTATGTCTGTCACTATTTCCACACAGCCCCAATGGCATAAACGAGGCAAAATGCATTGTGTACAACAGGGCTCAAAATTTCAAGTCCTGAGCTACTCGCCACCAGTTGACATAACCAATCCCTACCCTGCACCACCCCTAATTCCGCCTCTAAACACACCCTCATAAATTATCTCATAAAAATGACAATTACATGTTTTATGCAGAATTAAGTTACAAACTTTATCAGTGCAGCCACACCGGTGCCCACCATTGTGGCCTCTGCTCACTGTGCCCACCATTGCGGCCTCTCCTCACTGTGCCCACCATTGCGGCCTCTCCTCCCTGTGCCCACCATTGCGGCCTCTCCTCACTGTGCCCACCATTGTAGCCTCTGCTCACTGTGCCCACCATTGTAGCCTCTGCTCACTGTGCCCAAAATTGTAGCCTCTGCTCACTGTGCACACCATTGTAGCTTCTGCTCACTGTGCCCACCGTTGTAGCCTTTACTCACTGTGCCCACCATTGTAGCCTCTGCTCACTGTGCCCAAAATTGTAGCCTCTGCTCACTGTGCACACCATTGTAGCTTCTGCTCACTGTGCCCACCGTTGTAGCCTTTACTCACTGTGCCCACCATTGTAGCCTCTGCTCACCTGTGCAGAGGATCGCCCCAGGGGAAGAGATCACGGAGGAAGGTGAAATTGTAAAGAGCGTGGAAATAAGATCGCCTTAATGACATTTGACTATAATGTGCCAGCGCCTTGTTTGACTCCTAATGTTACCAGGGGAAGAGAAAAGCCGCGGTATTACAGAGCTTTTAGCCCACTGTTACAGCTGACTTTACATTGCAATTGCCACCGCTCCGATCGTGGTTTCATACAGCCCCGCCTCCTGACCCAGTGCCTGTATCAGATTGACAGAATGCCAGTCAAATACTGGGACGTGTTCTGTCTATCTGATACAAGCGCGGGGTCAGGAGGCGGGGCTGCGTGTAACCACGAGCGGAGCGGTGGCAATTGCAATGTAATGCTTTACACATATACGTGGTTGCATTTATATGTGTACACTTTTTCTTTAAATTGCAATGTAAAGTCAGCTGTAACAGCGGGCTATCAGCTCTGTAATCCCGCAGATTTTCTCTTCCCCGGGTGATCGATGGGAGAATGGCTCCCGATCAATCCCTGCATGCCGGCGGTACCCACGCTCCCCCCCCCCCTACTCCCAGACCCTCGCCAGAAACAATTCTTCACTCGCAAAATGCGAGTAGGTGAGTGGAAAATTTGAGGGCTGGGGTACAACACAGCAACATTACATGCAGGTTGTGATGTGAACCAATGCACTGCAATGTTGCTGCAGTGAAAAGAATTTGTGACATTTCAATAAAGTTCTGGAATAAAAAAGGAAACCTTGCCATGTGTCAGGATCGGCACACCAGCAGCAGTGCATTCTTAGGGTTGTTGTCCTGCTGGAAGGTGAACCTCTACCCCAGTCTCAAGTCTTTTGCAGACTTTAACAGGTTCTCTTCTAAGATTGCCCTGTATTTGGCTCCATCCATCTTCCCATCAACTCTAAACCACCTTTTGCTGCAATTACAGCTGCAAGTCTGTTTGGTTATGTCTCTACCAGCTTTTCACATCTAGAGACTAGAGAGTGACATTTTTGCGCATACTAATTTGCAAAATGGCTCAAGCTCTGTCAGATTGGATGGAGAGCAGTAATTTTCAAGTCTTGCCACAGATTTCCAATTGGATTTAGGTCTGGACATTGGGCCATTCTAACACACGTGAATATGATTTGATCGAAACCATTCCATTGTAGCTCTGGCTGTATCTTTAGAGTCATTGTCCTGCTGGAAAGTGAACCTCCATCCCAGTCTCAAGTCTTTTGCAGACTCTAACAGGTTTTCTTCTAAGATTTCCCTGTATTTGGCGCAATCCATCTTCCCATCCCTGCTGAAGAAAAGCATCCCCACAATATGATGCTGCCACCACCATGTTTCACAGTGGGGATGGTGTGTTAAGAGTGATGTTCAGTGTTAGTTTTCTGCCACACATATCATTTTGTTTTTAGGCCAAAAAGTTCAATTTTGATCTCATCTGACCAGAGCACCTTCTTCCACATGTTTGCTGTGTCCCC
Organism: Rana temporaria; assembly: GCF_905171775.1. Taxonomy (NCBI): domain Eukaryota; kingdom Metazoa; phylum Chordata; class Amphibia; order Anura; family Ranidae; genus Rana; species Rana temporaria. The sequence goes on from NC_053490.1 coordinate 71,733,683, forward strand.
CACATGGCTTCTCGCAAACTGCAAATGGGAGTTCTTATGGTTTTCTCTCCACAAAGGCTTTCTTCTTGCCACTCTTCCACAAAGGCCAGATTTGTAGAGTGCACAACTAATAGTTGTCCTGTAGACAGATTCTCCCACCTGAGCTGTGGATCTCTGCAGCTCCTTCAGAGTTACCTCTTGGCTGCTTCTCTGATTAATGCTCTCCTTGCCCGATCTGTCAGTTTAGGGTATACAGTGCCTTGAAAAATATTCATACCCCTTGAAATTTTCCACATTTTGTCATGTTACAATCAAAAACGTAAATGTATTTTATTGGGATTTTATGTTATAGACCAAGACCAAGTGTCACATAATTGTGAAGTGGAAGGAAAATGATAAATGTTTTTCCAAATTTTTTACAAATAAATTTGTGAAAAGTGTGGCGTGCATTTGTATTCAGCCAGTCAATACTTTGTAGAACCACCTTTTGCTGCAATAACAGCCTTTTTTGGGGTATGTCTCTACCAGCTTTGCACATCTAGAGAGTGAAATTTTTGCGTGTTCTAATTTTCAAAATAGCTCAAGCTCTGTCAGATTGGATGGAGAGCATCTGAGAGCCTTGCCACAGATTCTCAATTGGATTTAGGTCTGGACTTTGACTGGACCATTCTAACATATGAATATGATTTGATCTAAACCATTCCATTGTTTTTTTTTGTTTGTTTTTTTTTTTTTTTTATCAAATATTCTTTATTTTCCTTTTCACATAATAAAACCATACAGCCATTTTCCTTTTATGTGCAGCAATACATATATCAAAAATAAAAAAAATCCACATTTCGCATTGGGTCTTTTACCAAACAGGAAAATCCTTTGAGGTGTATAATATGCTCTGTGTATTAAATAAAGGTGGGATACCATTTGAGAAGGGGATACTCTGGCTCCTGCTTCTAATATACTATTCCATTGTTCCTGTGACAGTGGACCCACATTCTTTTCCCATTTCTCCTTGTTTTTAATATCTGATCCTTCACCCTGTTCCACCCCCTCTATACTCCTAAACATGTCTGAAATCAACCCACTGGATGTTTCTGCATTTACTAGTTTGCGGCAGCCATTCCATTGAAGCTTTGTCTGTATGTTTAGGGTCATTGTCCTGCTGGAAGGTGAACCTCTGCCCCAGTCTCAAGTCTTTTGCAGACTTTTACAGGTTTTCGTCTAAGATTGCCCTTCTTTTCTGGCTTTTATTCAACAATTCTTCTTGCCCCTCTTCCATAAAGGACAGATTTGTGAAGTGCACGACTAATAGTTGTCCTGTGGACAGATTCTCCTATCTGAGCTGTGGATCTCTGCGGCTCCTCCAGAGTTACCATGGGCATCTTGGCTGCTTCTCTGAGTAATGCTCTCCTTGCCGGCCTGTCATTTTAGGTGGACGGCCATGTCTTGGTAGGTTTGCAGTTGTGCCATAATGTTTCCATTTTTGGATGATGGATTTAACAGTGCTCCGTGAGATATTCAAAGCTTGTGATATTTTTTTAATAACATAACCCTGCTTTAAACTTCTCCACAACTTTATCCCTGTCCTGTCTAGTGTGTTCCTTGGCCCTCATGATGCTATTTGTTCACAAAGGTTCTCTAACAAACCACTGAGGGCTTCACAGAACAGCTGTATTTATATTGAGATTCAATTACACACAGGTGGTATCTATTTACTAATTAGGTGACTTCTGAAGTCAATTTCGTTCCACTAGATTTTAGTTAGTGGCATCAGAGTAAAGGGGGCTGAATACAAATGCACACCACACTTTTCACTTATTTATTTGAAAACAAATTGGAAAACCATTTATCATTTTCCTTCCACTTCACAATTATGTGTCACTTTGTGTTGGTCTATAACATAAAATCCCAATAAAATACATTTACATTTTTGGTTGTAACATGAAAAAATGTTTAACACTTCAAGGGGTATGAATACTTTTTCAAGGCACTGCAACCTTCTCAGCACATATGCATATCCAACACCTGATTAGCTGCTAGTACTTCCCATCCCTTTCCTGGTCTGCATCAGTACAGGGATAACAATAAATTACAGTAGATTATTCTAAAAATGAAATGTATTGATATTTGAATTCTTAACTTTATTAATTTATGTATTTTTTCTATCTGCCTGAACTTCAACTGTAAGGCCCCATACACACGATAGAATCCATCCGCAGATAAATCCCAGCAAATGGGTTTCTGCGGATAGATCCTATGGTGTGTACACGCCAGCGGATCTGTTTCCGCGGAGAAATCTCCTCTGGGATGGATTCCAGCAGATCGGATATTTGCTGACATGCACAACAAATCCATCTGCTGGAATCCATTCCAACGGATGGATCCGCTCGTCTGTACAGACTTACCGGATCCATCCGTCCAAAGGGATTCCCCGCACGCGTCGTAATGATTTGACGCATGCGTGGAATTCCTTATATGACAGCGTCGCACCGTCGCCGCGTCATAATCGCGGCGACGGCGCGACACGTCATCGCCAGAGGATTTCCGCGCAGATTTCAATGCGATGGTGTGTACACTCCATCGCATAGAAATCTGCGGAAATCTTTGAGAGGATTTATCCGTGGAAACGGTCCGCTGGACCGTATCCGCGGATAAATTCTCTCGTGTGTATGGGGCCTTAAATCTAAGGCTACCTATGAACGTCAGGTTAGCGCCAACCAGCTTGGTAATGGAGATGGGGGAGAAGAAGAGCATCAACTTTAAGCTATAATGATTGCAGAAATGACTATTTAATAGCCCATAATTATTACTTGGTAATAAAACTGGCTAATATAATAGCCATTGTCGTTTCTGCATGGATCTATAGATTTTCCCTCGTATTAGTTAAAAGTGACCTTCCCGAGGACTGAACCAGTTGAAAGAGCAAAAATCAATCAGGCCATGCATTCAGCTGATATAATGTTATGTAATGACACTATTCTCTAGAGATGGATCCCCGGACCCATAAATTGTTTATAAAATTCTATCCCATGTTCCAATTAATTGGAAGTTGGAAGCGGTGTAATGCAATATCTAATGGCCATTCGAAATGGCAAATAAAAAGCATATTGAAAGCAATTTATATACAATTGCTCATTATTTCCTTTTTAATTTCCTGCCTGTCCTGGTGTCAAATAGATCATTTGAGCAAGCAGGGCAATGTAGAGATTGAAGATTGAATATATTTCTATGTATTTAATAATGTTCGGAATCTAATTCTACACAAATGGCTTCTGGCTCTAGGGGAAAGTCTTATGCCGCGTACACACGATCAGTCCATCCGATGAGAACAGACCGATGGACCGTTTTCATCGGTTAACCGATGAAGCTGACTGATGGTCCGTCGCGCCTACACACCGTCGGTTAAAAAAACGATCGTGTCAGAACGCGGTGACGTAGAACACAATGACGTGCTGAAAAAAACGAAGTTCAATGCTTCCAAGCATGCGTCTACTTGATTCTGAGCATGCGTGGATTTTTAACCGATGGTCGTGCCTAACGATCGGTTTTGTTCTATCGGTTAGGAATCCATCGGTTAAATTTAAAACCAGTTGGCTTTTTTTTAAATTACCGATGGCACCCACACACGATCGGTTTTGACCGATGAAAACGGTCCATCAGACCATTCTCATCAGTTTAACCGATCGTGTGTACGCGGCAATACTTTTGTTTTCCTTTATCCATTTACAGAATGTGACTCATATGTAAAAGAGAACTTTGTGTAAAAAAAAGTACATTCTGTAATAAATGTATGTATAATTAAAAAGCTTTTTACTTATTTGTGAGATTAGTTTTAGATATCCCGTTTAGAAAATAAAATAGTAGACTCATATAAATATATACTACTGGAACCACACAGCTAGGCACCAATATCCCTGCAACTTTAAACAAAAGAATATACTAGAAATAGTGCACTTTAAAATTGCCTAACAATATACATACACTAATAGGCACCACTATTAAAATTAAACAAATGTATTCACAAACTATTAAAAGTACAACACATTAGTGCAGGGGTCTCAAACTCAAATTACCTGAGGGCCACAAGACAAGTTTTCATATGCCATGGGGGGCCGCATGCAAACTTTCAAACTTCAAAAACAACAGTACTGGTGTCAGCGAACACATTATTACCACCAGCACTGGTGTCAGCGAGCGCATTATTACCACCAGCACTGGTGTCAGCGAGCGCATTATTACCACCAGCACTGGTGTAAGTCAGGGTTTGACAAATTTGCTTGGAATCTAGGAGCCAGCTAAAAAAGTTAGGAGCCAGAAAACGCACCCCGTCCCGATGAGCTTGCGCGCAGAAGCGAACACAAACGTGAGCAGCCCCGCATATGTAAACGGTGTTCAAACCACACATGTGAGGTATCGCCGCGATTGGTAGAGTGAGAGCAATAATTCTAGCTCCTCTGTAACTTAAAACATGCAACCTGTAGATTTTTTTAAACGTCGCCTATGAAGATTTTAAAGGGTAAAAAAGTTTGTCGGCATTCCACAAGCGGACACAATTTTGAAGCGTGACATGTTGGGTATGAATTTACTCGGCGTAACATTATCTTTCATAATATTAAAAAAAATGGGGATAACTTTACTGTTGTCTTATTTTTTAATTAAAAAAAGTGTAATTTTTTCCCAAAAAAGTGCGCTTGTAAGACCGTTGCGCAAATACGGCGTAACAGAAAGTATTGCAACGATCGCTATTTTATTCTCTAGGGTGTTAGGATAAAAAATATATATAATGTTTGGGGGTTCTAATTAGAGGGAAGAATATGGCAGTGAAAATAGTGTAAAATTACATTAGAATTGCTGTTTAACTTGTAATGCTTAACTTGTAATACCAACGGCCACCACCAGATGGCGCCAGCTCACATCTGGTGGTAATTACTTGTAATACCAACGGCTCACCACCAGATGGCACCAGCTCCCCTCACTTCCACCCTGCCTGCGGGCCATTTATAACTGGTCCGCGGGCCGCAAATGGCCCGCGGGCCGGTACTTTGAGACCACTGCATTAGTGCCACAAAACTTTGCTTATTTACAGACCAGGAAGTAAAATACTTCCACGCATGCGTCGAATCCATTCGACGCATGCAGGAGATTTCTGTCCGCTGGTTAGGTGTACTAACCAGCGGACATGTCGGACGGACGGGTTTCCAGCAGATAAGTTTTAAAGCATGCTTTAAAACTTTTGTCTGCTGGAAACCTGTCTGCTAGGCTGTACACACGGTCGGATCTGTCCGCTGAAACTGGTCTGCGGACCAGTTTCAGCAGACATGTTCGGTCGTGTGTACAAGGCCTTAGGCAAAACTTGACATGGGGCCCCACTCACACCCATGATGGCAAAAATAATTCAAGGACAAGAGCCTCTTCCCCACAACCATGGCAGGTGGTTGTGGGGGTATGCGGGCAGGGGGCTTATCGGAATCTGGAAGCCCCCTTTAACAAGGTGGCCCCCAGATCCTGCCCTTTAATACCTAAGGGGCGGGGTCCACCCGGTGATGTCACCTGCTGAACCCACCCCCTTGTGACATCATTGACTGAGGGCAATGAAGGGGTGGTATCACCGATATTCACTGGTTGCTAGGGATGCTGGCGGCCCCACTCCTGAGTCAGGGCTCTTAACGTTGCCTGAGCACAGGTACGTTAGGTCCCCTGTCCCTCAAAACTGGTAATGCATTGGGTAAGTTAGGCGGCCGCGAGGCCCCTGTGAGTGTGAGGCCTTAGGCGACCGCCTAATTTGCCTAATTAAAGAGCCGCCTCTGCTCAAAAGTTCTGTCACAACACATTTCTCAGGTTACAAATATCCCACAGTATATGTGAAATATGTTTAACAGTATATATCAGTGATGGCGAACCTTGGCACCCCAGATGTTTTGGAACTACATTTCCCATGATGCTCTTGCACTCTGCAGTGTAGCTGAGCATCATGGGAAATGTAGTTCCAAAACATCTGGGGTGCCAAGGTTCACCATCACTGGTATATATGTTCCCCCTGGTTAAGGCAGAGGCAGGAATTTTGCCATGCCTTCCCCAGGAAAACACATATACTATAAGACAGTTTATTGGATGGTGAAAGGTTATGATATGCAGCTATATAGCTTCTGTCCTCCACAAGGATCATGCACTGTCTATTGTGGGGCAATATAAGAGGGTTAGTAGAATGGTATAATTTCTATTATATTGATGGGATACTCCCTGAGACTCCTCCAAGTGTTTCACAATGCCTGAGGAACTGATATTTGGTCCCCACGAAATGCGTTGTGATTTAACTGTTGCAATCCCCCCTGCTACCAGCATCTAGGATCTTGAAGTCATCTGACATGACTATAACAAAGCATGTATATATTTTCCGAGTAGGGTGGGAAAGCCAACAGTATACTGTAAAACAAGTGTTTTTTAACCACATCCAGACCGCCAACCGTCATTATACGTGATGCGTTTGAAGAGGAATACCGTTGTTATGGTAGCTATGACAATATCTTTTTTTTTTTTATTGCATTTAAGTCCAAATATGAGATCTGAGGTCTTTTTGACCCCAGATCTCATATTTAAGAGGACCTGTCATGCTCTTTTCTATTACAAGGGATGTTTACATACTCCTGCCCCAGCATTCTCAATGTGAAAGCCAGAGAAAAAAATCTCCTGCAAGCAGCATTGTTGGAGTGGTGAGAGGAGCGGTGTGTATACCGCTCCTTCCCATCGGAAACAATGGGACACCGCGGTAATACTGCCTCTGCAGAGGCGCATTGCGGGCGGTATTATCCCTTTTTCGGCCGCTAGCAGGGGTTAATACCACACCGCTAGTGGCCGAATACCGCCGCAATTCCGACGGTATAGCGCCGCTAAAAATAGCAGCGCTATACCGCCACCACACCTCCCGCCCCAGTGTGAAAGGGGCCTTACTGAAGCAGTTGTGTATCATAAACAATTGCAATTTTTTAAACAAATACTTGTTTTCAGAAGTTTTTTTAGCCTATATTTATTACAGATTACAAAGGCCTGGAGAATGCCCAGGAAAAAAACAAGCCTACTTACCGACCAGTTTGCAGACAACCAATTAACCTGTCTAACAGTATGCGTTAAAAACAGGCCAGATTTGTGGAGTGCACGACTAAGGCCGGGTACTCACGACCAAACATGTATGGTGAAAGCGGTCCGTCGGACCGTTTCCACCATACATGTCTGCCAGAGGGCTTCTGTACGATGGTTGTACACACCATCGTACAGAAGTCCGCGCGTAAACAATACGCGGGGCGTGTCCGCGGTGTCGCCGCGACAATGACGCAGCGACGTGGGCGGCCCGCCTTTAAAATGCTTCCACGCATGCGTCGAAGTCATTCGACGCATGCGAGGGACGGCGGGCGCCTGGACATGTACGGTAGGTCTGTACTGACGACCGTACATGTCCGAGCGGGCAGAATTCCAGCGGACTGTTTTAAAACAAGTCCAGGAATATTTGTCTGCTGGGAAAAGGCCCGGCGGGCAAATGTTTGCTGGAATTCGGCCCGCTCGCGCCCACACACGACCAAACATGTCTGCTGAAACTGGCCTGCGGGCCAGTTTCAGCAGACATGTTTGCTCGTGAGTATGGGGCCTAATAGTTGTCCTGTGGACAGATTCTCCCACCTGAGATGTGGATCTCCGCAGCTCCTCCAAAGTTACCATGGGCTGCTTCTCTGATTAATGCTCTCCTTGCCTAGGCTGTCAGTTTAGGTCAGGGGTCTCCAAACTTTTTAATTCGAGGGCCACATTCTATGTTTTACACATATTCGCGGGCCGGAAAAATCATTTATAAATAAATCCACAGTAAAAGAGTAAAATAGAATTTGACTTACTGCTGACAGCAGGACTGGACGGTGCTCCTGTATCGTTTGCTGGCACCTAAACGCTGGAGCATCATGCAGTGGGGCTAAACTTCCAGTGTGCATGAGACTTTACATCTGTGTCCCCATCATGTTCCCCTTACATCCGTGTCCCCATCATGTTCCCCTTACATCCGTGTCCCCATCATTTTCCCCATACATCAGTGTCCCCATCATGTTTCCCTTACATCCGTGTCCCCATTATGTTTCCCATACATCAGTGTCCCCATCATGTTCCCCTTACATCCGTGTCCCCATTATGTTCCCCTTACATCCGTGTCCCCATCATGTTCCCCTTACATCCGTGTCCCCATCATGTTCCCCTTACATCCGTGTCCCCATCATATTCCCCTTACATCGGTGTCCCCATCATGTTCCCCAAACATCTGTGTCCCCATCATTTTTCCCATACATACGTGTCCCCATCGTTTTCCTCAAACATCTGTGTCCCCAAACATCTGTGTCCCCATCATGTTCCCCCTTACATCCGTGTCCCCAACATTTTCACTATACATCCGTGTCGCCGTAATTTTCCCCAAACATCTGTATCCCCATCATTTTCCCCAAACATCCGTGTCCCCATCATTCTCCCCATACATCCTTGTTCCCATATATCCGTGTCCCCATCATTTTGTGTTTCCATCATTCATCAGAGTCTCCCTGCATCCCCCATCAGCCCCCACCTCCCCCACATTTGTGTCGCTATCAGCCCCCCCCCCCCACACACACACGTTTGTGTCCCAATCAGTCCTCCCCCAGATGTCTGTGTCCCCATAAGAGCCATTAGCTCCGCCCCTTCGAATTTTTGTGTCCCCATCTAGAGCCATTCAACCCACCCCCCACACGTGTAACCATCACAGCCCCCCTCCTTGCACGTGTACTTGATTCATACCAGCGCATCTCAGACGTTACACTGACTGTGCAGACCTGCTGCACCTCCCGACTCCCACCCCCCTGGTATTACACACTGGTTAACAGCGAGGCAGGAGGCGGGAGCCAAGAGGTGGCAACAGGTCTGCATTAAAGCACCTCATTGGCTGCTAGGATGCCCGCGGTCCCAGCAGCCAACACAGAGAGACGCCGGGAGAGATTGCGGGACCTGCGCTGCATTGCCGGGGTGAATATGCAGCGTAGGTTCCACAGCTGACAGGAGGACTAAGGACTCCAGCTGCGGGTCGTAATAAATGGCCTGGCGGGCCGGATGTGGCCCGCGGGCCGTACTTTGGAGACCCCTGGTTTAGGTGAACGGCCATGTCTTGGTAGGTTTGCAGTTGTACCATAATCTTTCCATTTTCAGATGATGGATTGAACAGTGCTTTGTGTTGGTCTATCACATAAAGTTCCAATACAATACATTTACATCTTGGTTGTAACATGACACTCTATAGCCACCCGATCATTTTTACAGGGCACAGAAGGGCCCTGCATAACTATGGGGATTGGCTATCTGTTGTTGTCACCCAGAGACCTCTCCCCTTTGTAACGTCACTGCCCCATCATACCCTGGGCGGTAATTTCACAAGGGGCAGGGTCTCCAGGTGACGTCAATGGATGGCCATGCCACCATAGTTAGATAAGAACTGGCATAGCGGGCATAACTGCGGGAGCCATCGTCAGAGCCGGACCTGATTTTTTTATTTTGAGAAGGTTGGTGACAGTAGCAGAAGAAGATGACAATAACAGCGGCAGGGAGCGAAGACCAGAGGAAGAAGACATCAGGGAAGACAGGCGGAAGAAAACATCAGGAGAAGGGGAATACCAGAGAAAGAAGACTCAGAGCTACGACGAGGGACATTCTTCATTGAACAAAGGACTTGTAAAAAACCGTCTCTTTGTTTTTTGCAACACTACACATTTTTTGGGGGTGAAAGGGTAAGGGTACAATGTACCCCATACTTATTCACATGAGGGGCTGGGATCTGGGGGCCCTTGCCAGGGTTGTACGGAAGAGGCCCTTGTTCCCATCAAGATCGGGACAAGGTGCTTGGGGGTGGGGGGCGCTCGCCCCCCTTTCCATGGCCTGCCTGGCTACAAGTTCGATTAAGGGTATGGATTTTGAGGGGGACCCTACAATGTTTTTTTTCTTAAATTGGAGTGGGGTTTCTCCCCAAAATCTATATCAGACCAAAGGGTTTAGTATGGGCTTGGAGGGACCCCACACTGTTTTTTTATTTACATTTTGGCATGAAGTTCCCCTTCAAGATCCATACCAGTCTCAAAGGGCCTGGTATGGACTGGGGAGACCCATATGGATTGGGAGGGGGGACCCACACTTTTTTTTTTAAACCAACATTTCTTTTTTCTTTCAGCTGTCAGTGGGGAAGCTGATGACTCATCGGTTGTTAAGGACATGGCGGCCTGGCTTCCCGACCCCTCCTTAGTAACCAGTTATTGTAGGCGTTTGAAGGGGCGGTTTTAACAAGCCAAAAGTCATTGTCAACCGCACTGCAAATGTGGTCGTTTGGGGGAGCATTTTTAATGCTCATTAACCACTTATCAACCGCACATTTTAACGTGCATTAACACTATAGGAGCGTTTTGATAAGCGTCAGTATTTTGAGCAAGTGTGAATGAGCCCTAAAGGTCAGAACAGTTGGACAAAGTTGGATATTCTGCTGGGGATATTTTGCCACAGAAAATTCAGAGAGCCATATGCAGCCGGTATTTGCTTCAACATTCCAGCAAACACACAAACCTGGAAAGTGTATTTCACGTGGTGTGACTCTTTAGGCTGCAATCACACCTAAGGATAGTGAATTTCAGGAGTTTTTATTTGACAGTTATGCAAGCATATTTCAGTTTTGTAGGAGTGTACTGTATATACAAGGGTTTTACATGTGTATTCCAGTTTCAGGTGTTTTTATTATATCTAATAGAAAGCACTAGGGGGAGGAGATTAGGGGTGGAGAGCTGCTGTTTGGCTAGAAACATTCACATCAAGCATTTTTCAGCCAGTCCTGATGAAGTCATTGGGGCCAAAAACACTCCAATCTACCTAAAAGAAGCTCATGTTATTTTTTTTTTTTTTTTGAGTGACAAGTGTGGTGCTACAGGCAACAAAACATTAATAGCCGGATTCAGGTAGAGCGGCGTACGTTTAAGCCGGCGTAGCGCATCTCATATGCGCTACGCCGACGTAACATAGAGAGGCAAGTACAGTATTCACAAAGCACTTTCTCCGTAAGTTACGTCGGCGTAGAGCAAATGGGCCGGCGTAACCCTGCCTAATTCAAAGTAGGCATGTAGTGGGTGGGCTACATTTAAATTAACCGCGACCCCATGTAAATGAGGGCTGTTCGTACGGCGCATGCGCGCGCATGCTCAGAATCACGACGCAAATACTCCCTACGAAACGACGTTGGCGCAATGCTTTCGACGTGAACGTAACCTACGTCCAGCCCCATTCACGTACGCTTGCGCAAACGACGTAAAATACAACGGCTGTTCCGTCGTCCATACCTTGCATGGGCTGTGCCATCTTTTTGGTGGTTTATCTTTACGCTGGAAAAACGCCTTACGTAAACGGCGTATCTTACTGCGACGGGCGTACGTACGTACGTTCGTGAATCGGCGTATCTTGCTCATTTACATATTCGACGCGTAAATCCACTTACACGCCCCTAGCGGCCAGTGTAAATATGCACATAAGATACGCCGGCGTAGGAGACTTATGTCGGTCGTATCTTAGCCAAATTTAAGCTTAAATATACGACATCGCTCATTCGGACTTACGACGGCGTATCTACTGATAAGTCTACCTGAATCCGGCTATAAGTTGTGAACAGGGGCCATTGAAATGAATAGGATTTTTCTTTTTGAGTATCTGAGGAAAACGCTTAGGTGTGAATGGGGCTTTAATAATAAATTTTAGAACAGATTGACACATGTTAGGCCTCGTACACACGACCGAGTTTCTCGGCAAAAACCAGCAAGAAACTTGCTGTTTGTTTTTTTTTGCAGAGGAAACCGGTCGTGTGTACACTTTTCGACGAGGAAACTGTCCTCGTCGAGCCAAAAAGAAAGTATGTCTTCTTTTTCCTCGACGGCAATGGAGAAATTTGGCTCTCCGAGATCCTCGACAGCCTAACAAGGAACTCGACGAGCAAAACGATGCGTTTCGCCCGTCGAGTTTCTCGGTCGTGTGTACGAGGCTTTATGCTTTTTGCATTAAAATACCAGGGAAAATATATAAGCCGAGTTGGAAAGCAGCCCACTGCTTTAAATAAGCCATTTGGCAAACCCTTCCTTCCCATCATGCTGGTGGGCATTGTACTTATAACATGGAGAAAAAGTGACAGTAGAGGCTCTCAGGTGGGGAGTTGATGTCTCTTTAACCTCCCTGGCGGTAAACCCGAGCGTGACTCGGGGTTGGTTTTTCATGTTAGGATCGGTAACCCCGAGTCACGCTCGGGGTGGACGTGCAGAGTGTGCAGCGGCGCGGCTTACCTTCTCGCTGGATCCACAGGCAAGTTACTCACCTTGTCCCTGGATCCAGCGATGCCACCCGCTGTGTGAGCGAGCGGGACCTCCTCGCTCGATTCACAGTCTCCCCGTGTGCCGCCGATCTCCGTTCCCTGCGACGTTACGACGCACGGGAGCGGAGAACGGCGCCAAATTCAAAAAAGTAAACAAACACTTTACATACAGTATACTGTAATCTTATAGATTACAGTACTGTATGTAAAAAATACACACCCCCCTTGTCCCTAGTGGTCTGCCCAGTGCCCTACATGTACTTCTATAAAAATAAAAAATGTAATTTCTGCCTAAAAACTGTAGATTGTCCAAAAGTGTCCCTTTATGTCAAAAATGGTTTTAGATCAGCTAGAAAACAGCGATAATAAATTATAATCACTTGCAGAATTGTGCGATAGCGATTTGTGGGGAAATTCGTCATAAAAAAAAAATAATAATTACAGCGACAATTCTGCAACTGAGCACATTTCAGTGATTTTGAGTTGATTACATTATTGAATAATTTTTATTATAATTATATTATTACTTGTTATAATTATTTATAATTATTTATTATATTATAATTTATAATTTTGTTTTAAAAAAAAATCATACCCGGGATGCCTACAAGACTCTTGCTTGGTCAGATTTAAGTGAGTTATTTCTAAAAATTACAGGCCTACAGTATAAAACGCCAAATTTCCTTGCAAATAATTGTACCGCTTTCGGTACGTAATTCCAGACAGAATCATACCGCCAGGGAGGTTAATAGCAATAGCTGCTGAAAGTGGTGGAAAAATCAAAGATCGAATTGGGATCCTGGGCCCCCACAACTACCATGTTTCACTTGCCTTTGGCTACACAATTATTAAAGCATTACTGGCAAGGTTTTTAGAGAAATACCTTACATGCTTTAAATATACTCATCTCCACAAACTGCTGTTTCTATGCACACAAGCTATTGTACTTGGCTGATTAGTCCCTGTTAATATCATACAAGAACAGATTGAAGAAAGCCTGATTAATTGTAAATTACAGAATGCCAGATGGGCTAATTGCTAAATAACAGCTGATGTTTGCATTTGTTATTTTAAAAAACACAGCTAGGAGAAGTGGCATAAAAGCTGCATGTACCATTATTTACTCATAGGTATTAAGATGTTAAAACCTGTTAAAAATCTAAAAAAAAAAAAGCACTAGTAATTGAAAAATAAATCTTTCAATAATTCTTCCTTAGAACAGTTCATTGTGCCTCAGGGGATTTAGGGATTGTTTGGAAAACCTGTCTACTCTAAGCAATAATGCTGGCCATGAATGTGGCAATTTGATCAAGCAATTGAACTTTAATTCAAATTTTTATCTAAAATCGCACAGAAATCGAAGATATAATCTGGTGTTTTGATTGACCTCAAGAAGCTGGAATTGAAAATAACCCGACTGACCGTAAAGGAAGAATCTGGTTGCTTTCTTTAAAGTTGCTGAACTTATTTACTCATTTTGATTCAGTTCAAATCAATTGCAATTTTCTTTCTATATTAAAGCTATCAATTGTTTGTCCAGTTTTGACTTTACAGTCAACAGGTGGCCAACCAAACTCATAGGTGGTGGATTGTTTAGTTTCTGGTGATTATTTTTTATTGTGTTTTTGATTCCTGATGGATTAAAAGCGGTTGAAATTTACTAAATATTTTTACGTGAATGGACAATTTATAGGTGTCCTGTAAGAATGGGCTTGGGAATGTTCGGATCGAACCTGCCAGGAAGCCGGAACTGCACACCGCCAATCATAGGCAGCATGTGTATGTGCAGCTGCAGGTCAGTCACTGCCTATGATTGGCGGTATTCAAAGACGGCTTCCTGGCAGGTTCGATCAGAACATGCCCGAGCCCATCCATCACTAGTGACCTGGTAACGTCAAGGGATGCATGAGCGAGTGAATAACTTATATAACGCTACAAATGCGAACTGAATCGCCTCAAGGCGCTTGGCATCCATTTTCCTTCTATTTAGCCTTCAGAAAAGATGGGTCTTGAGTTTTTTTCTGAAGGCCTGGTGATTCTCTTCCGTTCGTATATGAGTTGGTAGTGAGTGCCTTGTACACACTTGTGCATCAGGCAAAGGGCCTTGAATGTGATTCGGTCCTTGATGGGCAGCCAATGGAGGGACCTCAGGGTGGGGAAAATTGATTCCCAGGGTTGCATGAGGTGAGCTGAGCTGCCCTGTAAACAATATCTATAATTTAGTAGTACAGAATTGAAAAAAGTCTAGAAGCATATATACTTGACTGTTTTATAGTTCATCATTTCATTTCATGATGTTACAGATAAATACTGTTATAATTACAGCAGTACCAACAGCTGCTGAACATCACCAAATTATCAATCATGGTATTAATATTTTTTTTATACTTTGTACAAAGATGGATTTGTGAAGACTGACTGGTCTGAAAGCTTCCCTTTGGATTAACATGAGCTCAAGATCCTTCAAGGGATTTCAAGCATTGCCAAGGTAACTAGAGTATTGATCTAGACCAGGGGTGTCACACTCAATTTCAGCATTATGATTGTCCTCAAAAGGGTCGGTTGTATCTGTAAGGGCAACCAAACTGATAAGAGGCATGGAGGAGCTCAGCTATGAGGAAAGATTAGAGGAACTGAATTTATTCACTCTTGAGAAGAGGAGAATAAGGGGGGATATGATCAACATGTACAAATATATAAGAGGTCCATACAGTGAACTTGGTGTTGAGTTATTCACTTTACGGTCAACACTGAGGACAAGGGGGCACTCTTTACGTCTAGAGGAAAAGAGATTTCACCTCCAAATACGGAAAGGTTTTTTCACAGTAAGAGCTGTGAAAATGTGGAACAGACTCCCTCCAGAGGTGGTTCTGGCCAGCTCAGTAGATTGCTTTAAGAAAGGCCTGGATTCTTTCCTAAATGTACAGAATATAACTGAGTACTAAGATTTGTAGGTAAAGTTGATCCAGGGTAAATCCGATTGCCTCTCGGGGGATCAGGAAGGAATTTTTTCCCCTGCTGTAGCAAATTGGATCATGCTCTGCTGGGGTTTTTTGCCTTCCTCTGGATCAACTGTGGGTATGGAGTTGGGTGTATAGGATTTTACTGTGTTTTTTATTTTGTTTTTTTATTTTTTGTGGTTGAACTGGATGGACTTGTGTCTTTTTTCAACCTGACTAACTATGTAACTATGTAAGATTAGATGTCCAGCGCATCCCCTCCCCTTACATTAGATGTCAAGAGCCACCCCACCATCAGAAGTTGAGTCCCCCACTCTCCCTTACATCACAGTGCACCCCCTTTCATTATGCTGCTGCTCGGAAGAAGCAGGATGCATTGCTTGAAAGCAGAAAGTAAGGTGCTGGAGGAGGACCAGAGGAGGGCTGGATCTCTCCTGCAGCTGCAGGAGAGGTGCGAGTGCCACATGAAATGGCATGGAGGGCCAGATTCGGCCCGCGGACCTTTTGTTTGACACCTGTGATCTAGACCATTCTGTTATTTAAAGTGGTTGTAAACCTTTTTTTAAATAAAAACAAACATGCCTATACTTACCTGCTGTGTGAAATGGTTGTGCACAAAGCAGTCCCAATCCTCTTCTTCTGGTGCCCTCCGCCGGTGCTCCAGGCCCCTCCTCTTCCACCGGAGCCCCCATAGAAAGCTCTGTGGGTACATGTGTGGGCTTGCTCCTGAGTCCCGCTGCTGCGTCCATTGACACAGACAGCAGGACTCGGCCCCACCCCCTGCTCCCGTGTTACAGGGTTTTATTGACAGCAGCAGGTGCCAATGTCTCCTGCTGCTAAAAACCTGTCCAATGAGGGGAGAGACAACAGCTGGAACTGCTGCGCTTGTGCACATCGCTGGATCGGTTCGGACTCGGGTAAGAAAAAGATAGGGCTGGGGGGGGGGACAGCTATAGCAGAGAAGGTTTTTCATTCTATGCATTAAGGTGAAAAACCCTAAGGCTTTAGAACCACTTTAATGTACTTAAACAGCTTCAGCATATTGAGGAGCATCAATAGATGATGCCTGGACCCTCTCAGCCCGAGAGTGTTGCTCACCGGCAATGAAAGGCATTTCTGGAAGACTATGGACAGCCATATTTGTGATGTTTGTTCTCCTAAACTTGGAAATATACATGGACTGACAGGTAAACTAAAAGCCCCCCCCCCCCAAGATCTATACCAGGCCCTTTGGTCTGATATGGAGGATTTTGAGGGGAAATCCCACTCCAAAAAAAATGCAGTGGGGGCCCCCAAAATCCATACCAGACCCATATCCAAGCATGCAGCCTGGTAGGTCAGAAAAAAGGGGAACAAGCAAGCGCCCCCCCACCCCAAAGCTCCTTATTACCATGTTGACTAGGACAAGGGCCTCTTCCCAACAACCTTGGTTAGGAAAGGTGTCAAATGTGGCACTGGAGGGGGTGAGGAGGCAGGTTTAGGAAGTGGAGTGGAAAGTGGAGCTCTGCTTTACGAAACTTAGATAGAACTGAAGTTTTTCTTTGCATGTGTCAGATGGTTCAAAATATTACAAAATTATAAGTAAGTTTAAGGCTTTGCTTCTTTATCAAAGGGCCCTCATAGCATTCTTATTCTTTATCTGTCCATGTTTTCACATAGTTGTTGTTTTTTGGACTTATACAGACTTATATATGTATATATAGCTCCTAAAAGGTGTCAAGCTAAAATCTACAGTTTCAATTTGAAAAAGTATTTCTGACTTTCCAGTGGTTTGGAGCCATCTGTGAGACCCTGAGGTTTCAGGTGAGGTGCATCAGGCACAGTCCCAACCTAAGCACGGTTCATAGTCGTAGCATCAGATAGGAGGTTCCTTCAATGAAAAAGATAGCCAAGTTTATTACTTGCACCCTAGCTACCAGAGATCAGTGTTTCAGATGCCTGGCCATTTTTCAATGCTGGGTTTGGACAATGCAAGGGGGGGGGGACTACAATGTGCCAATGGCTATACTGATTAAAAGTCTTATTGTTGCTAAGTTTTCACTTGTAATGAGATGCCCATTTACTCACCATGCTCAGATGCTCATATTCTTTTCTCACCACTCCGAGAATTCCTGGACTGCCCAACGAAGATAGGTTTTTCTACTTCCCTCTTTCAGCAGCTCAAACTACACCTGGAGAGGCAGAGGTTGTTAGTCAAGTCATTTTCAGCCAGGTGAGAGGCCCTCCACTGACAGACATGGCATGTGGGCATCCAGACAAGAACTTAAAGCGGATTTCCGGCCACAATTGCACTTTTTAAATATAAATACCCCTGTAATACACAAGCTTTATGTATTCTAGTAAAGTTAGTCTATAAACTAAGGTCCGTTTTGTTAGGTTGTTACAGCATTTAGACACTTTATAAAATAGAAATTGACTGGGGCCATCTTAAGTGTGGGCATCATGAAGCCAGACTGTATGACTTACTGGATTTCAGCCTTGCAAATCTCGCACATGCTCAGTGCTGCACAAGCAGTGTCAGATCAGGTTTCAGCACCTGTGCTGTCCAAGTCACATGATTCTTTGAAACTGGGGAGTGCACAGACTCCTGGAAAGTTACACCCACTACATTCCCAGGAGTCTGTGCGGTGAAGCTTAAGCACCTAGGTGCAGGAAGTGGGAAGATTAACTATTCTGCCTAGCAACAACACTTTGAAGGCATCTACAAAAAAAAAAAAAATTCGTAAAGGACTAATGACATTTTTTTAAAACTACTGATGTAATGTTATATTTATGGGTGGAACTCCACTTTAAGACCCATTTTACACTGAGTGGTAAACATGCAGCACTTTACCACTAACGCACGTTTTTCTGAAAAACCTAGCTACTGTAGAAAGCACCTTCCCAGTTGCTAGTACTCTAGTTCCAGGAGGGTAGCCCCTCTTTGTCCTATGGCCTGGGATCCCTCCAGCTGTTTTTCTGTGTCACCAGAGCTACCCTGGACATCACTGAGAGGATGCTATCTAAGTGCAAGTAGCTGTGTGTGTGTTTTTAACTGTTTTAGTGTAATAGTGATTCCCAGCTAGACTCTCTGTTGCTCCTACAAAGACTACTTAGAATACATTATGTAGCCATTCTGCCCCCATTTTGAATTCTTGATACTAATGCCACGTACACACAATCGGAAATTCCGACAAGAAAAATCTGATGTGAGCTTTTGGATGGAAATTCGGACTGTGTGTATGCTCCATCGGACTTTTGCTGTCGGAATTTCAGCCAACAAAATATTGAGAGCAGGATCTCTATTTTTCAGACGGAAAAAAATCCTATCGGAAAATCCACTCGTCTGTATGCAATTCCGACGCTGAAAGAAACCATGCATGCTCAGAATCAAGCAGAAGCGCTGAACTGCCTATTGAACTTCATTGATCTCAGCTCGTCATACGTTTTGTACGTCACTGCGTTCTTGACGGTTGGAATTTTCGACAAGATTTGTGTAACCGTGTGTATGCAACACAAGTTTGAGCCAACATTCCATCAGAAAAAAATCCACGGTTTGCTTGTTGGAATTTCTGATCGTGTGTACGCGGCATTACTTTGCAACCGTTTAAAATGGTTGCAAACACTGCTTGGTCAGGCTCCAATCACATAGCCGGAGCTTTGCGAACCATGAAGACAAAGAGTTCCAAGGTGAGTATTTCATACTGTGCTAGTATGCTATGCATACTAGCAAATTATGCCAATGCCTTGCAGTTTTTTTTTGTTTGTTAATATCAGCAGTTACTCGTTTTCTGATTATACAGCTAATTACCCATCCTATAGCACACTGAATGGAGACATTTTCAAAATGGTCGGGTGGCTATTTGGTTACACCAGCAACACGGGCCATGTCATAAATGCAACACATTCTAAAGTAGAGGTATACAGGTTTTAGCCCTTTATTTCTCCTTCATCTGAGCTACACATAAACAGAATACAATCAATTCCCTTTTTACTATATTAGTTGTTCTGATGATTGTGTTTTGAAGGAAATAAGATGGATTATTGTACACACAGTCATCAGGTGATGTGAAGCTCACATATCAGTCTGCATTGATATACTTTTTATTGATTAATGTCTGCCTCCTGTCTTCATCACATGCAGGGATTCTTCTGGAGATGGGTGATTCTTTTCATTAATGGCAGGCATAGTGTTCCCTGGATATTTCTTAGATCAGATACATCTTTGAGTAGTATACTCATAAATGGCATATGACTTGCAATGAAAAAAGTGAACCTACATTTCCTACTTTGTTTACTTTAATAACAAAACTATGGGACTCATTCAAAAAGTAGCCATATAACCTCACAGAATACTGCACTAAAAAATAAAAAAACGCACACGCAATGTGCTGTACAAATGTGATCTCCTAGATAGGACTGAAAACAACTGAATGAAAGTCCTGTTAAAAATCCAGATAAATGGTGTAACGGTCAGGGGTTAACACCGTTTACGATATTCCATTCCACCAACCCACGACAGCTTATCCGACACTCCACAATCCAGCAGACACGATCCATATGGATATTCCCAGAATAACGAGACACACACAGCTCTGTCTCTGGTTCCAAAACGAATGACCACTTTAATGGTAAACTTAGCTTTCTTATATACAGTTACAAAGCATGCTGCAGTAAGAAAAGGGACAATGACACACTCCACCCACAACATCACACAATGGGTGCTTAACGAGTCCCCCCTCAGTCCACATCTTAGGCCCCATACACACAAGAGGATTTATCCGCGGATACGGTCCAGCGGACCGTATCCGCGGATAAATCCTCTTGAGGATTTGCGCGGATTTCCATGCAATGGAGTGTACTCACCATCAAATCGAAATCCGCTCCGAAATCCTCTGGCAATGACGATTATGACGCGGCGACGTGCGCGACGCTGTCATATAAGGAATTCCACGCATGCGTCGAATCATTACGACGCATGTGGGGGATCCCTTCGGACGGATGGATCCGGTGAGTCTGTACAGACCAGCGGATCCATCCGTTGGGATGGATTCCAGCGGATAGATTTGATAACATGTCATCAAATATTTATCCGCTGGAAATCCATCCCAGGGGATAAATATCCGCGGAAACAGATCCGCTGGAGTGTACACACCATAGGATCTATCCGCTGAAACCCATTCGCTGGGATTTTTCAGCGGATGGATTCTATCGTGTGTATGGGGCCTTAGACAGACTTTCTGACTCCGCGATAAGCTATTCCCACCTGCTACATAATCCACATTCCTTTAGTGATCATGAGTCAGACGTCTGACCTTTAGAGTGTGTTAAGTCACAACACATATTATCATCAATAGAACTTTCACACAATACAGTGTCATTAGCATCCCACAATGAGAGGTCCTTCAGAAGCCAGACTTAATTAACACAATAGACAATAGAATGCAATCACAGCAAGCTTTTATCATTACAGCCAGGTAGACTTAATTAGCACCTCAACAGACTATGTTCCACATTGAAGGAATACTGTCCTATTGACCTGTTGGGTTCAGAATAAACCACCCTGGAGTGGCGCAGGCTGACCGTAATTGACACATACCCAGACCTACGTGAGTGTGTGTATGTGTCAGTACACACTGACATAACCTGCATACACTAACACTGACCTGTCCTGACTACACTGACCTGACCTGCATACACTACACTGACCTGACTACACTGTCCTGCATTGCATACACTGACCTGACCTGCATACACTACACTGACCTGACCTGCATACACTGACCTGACCTGCATACACTACACTGACCTGACCTGCATTGCATACACTGACCTGACCTGCCTACACTGACCTGACCTGCATACACTACACTGAACTGACATGCATTACATACACTGACCTGACCTGCATTGCATACACTGACCTGACCTGCATACACAATCACTGACCTGACTACACTGACCTGACCTGACTACACAGACCTGACCTGACCTGACCACACTGACCTGACCAGACTACACTGACCTGACCTGACTACACTGACCTGACTACACTGACCTGACCTACATACATACACAACCACTGACGTCACCTACCTCAGCTGTGATGTGCCCGTCATAGCGATGGAGCCAAGGAGGAGAGGAGAGGAGAGCCGCAGAGCAGGGAGTGGGGATGTGGCGTGGCGGGCAGCCGTGGTGCCAGAGGAGAGGAGGCTCACTCAGCCAGAGGAGAGGAGGCTCAGGAGCCGTGGAGAGCCTCCGAACTGAGCGGGGATGTCTCATTGCGCGCCGGGCGGCATTGTAATTCCCACCTTCTAAGCTTGCGGCGCCTATGATGGACGTCACACGTCCTGCGGTCCCAGATTGGACCAGTGGGACGTCCATCATAGGCGATGCAGGCTCCAGAAGGCGGGACCTGCTCTGTCACTCGGCGGCGCTCGGAAACAATATGGTCCCTGCTCGGCGAAACTCGGGGCTATTTATTAAATGCTCTATGGCCGAGACTCTGGGCTCTTCATCGACCCATTCGGGGCTCCAGCCTCCCCAGCCCACCCCTAACAACGCCCCTGCTTCTACTTATATGCTTCCTCCCTGTTTTTGACAGGTTCCCTTTCCCACTTCCGGGAGACAGGCCACGGCCCAATCTCCCAGAATTGCGGCCACCTTACCCCACGCCAAGCCAATTAAAAAGCGCATGTGCAGTAGGAAACCAGCAGTGAAGCCAAAGGGCTTCACTCTTTGTTTCCTTTACCAGGAATGGTGGTGGTAACACCCGGGAGTCGATCCGAAGATCAGCTGGGGTGCCGACATTGCAGGCTCCCTGGACAGGTAAGTACCCTAATATTAAAATTCAGCAGCTACAGTATTTAGCAGTATTTCTTCACCCAGGCTGGACCTCCTCTTTAAGTTCTTCTAACAACAAAAGCCCTGCCCATACAAGTGCAGGTAGGTGAAGGTTTGTAGTGGTTTGATTGAAAGAATAATATTAGTCTGGGAACTGTTCCTGATATTGTTTATTTTTGTTCATTTATTCATTTATTCATTTCCTTATTTTTATTATTGTTATTATTATTTTTTTATATATCTATTTATTTGTATTCTTCCCTTCCCCCCATTATGGATGGTTTCCCTTGGAAAGAAAGCCGAATACCTCTTTCTCTTTCTTCTCAATTCCATTCATATTTCCCTCTCTTTAGTTTCAGGGTATTCCCTCAGACACAATATGCTTGCCCTCTCTCTGTATTTGAAAGCAGGAAAATGCTGGGTGGCATCATACTATCGTATATTTTGCCAAATTTTATATGACCTGTTATTTCAGCTATGCAGTCACTTTCTGTCTATATGGACACTGATTTTCATCTTTTTCTGGAGAAGTTTGTTTGCACTTTGGCCTATGTTGTACATGATGGCTTAGGACCTTAACAGATGTGAATTTCATTGTGTCTGTTTGTTATAATGCATACCCTTTAAACTAAGGAATTATAAAAAATATATATAATATTAGAGAATTAATGTTGTAAAGTTGGCAAGCTGCAAAGATTATGTTGCAATAGAAAGTAATAGGAAAAGATGTAAGCGTTCAATGCCTCTGCTGGGAATTTTGAAGATGCATTACTCCAATATGCTAATAGTTACAGAAATGAGGGCTTGTTTTAAGGTGCTTTTACTGCTTGTTTAGAATGTAAAAGCTAATGCTGCGTACATGTGACCGTTTTTCATGACGAGAAAAATGCAATTTTTTAAATTGGTCGTGTAAAATGGTCGTGTGTAGGCTCCAGAGCATTTTTCTCGACGAGAAAAATAGGCATTAAAAATTAAGAACCTGCTCTATTTTTTCTCGTCGTTTTTCACGTCGTCGTTTTTTCACGTCATGAAAAACGGTCGTGTGTGCGCTTTAACGAGGGGGAGAAAATGCACGTGCTTAGAAGCAAGTTAAGAGACAGGGAAATTAGCATAAGCAGCCCAAAGGGTTGCACCATTCAAAGGGAATTTCCCCTTTATAGTGTTGTGCATCACCACGCTTTGCTCAAGCATTTTTTTTCACGATCATGTGTATGCCAGACTTGAGAGGAATCGCGTTGAGAAAAACTTTGTTTTTTTCCCTGACATGAATAATGGTCGTGTGTATGTGGCATTAGAATATTTAGCTTATAATATTACTGACAAATTCATATAAGACTGTTAAAGGTTTCCCGCGATTGTGTCACAGAGTGGCAAAACGGGGAGATGCCTATGTAAACAAGACATTTCCCTGTTCTGCCTAGTGACAGGACAGTGATCTACTGCTCCCGGTCATTGGGAGCAGTTATCAGTGTCGTGTCACTCGTAGCCCAGCCTCCACACAGTTAGAATCACTCCCAAGGACACACTTAACCCCTTCCTCGCCCCCTAGTGGTTAACGCCTTCCCTGCCAGTGTCATTTACACAGTAATCAGTGCTTTTGTATAGCACTGATCACTGTATAAATGACCAAGGTCCCAAAACAGTGTCAAAAGTGTCCGATGTGTCCGCCGCAATATCGCAGTCACAATAAAAATCGCTGATCGCCACCAATACAAGTAAAAAAAAATTATAATAAAAATGCCATAAAACTATCCCCTATTTTGTAAATGTTATAACTTTTGCGCAAACCAATCAATATACGCTTATTGCGATTTTTGTTTATCAAGAAGAATACATATCGGCCTAAACTGAGGAATTTTTTTTTTTATATATTTTTGGGGCATATTTATTATAGC
The DNA here is from genome assembly GCF_905171775.1 of Rana temporaria. Taxonomy (NCBI): domain Eukaryota; kingdom Metazoa; phylum Chordata; class Amphibia; order Anura; family Ranidae; genus Rana; species Rana temporaria. The sequence goes on from NC_053490.1 coordinate 71,757,718, forward strand.
AAAAAGTACAAAATATTGGTTTTTTTTTTTTCAAAATTGCAGCTCTTTTTTTGTAGCGCAAAAAAATAAAACCGCAGAGGTGATCAACTACTACCAAAAGAAATTTCTATTTGTGGGGAAAAAAAGGATGTAAATTTTGTTTGGGTGTAATGTCGTACGACCGCTCAATTGTCAATTAAAGCGACGCAGTGCCGAATCGCAAAAATATCAACAATTCTTCCGGGGCTGAAGTGGTTAACTAATTCAGAAATGAATTAGTTATAATATTAGAAATGATAACTACTCTCTGGAAAAGAGTAATTTATTCTTTAAAAGAAATGCACGGTGGGTGTACACTGCATCACAAAACCCAAGACAATCTTTGAAAATAGCCAGGATCACATAATAAACAGGTTTTGGTATAGTATAGGAGGGAGTTTATGGGAAGTAAGGTTAAAAGTGGATCTTTCCTTTGATGTAATGCCCGTCTCTAAATGTTTTTCCTTTTTACTCCCACATAATGCAGCAAGAAATAGCATCAGTTTTGGACAGTAAGAACATTCTCCTCTCAAATAGCTGTTTAGTTTACAAATGTATTTTTCCTTAAATGGACTTATCTGAAGTTTTATTTCAGATGCCAAAAATATAATCCTAAGGAGACTGAAGCGTCAATAAATTTAAACACAACACGGCTACAGCAGAAAACAAGTTTAGCCATGCCTAGTAACATACCGTTCTGTGATATAAAACTATATTCTCAGCATGACTAAAATGTATCTGGGGAAAGAGTCCAGAGGGAACCAAAAAGTATTGGAGTTCATGTAAAGTACACCACTATGGGGCAGATCCACATACATACACTGCGCCCGGCGCAGATGTAAGATACGCTACGCCACTGTAACTTACTTGGCTTTGGTTTGAATCGTCAACGGATTTGCGCCGTAAGTTACGTAGTGTATCTCTCGCGGCGTAAGGGCGCGGAATTCAAATTGGGCGGGTAGGGGGCGTGTTAAATTTAAATGAAGCGCGTCCCCGCGCCGAACGAACTGCGCATGCATTGCTCCAAATGACGTAGCAAGGACGTCATTGTTTTCAACGTGAACGTAAATGGCGTACAGCCCCATTCACGGACGACTTACGCAAACAACGTAAAATTTTCAAAATTAGACACGGGAACGACGGCCATACTTAACATTGAGTACGCCACCATATAACAGCTTTAACTATACGCCGGAAAAAGCCGAACGAAAACGACGTAAAAAAATGCGACGTCCGGTCGTACGTTTGTGGATCGTCGGAAATAGCTAATTTGCATACTCGACGCGGATTACGACGGGTACGCCACCTAGCGGACGCCAGAAAATTGCATCTGAGATCCAACGGCATACGAAGACGTACGCCTGTCGGATCTAACACAGATGCCATCGTATCTTGTTTTGTGGATACCAAAACAAAGCTACGACGCGCAAAATTTGAAATTACGCGGCGTATCAAGAGATACGCCGCGTAATTTCTTTGAGGATCTGCCCCTATCTTTATAAAGGTGGTCATGTGTCAGAGTGATCCCAGAACTGGATATCTTATTTACAGTGGGAAAAATAATTATTTGATCCCCTGCAGGTTTTGTAAGTTTGCCACTTACAAAGAAATAAAGTCCCGGATTCACAGAGAGCGGGCGCACATTAAGCCGCCGTAGCGCAAATAAGATACGCTACGCCGACGCAGCGCAGAGAGGCAAGCACTGAATTCACAAAGCCAGTGCTCCCAAAACTGCGCTGGGTTTCTCAGGCGTAAGCCGGTGTAGGTGGAAGTGGGCGTGAGCCATGCTAATGAGGCGTGACCCCATGCAAATGATGGGCTGAGTGTCAGACAGATACTTATAACGAACGGAGCATGCCCGTGCGCATGCTCAGAATCATGTCGGAACAACTATCTAAGATACGTCGGATCACTGCCTACGGCGTGAACGTAACCTACGCCTAGTCATATTCACGTCCAACGTAAACGACGTAAAATACGCCGGCTTGTGTTCCCTGGTGCAGCCCTTTGCATGGATGCTGCTGAGTTACACCTCCTTTATGGGGCATAACTTTACGCCGGACGTATGACTTTACGCATACTGCGTCGGGCGCATGTACGTTCGTGAATCGCTGTATCTCCCTCATTTGCATATTTAAATAGAAAATCAATGGGAGCGCCACATGCGTCCAGCGTAAATATGCGCCCAATCTACGCCGGCGCAGGCAACTTACGTCAGTGGGATGAAGCCTAATTTTAGGCGTATCTTAGTTTGTGAGTTCGGCGCATATTTGCACTTACACGGCGTATCTGGATATTTATTCTTTTGTTATACACTTTAGTTACGTTTTAGTCATTTAAGCACTGCTTAATATATTTAGTCACTCATTTCCTATAAATAGGTGGTAGTGCACTCTCATATATATTTGTTGTCACAATTTTTCTTTTAATAGCAGCAGCTAGTCTAGTTCATCTTTCTTTCCAGTTAAGCGCAGTGGTGGTAGTTATCTGATGGCCTTTTTAATTACCTACTTGTTTACGTATCTGGAGATACGTCGGCGCAAGTGCTTTGTGACTCCGGGCCAAAGTGTCTATAATTTTTATCATAGGTGTATTTTAAATGATAGAGACAGAATATCAACCAAAAAGCCAGAAATAAATCCACATGATACAAATGTTATAAATGTTATAAATTGAGTTGCAGTTCAGTGAGTAAAAAAATAAGTATTTGATCCCCAAGAAAAACATGACTTATGCACATGACATGTACACACGATAGGTTAGTCTGATGAAAACGGTCTGATGGATTTTTCCATCAGTTAGCCGATGAAGCTGACTGATGATCAGTCGTGCCTACACACCATCAGTTAAAAAACCGATCGTGTCAGAACGCGGTGACGTAAAACACGACGTGCTGAAAAAAATGAAGTTCAGTGCTTCCAAGCATGCGTCGACTTGATTCTGAGCATGCGTGGATTTTTAACCGATGGACGTACCCACAGACGATAGTTTTTTTCTATAGGTTTTTTATCCATCAGATAATTTTAAAACAAGTTCCATTTTTTTAACCTATGGATAAATAACCGATGGGGCCCACACACGATCGGTTTGGTCTGATGAAAACGGTCCATCAGACCGTTTTCATCAGACTAACCTATTGTGTGTACACGACATTAGACCTCGTACACACGACCGGTTTTCTCTGCAAAAAAACAGCAAGAAAACTGCTGGCAGAGCTTTCTTGCCGAGAAAACCGTTCGTGTGTACGAGGCTTTCAGTTTTTTTCGTCAGGAAATCTGGCCAGAATCTCGACAAGAAAAATAGAGAACCTGCGCTCTATTTTCTCGTCGAGATTCTTGTCGGCCTGTTTCCCAACGATAAAAAAACAGAGAGTGTGTATACTTACCTGTCGCCTTGGAAACCTACGCATGCTCAAAATGACTTTGACGCATGCGCGGTAGCTTACACGGCATAGGTAGGGTGAAGCAAGATGGCGACGACGGCATTGAATGTGACAAGCGCATGCTCGTCGTACGCGATGACGTCACAGTGTTCTTGCCTTTCAAGAGAACCGCGGTTCTTTTGAAAAGGTCAGTGTGTACACTTGGGCGGCAAGAGATTCTTGCCAAGAATCTCGACGGGAAAAACAAAGTTTTTTTTCTGACAAGATTCTTGCCCGTGTGTACGAGGCCTTAGTACTTGGTGGAGAAACCCTTGTTGGCAAGCACAGAATTAAGACGTTTCTTTTAGTTGGTTACCAGGTTTGCACACATCTCAGGAGGGATTTTCGTCCGCTCTTCTTTACAGATCTTCTCTAAATCCTTAAGGTTTCTTGACTGTCGCTTGGCAACTCGAAGTTTCATCACCCTCCATAAATTTTCTATAGGATTAAGGTCTGGAGACTGGCTAGTCTACTCCATGACCTTAATGTGCTTCTTGTTGAGCAAGACCCATTCACGACCCATCTTCAGTGTTTTGGCGGGTGGAAGGTTCTCATTCAAGATTTTAAAATACATGGCCCATCCATTGGCCCCTCAATGAGGCAAAGTTGACCTGTACTTTTAGAAGAAAAACAGCGCCAAAGCATAATTTTTCCACCTCCATGCTTGACTGTAGGAATGGTGTTCTTGGGGTCATAGTCAGCATTTTTGAGTTGAGTTAATGCCAAAAAGCTCAATTTTGATCTCATTTGACCACAGCACTTTCTCCCAATCCTTCTCTGAATCATTTAGATGTTCATTGACAAACTTCAGATGGGCCTCTATATGAGCCTTCTTGAGAAGGGGGACCTTGCGGGGGCTGCAGAATTTTAATCCATGGCGGCGTATTGCGTTACCAATGGTTTTTTTGGTGACTGTGGTCCCAACTGCCTTGAGATCATTCACAAGCACCTCCTGTGTAATTCTGGGATGATTCTTCACTTTTGTCATGATCATCCATTCCCTTATGAGGCAAAAACTTGCATGGAGCTCCAGAACGAGGGCAATTGTTGGTTATTTTGTATTTATTCAATTTGCAAATAATGGCTCCAACAGTTGTCTCCTTCTCACAAAGCTTCTTGCTGATGGTCTTGTAGCTCATTCCAGCCTTATGCCGGTCTACAATCTTGTTCCTGACGTCCGTCTGACAGCTCTTTGGTCTTTCCCATGATGGTGGGTTTGAATGGAAGAAAGAGATTCTGTGGACCGGTGACTTTTATACACATAACGAGTTGCCGTTAGGAGTACCTTCTTAAATTGACAAGACTAATCTTTGTACCACATGAGCACCTACCAAGGGAGCCAGAATTATTGTTGGTTGGTAGAGGAACAATTGTTTTTACTCACTGAACTGCAACTCAATTTTTAACATTTGTGTTTTTTTCTGGATTTTTGTGATTTTGTGATTAACCATTTCATTACTGGCCACTTAAACCCCCTTCGTGCCCAGACCAATTTTCAGCTTTCAGCGCTGACGCATTTTGAATGACAATTGCGCAGTCATGCTACACTGTACCCAAATTATATTTTTATCATTTTTTTCCCACAAATAGAGCTTTCTTTTGGTGGTATTTGATCACCTCTGCAATTTTTATATTTTGCGCTATAAACATAAAAAAACAGAAAATTTAGAAAAAAAACTATATTTTTTACTTTTTGTTATAATAATATCCCAATTTTTAAAAAAAAAATTAAAATTTCCCTCGGTTTAGGCCGATATGTATTCTTCTACATATTTTTGTTAAAAAAAATCGCAATAAGCGTATATTGATTGGTTTGCGCAAAAGTTATAGCACCTACAAAATAGGGGATAGATTTATGATTTTTTTTTTTACTAGTAATGGCGGCGATTTGCGATTTTCTTGTCAGGCCTGCGATATTGCGGCGGACGTATCGGACACTTTTGACACAATTTTGGGACCATTCACATTTATACAGCGATCAGTGCAATAAATATGCACTAATTACTGTATAAATGTGACTGGCAGTGAAGGGGTTAAAACTAGGGGGTGAGGAAGGGGTCAAATGTATTCCCTGGGTGTGTTCTTACTGTGTGGGGGGAGGGGACTGACTGGGGGAGGTGACAGGTGCTGTGTCCCTATGTAAAGGGACACAGATCGGTCTCCTCTCTCCCTGACAGGACGTGGAGCTCTGTGTTTACACACAGAGCTCCACGTCCCTGCTGTCACCGACGATCGCGGGTGTCTGGCAGACATCACGGCCGCCAGGCACACGCATCGGCTCCCGATCGATGCGCCGGGCACGTTGTTTCCCCGCTGTGCGCCCCCAGCGGCGCGCACGGGGAATGACAACAATAGGACGTCCAAAGACGTCCACTCGGCACTTGAGAGCCGCGCTGTGGATGTCTTTCGTCCATAGCGCGGATCCCAAGTGGTTAAAAATTGAAACCCTTTATTTCCTTGTGTAGCGCTACCCCCGGAGGAGCCGCTGGTTCGATTTGAGACGGCATGATTATGTTACCTCAGTGATGTGTCTAGGGATGATGAAGAAGGAGAGGATGGTGATGAGAGCAAATGACGGAATGTCCAGACAGCAGGGTGACGTTTTCTGTGCTTTTATTACTGGTCCAACGTGACCAACAGTCAAATCGAGGTAGATAGAATAGATTGGTGAAAGGAGAGAAACTTGCAGATTCAGGCCTCTAGATGAGCGAAGCAGTCCTGCTTCAGGATAATAGCTCTTGCTTCGTCGCCACTCCAGCCGGAGTGGGTGTAGTGCCCCTGGACAGGTCCCTCTCACAGGCCTGGCAGGGTGTCACTTAAAACTTCTGGGAAGGAACAAGTCTCTGCCACCGACTTGGCCCTAGTAAGATTTAGATTTTGCAGTGAGACCTCTGCCACAGGCCCAATACTCATAAACATGGATGATAGAGCGAATCCTCCCAGTAAACACAATTTCGCCTGAATCTTCCTCAGGTAGACTTGTTAGCTTGGGGTCACCGACTGACAGTTTGCAGCATACAACCTGTCAGTGTCCAGTCACCCAGATCCCCGATGGATCGTCTAAGCCCTATTGGATCACCTGCCTCCGGGCTCACCTCAGACCGACTCCCGACCAAACAGCACAACTCGCTTGGGATCTTCTTAATAAGAGGTGGGGGACCCAGTAAGTCACTGGGGCCCCTTGGCAGCATCAGTCGCTCTGGGCCGTGAGGGCCCAGAGTCAGGAACTCCACGTGGCACGTTCCCCCCGGCCTGGTAGGCCATATCGCCGGGGCCCATGATGTGCGCACACCCTAAAGGTGGGTGCCGCACCTGGAATGGCGTCTGTCACAGAAATACCCTCCCCCAGCATGCCCCGCGAGGGAAACACTCCTCTCATTGGCTGCTGGAGAAAGGCGCTCCGCCTGGACCCCTCTGGCGCCACCTGCTATCCAAAGATGGGAAGGTATCTTTGGAACACACTCTGACACCACAGGACAGCCCAGGGCCGACTGAAACCCAATTTAACAGATCAACATGGATGAGATTAAGGTAACTCTCTCATCCCCCAACTAAATTTGACATAGCACCTGTACTGAAAAGTACACAGGCGCTACACTTGTAAGCGGGCAAACGTACAAAATCTGCAGGGGATCAAATAATTATTTTCCCCACTGTATGGGTAGAGAATAGATTTTAAATAGTCCCAGAAACAGCCATACCTTCTCCATTTCTTGTATGGGTGTCACAGGGACAGGAAATATAGGGAACCCCCCCACCCCCCATAGCGACAAGGACAAAAATCGAACAGAAATTTTAACTCCTACAAACTATCCAAATAAAAAGCAAAAAAATACAAAACAAAACACTTGATATCTCTTGGGGGACACTATTTGTGCTGGGGTTCCTGGGTCTTCACACCTGCATTGGTCACCATGGTCCACTAAGCCGTCATTATAATTGTATTTCATATTATGGAAAATACAAGACACACTGTAATGTGCAAATCTCCCAGGTGGACAGGAATTATGTCAGGGAGAACACTCTGTTATCTCCAATGGGTTAAAAGACACACATAAAAAAACAGATGGAAAGATTAACTTTTTCCCACTCTATCTAAGACCACTTTCACGCTGGGTCGTTTTTCATGCGCTTTAGCGCTAAAAAACGCACTTTACAGCACCTGAAAGAAGCCTCATCTGCAATCCCAATGTAAAAGCCTGAGTGAGCCCATTTACACTGCCAGCACCAGAAAAACGCTGGTAAAGCGCCGCTAAAACTAGCGGCGCTTTTCCAGCATTTTTCAAGGCACTTTTAACCCCTGCTAGTGGCCAAATAAAGGGTTAAAAGCGTCCACAAAGCGCCCCTGCCAAGGCGTTTTGCAGGCGCTTTGCAGGCACTTCTCATGCACTTACCATTAATTTCAATGGGAAGGGGTGCTTCAGGAGCGGTGTATTTTTACCGCCACCCTTTGGGCAACTTCTGCTATTGTTGTCTGATCTTTAGCATTGGTTCAGAGCATGTGTGTTTGTACTTTGGACTTTAGTCCGATGGACATATGTACACACGATCGGATGATGCTCCATCAGACATTTGCATGCGCATCGAACATTTGTCTGTTGAAAAACTGAAAACAATTGTCCGATGGAGCATACAGACGGTCGGATTGTCTGATAAAACGTCGGACCGGTGTTGTCAAAAAAGTCTGATCGTGTGTATGGGCCTTTAAAGTCTAAAGCAGTCATTGCTGGTTTGGGTTCAAAGGCCCCAAATCTGTGTGTTTCGGGGAGACATGGACCCGAATCCAAAGCAAGACCACTCCAAGAGTCCCCCCAGGCACACACCTTCCAAAGGGTAGTGCTCCCTTAAAAGCCAGAACCCATAGTCAGTAGGCAAAAGGCCACCCTGCAGTCCTCCAAAAGCCCCTGTCCCAGTTGAATCTGTCACATTAAAGTGGTTGTAAACCCTGAAAAAAAAAACCCTGCAAGACAAAGGCATTATGAGCTAGTATGCATAACATACGATATGGGAGAGTTCCCCCGATAGGGTTTTTAGGCAAGCAAAAATTAAATAATTATAAATAATATGCATTCTTATGTTTAAAATATTTTTTTGAATGTAAACATGTGGTGTGAATCATGACAATTATAATATAAACTCTGGTAAAAAGAAGAATATAAAGATCCATACACAATGGTGCAAAACCAAAAGTTATACAACTTGACATGCTACATGCATCTTGACGCGTTTCAACCCCCTAGGGGTCTTCTTCAGAGGTTTTTTGGTTTGCTGTAAGAGATTACATAGTGAATTTTCAAATCCTGCCCAGGTATATTCCAAAACGGCAAGAAATATATATAAAGTACATAGTTAACAGTTATCTGTGTATAACAAAGGAACCTTCTTAGACCAGAGTTTCCACTAAAAAGCCTTAAAAGAAATCCCGATGGCTCCCCGGCCACCTGGCATCCCAGGATACAGCATCAAATAAGCCACATGCGACTTGCAGGGAGTCACAATTGCGCCGTCGTATCTTCGAATCCGACCGGTCATATATCTATGCGCCTGATTCATAGAATCAGGTTACGCACAGATCTCCCTAAGATCCAACAGGTGTAACTGTGTTACACCGTTGGATCTTAGGCTGCAATTCTAGGCCGGCCGCTAGGTGGCGATTCCATTGCGGTTGGCGTAGAATATGCAAATGACTAGTTACGCCGAATCACGAACGTCCGCTTTGCCCGTCGCTGTAAATTGACATTGTTTTCGTAGCGATACGCGTCGTAAAGATAAACATGCCTCCTAGGTGGTCTAGCCAATGTTAAGTATGGCCGTCGTTCCCGCGTCGAAATTTAAAATTTCACGTCGTTTGCGTAAGTCGTCCGTGAATGGCGCTGGACGCCATTTACGTTAACGTCGAAACTAATGACGTCCTTGCGACGTCATTTTGCGCAATGCACGTCGGGAAATTTTAGGGACGGCGCATGCGCAGTACGTTCGGCGCGGAAACGCGCCTAATTTAAATGGTCCCCGCCCCATTTGAATTAGGCGGGCTTGCGCCGGACGGCTTTACGCTACGCCGCCGCAAGTTTACAGGCAAGTGCTTTGTGAATCAAGCACTTGCGCTGAAAACTTGCGGCGATGTAACGTAAACGGGATACGTTACGCCGCGGCGCAGGTACCTGAATCTGGCCCAACGTTATCAAAGTGCTGGCACGTCATTTGCTTAATACCTTCATACATGCACCATATCTTTACAGTTCAAAAATGCTGAGGCCATAGCAAAAAAGTATTTGAAAGCTGTCAGCAAAGATCTGACAACGCCACAATATCAGCGCTAAAAACTTCTGATCCACTTTGAGTTTTCCATGCTATACCGGTATTTAAATTGTCACTCCTGTTGTTAAAAACATTGAACGTAGATGAAAAAGCAGGAAGAGTTGCTATCTCAGTCAGAAATGACATTCGGAGATGAAATCTCTCCCCAATCTGGTGTATGAAGTAATCTGCCTTCTCTTTTATCAGACGCTGTTCTTGCTGAGAAGCCCCCAGATGGTGTGTAGCCCACTTTGTTCTTTCCTTTTGTATTACCGTCTCTGTGAAGATAACTGATCCAGCGAGCAGCAAATCTGGCATCTAGTGATGTTACAGAGCTGTGGGCTTAATTCTGACTTCTGAGCTCACATCAAATAGAAAGGGGGAAATCTCCTGACTTTTCATTACAGACGGACAGCAGGGAGCATGTCTCCTTACTGTGCCTGTAATCTAGATCCACCTTACACATCAAATTCGCTCAGAATAAGATGGGCATGTTATTGTTAGCCACATAGATCTGGCCCTGTATCTCTCTGACACCTTTACATTTCATTTTCCCTTTCAGAAATGTCTTATAGCTTATGCAATTAGATACAAATAGATATTATGGATCGAAAAAAACTGAGCAGGAGAAAATTTGATCTTTTTGGATGACTATATTTCACGCACACACGATCGGAAATTCCGACAAGAAAACCGGGTATTTTTTTTCCAACAGAATTTTGGCTCAAACTTGTGTTGCATACATACGGTCACACAAAATTCCGACCGTCAAGAACGCGGTGACGTACAACACTACAACGAGCCGAGAAAAATTAAGTTCAATGATTCCGAGAATGTGTCGAATTGATTCCGAGCATGCGTGTTTTTTTGCGCGTCAGAATTGGATACAGACGATCGTAATTTCCGACAAGAACTTTTCCCGTCGGAAAATTTGAGAACCAGCTCTCCAATTTTTGCGGTTGGAAATTCCACACCGAATTTCCAACCAAAAGCTCACATTTTCTTGTCGGAAATTCCGGCATTATTCTTTAGAGGGGGAATTATGGGTGAATCGCTCTTGTAGTGCAAAGTGGATTTGCCTTTCGTAAATAACCCCCAATGTGTTAGTATGCATCGCATACTAGCACATTATTAAATACTCACCCTGGAACAAAGCCCTCCAGCACTGTAAAGTCACTATTTTTTTTCTGCTGACTTTATTATCCAATCATGTGCAAGCTAAAATGTTTTTTATTTTCCTTGCATGTGCCCCTCAGATCTACAGCGACTGCACTTCCAAGTGCAATTTCAAGTGCACTTTGCACTTGTAGTGCAAAGTGAATTTGTATTTTGTAAATAACCCACAAAATCCTTGCTATTGGTGCTTTTTAAATTTTTGTTTACTAACATGGACAATTATTGAGCGATTACTCTAAATCTAGTACTTTACCATTTATAATCTCCAAGGAAATGTAAGATTCTACACTCGGTTGGACCAAAGAAATGTTTATCCTGCATGACTACAGATCAGCTACTTGCTTCCAGGCATCCTAGAAAACCCAGCTTTTTTCTTGGCGTTTCTCCCCTAAGACTTATTTACAAATGAACAGACTGGAAATCACTGTGCCTCTCTGCTTATTTCTTAGGCTGATTCTCAGACTACATGAGATTGGAGCCGCAGGTCTCATTTTTTATGTGCTGCTTGTATTCATTTTTGGGTTACAATGGGCACATCTCAATGCCAGGACTGATACAAGAAAAAAAAAAAAAAAAAAAAAACAAGGTACAGCGCTAAAACAAATACGCCGTGACAGACCTAATAGGTGAACATAGGTGTGCAAATAAAGTTGTGTTTAAAATATTCAAAACCAACTAGTGATGAAAAAATGAAAAAATGAATAGTGAATAAAAAGTCCCACATAAATGATTGAATCAATAAATCATAAAAGAAACAGTCCTTAGAGTGTAATTCATAATGGTGCACAAAGTTGAATTTGTGAAAAGAGGGATCTTCTTTCACCAATAAGACACCCAAATAGTGGTATTGTAGTCTCCTTACCAAAGGTCGATGACGGCTATCACAGCGGTCTCTCTAAGCACAGGGGTTTAAAGTCTAGAGGAAGTTCCGAGTGAGAGGTGAGTCGGGAGAAAGTAGAGAGAAGACGTTGGAAGAGGCAGCAGAGGAGCCTATTCCAGACGACGTCCTTTTGATGACAAAACGCGTAGGTGTGGCCAGCTGATTCAACGTCATTACGCCTCTTTACACGGAGTACACTGATACGGAGCTTATCAGACAGGAGAAGCCTCGAGGAGGCGCCACGTCCCTCTATGTTGTACCCACCGCAAACTTTTAACAGCTTAATTGTAAGTGCAATACTTTTAGCAGATTAAACATTTTGTTAAGCAGTATTACGCTATGGAGTCTCTCTCTGTTTTTCATCTCGAGACATTAAGACACCATCCTATGCTTGCAAACTATCTGCAGAGAGTCTGTTGGGGGACTTTAAACCCCTGTGCTTAGAGAGACCGCTGTGATAGCGGTCATCGACCTTTGGTAAGGAAGAAGATCCCTCTTTTCACAGACTCAACTTTGTGCACCATTATGAATTATACTCTAAGGACTGTTTCTTTCATGATTTATTGATTCAATCATTTATGTGTGACTTTTTATTCACTATTCATTTTTTCCTTTTTAATCACTAGTTGGTTTTGAATATTTTAAACACAGCTTACATCCCATCATCACTGTGGGGGTTTCTCCACTTTTATATTTATCTAGCGCAGTGTTTTTCCTTGTTTGGTCTTTTTTTCTACTGGTACAAGAAAATATCTGTATTTTCATTATGGACAGTTCCCCTCCAAAAGACAAACTGATGCTCATAAACCATTTTTATACATGTGCTTGAATAACAGACTGCCCCTTCCCCACTAAGTCCCGTAAGGGTATGTTCACATGGAGGAATATTCAGCACCTGCTGAGTATCCCTAAATGCCAGTTAGGTAAAAGTTGCCTATCCAAACCTTCCACAATTGTTGGACATAAGGTTGCTTGAAACATTCAGGTCATGCTAGCACTCTCTTCAAAGACTTTCTATGGGTCTAAAGGTTTTTAAGCAAACCACAGTGCTAAAGTCCACACTGTACTTGTTATTCTTCAAACAGATTCCTGTGTGCCTGTGGAGCCCCTTGGATCCTAGGCCCAGATTGTACATGAAGTTTTATTGCTCAAATAGACAATAAGTCTGAACCCTCTCCCAGTGCAAAGCTCCATTCCCAGTCATTCAACTATGCAATGCTAAAATTACAATGGACAGTACCGACTCTGGGACTGTTGAATCAAAGTGGTTAGTGTGTTAGCAAAGAGGAGCCAGGCTTATTCTTGAGTAGACAATCAGACCCTTCCATCTAGCCTAGGTTATTTATATTAAAGTTGTTCTAAAGGCAGAATGTTTTTTTTAGCTTTCTGCATTCTATGCAGGAAGGCAAAAAAACCTTCTGCATACTGTTCCCCTCCAGCCCCCTTAATATTCACCTGAGCCTGATCTCAATCCAGTGATTTGCACAAGGGCAGAGGCTTTTTCCATCCTCATTGACCATTGGCTCCTGCTGATGTCAAACACAGCCAGTGAGGAGGGAGGGGGGGTGGGTCTGAGCCCCGCTCTGAGTGTCCTATGGACACACAGAGTGGCCCAAAAATGCACCCATAGAATAGCAAGCGGCTTGTTATGAGGGTACTCAGCGGGGGTGCAGAAGTTCCGGTGGGGAACTCCGGTGGAGAAAAACATTTGAGGGTTTACAATGCCTTTAAGAAAATCTATGTAGCACTGTCCCCTTGGGGACTGCTGAGGATTACCTGCTCATCTGCACGGCCATGACCAAGTGAACCTTCCAACCCACCTGACACTCTGGGTTCAGACATCCTTGTAGCGATGTGTTGCAATAATCAAACAACTCAGTATAATTAGGTTCTGAAATAATTTACTTGGACACAATAAGGGAAAGTTTAAAGTCTGGATAACAGCGTCAACTCAGCAAACAAATTCCTCCCAAAGACACAATGATTCAGCTACAACAATATTATATACATATATATATTTGCACTCCCTTATTGATCAGAGGTCACCCCCTAGTTGATATTTTAGTTAACTACTTATGCGGCACTCTATTAAAGATGTAATCTAGTCAGCCTATGCTATCCTAATGAAATGAGTAGTATAGAGGCCTTCCTATAAGTAATGGCAAAAGAGTTCCATGTCGCAGATCTGATGTTCTTTGCTAGCTAGTTGGAGGTCGTTAACTGTAATCCGTTTGGGTTTGATGAAAGCAATAGATTCCTAGTGGTGAAGAGCTAAAGGTGTCTGAGCACAATGGTCAAGCAATGTAGTAAAGTGTTCTTGGGGTAAAGATGTCTGTGCAAAGTGTCTCTGTAATGGTGGCAATGAATGGATAAAGGTCGAGCAATTTGCCCTCTCACAAATTACCGCTCTGATGTCTTCAGGTACAGGAACTCGTGTAGCGGCACTCATGCAGCGGATCCGCTGTCTCAATCTTCCGAAGTGAAGCTTGCCACACGCACCCACAACAGGCAGGAACTTTGGGTGATGTTGATGATAGGATGTCCAACAGCGAATAACAGAGCTAGGCCTGTTAGGCGTATATGACGTATAGCTACGTGATTTCGCGCAGCCGAGCCAACCTGCCGCCGTATAACTGCGGCGGCGGGTCAGCTAGTGGTTAAAAAAGAAAAAAAGTGTGTACAAAGGCACTTCAATATACTGCAGTAAAACTGCACTGACACACTTTAATATACTGCAGCGAAAGCACACTTCAATATACTGGAGTATACATGCACTAACGCACTTCAATATACTGCAGTAAATGCGCACTAACGGAGTTCAAAATACTGCAGTAAACATGCACTAACACAGTTCAATATACTGCAGTAAACATGCCCTGAATAGGTAAACTGACACAAGCGGTCAAATGAAGGTGCTGCCACTTCCAAGATGACTGGACCTGGCCTGCCTTCTTCTGCTCAGGTACATGAGGTGCTGCAGTGCAGACTGAGTTCCCTGCACTGCTAGTTCCAGTGCTGACTGTATAGTATCACTGCTGGAGGGGGTGAGTAGGGGGGAAGGGATTATGTGCTGCAGGTAGAAGACAGAATATCCAAGCAGAAGGCAGGAGCTGTCCTAGCAACCAATCATCTGTCTGTTAAATAGAAAGTTGATCCGCTGCCGCCCTCTGCTCGGACATGCCGCATCTTCTGTCTTCTACCTGCTGTGTAAGTTAAGGGAGGGGGCATTTACATAAAATTGCCAAAAGTGAAAAATATGAAAGTCAGATGAAAGGTTACTTTAAGGTGGATGCTACAATAACACCATTAAATATATACATACTATTACTATTACGTACTACTATATACATGCTTTTCTGTTATTCTACATGTGCAGCCTTTGTTTATGTTACTCAGGTGAATGATAGGTGACTGACAGCAGTCTAAAGCCTCATACACATGATTGTATTTTCTGACGGTAAAAGTGTGATGACAGGCTGTTCTTGGAAAATCTGACCGTTTGTATGCTCCATCAGACTATTGTCGGTTTTTCCGTGGACAAATGTGGGATAGCATGCTTTCAAATTCTCCAACAACAAATGTGTGTCGTCGGATTTTCAGATTGTGTGTACACAAGTCCATCGGACAAAACTCCAAAGTACAAACACGCATGTTCAGAAGCAATGCTCACCATAACACATTAGCAGAAGTTGCCCAAAGGGTGGCGCTAAAGAGCTGAAAAACCACGTTGTTTTGTATTTGTTGGCCGACAATTCTTTGCCGTTTGTATGCAGAACAAGTTCCTGGTCAACGTCCTTCGGACAAAAGTCCTACGTGTGTACGAGGCTTAAGGCTCAATTCACAATGCCAGACATCAAATGTGATTCGCAATGCATTGTGAACTGAGCCTTAGGTCCACTTGTGGGATGCGGAAACCAGTGCGATTCCAGTGCGGGTTCCCACATTACACCGGAATCGCCGGCGGTTCACACTGCGAACGGCACTGTGGGTGTCAATACAAAGTCAATGACACCCCCAGATCGATTCGCAGATCGCAGTGCGAACTGTGAAATGGTGCAGGAATCGGATCGCATAAGTGTGAACGGGCGGACTGACAACTCATGGGGCCCCCGGGCAATAGGAGATTATGGGGCCCCCAGGCAAAAGGAGCTTATGGGGCCACACAGTATACACACACACACATACAGTATGCATGCACAATATACACACACACAGGGCTGGATTCACAAAGAGTTACGCCGGCATATCAGTAGATACGCCGATGTAACTCGGAATCTAAGCCCGTCGTAAGTTTAAGTGTATGCTCAAACTGAGATACACTTAAACCTAGCTAAGATACGACGGCCTGCGCCGTCGTATCTTAGGGTGCAATTTTTCCGCTGGCCACTAGGTGGCGCTTCCACTGATTTTGGCGTAGAATATGTAAATGACTAGATACGCCGATTCACGAACGTACGCTTGCCCGTCGCAGTAAGGATACGCCATTTCTGTAAGAGGTACGCCGCGTAAAGATAAAGCTGCCCCCTAGGTGGCGTAGCCAATGTTAAGTATGGCCGTCGTTCCCGCGTCGAAATTTGAAAATTTTACATCGTTTGCGTAAGTCGTCTGTGAATGGGGCTGGACGTAATTTACGTTCACGTCGAAACCAATACGTCCTTGCGGCGTACTTTGGAGCAATGCACACTGGGATATGTACATGGACAGCGCATGCCCTGTTCGTAAAAAACGTCAATCACGTCGGGTCACCAATCATTTACATAAAACACGCCCCCCTCATCCTCATTTGAATTAGGCTCGCTTACGCCGGCCCCATTTACGCTACGCCGCCGTAAGTTAGAAGGCAAGTGCTTTGTGAATACAGCACTTGCCTCTCTGACTCAAGGCGGCATAGCGTAAATACAATACGCTACGCCGCCATAAAAATGCGCAGATCTACGTGAATCCAGCCCACAGTATACATACACACAGAATATACATACACACACTGAAAAGGTATTGGAGAGGCGGGGCAGCTATAATCTTGGGATTTTTAGACCAAAAGGGTGTCGGTAAGGGACATTTCAGGGACAGATGTAAAAAAAAAACATAGATTTTTACATATTGCCCCTGGTTTTACTGAGGCTGGCAACCCTGATGGGGCCCCCTAGTGGCATGGGGCCCTCGGAGTGCCCGAATGATCAGTCCGCCTCTGATGCCGCATACACGCGATCAGTTAAACCGATGAGAATGGTCTGATGGACCGTTTTCATCGGTCCAAACCGATCGTGTGTGGGCGCCATTGGTTGTTTAACCATCGGTTAAAAAAAAGCCAACTTGTTTTAAATTTAACCGATGGGAAAAAACGATCGTTAGTAGGCACAACCATTAAAAATCCACGCATGCTCAGAATCAAGTCGACGCATGCTTGGAAGCATTGAACTTCGTTTTTTTCAGCACGTCGTTGTGTTTTACGTCATCGCGTTCTGACACGATCGTTTTTTTAACCGATGGTGTGTAGGCGCGACGGACCATCAGTCAGCTTCATCGGATAACTGATGAAAGCGGTCCATCGGTCCGTTCTCATCGGATGGACTGATCGTGTGTACCGATTCCAGTGCAGACCAAAAAAAGGGTCCTGCACCATTTTGGTGCAAATGCGATGCAAATTCAGCCATACCATTTGTATGGCTGAATTTGCATTGCACAGACATTGCATGTGATCTGCACAGAATTGCGTTGCGAATCACATGCGATGTCTGGCATTACACAAGTGTGAACCCAGCCTATTATCAAAAAGGAAGGAATCTGACCTACATGGATCTGAGAGACCTGTGACAATCACTAACAACTGCAGCATTGTGTGAAAACCGATGGTCGATGATCAGCCTTGACTGATAAGTGGGTAGATTCAGGTAGGGGCGCCTAAACTTAAGGACGGCGTAGCCTAGCGTGTTTACACTACGCCGCCTTAAGTAAGAGAGGAAAGTACATGATTCAGAAAGCACTTACCTCCTTACTTAGGGCGGCGTAGTGTAAACACGGCGGGCGTAAGGGCGCCCAATTCAAATTGCTTGGAGGGGGGCGTGTTGTATGGAAATGAGGCTTGACCTCACGTTTTTTGACGTTTTTCTACACTGCGAATGCGCCGGGCGCCTACATTTCCCAGGGCGCATTGCGGCTAAGTACGCCGTACGGGCCTATTGATTTAGACGCGGACGTAAATGACGTAACTCCCGATTCGCGGACGACTTGCGCAAACGACGTAAAAAATTAGAACCTCGCGGCGGGAACGGCGGCCATACTTAACATTGGCTAGGCCACTAGAGCATAGCTCTAACTTTAGGCCACCTAAGGCCTTACGGAAACGACGTTAATCGACTGCGGCGGGCTCGCGTACGTTTGGGAATCGTCGTAAAAGCTCATTTACATAATCTACGCCGGCCGCAATGGAAGCGCCACCTAGTGGTCAGCCAAAACATTGCAATCTAAGATAGGACCGCGCAAGCCGTCCTATCTTAGATATGTTGAAGTGTATCTCTGTTAGAGAATACACTTAAACATAGGGCGGCGTAGATTCAGAGTTAGGTCGGCTTATCTGTAGATAAACTGGCCTAACTCTTTCTGAATCTACCTAAAAGAGTTTATCATTGTAATGATAATTTTTACTTGTAATCGATTCTGAATAAAACCTTTGACATATCGTGTGTGTTGTAAAAAAAAGTTTTAATTCTGTCTTACATATTTCCCTTTTTTTATATCACAGGAAATCAAAATAATTTACCATGAATATCAAAGCCCTGTCAGATCCCCTGCTGCTGCCTTCTCCATTATTCTGCTATATTTATACAATAAGGCAGGTTTTCATAAAATGACTGATATCACAGCAGTCTTATCCAAGAATTAAAGAGCGGCCTGAAGACACGGTAATAAATTCTATTACTAAAAATAACACACTGTATGAATGAGATACATACTTTTCTGGCTGTACTGCCATACAGAATATCCTTATTAGGAGATAAGCTCAGCACTACCCGGCAGTATTATATCCCTAAATTCCTTTATAGGCTCTCTTACACCAGCACTTGGAAAATCTAGGAGGATTTTGTAAGGATCTCAAATTAAAAGCTAGTTACTCATGGTTATGAGGTGGAGAATAGTAGTGGGAAAATAACCTGACCATCAAAATCAAATTTATTTCCCAGAAAGACACACAAACAATGCATTTGTATCATGCATGGGCAGTGATCTGTGAAAGTGGAGCTTACGTTCTTGGCGAGAATGATTGGGAATAGAAAAATAAATGTTCAACTCAGTTGAGTAGCACAGTAAAGCCTTCTTAAAACAGAAGACATTCACGTCTCATATCATCACATATACCAAAAATAAGAAGATTTTTCCTCAATTTCAGGACAGTGGGCAGAGTCATGCAAACCATTCCTTTTTGCCCCTCTGGCCAGATGCATTAAAGTGGTCATAAACCCACTTTTGAAAAAAAAAAACTAACACCTGCAAGACAAAGGCATAATGAGCTAGCTAGCTCATTATGTAATACTCACCTGGGATCGAAGCCCCCGCTGCGGTGCCCCACACAGCACCGGCCGGTAACATGTCATCCCGGAGTTACTTCCAGGTATCGCGGCTCCGGCGCTGTGATTGGCCAGAGCCGCAATGACGCCAGTCACGGCATGAGTGTGCCTGTGCCGTTGTCTACGGCACATGCGTGTAGACATCGGCGCACATCTCTATTGTAAATATCTCCTAAACCAGGGGTCTCAAACTCAAATTACCTGAGGGCCACAAGACAAGTTTCCATATCCCATGGGGGGCCGCATGCAAACTTTCAAACTTCAAAAAAAGTACTGGTGTCAGCGAACGCATTATTAACCATGACCACTACACTGCACACTGACCACTACACCACACACTGACCACTCACCATCAGGGTACAGCACATCAGGGCACAGCACACATGAGTGCACAGCGCACATCAGGGTACAAAGCCCAGCACATCAGGGTACAGGGCACATCAGAGCACAGCACATAGGGGTACAGCACAACAGGCCACATCAGGGTGCACGGCACATTAGGGCAGGGCATATCAGGACAGGGCACATGGCACAGTGCAAGACATGGCACATCAGGGCACAGCACATCAGGACATGGCACATCAGGGTACAGGGCACATGAAACAGCACATCAGGGTACAAAGCCCAGCACATCAAGGTACATGGGGCATATCAGGGTACATGGGGCACATGGCACATCAGGGTACATGGGCCACATCAGGGTACATGGGACACAATCAGAGCACATCAGGGCACATGGGGCATATCAGGGCACATGGGGCACATACGAGCACACCAGGGCACATGGGGCACATGAGAGCACATCAGGGCACAGCACATCAGGACAGGGCACATCAGGGTACAGGACATGGCACATCAGGACAGGGCACATGGCACATCAGGGTACAGGGCACATGAAACAGCACATCAGGGTACAAAGCCCAGCACATCAGGGTACCCCATGTACCCTGATGTGCTGGGCTTTGTACCCTGATGTGCTGTTTCATGTGCCCTGTACCCTGATGTGCCATGTGCCCTGATCTGCTGGGCTTTGTACCCTGATGTGCTGTTTCATGTGCCCTGTACCCTGATGTGCCATGTGCATAGTTGCCAACATTTGAAAAAAATTTCCAGGGACACTTTGCAGCACAGCTATTAATTAATTACCACACTCACTTCCCCGAAGCTCCACCCACTCCGCATAATCTTCGCCTACTTATCAGATTATAGGGTCTACTCAATAAAGAGAGAATTACAGGAAATTGAAACGGGAATTTCAAACTTAAGACCAATGTAGCAGAGTTGGAATAATTCTCCCATTCAGCTGCACTACTTCTGCTTAAAGTTTAAAATTCTCATCACAATTCCCTGCAATTCTCTCTTTATTGAGTAGGCCTTTATAACACCAAATTCCCACCAACAACTATGCTGATGAATAACATTAATATGCAAAAATACTGTACGTGTAAAATTAAATAAATGACCCTCAGAGAAATCCATGTATCGATTGTATTCCGCCATAAAAACCTTCTCTCCCTCCCCGGCCCCCGAACCTCCTGCCTGGGCAGCACTCTAGGAAAGCTCGGGGCTTCGGCCTATACAGAGGAAGCTCTATACATATCTGCTCTGCTCCTCCCAGGCCGGGTCACCACTGGGGCCAGTACGACTAACAGGGGACAGAGGAGGCAAAGCGCCACCATTTTGTTGGTCAGCCCACTCACCTGCTGTAGAAGCGAGTGCCCTGTGAGGGGAGGAGACTTCATTCACCCCGAGCGACCCTACTGACCGTCCTTTACTGCTGTCACCCTGAGCCTGCACTCTTATCGTTGCCCGCTAGCACACACACATAACATGTCTGCCTCCAGCTTCCTCATCTCTCATAGAGGCCAGGGGCGTACCTAGAGCATTTGGCACCCGGGGCGACTCCTATATCTGGCACCCCCCCCCAACTTTAAAATGTAAAAACACCCCACTGTGCCCCCTGCATATCTCTGCACCCTTCAATCTCTGTCACTATTGTGTACCCCCTCTCCACAACTGGACCCCTTTACATTACTAAACCCTCTGCATCTCCTGGACCCATTTAAATTACAAAACCCCCTGCACCTCTGCTGGATCCCTTTACACTACACAGCACCCTGCAACTCAGGACCCCTTTACATTACACAGCACCCTGCACCTCTGGGCCCCTTTATATTACACAGCACCCTGCACCTCTGGGCCCCTTTACATTACACAGCACCCTGCACCTCTGGGCCCCTTTACATTACACAGCACCCTGCACCTCTGGGCCCCTTTACATTACACAGCACCCTGCACCTCTGGGCCCCTTTACATTACACAGCACCCTCTGGACCCCTTTACATTACACAGCACCCTCTGGACCCCTATACATTACACAGCACTCTCTGGACTCCTTTACATTACACAGCACCCTCTGGACCCCTTTACATTACACAGCACCCTCTGGACCCCTATACATTACACAGCACTCTCTGGACTCCTTTACATTACACAGCACCCTCTGGACCCCTTTACATTACACAGCACCCTGAAGCCTTTGGGTTCACACTGGTGTCCTGGAGTTTGTCGCAGTGCTGGGGTATACACAGTTTTTCTGCATTTAATCCCCATTTTTAGCTGCAGCCCCACAGACTTCTATTAGCTTGTGTAATTTTACGGTGTTTTCTGAAAGCTCACCAAATACGCAGTAAGGACAGTTGGTGCGCTTTCAGAAAATGTTGCCAAAATGTGTAACCAAATAGAAGTCTGTGGGACTGTAATGAAAATTGAGGTAAAAGCAGGAGAACTGCGTATACACAAGCACTGCAACTGAACCGTAGCACATCAGTGTAAATCCACTTGAGTGCTGGTTTACATATATGCGATGCAGGAATCAATGTGATTCCTGCATTGCATGTTGCTTGTTGACCGTTCACGCTGTCCTTTGCAAACTGCTACGGGTGTCAATATAAATTAATGACACCCCCAGATCGGTTGGCAGATCGCAGTGAGAACTGTGAAATGGTGCAGGAATCGGATTGCTTAGGTATAAACACCCATCCAATCCGATTCCAGTGCAGACCAAAAAAAGGTTTTGGTGCAAATGCAATTTCAGCCATACAGTTTGTATGTCTGAATTCGCATCGCATAGCCACAGACGTCGCATGTGATCTGCACAGCAATGCGGTGCGAATCACATGCAATGTCTATGATCACACAGTAGTGAAAAACCTGGCTAAAGGAATGGACCAACTGTCAGCATAGGGTTAATGACAGGCACTGCTGGAGGAAAGAGGGGGGGGGGTGAAGGATTTGGGGGAGAGGGCAGAGTCTGGACACAGTGCTGATAACTCACTTTATGTTCCGGGATGTCCCCAGTCTCACACTAGTTCTGTCTCCAGGCTCTTTTGCTATCAGCTACTTGCTCGAATGTTCCCGCCCACACGTTCCTTTCAGACACACTGCTCAGCACGGGCTGCACGGAGCATGGAGGACACAGAGGGGAGGGAGGAGGCAGAGCTGATGCAGACTCTTCCATTCCTGTAGTGGGAGGGGGGGAGTTCTCACGGAGCTCTGTAAGAATTTAACAGAGAGAGAGTGAGTTGCACAGTAGTGTCAGTCTGCCTGAGCTCTCCTTGCGCTGTCAGCATATAACATCGCCGCTGCACTACCAAGCCCACTCTCACTGTTTCATACAGGGGAGGATGAGGGAGCCGCCTGACACCCCCCTAATGTGTGACACCTGGTGCGGTCCGCCCCATAGTTAGTACGCCTCTGATAGAGGCAGCTTACATACACGGCCAAAATTAGTTGCGGTTTCATGTTACCCGGGACAAGTCCCGGCAGGCTAAATTAGCCGGGACTAGGTCCTATTTAACGGGACTGTCCCTTTAAAAACGGGACAGTTGGCAAGTATGCATGTGCCCTGTCCTGATGTGCTGTGCCCTGATGTACCATGTCCTGTTCTCTCATTTTCTCTCATATTATCTCGAGTGTCAGGAAATCTTCTCAGAAGTAACACATCCTGTTAACAGAAGAAGAAAGCACCAGAGAGAAACGACACATAGAGCTTTTAAGAGAGACAAGTAAACCTTACCTCCCAACTTTCTGAGATGGAATGAGGGACACCTATCACCTAAAGTATGTGGGCATAGGACATACCCTTTGTCATGCCCCCTCAAAGGAGAATTGTACAAAAAAATAAGATTGGTTAAACCCACAAGTCCTGTTTTTACCACTACTATTCCTTTATATTGGCTTTTGGAATTTACAAATGCAGCAATTTAGAAATCAGATGAAAGGTTTAGCACTGGGAAACAATTTTTGAAAGATAAAAAGTGCATTTTATATACATCTGTATAGATCAGACCAAAATGAGGGACAAATGAGCAACAGAGGGACATTGCTCCAAATCACGGACAGTCCCTAGAAATCAAGGACAGTTGGGAGGTATAAGTAAACACTACAAATATATGTGCTTCATTCAAATTTCATGACTGGGGTTTATAACCACTTTAACTATCTATTACACCACACATGATAACTGTCTGCTGTGAGGACAGGCATATGCTATTCTTTTGCAAAAAATATATAAACAGCATTTGTTCAATATTTGTCACATAAAATAAGCATCATACAACATATTAGTAAGTGATCTGACAAACAACTATTTTCATTTCCGTTTTTTATTTAGCGCTGTTCAACAATTGCCTTTTAATTTCTCTGCAGAAATCTGCCATGCAAATGAATTCAAGATGTTAACATTGGCAGAGTTCAAATACACAGGAAAAGCTTCTGAAGCTGAATTTAGTTATAAACAAGATCAGATTACTGTAAAATAACAGGGACTGTTTCCGTTTGAAAATGCTAGCATAGTTTGGGGCCCAATAAATGGGGGTTTGGAAGTCCTCGAAAACTGCTCTAATGATTACGGTTTAAATGAAGGAATAATATCCATCATTTGGTGTCTCCCAGCGACCACTAAGCAGGATACATTTCATGTCTTCAGCCCCAAACTTGTCAACCCCCCCCCCCCCCCTAAAAAAAAACTACTAAAACTGGTCTCTGGAAATCCACCAGTTCAGCAGGTTTACTACAGCTTTAAGCTGGCCTTACACTTGTATTGTTTCTAAACATTTGGGCCCAGATTCTCAAAGGAGATATGATGACGTATCTCCAGATACGCCGTTGTATCTCTGAGTCTGAGCCGTCGTATCCATTGCGCCTGATTCATAGAATCAGTTACGCATAGATTTGTATTAGATCTGACCGGCGTAAGTCTCTTACGCCGTCGGATCTTAACTGCATATTTACGCTGGCCGCTAGGGGCGTGTACGCTGATTTACGCCTAGAAATATGTAAATCAGCTAGATACGCGAATTCACGAACGTGCGCCCGTCCGACGCAGTACAGATACGCCGTTTACGTTAGGCTTTTCCCGGCGTAAAGTTACCCCTGCTATATGAGGCGTACATGCGGTGTACCAATGTTAAGTATGGACGTCGTTCCCGCGTTGAATTTTGATCATTTTACGCCGTTTGCGTAAGTCGTCCGTGAATGGGGCTGGACGTCATTTACGTTCACGTCGAAACCAATATGTCTTTGCGGCGTACTTTGGAGCAATGCACACTGGGATATGTCTACGGACGGCGCATGCGCCGTTCATAAAAAGCGTCATTTACGTGGGGTCACATAACATTTACATAACACACGCCCACATCTTCCAAATTTGAATTAGGCGGGCTTACGCCGGCCTATTTACGCTACGCAGCCGCAACTTACGGAGCAAGTGCTTTGAGAATACTGCACTTGCCCGTCTAAGTTGCGGAGGCGTAACGTAAATCGGATACGTTACGCCCGCACAAAGATACGCCGATCTACGAGAATCTGGGCCTTGGTTGATTATCTAAGAGTTAAAGGGGACAATTTGACAACCGGTTTCAGCCAAAGCAAGCAACAAAATTGAAGGATAAAGATGATTTTATTTTGGCGAATCTAAAGGAAACTAACAAAAAAAAATTAAATTAAGAAAATCATAACTATTTTTATGTGCAAGCACTTGTCAAAGTTTTGTTCTACAATAATCAATACTTTTACATGGCTCTTAAATGAAAAGTCCTTCACAATTAGTCCCTGAAAACACCATTTAATGGTGGGATAAGAAACTTTCTTATCTGAACATTCAAATTCAATTTTACAATTGTAAGGCCAGCATGGAACTCCTTTCTATCTCTGACCATGCTTAATCAGCTTTCAATACTTTTATGCAAATCATCTAATGAATGATAATTGGCAGTTGCCTACTATGGGTTACTGTCTTTTTTTTCCTGGTGTTTGACTTTTTAGGCATTGTGAGGAACTGAAAATCATATTAACTGAATATTTGTTCTTTTTCGTTTATTTAGATAGGTTCCTTCATTGCCCATTTCACTGGTTGGGAACTGGTCAGTGAACAAGCCATACTGGAGAAAAGTAAAGTGACCACCTTGGCTACGTTTTGTGACAGGGGTGCCTGGATAGCAAGACTGGCAGAAGAGAATTACAAGCAGGTAAGTTATTTCACATTTATGTGTTTTTAGCTTTTTACAGGGAGTTTACCTTTTATAATTACATTGTGTTCCATTTCTTCTTAAAAGCTGAAAAAATCTCATATTTTTTTCCAAGATATGAAGAAAACATCACATGGATTTTATTAAAATTCAAGGAACATATTACGTTTCACCTTGTGCTTATTTGTTATGAGAATAAAATGGTTCCAGATGTTTCCATGGTCTGGACATTCCATGACATCATGCTCTAAATTAGCATTTGCTGCATTATTCATACCATGTGTTTGAAATGAACCAGGCTTACTGATTACAACAAAAACAGCCAAGGTTTAGCTTTCCAGTGACCAAGCAGATAATTCACGTAAATTCATTGCATTAAATATGATTAATATGCTGCAAGCTCCGTGACCGCGGCAGTGGGACCCGCAGACCCGATCGCCGCCGATGTCCCGCGATCGTGTCACAGAGCTGAAGAACGAGGAGTTGTTGTGTTGTGTTTACACACAACATCTCCCCGTTCTGCCTAGTGACACTGTCACTGATCGTGTTCCCTGTCATCGGGAACAGCGGTCAGTGACGTGGCACAGCAAGCCACGCCCCCTGACAGTAAGAATAACTCAATAGGTCACACTTAACCCTTTCAGCGCCCCCTACATGCCAACCCCTTCACTGCCAGTGTAATTTTTACAGTAATCAGTGCATTTTTATAATGGTCCCAAAATGGTGTTAAAAGTGTCCCATGTGTCCGCCATAGTCACAATAAAAATCGCTGATCGCCACCATTACTAGAAAAAAAATATTAATAAAAATGACATAAAACTATCCCCTATTTTGTAGACGCTATAACTTTTAAAGAAATCAATAAACGCTTATTGTGATTTTTTTACCAAAAATATGTAGAAGAATACATATCGGCCTAAACTGAGGAAAAAATATGTATTTTTATATATTTTTGGGGAATGTTTATTATAGCAAAAAGTCAAAAATATTGCTTTTTTTTCAAAATTGTCTTGTAGCGGGCCTTGGGTATTTGAAGTAGATTTTGGTTGGTATTCCCAGTTTTTTTTTCCTGTTACAAGTCGTACCTTCCTCCTATTGACAACTTTCTGGCAGAGGGCAGCAGATTTTCCTCAAGAAATTGACGATATTTTGCTGCATCCATTTTTCCTTCTATTCTAACAAGTGTTTCAGTTCCTGCTGCAGAGAGACACCCCCCATAACAGGATATTACCACCTCCATGCGTTACTGCAAGAATGGTATTATTTGGATGGATTTCTGCCAGACAAATTGTTAGCTGCCGAGGCCAAAACAATTACATTTTAGTCTCATCTGAACATGACAGCTTTTTCCATGAGGCCTCCAAATCTTCAAATTGCATTTTGTCAAAACTCAGTTGTGACTGCATGTGGCCTTTCTTGAGGAGAGTTTTTTTTTTTTTTTTCGTTTTTTTGCAACTCTCCATACAACCCACATTTGTGGAGAATTTGTGATACTAGTGTCACATGCACACAATGACCACTCTTTGTCATAAATTCCTGCAACTGCTTCACAGTTGCTGTAGGCCTCTTGGTAGCCTCTTAGACTAGTTTCCTTCTGACTCCTTCATTTAGTTTGGAGCATTGTCCTAATCTAGGGAGGGTCTGTTGTGCCAAATACCTTCCACGTCGTACAGCTATTTTCCCCCACGGCTTCCGGGTAGTGGCTCCCACGGTAGTGGACGTTCCTATGCAGAGGCTGAGTGATTGACGTGATGACAAACACTTCCCCCTGGCGCATAAGGCGCGTCACGAGTTTCCGAAAGAAGCCAAACTGCGAGTCTGCTCTATACGGCACTATACGGCGCCTGCGCACTGACGTTCAGCTTCTTTCGGAAACTGGTGACGCGCCTTATGCACCGGGGGGAAGTTTTTGTCATCACGTCAATCACTTAGCCTCTGCATAGGAACGCCCACTCCCGTGGGAGCCACTACCCGGAAGCCAGGGGGGAAATTAGCTATACGACGGTATGTACAGCAAAAAAAAAAAACAGCATACTGTCAATGTTGGAAGTGAGCACAATGTAATGTTAGAAAAAAGTTTTTAGGGTGAACCTCCACTTTAATAATAGGCTTCACTGCACCTCTAGGCATTGATAAAGCATTTGACATTTTTTGCATCCATCTCCTGACTTGTGCCTGCCCACAACTTTATCCCAGAGATCCAAGTGACAGTGCCTTGCCACCCATGATTGTTTGCTTCAGTTGCTACTAGTGACTGAAATGCTCCAGGAAATCAAAATGACCACAGTTGAACATCAAATGACTTTGTGTGCCATTGAGAAGGTGATTAACTACCCTGATTACGTTTTTTCCAGGGGTGGTCCTTTTTCCAACGCGGTGGTTCTGTTTTTGATTCATTTTTTTATTTTTTCTGACATGATGGTGTTACGTCTTTCACTTGGATGTCATAATACAGCTGGATAAAAGAAAAACTGTGTCTGTCTTCATTTCAGGCTGCAAAGCAACAAAATTTGTTTTAAAAGGGGGTGATTCTTTTCTATACCCACAGTATGTAAGCAAGTGAAGTTAGTTAGTGTACCACTAGGTGGTTCTGTCCCAGAATAGTGTGTAGTAACAGAGAATAGTGTAATCGGTGCCAGGTCCCTTTTTTTTTCACTTTAGACCCGGTTCACACGGCTCAGCCGCCTGACGTGTCGCGTCCCATTCAATGCAATGGAACCGTTCTAATAGGAGCGACGCAAGTCGCTCTGACTTAGAAAATGGTTCCTGTACGACTTCGGGGGCGGCTCGACCTGCATTGACTTCTATACAGAAGTCGTTTTGCAAATCGCCTCTGAAGTCGTCCTCAGGACGACTTGCAAAGTCGCCCCCGAAGTCGTGCCGCTGCTGTGTGAACCGACTCTTATATGTTTATTTGTTTTTCTTTCCTTACTATACATAAAACAACATATGGGTAGGCGCAGAGCAAATATAATACCAAAAACAAATACGTATACAGTCCTCTTGTCTAATAATACATACACATTCACTCTGGACTGTCACATAAACTCCCTCAATATTTCTTCCCGCTCTAACCCTTTTCTTGATCCTCACTCTCTCTCACAGAGAGACAAGTGAGGAATTAACCCTTTCCCAGCTCCCCCCCAGAAAAAAAAAATTTCCATAATTTTAGGGACAAGAGAGGGGGAGAGAGACGGGAAACCCCCTCCTCTCCTTCTCTTAAACCACAAATCATAACAGGAGGTCAGTTTATCCTTCATATTATATTTTACATTATAATTCCCTGCACATGTCATAATATTCATTAATCCGGTTTGGCTATTAGTCTTTTCCCCTCATCTGAATTTTAAAACAACGTTTTTGAACCCGCGCATGCCCAGAAGCTAGTTATGAAGCGAGCTTCAATGGAAAAAACGTGGTGAACATAACCTCGCTTTGCTAGAGCATTGTGAAAAAATGATGGTCTGTAGGCAACGTCGTTTTTGAAAATTGAAGTTTCAAAAACGTAGTTTTTTACTTTACATCGCATAAAACGACCGTCTGTACGCGGCATCAGTCTTTCATAGCTTCTATATCTCTTACTCTATTTATCCACTCTAAAACTGTTGGTGGCCTGGTATCTCTCCAGCGTAAGCGTATCCCTGCTTTAGCTGCGTTCACCATATGACACAGTACTGAGTTCCGATAGATCTGAACTGGGATCTGGGAGAGGTGCAGTAGAAAAAAGCAGGATCATTGGGTATTTTTAAATCGGAAAATTTTTGTAAGATTCTCATAATCGACAGCCAATAAGCTCTTATTTTTTTACAAAACCAAAATATATGAATCAATGTCCCGCTTTCCTCTCCAGATCTCCAACATCTGTCCGAATTTTCATTACAGAATTTTTGAAGTCGTACTGGAGTGTGGTACCACTGCATCAAGATTTTATAGTTTAAATCTTGAGTTTGTGTACAAATTGAAGCGTTTAGGGTCAAAAAGATAATCTGTTTACGTTGTAATACAGAAAAGGTCCTATCTAGGCAGGGCTGGTGCAAGGATTTTTGCCAACTAAGGCGAAGGTGCATTTTGCCCCCCCCCCCCCCCCCCCCGGACGCACACACCATACATTATATATGTGCTCCATTTGTTATGATGCTTGAAGTGATCATATAACTTATTTATCTTTTACAGAGAAAGATAGCATAGATGGCGTTATTCTGCATTGCGCTGTATAATGTACTATTGCTGGGATTTGTTGTTCCTCTGTAACTGCTGGTATTCTCCATTGAGTTGTATATAATGTATTATTGCTGGGATTTGTAGTCCTCTATAGCTGGTGGTATTCTCCATTGCGCTGTGATTATACTGCACAATGCAGATTACCACTGACCAGTTATAGAGGAACTACAAATCCCAGCAATAATACATTATTCAGTGCAATGGAGAATACCAGCAGCTATAGAGGAACAACAAATCCCAGCAATATATTATATAAAATGCAATGGAGAATACCAGCAGATACAGAGGACTACAAATCCCAGCAATATATTATATAAAAACGCAATGCAGAATACCAGCAGTTACAGAGGACTACAAATCCCAGCAATAATACATTATATAAAAACGCAATGCAGAATACCAGCAGTTACAGAGAACTACAAATCCCAGCAATAATACATTATACAGGCTGCTTAATATATTATTGCAGGGATTTGGTGTTTTTGTTTAAACAGGAAACTTTAAAACAGGTCCCCCTTACCTGTTTCTGAAGCCTTGCAAGTCACAGCGGGCGTGTGTCCGGCCTGTGTGGTGAGCGTGGCGTGGTCTGGACTTGTCCTTCAAATGCGCAGCGGCAGCCCACACACACTGCTGCCCCCCAGGACAAACCACCCCCCCCCCATTAGTACATACCCCCCATAAATCACCCCCCCATTAGTACAGACCCCCCACAGGACAACCACCCCCCCATTAGCAGAGACCCCCCTTCCATTAGTACAGAACCCCCCCCGGACAAACCACCCCCTCCATTTGTACAGACCCCCCCACAAGCCAGCCCCCATTAGTACAGCCCCCCACAAGCCATCCCCCACAATTAGTACAGACCCCCCCCACAAACCACCCTTCATTAGTACAGTAACCCCCCCCCCCTCTATTAGTACAGAGGCCACCACAACACGGTCAACACCCCCCCCCCCAGGACAAACCCCACCCGGGCGGCAGCTGGAAAGGAGAGGAGAGGACAGTGTGAAGCCACGCCGCCCGGGTGGAGAACGTGATGATCGTGAGGAGGACTCAAAACTCACGGCAGTGGAGAGCTCAGAGCAAGGAGAGGAGGAGGGAGCGGAGCACTCTGGCGCTTGAGCGCCACCTCTATGGCACCTGGGTGAACTGCACCCCGCACAGCGCGCTCATAGTGGAAACGGCGGGGAGGTGGAGTTCTCGTTCGGGCGGCCGCAAGTTCGCCCCAATTTTCCGCCCTGACCCCTGGCTGGCGCTGGCGCCGTAAGGCAAGCGCCAAAGTTGCCTTGCGCTAGCGCCGGCCCTGTATCTAGGTCCTTCTCCCATTTGTTAAGGCCTGGTATCTCCAGATCCTCCCTGAGTTTATTTAACAGTCCATACATTTTAGAGATCCCTCGGGCTAGTGGTTCTGAATCATTACAGTAAGACTCAAAGATTGTTAACTGACGATGAAAATTACCTCCAGGTCCTAATAATCTCAAAAAATGACTTAGTTGCATCGCCTGCCAGATATTGACTTCAAAAGGGCCTCCTATTTGAGTTAATATTTTAATCGAAGGCCAGTTTTCTAATATAATAAAGTGTGAGGCCTGATAGACTCCTTTCTCTATTAGTGACCGGAAGGATCCTCTTTCATTACCCGGGCTGAAACTTGGGTTACCCAATATAAGAAACAAAGGTGATCGCGCTGTAGAAAAGCTCCCGTTTTGACATATACGTGCCGTAATTTTTAAAGTTGTGCCAATTATAGGGTGATTTTTAAGAAAAGCCGGTAATACTTTATAGCACCAAGGTGCTCTACATAAAGGGACTGTATTCAGCTGCTGTTCTATGTCGACCCATCTCTTGAATCTAATGTGTCTGCACCGGTCCACTAATCTAGATAGATACTGCATAATAATACTTAAATATATCTGGGACCCCCATTCCCCCAAGATTCTTGGGCATAGTCAACAGATCTCTTTGAATCCTAGGGCGTTTCCCGGCCCAAATAAAGTTCATAAATAAACTACGTATCTGACGCAAAAAAGTCACTGGAATCCTAAGGCTCCATTCACACCTGAGCGACAGCGGCGTTCCGCGTACGCGGCGAATTTTGCCGCGAGTGTGAAACTTTCAATTTTTATTTTTTTTTAAACTCTTCCCATTGCTGTCAATGGGCAAACGCCAATGTCGCCTGAAAAAAAGGGTCCGGGACTTTTTTTCAGGCGACAGGCGTTCGGTGTCTATGAGATGTGAACCATCTCCATAGACAGCAATGGGAATTCTCCCCTCTAGCGGCAGAAGCGTCCGGCGTCGGGCGTTTTGTCGCTCAGGTGTGAATGCAGCCTAGGTAGCGCCTGAAGTAGGTACAACATTTTCGGAAGAGCGGACATTTTAATTATGCTAATCCGACCAAACCAGGAATGGGAACCAAGTCGCCATTTGTCAAAAAGGACTAATATTTTTGATTTTCTGTGATATTTTGTGTAAATACTTTTGTGATAATGTACATGATAATAATGTTATTTTCTATTACTTTGTTTTTATTTGTGCCAAATGTTTTGGACTATGTATATTCTGTTACCTTTTTAATAAAAAGAAAATTAAAAAAAATTGTCAAAAAGGACTCGTAATGAATTATACATTGGTAAGAAATTAATTTTAAAAATGTCCTTTTCTTTTGATGCAATGTTTGTGCCCAAGTATTTAAGCATTGGACTCCATTTAAAACAAAAGTTTGCCTGCATGATATTAATGATATTACATTATTAATATGTGGCTGGGTTACTGAAAAAAGCATATCATCTGCATAAGCAGAAACCTTATGGGTTCCCTCCCCGACCTTGATACCTCGTATATCCGGGTTTAGGCGAATTCTGTTCAATAACGGTTCCAAGGAAAGAACGAAGAGAAGGGGTGAAAGGGGGCAACCCTGGCGGGTACCATTTGAGATGCCGAAGGGTTCGGAGAGGACCCCATTTGCTTTTACAACAGCTTTGAGGGTTTGTATAAACACTTTTAATCCAGCTAATCATTCGTTCTCCCATTCCTATTTGTTTCAACACCTCGAGCCAGGTCCCTTTTAGCCCTCCTGTAATAATGTCATGAGTGAGCATTTATATGCCAGGTTGGGAGGAGCCCTGTGAAGTTGGGGCATGGGAGTGAGATACACCATCAGCATGCAGATGTAGTCAGTTAATGTAGAGGCCCTGGAGAGGGCTGTAAGACAGGGTGAGATAGTTCTGCATCCAAAAGAACTGGCTGTAGTCTTCCTGTCTCTTATTATTAGTGGAGACTGAAGCAGGTTGCAAAATGCCTTTCAGGCCAGGCTAAGTGTTCTTCCAGGTCCTTCAGGGGGGTTGAAATGTACTGAATCTAGAGGTGCAGCTATAGTGATCCTGTCTCTGGCACGAAAAGCAGGGAGTCATGCACTGTATACACAGTCTATGGCCAGTCAGAGCCTTCTGAGTGAGTACTAATGACCAGGGCCATCTTAATAACATCATGGGCCCCTGGGCAAAGTAATGCACTAGAGCCCCTACCAGGGAGAAGGTCACCTGCAATGCTCTATGCGTGCAGTGGCACGGAGTGGGTGTGGCTAAATAATGCTACATTTTGGGCATGGCTTTGTAGTCTGATTACAAGACATTGAAGACAGAATGCTGATTTTAATACCTTTTGTAAAGTTACAGTATGCCATGATCTCTGTAGCAGATTTCAATTTGAGCAGAGGAACTGCTCTTTGTACTGTAGTTACTCATGCAATTAGGATTTGATGAGACAAGAAAAAAACTTGTTAATCAAACATGAAATGCAATTTCTTTAATGAAGGCATGCTGCATTTTAGCTTACTATTACCATGAAATTGGTGATGAGCTTAATTACTTTTAGAAATAGTCTGAGAATAATTGAGCAATTCCAAAATGTTTTGTCCCCGGGAGTGCTAGGTGGTCTAAGTTTGAAAAAAGTGTTTAAAGTAAACATCATGTGAAAATAATAACCAATCAGATGATGGCTGTCATTTTTTTTATATATACAAACAAGCACTGTGCACAGATACAGTGATATTATTAATTTAAAATAGTACACACAAACTGTTGCATGTATCAATGCAGCGGTAGGGCTTGCTTACAGTGCCTTGCAAAAGTATTCACCCCCCTTGGCTTTTTTACCTATTTTGTTACATTACAGCCTTTAGTTCAATGTTTTTTTTTTAATCTGAATTATATGTGATAGGTCAGAACACAATAGTCTAAGTTGGTGAAGTAAAATTAGAAAAATATATACATAAAATTTTTTTCAGAAAAAAAAAATGATAATTGGCATGTGCATATGAAGTAGCCAGAAGAAAGCCATTACTTTCAGCAAAATCTGACGCAAACCCAACACATCACATCACCCAAAGAACACTATCATTGATTGCATTTTATTTAAAAATGTGCACCTGGGAATGGGAGGGTGGATGATGCATGGTGTGTGCTAATGAGGTCAGCTGGACAACTCCTTCCTGTGTCATGACCTAAAGTCTGATCATAAAGAAGACATTAGTAATGGAAATGTCTGGAAACATGGATGAGCACAAGAAAGGTAAGTGCCTGTAGACTTAATGGAAAGCTTTGATATTTTTGCAAAAAAAGTACATGAATGCTATATTGGTGCATAGGGGCTGTAATTTGGAAAAAAAAAGTGTACAAAGGTGAACTTCCCATTTAAAGTGTATTTCCACTTTGTAGCCAAATTAGTACAACACTTACTTTATACAGTATATGTCCCTATTCATATAACTTTTTTTTAAAACTGCAGCTTACCTTTTCTTTGGATGCTTTATTCTGGAGCCTCCAGCAAAAAAAAAAGATCATAGTTTTCTTTGTTCATGAGGGGGCTGGGTAACTGTGTTTGCCATAATAAACATTGTCTGTACTGTACAGGCAAATCATCAATTGGAACTCGATTTGAACACTCTCTATCCTGACAAAGGGCTAAAGTTGTAGAGTCTAGGCTTCTTGCATTGTATGTTAAGGAGGACCTACTTGGGACAGGCTCACTCTAAAATGATTTTAAAAAGAAAAATCAGTCAGCCATGAGATTTTGTCCTGAGAAACATCTAAAAGGTAAGAAATCATTTTAAATTTTTTTTTGGCATGATGTGTGAATAGGAACAAAAAACATATTGTGGGGTTTTCCTAATTTTCAGGGCAAAAGTGGAAATATGCTTTAGGGCCTTTATTAACCGGTTAAAAGGCAGACCAACATGCAGGTTAAGGACCAGGCCCCTTTTTGCGATTCGGCACTGCGTCGCTTTAACTGACAATTGCGCAATCGTGTGACGTGGCTCCCAAACAAAATTGGCGTCCTTTTTTTCCCATAAATACAGCTTTCTTTTGGTGGTATTTGATCACCTTTGCAGTTTTTATTTTTTGCACTATAAACAAAAATAGAGCGCCAATTTTGAAAAAAAAAACAATATTTTTTACTTTTTGCTATAATAAATATCCCCAAAAAAAGATATATATAAAAAAAATTTCCCCTCAGTTTAGGCCGATACGTATTCTTCTACATATTTTTGGCGCTAAAGGGTTAAGTGTGACCTAATGTGTTTTTTCTAACTGTAGGGGGGCGTGCCTGGAAGTGTGATGTCACTGATCGTCATTCCCTATGACAGAGAACAGACGATCAGTGACGAGCCACAGAGAAGAACGGGGAAGGTTTGTTTACACTCACCTCTCCCCGTTCTTCAGCTCCTGTGACCCGATCGCGGGACACCGGCGGTGATCGGGTACGCGGGTCCTACCGTGGACGTGGTCACGGAGCTTCGGACCCTGCTACGAGCTCGCCGCCGGCGCGCTCATGACCCACGGCTGGGCTCTTAAAGGGGACGTACCTGTACGTCCATGTGCCCAGCCGTGCCAATCTGTCAACGTATATCGTCGTGCGGTGGTCCTTAAGTGGTTAACAGGCTATTGTTTGCGTCATAACTGCTTCTCTCCCACTGCAGGTCAATGAGAATTCTAAAGTAGCTTGAAACAGGTTGATGTAGCTTAAAAGGAGCTTAAAAGCAGGTCAGACGCATCATTCGCCGTAATTGCGATAATATTACTGATTTCCAATCCCAATCCCAGATTTTAACAGAAAAATGCAAAGAAAAAGGATACCATTCCCAGGCACTTGAAAAAACTACACTGGAAGTAATAAATATGGACCGGGACCAACTTTTGACTTCCAAGAAAAAAGCTCCTTTCTCAGGAAATTTGGCTTTTTTCTCGGGTTTTCATCGCCAATATCTACATATTGAATTTTTTTTTAAAAAACACTGGCCCATCTTGCTTAAAGACAATGATTTGGCCGCAATTTTACCCCCTAAACCTAAATTTGTCTACAGAAGGGCACCAGGTCTTAGGAACATAGTTGCCCCAAATGTACCTGATCCTCCACCTCGACCTCCCACCTTTCTTGATGGAACAGGTTTCCATCACTGTACTAGGTGCAAATCATGCAAAAGCACAACTAGAACTAACAGAAAAATAGTTAAATTCAAATCTAATATCACACAGAAAGAATACACTGTGAAACCACTTATAACCTGTGATTCACATCACGTTACATATTTATTAGAATGCCCGTGTTCTCTTCAATATGTAGGCCGTACTACGAGAAAACTCAGGATACGAATCAATGAACACGTGGCCAATATCAAAAATGGATTCCCCAATCACAGTGTATCCCGTCACTTTGACCAACATCATGATCGAGACCCCAGTAAGCTCTCTTTTGTTGGCATAGATAAGGTTAGCAGTCACTGGAGAGGCACTAACATGACACAGGCCATCTCCCAGAATGAGACCATGTGGATCCATCGTTTGGGGACGATGCATCCGCAGGGCCTCAACATCGAATTGGATTTGAACTGCTTCCTTACGAATTATTAATTAGAGTGTTGAGTTTATATAGTATTTCCATTTAAATGTATTATATGTGAATACTTTTGGTATATTACCCATTTTTAAAATTATTTCAATTTTAATAGTTATTTACCAGTCAGGGTTTTCAACATTGTGGACTGATCTGATGGATACACCATTCAACTAACCCAGAGGCCCACTTATGTTCATTACCCTAAATTTTATAAATTCATTTTTATTATTATAAATCTTTTTATATACTATTTTAAGTCTGTCTATATTAAACTTAGTAAGCCATTGGGAAACATAGGCTTTCAAGATAGATGTTTATTGTACACACTTCAATATGATTATATGATCACTGTTTTATCATAGTATTGCAGCAGATGTGTAGTTACGGCTCCCAAGTATTCGATGTACATGGTATTTAGGGGCTATGACGAATCGTTGTTACATTTAGTATAGCTAGCATCCGTCGCATTGAATCTACCACTGGGGCTGCCGTTCACCACTCCCCGCCCACAATAATTGACAGACGTATAAAACACATCAAACTAGCGTGGTTGGGCACGCCTCCTGAAGACGTTTACAACGAAACGTACGTCGGGGCGGTACCTAACCACGCACGCATACCGTCACTTCCTGCATTGCTGGTTCCTAACATTGCTGAGGTGGAACGCACGCCCGGACACCGAGCGCGGCTTACAGCATCCAGGATCATTATCGATACCACGCGAGTTAGCCCCAGTGCCGGGTTCAAGGCACCATAAACGGTAGGCGGCCACTTGGCTCCCTCTGCATACTTTTAATCCAAATAAAAACAAATTACACTATGTTCCGCATCACTTTTGTTTTACATGCATAAATCGGGCATTTAATGATCATCGCAAGCATTACTGCCAGGACGATACTAACTTTACAGGTGACCCTGTTACAAGCCGTAATGTTCCCTTTTTTGATATCAAAGTAAGGGACATTACCATCTGGTAAGAAGCCATCTAATTATTCACTTTTGGTGACAGTTTAAAGGTGAAGGTGGAAACATCACTCCATTTGAACATACAGCACGCAGCACTTTATTCGATTTAACACCATGCAAAATTTTTCTATCACTTGAGGATTCGTTTGGCAATAGATTTTTTTCTTGAGTGTTCATTTACACTAATAAGACTTGGTTTTACTATCACAGTTTTGAATCTGTTTTGCACAGTAGCCTGAGCTACCCATCACTGTAACTTAGCTCAGTAATTACAGGACTCTTTTACTTCAGTAATTATAGGTGTTTTATATATATTTGTTTATTTATATTATCAAGTATGTATCACATTTACTAATTAGCGCACCCATTTCAACATATTTTCAGACACATCTGTAAATGAGTTGTCAATGATCTCAAACGCATCTTAGAATGTAACAAAAACAAGAATGTAATATGTTGCAGGTTACTTCCTTTTTAAGATTAGACCATTTTCAGCGAGCACATCAAATACCCGATGATCTTGATAGAAATTCAGAGTACTTGTCACGTCCTGAGAGCTTAAGGCCCCATTCACACCTCCGCGACAAAACGCCCGACGCCGGACGCTCGTGCCGCTGGAGGGGAGAATTCCCATTGCTGTCTATGAGATGGTTCACATCTCATAGACGCTGTACGCCTGCCGCCTGAAAAAAAGTCCCGGACCCTTTTTTTCAGGCGGCATTGGCGTTCGGCCATACAAAGCAATGGGAAGGCTTTGTTAAAAAAAAAAAAAAAGTTACACACTTGCGGCAAAATACGCCGCGTACGCGGCGTATCTTGTCGCGGAGGTGTGAATGCAGCCTAAAAGAAAGCACAAACATCCTCGTGTTTTTTTTGTTTGTTTTTTAATAAGTGCTAATCCTATTAATCCACAATGTATTGAAAACGAACAAGGGCAGACATGTTTGTCCAACATATGTGACCATCATGGCTGTCTCCATAGGTACAATAGAGAAATGAGTGTAGCTAAGGGACAGCAAATGTGGTATTTGCAGGTTTACTTGGTAAAAATAAGAGAAAAAAAAACTGAAAAAAGGAAAACTAATACAGCCATTGCTGTTTTAGGTTAGTTATACTTTAAATTGCTTATTGTCTCTGACCCAAAGCTCATCATCCCAAGACCTAATCCTTCAGTGTTAGCTCTACAAACTAAGCCTACAGTCAGTCTGCTGAGTGAAGTAGAGTATCATAAGCAGGCACAGGATCTTATGTCTCTTCCTTTATGGGGATTGTAACAATAAAGCTTTCGAGATCACAGATCGATTACAATAGTCAGGTTACAGCACCAGCAGCAATTCCACTTGAGATACAGAATATTAATAGCTTTCATAGCAATAATAAAGATGTTCCCAAATTATATACACTTTGGGGTAGATTCAGGTAGGGCTGCGCACTGTTACGGAGGCGCAGCGTACCGTTTTAACGCTACGCCTCCGTAAATTACTTGCGCTGCGCATCATTCACGAAGCAGTAGCTCCGTAATTTGCGCGGGCGCTCCGTAAAACTGCCCGGCGTAAGCGCGCGTAATTTAAATGATCCCGTAGGGGGCGTTGATCATTTAAATTAGGCGCGTTCCCACGCCGAACGTAGTGCGCATGCTCCATCGGGAAACTTTCCCGACGTGCATTGCAGTAAATGACGTCGCAAGGACGTCATTTGCTTCAACGTGAACGTAAATGGCGTCCAGCGCCATTCACGATTCACTTACGCAAACGACGTAATTTTTAAAAATCGCGCCGCGGGAACGACAGGTATACTTAGCATTGGCTGCCCCTGCTAATAGCATGAGCAGCCTTATGCAGAAACCGACGAACGCAAACGACGTAAAATGCGAACGCAGGGCGCGCGTACGGTTGTGAATCACTACGGGAACGCCACCTAGCGGCCATCGTAAGAATGCAGCCTACCGGGGGCGTGTCCAAGATGGCGACCGGACTGGACGCTTAGTGAAGGAGCTCCGCTGCCATACCTGCTAAAAATCCTGATTCCCTGCGGATTATCCTGTCTCCGATGCCCTGAATTGCGAGCCGGTTACCCCCTGGACTGGTATGCCCTACAAGCGGAAAAAAAAACGCTTACCAAAAGCCGTCTACACCCGTGATAGTTCCGGCGGCGGGAGGGCCGCACTCCTCGTGCTATCTAACATGGCGTCGCAGACCGAGGATGCTGATCCGGCGATTCAGGGCCAGGACCACTTTGATGCCCTGATGCAAGCCATCTCGACCTGCCAGTCCACGCTGACCGAAAAAATTGACACCATGCAGCTGGAGATGGGCTTTATTCGGAAGGACATGGACAAGGTTAGGACCCGGCTGACGGAGGCTGAGCGCCGGGTGGGGGACGTTGAGGAGGTGTTAGGAGACCATGCTTCCTCTCTCCGCACCCTCACCACCAAGGTCAGAGCCCTGGAACATCGTGCAGAGGACGCGGAGAACCGCAATAGGAGAAATAATCTCCGGGTTATCGGCCTCCCAGAGCGAGCGGAAGATCCTGATCCCACCGCTTTCACTGAACGCCTTCTCCGCCAGCTGCTCCCCCAGGCTGCCTTCTCCCCATACTTCGCCGTGGAACGGGCCCACAGGATGCCGGCGGCTCGCGGTCCCCCCGGAGCCCCCCCGCGCACATTCATCCTACGCCTCCTGAACTTCAGGGACAGAGACGCGATACTGCGGGAGAGCAGGAAGACCGAGATACTGCGCTTCGAGGGGGCCCGCCTGATGATTTTCCCCGACTTCTCCGTGGAGACGCAAAGGCAACGAAAATCATTTGACCACGTGAAGCAAGCCCTGCGCCAGCGAGGTATGAAGTACAGCATGCTATTTCCCGCCCGCTTACGGGTCCAGGATGGAGAGACCCATCGGTTTTTCACGGTACCGGACGAGGCGGCCGCGTGGCTGGAAACTCTCCCGCGCCACTGAACCCCTTCAACTGAACCGCTGTTTTTTTTTTTTTTGTCTTTTGGTTCCTACTGTTTTTGTGCCAACTCGGGCCCCCTTCGCTGACTGTCCCCTTTGCCTGCCTCGTGCGCGCCTGGTGCCATGTTTGGGCGACACCCCTCCCTCCCTTCTCAGGGGACGAAAGCTGTAGCCTATGCTCCTCTTGTTGGCTGCGGATGGGGCACTCCCCATGTCACTCCTCATGATTATGCCTGGATGTCTTCCTTCGTGTGGAGTGGCCTACCTGCACTAGGTCTACTGACCGAGGACTCTCCTGTGAGTATGGGGGGGCCCGGGGGGGGTGGGAGCTCCGGCACCAACTATCCCCTGTGCCGAGGATCAGGGACAGTTTCCTTCATCCAATTGGGGACCTAACTTTGTTGTGGCATTATTTTGTACCGTTAATGAACTGCCACGCGGCTTACCGTTATAAGAATGTGCCCCCAGTACTATCTGGGTGATTGACTTCCTCCGCAGGGAATACGATAATAATAACTGTTTCTCCGATTATTTCTTCCTATGTTTGGTTACTAAAGCGGGTGGCAAGGATGCTGGTTCGTCTGGCGAGCATCCTCTGCTTGGCCTCCTAGGTGCCCTGTTGGTGCACTGCTCCCCAGAGACTAATAGTCATGCACTGTTTGGGTAACAAAACGCACCTAAGTTTTGGGGGTTGCGTGGGGTGGGGGGGAGGGAATGTTAATTTTTATGTTGATTTTTCTTTTTTCTGTTTTTGGTACGGCTTTGGACTACTCAGTGTTAGGTACGGACACATGCACTACCCTATCCTACTATTGTCGGTGGGTGTGGGGGGGCTGCTGGGGGGGATGACACTATGCTCCCTGACTGCGGGGATGGGCGGGGGTCCGGATGGCGATGGAGCAATGCATATTTTCACCTTGTTATCATGGCCCCCTTGAGAGTGTTATCTTGGAATGTGCGCGGGTTAAACTCTAAATTTAAAAGATCTCTGGTGTTCTCCTACTTGAAGAGATACCACCCGCACATTTGTATACTCCAGGAGACCCACCTCACTGGGTCCAGAGTCCTTGCGCTCAAGAAACCCTGGGTGGGATCCTATTTCCACTCCACCCACTCCTCCCACTCTCGTGGGGTTAGTGTTTTAATCCACAAGGCGCTCCCGTTCGTTCTCCTGGACCTCCGCCTGGACCCGGATGGGCAATATGTTATTATTCATGCTCTATGTGACAGGCTAGAAGTGGTGATTGTAGGCTTATATCTGCCCCCCTCGACAGGTATGTCAGTATTACGCAAGGCACAAGC
The DNA here is from genome assembly GCF_905171775.1 of Rana temporaria. NCBI lineage: Eukaryota > Metazoa > Chordata > Amphibia > Anura > Ranidae > Rana > Rana temporaria. The sequence continues at coordinate 71,799,942 of NC_053490.1, forward strand.
TGTAGTTGCCGACTTCCCCTCGGCAACTGTGCTCTGGGCTGGTGACTTTAACATGGCCCCCAATCCTAGCATTGACAGGCTGAACCCCGACCAGACGACCGACTCGGCGCTCTCTCGTTGGGCAGAGATATATGGCTTGAGAGACGTGTGGAGATGGAAATACCCGTATGACAAATACTATACGTGTCACTCTGCGACCCATGCGACCATGTCTCGGATAGACCTGATCTATGCTACCGACCCTGTCTTGTCCAGGGTGGTGGCGGTGTCCCACTTGCCACAAGGAATATCGGACCATGCACCGGTTATGTTAGACCTCTCCACCGATTCTGCTGCCACGCAGGGCCTGTGGAGACTATCCAGATACTGGATCACTGACGACAGACTGGAATCTTTAATGCTCACGGAGCTTGGGGAATATTGGGTCCACAATGACAACTCGGCTCCCCCTGAGGTGACATGGGACGCTTTTAAAGCGTACGCCAGAGGCAGGTATCAATTTAATATAGCTAGCATACGGAAAGAGTCTAAATTGGAACTTTCAGAGGCTGAGAGGCGGGCTGCACGATTGGAAAATAGATACACAAATTCACCTGACCAGAGCTTGCACGCTGACATGCTCACTGCCTACAGGGAGTTGGCACTCATCCGTGCTGCCTCATGCCGCCGCTTCCTCCTCGCTCAGACACAGCGAATTTTTGAGCAGGGGGAACGAGCAGGTAAACAACTGGCATGGCTGGCAACCGAGAGGTCGGGCAGTTCATGCATAGCCAATATTAGAGATGAGGACGGTGTCTTACTCTCGGACCCCCTATTGATCAATGCCAGATTTGAAAGATATTACCAAGAACTCTACGCATCCAGAGCGTCGTATACCCCAGACGAGTTGGACACTTTCTTGCTCTCCCTGGACTTCCCTTCCCTGACCTCGGCGGCTAGTCAGACGCTTGAGGCCCCCATCACATTGAAGGAGGTTCAGGGAGCTATTAAGTCTCTGCAGGCAGGCAAGACCCCTGGTCCCGACGGACTCCCCACGGAGTTCTACAAGTCCAATCTTGAGGTAATAGGCCCCCATCTCCACTCCACGCTTAATGCAGCGTTGGAGCGCCGCAACCTCCCGGCCTCCATGATGGAGGCAGTGATCGTTGTAATACCTAAACCTGGGAAGGACCCGGAGCTGTGTTCATCCTATCGGCCTATATCTCTGCTCAATGTGGATGCCAAAATCCTGACCAAGATCCTGGCTAATAGGCTGAACACAGTGATCCTCACACTGATACATGGTGACCAGACGGGATTCATGCCGGGAAAGGGCACGGATATAAATATCCGCAGGCTCCACACCAATATTGCAATCTTCCGCGAACAGAATACTACTGGGGCGGTGGCCTCACTCGACGCAGAGAAGGCCTTTGACTCAGTTGAGTGGGCCTTCCTGTGGCGAGTGTTGACTAAATTTGGGTTTGGCCCTAAGTTCATAGACTGGATCAAATTGCTATATGGGTCGCCCACAGCCAGAGTGCGCACGGGGGGCAGTGTCTCAGCCCCATTCCAACTATGCAGGGGAACGCGGCAGGGCTGTCCACTGTCTCCAGGACTCTTTGCCTTGGCCATCGAGCCCATGGCTATCATGCTTCGCTCGACGCACGAGGTGAGGGGCCTGGAGGTAGGACCGCTGACCGAAAGGGTGTCACTGTATGCGGATGACACCCTGTTATACCTCGGTGATGACTCTCAGTCCCTAGTTGCAGCCCTCAAGATTGTCGATAGGTTCGGCGGGTTCTCCGGGATACGGGTTAATTGGGGCAAATCCAGTTTATTTCGCCTATCAGACCTGGCATCCCCCACGGCGGACCTGACGCCACTCACCAGGGTTTCAAAATTCCGCTACCTGGGAATAGACATTGAAAACGACCTAGGTCATTACTTACAAGACAACCTGTACCCGGTCCTACAAACGCTAATTGCAAAATGCCAGGCCTGGAAGACACTGCCCCTTACTCCGGTGGGGCGGGTGAACTTGTTAAAAATGGTGTTTCTCCCCAAGCTATTATACGTGTTCCGTAACACCCCGGTCCCTATTCCTGCCTCTTTCTTTACTAAATTAGATGGCGTAGTCTCCTCATTCATTTGGGGTGGGGGGGCCCCCAGAATAGCACAACGCAAACTTTAGCTTCCTCTGTCCTCAGGGGGACTGGCCATACCCTCCTTCAAAAAATACTATTGGGCAGCAGTACTAGTAACGGTCCGATGCTGGTTCAAGCAAACTAGGACCAACCCAGCAGTGAACCTGGAAGCCGCGGTTATGGGCTCCTACTCGGCCCTCACCAACCTGGTTTACAGGGGACCTAGAGCCGCCCCGCAGGTTACTCTCCCGATGCGTACCACGGTTCAGGTTTGGGAGAGGGTCACCGCAGCGGTCGCGAGCTCTGACTCCATCTCACCCCACGCCCCGCTATGGGGCAACCCACGACTTTCGCATTTCAGGTCCATCCCGGATCCTAGTGTCTGGGCCAGATATGGAATAGTGAAAATCCAGCACATTATGCCTGCCGGGGTGCTGCTCCCCTTCCCGGATCTACGCGCGACGTTTGGGCTCCCCTCTTGGATGCTCTTCAGGTACTTACAACTGAAACATGCGGCGCAGGCACAGTTCTCGAGGACAACGGTAGTAGAACCGCATAGAATAGAGAGGTTCCTTATATCCCGCGGAATAGACAGACTAGTATCCTCCATCTACCTCCGACTCACGTGCGACGACTCGAAAGGGGACTCTCCCCTCCATCGGGTCTGGAAAATGGACATCCCTGACCTCTCGGAAGAGGACTGGGAGACTGCGCTGGCCCATTACATACCGACGGTCATATCTGCTAGGGACAGGTTTATTCAATTGAAGTTCTTACACAGGGCCTATTACACCCCCCAGCGTCTTGCCAGGATATTCAGTACCCAGTCAGATCAGTGCCCTAAATGTCAGAGAGAGACAGGAACGTTTTACCATGTTGTATGGGATTGCCTGGTCATCCGAGGATACTGGGAGGGGGTGGTGGAGAAAATTAATACTGCTACTGGACTCCAGGTGCCACTAGACCCTAAGATCCTCCTTCTCGGTATCACGGAGGGTGTGACACAGTCTACTCACACCGGTTTGTTACTATTCTTTCTCTGTGTCTATGCCAGGAAAACGCTGTTACGGCAATGGAAGCTGGCGACCCCTCCCACAGTGACTCAGTGGCTCACACTGGTGGACTCCGTTCTACCTCTCTACAAGCTGACATATATGGGCCGCAAGTGCCCTCAGAAATTTGACAAAGTCTGGGGATCGTGGGTAACGGCTAGGGCACTCTCTGTCTAGTACCTGTCATTGCGCGCCCTGGGGATCCAGGGTACTTCTCCTTTAGCCGTGTGGTGGGGGAGAGTTTCCCCCCCCCTTCAGTGGGTAGAGACACTGCATAACGTCCTGCAGCCTAACTAGCTGACCCTCGCCCTGTCCGACGACCCGACCCAGACCCGCTCAGATCTACCTCCAGTGTGTTACTCTGTACCTACCATGCTATATGTCTGTATGTAATACCCCTTAAGATATCGAACATTGCTGTACCACAGTTTGTTGATTTACCTTTTGTTTTATTTTCTTTATTTTCTTAATAAAAACTTTTCTGTTAAAAAAAAAAAGAATGCAGCCTACCATACGACGGCATAAGAGCCTTATGCCAGTCATATCTTAGGCTGCAGTCGGCGTATCGAGCTTTCTGAATACAGAAAAGTCGATACGCCGGCACAAATTAGCAATTACGCTGCGTATCTATGGATACGCAGACGCAATTGCTTTCTGAATCTAGGCCCTTGATTTTATTTCATTGTTTTGCCAAATGCTGTTGCAGCATAGAAATACTGTAGTTCTGGACCTCCATTGCTTCTAGGCCTCATAAAAAAGTTGCATGGCCTGCTTGTGCAGACATTGCATATATAATCACAAAAGTTTTGAGAATGACACCAATATTTATTTTCACAAAGTCTGCTGCCTCCGTTTTTATGATGACAATTTGTATATACTCCAGAATGTTATGAAGAGTGATCAGATGAATTTTAATTAATTGCCTCTTTGCCATGAAAATAAACTTAAAACAATAAAAAACATTTCCACTGCATTTGTGACGAAGGCTTCAGGGCGCCCAAGACAGTCCAGTAAGAGCCAGAACCGTCTCCTACAGTTGCTTTAGTTGCAAGATCGGGGACACCACCCATGCAGAGCTTGCTCAGGAATTGCAGCAGGCAGGTGTAAGTACATCTGCACGGACTGTGAGGAGAAGACTTTTGGAGGGTGGCTGGTGTCAAAAAGGGCAACAAAGAAGCCACTTCTCTCCAGGAAAAACATCAAGGACAGACTGATATTCTGCAAAAGGTACAGAGATTGGACTACTGAGGACTGGGGTGAAGTCATTTTCTCTGATGAACCTCTTTTACGATTGCTTGGGGCACCCAGAAAAAACCTTGTCTAGAGAAGAAAAGGTGAGCTCTACCATCAGTCCTGTGTCATGCCAACAGTAAAGCATTCTGAGACCATCCATGTGTGGGGTCGCTTCTCAGCCAAAGGAGTGGGCTCACTCACAATTTTGCCATAAATAAAGAATGGTACAAAAACATGCTCCGAGAGCAACTTCTCCCAACCATCCAAGAACAATTTTGGTGACTGCATGATGGAGCACCTTGCCATAAGGCAAAATTGATAACCAAGTGTCTTGGGGAACAAAACATTGACATTTTGGGTCCATGGCCAGGAAACGCCCCAGACCTTAATCCCATTGAGAACTTGTGGTCAATCCTTAAGAGGTGGGGGAAGAAAAAAACCCCCACAAATTTTGACAAACTCCAATCATTGATTAAGTAAGAATGGGCTGCCATTAGTCAGGATGTGGCCCAGAAGTTGATTGACAACATGCCAGGACGAATTACAGAGGTCTTGAAAAATATTGAGTCTTCACATAAACCTCATATCATTGTCAATAAAAGCCTTTGATGCTTATGAAATGCTTGTAATTATACTTCAGTATACCATAGTAACATCTGACAAAAAGATCTAAAATCACTGGAGCTGCAGACTTTGTGAAAATTAATATGTGTGCCATTCTCAAAACTTTTGGCCATGGCTGTACATTCTTCAGCTTGCCTGGTTTGTGAACTAGTATGTGTAACATACTTGAGTTCTTCTGAAAATATATCAATTTTTACACCATCTTAGAAGCCCTGTGTGTGTTCTTCTGACCTTTCTGTGTTGACTTCATATTTGGCAGTTTGGTATATGTGCCCTGAATGTGCATTGGCTGCACAAATTCTGCAGCTGCTGCTTTACTGGAAATATTTGACTTCTGATCCTATGCCGGGGCATATAACTTGATTGATTGATGTATCCCACATGTTTAAGTATGACACAGCACAGGGAGATATATTGACTATAAAAATATTTGCCAACGCTGTAAAATAATTTCCAAGAACATTTTACTTCTGAGGCAGTATAATTGTCACGAACAAGGCTTCCTTAAAGGGTGACAGTCCACCTTACAATTGTTTGAGGCTTGTTTGTTAAATAAAATTGAAAAGTGTTAATGATGAGCTCTGTATATATGTGAACAAGCTTAATGTAAATACATTTTTTGTTCTGGATAGAGTGGAGATGGTTTGAGCACCTATTTGGATTGTATTGCTGTCTGTGCCTCTGTTAGGGAGATTCACCCTCCCTATTTGTCCTGTTTGAAAATAAAAGAAAATCACAAAAGGTTGTCCCCAGAAAAGTAATAAAGGAGACATCTTAAAATAGGGACACTAGTTCTGGTCACCTGGGGAGCCCCAAGTAATTCCATTCATTTGCAGGGATTTCCTCTCACTTCCTGTTTTGCCAATGGGACAGGAAGTTAAGGGAAATCTGACGGGGGTATTAACCCTCCCTTACTCTCCAAAATTAAATGAAAATTGTAAACAGTGAGACCCAGTTAAAAGGATACCATTGGCTGCTTGAAACCAAAGGCATCAGAACTCATAGGTCAAAGGGAATAAGGGGGAGCAAGGGGGGATTTTGGTTGGGACTTTCACGGCACTGATAGGAGACAAAATAGTAAAAAATAACAATGTTTATTTGACATAAAGTGCTGTCTCGGATGCTCTCCCTGGGGACACGCGGCGTTTCTATCTGACTATGCCAGACTAATTGCCAGGTATGGTCTAACACTTGGAAGCTTTCCATTACCTCACTGGCTGAATCCATCCGCCCTCATGTGCCCCAGTATCTATGAGGTTTTTTGCTATCCTTATGAGTCCATTCTAAAAATATCCCCCTCCATGCGCCAAAGAAGGCAATAACCAGGCCCTGTGCTTGATCACTGTGACCTGTCTAGACCATCTTGAAGAAGCGGTACCACCGCGAAACCGGTCAAGGTCACTGGCTCCTCTCACTAGACACAGTTGGTTCTGTTTTCTGATGTGAAATGTGGGGCCTGTCCCTAAATGTTTTTATACTGTAATTGCTTTATGTCAAATAAACATTGTTATTTTTTACTATTTTGTCTCCTATCAGTGCCGTGAAAGTCCCAACCAAAATCCCCCCTTGCTCCCCCTTATTCCCTTTGACCTATGAGTTCTGATGCCTTTGGTTTCAAGCAGCCAATGGTATCCTGGTAACTGGGTCTCACTGTTTACATATTAAATGGGATGTTGGCACATCTTACCATTTTTACCACTATTCTAAAAGAGGCTATACTCTCCCCTTTTCAACTAAATGAAAATTGTATCATACTTACCATAAGTTTCCTTTCCTGGTGCCTACCCATGACACCATACTGAACCACATGTATGCTGCTATTGAGGCACCAGGAAACCAGTAAATTGTATCATACTTACCGTAATTTTCCTTTCCAGGCGCCTATCCATGGCAGCATGGCACCAGGAAAAAGTTTTGCCTATAATTCTACTTTAAATTGGTTGTAAACCACATTCATTAAATTTGACCTAAGCACATATATCTGTAGTGTTTACCTATCACTCTCCAAAGCTCTAAGTACAGTTTCTTTCTGCTGCTCTGTTCCTCTGTTTCTGCATGTGTACATTCTGATAAGTTCTCTGACACATGAGATAACAGCAGCTAAAAATCGGTGTCGTGGAGGGAAATTAGAGGGAGATAAGCAGAGAGCTTGTCTGTTCATAATACAGCTCTGCATGTTCCTTCTTTCCTCTGCCTATGTGTGTGTGTGTGTGTGTGTGGGTGGGGGTCCCTTTACTCCAATCAGCTCTTACACAGTGTAAGCCTGTACTCCCATCCCACCCCTATGTGCTGCTGAAACAGGAAGAAATATTTCTAACATGATCTGCACTTCCAAGGATTGTAGAAAGCTGAAGACAGCAGATATACAGGTAAAACTTATGTAGGGTGATTTGCTTAATCTATGTGTAACATCTGAGGCTGTTCACTTCACTGGGTATAGGAGAGGGTTTACAACCACTTTAAGAGAACTGAAGGCAAAATTGTTTTAATTTTGCAAAAATGATATTGAAAGGGCTTGGGATGAACTATCTCACTGCCAGGATTGCTAGATCAGTTGCAGCAAAATTTACTTTTCTTTTAAAGATAATGAGTTAAAGTGAAATTGTGCATTGTCTATACAGGAAAAAGCAACAGATTATTTATACACAACAATTCACACAGCATTTCACATCAGTCCCTGCCCTCAAGGAGCTTACAATCTAAGGTTCCTAACTCACATTCATACATACACACATTGGGCCATCTTAGATAGGAGCATGTCTTTGAAGTGTGGGAGGTAACCCACACATGCATAGGAAGAACATGCAAATTCCATGCAGATAGTGCCATGGTTGGGATACAAACCAACTACCCTAGTGCTGTCAAAAGGGCTATCCACTTAGTCACTGTACTATTTCCACTTTGGGCTCCTTTCGCCAGGGCAGTTTTCAGAGGGCAGCAGCTTTTTTGTCTGTCTTTTAATCCCAGGAGGGATTTTGTATTAAAATAACGTGCCGTAATCAAGAGCCAAGTACTTTGGTTTATTGTTGCGCCGTTGGCTCATTGAGGCCAATGGACAAGTTTGACAGGTGGCACCATCTGTAAACCTGGCAAGCTAAGTTATAGTTGCTATGGCAGCTGTATGTGTACCACAACCTCCGGTTGCCACAGTATATTTTACTGAATGGTAAAAAGAAAAAATGTATCTCGCGCCAAATGTGCAATTAAACAAAGAATTAAACTAAATATGAGCGGCACCTCCTGAAGACGTGTCAAACAAAATGGACGTAGAGGTATCACCTGGTCACGTACCGAGGTCACCTCCGGTTCCCTTTGGCTCACAGCAGTGCAGGGTGGAACGCACGCCAGCGCACACGAGTCGGGACCATCTCCAAAAATTTGTTTCTATGCCATCCAGCCTCAGTGCCGGGCCTTGGGCATGCCTAAATTAAGCAGCCATTTGGCTTTTTATTTGAAAATTTTTAAGTTTAATAAACGGGATTACACTATTTCGGACCTTATCTTCTTATTTGCATATGCCGTCCTGAGTCTCCATGGGTTAAGAGGCTGTTCCATCATCTGCTTATTTCATCTGTTAATAGCAAAGGCCAACTTGCTATGAAGCACATTTGACCACTTTTTTCAGTAAAAGGGTAAACTACTTGTGGTAAGCTGCCACCTTTTGAGCACTTTTGTGGGTGTCCTTATTAAAGTCGGTGAAGGTGGACCATTAACAGCTTTTATGACTAGATATTATTTCACTGGATGTTCGTGGCAATTGTTGTGGATCTTGCAGTACACTACAGTTCTATGGACTCATAGCAGCACATGAATCTATTGAATTTTTGTTATTGTGATTATTTATAGAATATTGTTATTATATTCATTTATTTTTCACTTAATGATCACTAATTATCAAGTTTATCTATTAGGCACCTGTCACATGGGGACTAGATGTTAACGTGTTTTTTTTAGATATTTAGGTTATATTAGGTAGGCTGGTGTTTCACTTGCTGTTCATTTATTTATTTTTGATTATAGTTATTATTTTAATTTAATAGCTATTAGCGCACTCACCCATTTTTTTAATCCATATTTTACTGAATGAGAAAAATATGGGAACAACTGCGCTAAGAGAGATGCAGAGATCGGATTAATAAGCAGCAATTAAAATGTAAATAAACAAAACATGTGAGAAAAAAAGAAAGGATAATTGCGCTAAACCAAAATTATTTGATTCATGTGAAAAACCAAACATGTGTGGGCATCAGCCCAAAATCGTGTATCATATATGACTGTGACAACACTTCAATAATACAAAACAAATGTGCTAATGACCCAGAACTGGGAGGCTCAGACCACCCCAACTCTGAGTGAATGAGGTGTTATTGAACCCTAAGTATCACAACACCATAAGGTTCTCATAAACCATAACAGTTATAAACAAAAAAGGTGTAAATGTAAAGTGCTTCAAATATAAAGCCCATAAAGTCCAGAACTGAGAAATTATAAAGTCCGTGAAGAGTTCAAATGAAAAAAGACACCCGTGTAAATTCCAGGGAGCTGATCCTTAGCACCATATGTGAATCCACCACCAATTGCAAGGCTGCTTACCAGAAATCAGGGTCCTGCCGGACCACAATCAGCATATCGCTCCACTATGGGGGCTAGATGATGTTGTAACACCACCAATTGGAGCTGGAGATTGATGTATCCGTGACAGAGTGAAGGATCATACAGGGTTTAACAGCGGGTATATAAAAGAAAACAAAGCTCCACATAGCATAAAACCAAGGTGATTTATTTAAAAAAACTAAATGAAGCAGGTAAAAAACTCACATTTGAGTAGACATAAAAATGCATTGGCCTGTAACGCCGGCCGGACGTTTCCAGGAAATAAGCCACTCGTGTTGAGAGTACAGCGATGAGGGGGATGTCTACTCAAATATATTACTGAATGGTAAAAACATGGATAAATGCCTGTTTTTATCTAAAGATAGGTCTCTTAGAAGTAGGCACTTACCTTCTCTCTCTAAATGTTCCAACTCCTCTGCAGAAAAGGGAATTCCCCTCTACCTTGGGTATGGAGGAGCATGTGACTTGCCCCATGTGAAAGAGCTAATGCCTAGTGGATAAATCAGCCCTATTACATGGGTACAAGGAGAAAGTCAGCCCTGTGTAAGCTCTAACCATAAATCTGACTTGACATTACAGAAAGTGGGCTTGCGAAAGAAAGGTAAGTGTAAAGTGCTGGAGATTGGGATAGAAAAGTGAGCATGTTGCTTTGTTCAGCAAAGCACAAATTTGCTTTAATTGACATGAAATACTCATAATGCTCTTATTACCCAGAGATGTACTGATTCATGTAAAAGTGTACATTTTTCCTGACAGGTCCTCTTTAACATTAAAAACAACGTTGTTCTGATGACACATTTGGACAATATGGAAAAAATATCTTCAAAAAGTCCTTGAAAATAAAAATATTTGCAACTTTGCCAAGCTACTGTATGTTTTTACACAGCTCTTTAATTTATTCTTCTATACTGTATTTCAGTCAATTTTCTTAATTTTTGTAATTACATTTGATTGCAGATTGTGATCTTGTCCTATTTCCATGAAGCAAAGCCAGCCAGTTCAATTTACTTCTAAAATAGCCTTTTGCTCTTTTGACCACTTGAGTTTGCATTTTTCTCTTTTCTATGAAAAACGTAGCTCTTTATTCTCAGCTTTTTCTGCCATGAAGTAGACATATGGAAATTCTCTTTTTCTTCTTGAACAAAAGATCCTGATTGAATATTATTCAGAACATACTATAGAATTTAACTTAGTATTACTGACTCCGATGGCAATCAATCACTGGATCATCCACTATTTCTGCCTTGTGATATCAGTGCTGATGCAGATGAAAAACTGTATTTTTCTTTCATATGCCTGGGAAACTCAATATTCAGAATGTAAAATAGGGAATACATAAGTTGAAGATACACATAGTCAAATACATTTTTTAGCTAACATAAGGCAGGTGAACGATCCTGCTTATTAAGGCCCGGTTCACACTGGCGCGACATACACTCCGACTTTCAGAGCACATATCACATGACATGTACAAATCAATGGCTCCCTATGAGAGCCGTCTTAACAGGTCTGACACAAGTTGGTATGACTTTAGAAGAGGTTCCTGCACTACTTTGGTCTGACTTTGGTCCGTTTTCAGCCAATTCAATATCATTGAAGTTGGATAAAAGTCGGATCCTCATCCTAACCATCTGACTTGTGACATTCGACATGGTCATTACAGCAGCAGAAAAAGGAATTTAAATGAATTTATGTCACACTGGGATTGTTTTGATTGGTCAAAAGACAAGTTAGACCAGTGTTTCTCAACTCCAGTCATCAAGGCGCCCCAATAGGTAATGTTTTCAGTATTTCCCTCAGATGAAATGGCTGTTATAAATTACTAAGGCAGTGAAATTGATCAAATCATCTGTGCAAAATAATGTAAATCCTGAAAACATGACCTGTTGGGGCACCTTGAGGACTGGAGTTGAGAAACTCTGAGTTAGACTATCTCAAAGTCGGAGCAAAATCGTATCCTGTTCATTCAAGTAAGACGAAAGTAAGACCAATATAAGACTAATGTAAGACCAATGTCACAGGGCAAAGTAGGATGAGAGTCGTACAACAGTTGCATTTTACCAGTGTGAACCCAGTCTAATGCTGGAAATGATTTCTGTATCTGACTAGCCAGACTGCAATACCAGGTTTCGCCTGCAGAAGTGCTGTGTTCAGAATATGGAATAGACTCAGTCATAAAACATTGCTACTGCATTGGGGGCTCAGTTGCAGAGCACAGTTTATACTGATAATCCCTTAAAAATAAAAGTTCAGTTTTATTCAGAAAAAATATCTACTGAAGAAAGGAATATGCATTGTAAGGATTTTTACTTGATAATAAAATTGGCATTTGCCAGACTGTGCTGTTTCTCAAACAGAATGGGGAAGTGGGAGATTTAGCTTTCAATATGAACACCTGAGCAATCTTGTAATAAGAAATAGAGCACCATCCACATCGCTCTAGCTGTTTATAGTCTTCTTAGAAAGGTATCTCCGAAAAAATGAAATATCTACTGCTGAGGACTTATCTTATTCAGCTTCTGCCTTTCACAGACTTCTAAGAAAAATAAGTAGCCAATTACACTCACAGGAAATAATGTAACTGGGGCATTCACTTCCCAAATTGCCTTATTGCAAAAGTGAAAGTTTGGGAAAATCACAGCAGCAGTGTCAGCATGACCTTGTTCACATGGGCTTATTAGGCGTACACCCATGTGAGGACCATATTTTGCCTGCATGGGATACACCATGTGTTCTGTGCATTCCCATGCAGGCAGCCTCATTCATGTCCATTGGGATGCTGCAGATGCACAAACACAGACGCTTCCTCCAATAATGACATCCATGTAGGTATTATTAATTATTTATGCCAGGTACTTATATAGGGTACGGGTGTGCGTACGCGAAGACGTGAGGGATTAGAGACCCTCACTCACGTAATTGTCATATTTGGAGCAGCGGCTGTGTCCCAATTGACATGACTGGGACATGAGCATGAAACACCTGTGCATCCTGTGCAGGCAACATACGCCCCTCACAAGGGTATACGCTTAAAGCAGAACATCACCCAAAAGAGGACGTTCTGTTTTGCTACCTGTTGCCGTATGAGAAGTTTATGAGTAATCGCCATTAGCAACTGAGAATAATTGTACATAGATGTGTATATATACATATATAATTTAGGATAAGGAATGTGTAGTGTGTAGGAGATGGTTTCTGTAAGGGTTAACTGGGCTGACAGGCTGGGTCTGAGAAAATCTATTTAACGTTCCCCTTGGGATATGCATGAATGCTGGGTGATGAGGTGCCATGGAGCCTTTCGGTCTGTATACCTAACTTGATATACAACCAAGCCAGGAAGAGATCACATCTGAAACCTGTAGTCTATGCGGAGCCACCTTCATTGGCTGTATTTTCCCATGTATAGCTAAGTGCCCCATTCAAGGGAAGTTAACGACCTTTGATTTTATTAGTTTATCTTCAAATCTAATTATCACTAAACTCAAGTAGGCAAGGGGTTAGTAAGGCAAATTAAGATATTGCCCATATTTGGGAGAGATCAGCCCGGAGGGAGGAGAGAGCTAACAGTAGCCAATCATAGTGACTCTGTTTAAGTCAATAGAAGAGGGGCTCATATAAGGAGAGCCTCAATCAGTAGAGTGGAGAGATGAGATGACCTGGACCCAGGAGACATTATTTTAGGTAATTATAAGAGACCATCTCCCAGCACTTACAATATACTTGCTTTGTCATATGTTTTTCTGTTTGATATTTGTAGTGTGATGTATATACTTTGTATTTGAAACTAATATTTACTCCCTTGCTTAAGACTGTAAATGTGTGCGGTGTATTAGATAGACTAATAACAATTCTCTAATAAATGTTATACATTATATTGAAGCTTTCACTTCTGGTCAAAAGAACTCTTATTTAACTCATATCATATCTTTGAGATATTAAATCTTAAATATACATTTATAATCGCAACACTACCTCTTTCCTCCCTTTAACTTTTGGCACATACATTTTTTTTTTGGAGGGGAGTGGGTATCTAGGGCCAAATCCTCAAAAGGGATACGCAGACGGAACTGCTGTTCAGCCTGCGTATCCCTGTGCCTATCTTTGGAACTGATCCTTTAGAAGCAGTTTTCCAAAGATAGGCAGAAGATCCGACATCTGTAAGAGACTTACACTGTCGGATCTTAGGATGCAGTACCGCATCCGCCGCTGGGGGCATTTCGTGTCGAAATGCCGCTTTGCGTATGCAAATGAGGACTTACGGAGATCCACAAAGCTTTTCAGCTTTGTGTTTTCTGCGTAAGTTTACGTTTGCATACGTAAAATTAGTTCTGCTTTTACAAAGTGTAAACTAGTAACACCTTGTAAAAACAGACCTTTTTTTCGATCGCCGCAATTTTTTTTAAATTTTTAATTTTTTTTCCCGGTGCGTAACTTTTTTTTTACCCGACGCAACTTTATTGTCCCGTCGCAATCCACAAAGCCCGATGTAACGTAATTTCGCCCGTCGGGAAAATGACGGCACGAGCATGCGCAGTACGGCTGGCGCGGGAGCGCGCCTCATTTAAATTGTCATCGCCCCCTGCAGAAGAGGACCGCCTTGCGCCGGAGACATTTAAGTTACACGGCCTGAAATTTCTAGGTAAGTTCTTTGTGGATCGGGCACTTAGGTAGAAATTTTAAGTCAGTGTAACTTAAATGGGAAAAGTTAAGTTAGGCAGGATTTTTGAGGATTTGGCCCCTAGTTTTGATAGGTATTCGCTCCCACTCCACTCGGATCACCTAGGCGAGCAGAGCAGAGGTTCGACCCCACCTCTGCCCGCAGCCTCTTCGGATACGTTCCAGGTCCCAGAAGGCTGCTGGACCATTCATAGAGCTCAGCATGGCTCGCACATGCTCTCAAGACTGTGACGTCGCAAGGAGTCACAGCCGACTTCCCACACTAAAGATGCCAGTGCCGGGGACCTGAAGACCAGTGAAGAACAGGGCCAAGAGAGGACAGCGCTGGGTCCTTGGACAGGTAAGTGTTCTTTTATTAAAAGTCATTTGTATTTGTAGCTGCTGACTTAAAAAAATGTATTTCTAGGGTGAAGATTCTCTTAAAGTACTCCTGCGTGAATGGCTCTATACATCTTTAAACTTAAAACAGAGCTCCATCCAAACGAGTAAGCTCCTTTTGTTTGCTTCCTCCCCCCTCCACCGCCACATTTGGCATCTTTCGGGGGGGGGGGGGGGGGGGGTTGATACTTGTCCAAACCAGAATATCTGCTCCCACTTCCATGTAAGATCGCCGCAATCATTGTGCGGCAATCTACAAAACTTCCGGCCACTCCTCCTTCCCCCTGCTGCCTTCTGGGAGATTCACAGGTCCCAGAAGACAGAGAGACCATTCAGAAAGCGCAGCGCGACTCATGCATGCGCAGTAGGAAAGCTTCACTTTCTGTTTCCCTTAGTGAAGATGCCGGGTCCTGCACCCGGAGCCGATGGACAGATAGGCTTGGGGTGCCGACCTTGTGGGATCAGTGGACAGGTAAGTGTCCTAATATTAAAAGTCAGCACTTTTGACTTTTCATTTTTTTTTCCCAGGCTGGAACTCCACTTTAAAAATACAGCTATGACTTTTTGTCTATTTAAACAATTTTTACTTTTTTTTCCCCACGGTTTTTTAAGACACATTGGGGTAGATTCACGTAGAATGGCGTATCTTTGTGCAGGTGTAACGTATCCTATTTACGTTACGCCTCTGCAACTTTTACAGGCAAGTGCCGTATTCTCAAAAGAAAGTTGCGGCGGCGTAGCGTAAATAGGCCAGCGTAAGCCCGCCTAATTCAAATTGTGAAGAGGTGGGCGTGTGTTATGTAAATTAACCATGACCCGACGTGATTGACGTTTTTCACGAACGGCGCATGCTCCGTCCGTGGAATTTCCCAGTGTGCATTGCTCCAAAGTACGCCGCAAGGACGTATTGGTTTCGACGTGAACGTAAATGACGTCCAGCCCCATTCACGGACGACTTACGCAAACGACGTAAATTTCAAAATTTGACGCGGGAACGACGGCCATACTTAACATTGATACGCCGCATATACGCCTCATATAGCAGGGGTAACTTTACGCCGGGAAAAGCCTAACATAAACGGCGTAACTGTACTGCATCGGCCGGGCGTACATTTTTGAATTTGCGTATCTAGCTGATTTACATATTCTAGGCGTAAATCAGCGGCCAGCGTAAATATGCAGTTAAGATCCGACGGCGTAACAGACTTACGCCGGTCGGATCTAATAGAAATCTATGCGTAATTGATTCTATGAATCAGGCGCATAGATACGACCGGTCAGACTCAGAGATACGACGGCGTATCTGGAGAGACGCCGTCGTATCTTCTTTTCTGAATCTGGCCCAGTATATATATTGATATACTGATATACTGATAATTGATATATATATATATATATATATATATATAGAGAGAGAGAGAGAGAGAGAGAGTAGGAGGTGGGGGGAATCCCCTCCCTCTGCTTGTAATAACAGCCGAGTGGTTGCTTAGCCGAATCGTTGTTATTACAGGAGAGCTGACCGTCAGCTCCAAAAAACGGTAACGGGGGTGATGCCTGCAGCCACTTAAAGCCAATGACATATGGGTACAATTGGTTAAAAGTCTCCCAGCACACATAATCAAAGTTAAACAATATTGATGGATGTGAACCAGTTAACGTACACAATAGCATTGATAGACTATTGTATGTACTATTTTTTTTGTTTGTTAATGTTGAGTTTTCTTTTCACTCACCAGAAAGTGTAAAAAAAAAAAAATGTTGACAATTAAATTAAAACTTGTACTGCATGCCTGATCTGCTTTTAATTCAATCTTATTTTATTCATAAGAAGAAAAGGAAGAAACACATAGACAGATAGCGTCTCAAACATTACATACATTGAAAACACTTACATCAGCAGTAAGCAACGTGTTTGACATAACAAACTCTTGTCTAAGATACTTGAGAAATGGGAACGAGAGCATGTGTACGCGGACCACTACAAGGCCGTTCAATTAAACAATCCCCAAATATATAATATGAATATTAATTGCATCTACCAACCTCGTATCTGTGAGGGGGTCAGTGTTGCGCCGTATATGGCATATTAGGGGAGATAGTGCATGAGTCTGCAGGCAAAATAAGACATGGGGTCACATAACGAATCAGGAATACTAAGTGGGTCGGGGCCATGATACGTTTAGCTCTATAGATTCCTAAGGAAGCATTTTGAGATCAAGAGAAGGAGAAGAAGCATGGGCAGACAAAGAGGGGGGCAGAGAGACAGGGGAAAAGGGTCAAGGGACAAGAATCACTCCATCATGGCGTCAGGGTCACATCATCCAGGCCACCCTTAGCCCAAGAGATAAACTCAGAAGAGTATCGGAACATGGACCATGAAGTCCAGGTGAGAGAAAACTGCTCGCTTTTACCACCCTCTTCCGCTAACAGACGCTCAAGGTCCCTTATGCGGTCCACTTCAACAGCCCAATCCCCCAGGGAAGGCATGGTTGCCGATCTCCAATGACGGGGGATCACCACTCTGGCCGCCGCCAGGAAGTGTCGTAGCACATCGTTTTTGATGGATTTGAACGTGCCAGGGAGTATAGATAGGAGAGCCATCTCAGGGGAAGGGTGAATAGAGGTCGCCATCAGTTTGCAGTACAATTTGAAAATCCGCTGCCAGAATCCCTGTACAGGAGGGCATTCCCACCAGATGTGGAGCATGGTTCCCCGAGATCCAAGACACCGCCAGCAGGTGTCCGGCACTGCCGAATTGAAATGGTGGATAGTTGTTGGGCATCTGTACCATCTCGTTAGTAACTTGAACCCCTTCTCTTGGGTCTTAGTGGCCAAGGATAGCTTGTGCGTCAGGATAAAACATTTCTTCCAGTCTATAAGGGAAATAGAGTGACGAAGGTCCGTCTCCCAGGCCACTGTAAATGGCGGGGGGTCAGGGGAGAAGATACTGAGCAACATGGAGTAGAGTTGAGATATCACATGTGTTGGAGGTTCCGCCTGCAGAAGCAGCGCTTCAAACCCCGTTGGTTCAGCAAGGATGTCCGGAATGGATGGGAAGGTTCGAATGTAAGAAGTAATCTGCTGCCTCTGAAGCCACCGCATGGGGTGTCGGGAGGTCGGATCGGTCGGGGTATCAGCCCTCAGGGTGGGGTCTGCTCGAAGGACCTGGGCAAGCCTCCCATGATCCTCCTTTCGCCATGGTCCGAATCTCGTTACGGACATGGCCGGCGGGAAGGCCGGGGTCCCAAAGAAGGGAGTCATAGGCCCCATGTGGTTCGACAAGCCCCTCCTGGGTCGCAGGCGATCCCAAATCTGGAGCGTTTGAAGGGTAAGGTCGCCTAAAGGGCCCGAACCCCCCCCGAACTGTAGGTGAGGTCCATGGGAGAGCGGAGAGTTCAACTGGGTTCATGTGGCTTTCCAACTGAACCCAGAGTTTGGTTGAAGAGTGATGGAACCAGTCTAATATACGAGTGAGCACCGCAGCCTTATGGTACAAGGAGGCGTCTGGGGCTCCAGCTCCCCCCCTAACCTTTGGGAGAGACAATGTTTCATATCGTATTCTGGGACGGGCAGCATTCCAAATGAATTTGGAGAACATCCGGCGCAGCTTCTTAAAGTACAAATTAGGTATATGAATAGGGATGGTTTGAAACAAATATAGGAACCTAGGGAGGACATCCATTTTCAGGGCATTTACTCTACCTAGCCATGAGATCTGTTTGGACGCATACGTAGTTAGATCTGCTTGGGTCCTAAGAAGTAGGGGGGTAAAGTTCAGGGAAAAGAGTTGGGATGGATCCGCCGGGATTTGAATTCCGAGGTACCTGATGGAGGTGGAGCCAGTCTTGAAGGAAAAAGTAGCGGATAGTCTCCGTAGGTCTGACTTGGATAAAGCCTGATCTGCTTTTAACAATACTTATAATTATTGTTTGATCCTGTTACTATTCCTCTTAATTAAGAACAGTTGGAAGTCATGACATCAGTGTCTCAGTGCCTCTATAAGTAAATATGACTTACAAAAGACTCAAGGATTCCACCCATCAAAATCAGGGAAGGCCAGTTAGACGCATTTTCATAGCAGACATAAAACTAACTATCCATGTCAACTAAAAGTAGTTTTTTTTAACATTATAGAAAGCAATGACAATTTATGATCCACTTTATCATCATAACTAAAAAAGGTAATAGGTATGATAAAAGCATGATATTAATCCTTCAAACCACATTCTGGGCAGGAAAATGAAAAGATGGATGCGGGGAAGGTATGATTGATAGTGATGTCTTACTCCTGCTCACACAATATAAACCTATTATGAAGACATCACATCATAAAACAATCATATCAAATACTATGCTGTCTTCGGTCTCTATTTTAAATGGTGTATTGTATAAAAACTTTAAGTGCACCTAAATTGAAATATAAGTACTCCTCAAACACTAGTATAGTCACCGATGAGTTATTTTCTACTCGGTAATGAAACCTAGAGTACAGCGATGTCCCAGAATTCCCAGCTTCAGTGTCAGCGTAATAATACCAAATAACACATTTGGTAGATTAATAGATAATCATAGGCACCACATACCTAATATCAAATGTGTTATATAGCATGCACTCGTATGGGGATTTGATGATAGAATAAGATGAATTTCTTGCTTCTCCTGTTCCCTCAGACTCATGATAATGGAAATATGCAGATTTTTCCTGTTTCTGAATAAGCTAATTGAGAAGTGTGTCGAAAACTGAGCCGACTCCTCTGTACTGTATAAAACAAAATTATATCTATATGAAAACAAATATTTTCCTGTCCCAAAGGATTTACATGAATGGAAGAAATGAATATTGAATATGAGGTATAGTAAATAACTAGTAGAGGCTGGCCACCAGGGGTAACAGAAGACCATATTACATATTCTTCATTTTAGTGAATTAGTCTAGTTTGTATGAATTTTATGATGCAACAATAAAGATGAGTTTTATATAAATAAGTTTTATTAATGTTTGCCACGAGAAAAGGTGATTGATTGAGCAAATAAGCAACTAATGTGTTTAGCCTAATGATAAGTGGAACATATAAATGGTAGAAGTGATTTTATGAGAAAATACAAATGAATAACCTTTCTTACAGTGGTTCTAACCCCACTGTATGTGAAACTTCCCAAAAAATAAGAATATAATCCCTCCTTAATTAACTATGCACATTGGAAGGACTTTGTTAAAATTGTTATTCTGCTTCTTTAATCACTTCAGCCCTCGGAAGGATTTACCCACTTCCTGACCAGACCATTTTTTTGCGATATGGCACTGCTTCGTTTTAACTGACAATTGCACGTGCGACGGTGTACCCAAACAAAATTTATGTCCTTTTTTTCCCACAAATAGAGCTTTCTTTGGTGGTATTTCATCACTTCTGCGGTTTTAATTTTTTCCGCTATAAAGAAAAAAAAGAGCGTACATTTTTAAAAAATAAACAATGGGCTAGATTCAGGTATGGGCGCGCAATTTAACGGCGGCGCAGCGTATCGTATTTATGCTACGCCGCCGCAACTTACAGGAGCAAGTGCAGTATTCACAAAGCACTTGCTCCGTAAGTTAAGGCAGCGTAGCATAAATGGGGCCGGTGTAAGCGCGCGTAATTCAAATGTGTAAGGGGGGCGTGTTTTGTGTTAATGTGTGTTGACCTGACATGATTGCTGTTTTGTATGAACGGCGCATGCGCCGTCCGTGTACATATCCCAGTGTGCATTGCTCCAAATGACGTCGCAAGGACGTCATTGGTTTCGACTTGAACGTAAATTACGTCCAGCCCTATTCGCGAACGACTTACGCAAACAACATAAAAAATTCAAAAATTGAAGCGGGAACGACATCCATACTTAATATTGAGTGCGCCTCATAGAAGCAGGCACAACGTTACACCGAAAAAGCCTTACACAAACGACGTAAAAAATGAACGCTGGGCGCACGTACATTTGTGAATCGACGTAACTAGGTAATTTGCATATTCTATGCCGAAAACAACGGAAGCGCTACCTAGCGGCCAGCGTGAGAATGCACCCTAAGATACGACGGCGTAATAGAATTACGCCAGTCGGATCTTAGGCTAATGTCAGCGTATCTAGCTTTCTGAATACAGAAAGTAGATACGCCGGCGCAGCTTTGAATTTACGCGGCGTATCTATGTATACGCCGGCGTAATTCTTTGCTGAATCTAGCCCAATATTTTTTACTTTTTGCTATAATAAATATCCCCCAAAAAAAGTAAAAAAAAAAAATGTTATCCTCAGTTTAGGCCTATATGTATTCTTCTACATATTTTTGTTAAAAAATAATCCCAATTAGTGTATATTGATTGGTTTGCGCAAAAGTTATTGCATCTACAAAATAGGGGTTAGGTTTAATGTCATTTTTATTATGATTTTTTTCCCCTAGTAATCAAGGTGATCTGCAATTTTTAGCGGGACAGCGACATTGCGGTGGACAGATCGGACACTTTTGCCACTTTTTTGGGACCAGTGACATTTATACATTGATTAGTGCTATAAAAATGCACTGATTACTGTATTAATGACACTGGCAGGAAAGGGGTCAACATCAGAAGCAATCAAAGGGTTAAATATTCCCTAGGGAGGTGGTTTCAAACTGTAGGGGAAGGGGCTGACAGGGAGGGGAGAGAGATTGCTGTTCCTAATCACTTGGAACAGACATTCTCACTCTACTCCCCTAAAAGAACAGTGATCTGCTTTGTTTACACTGGCAGATGCCCGTTCTGCCTCTCTGTGGAGCATTCGTGGGTGGCCCTGCTGATTGGCTCCACCGCAAGCAAATTGGCACAGGGAGGGGCCAGGAGTGCCAGCAAGGGACTCGGGAAGAGGACCGGGGGGCTGCTCTGTGCAAATCAAGGTAAGTATAACATTTGTTATTTTTAAACAAAAAAACAAACAAGACTTTTGCATCACTTTAATCTTAAATCAGGCAGGCACTAAGCAGTAAAAGTAATTTAATATGGAATTTATTTCATGAGCAAGATGCATTCACTCCCCCTCCCTTCTGTAACTCTGCAACCTTTTTGTCTTAGTCTTTCATAATCTTCCAGGAATTCCCTGACAGGCTGTGGAATGTAAATAATAGTAGTGCATACTGAAGTCACGTCAGAAGATGCATCACATTGGAGGGACTAGGAGCCGAGTAAAACCCCAGACATGAAATCTAGGAAGAGTGATTGATATCTAACATCCAAAAAAACAAGGAAAGGGGCGCCTCTGAATATATATCATAAACTAATTTAATGAGAAAACACTCACATGGAGAGAAGTAAAGTTGAGTCCAGGTACATCTCCAGGCTGAAGAGGTGGTACTACAGGTAACAGAGAGTCACATCAAATCCCAAAGGAGATAGAGTGGAACAGCAAGTCCTCTTCAAGTTGACCAGGTGTAGCACATCCAAATAAAGTGGAATCAAAGATAGTCCACTTAGCAGGGTGAAAATTCCAGGAAGGATGAGGGCAGTGTATCGCCAGAGCCTGTGACAGGCCGCGTTGCAGCTTCACTTTTCCGCTCCAGGCTTGGAAGGCAAACAGCGGGGGGGGCCGAGCTGTGACGTCACTATCATGTGACGCATTTACGAGCCTGCATGCTATGAGTGGTATGACACTTTCTCAAGCATAGAGTGTGGGGTCAAGGGGCAGTGTTTATTTAATAAAGCATTTGAATACCAAATTGGACATAAATTTGTGTCACACAGAGATAAAACAAATCCTCCTACATATGTTTAACTTGTTTATCTGCGGCCCTCTCTTCCCTACACCCCTTTAATGGCAGAGTCATGTTAAAATCCCTTTTCCTCTGTCAGGAGCACAGATAAGAGGGGTGGAGAGGCTGCAGTTACAGTGTGTGGGAGCTGATGGAAGAAAGGAACACCCACTTTCCACACAGCAGAACTGCTTTGTGAATAGACAAGATACGTGCTGAGCTCACTCCCCGACACATTTTATCTCATGTGTCAGGAAAACTGCTCAGAAGTGACTCATGCTGATAACAGAGGAACAAAGCACCAGAGATAAACAACGCTTTGGAGAGAGATAAGTAAACACTACAGATATATGTGCTTTTCTTCAGATTGACTGAAGTTTACAACCACTTTAAGCAGTCATATGCTAGTGGTGTTTGTTTTAGAGTTACCAGCATCCTTTTCCTCCAGCACTTTTTACTTTTGTGATCACATGATTAAGTGTCCTTTTTGCTTTATATGTGTGACAATGCTGGTTTTAATATATTATTCACTCCATACACAAGTGTGTGGGGAGGGGTATTTTATGCATTACGAAGAATGCTCTATTAGCTTTTAAGGTTGAAATGCATTAGCAGTATAGATCAAAAACTTGTACAC
Source organism: Rana temporaria (assembly GCF_905171775.1). Lineage (NCBI taxonomy): Eukaryota > Metazoa > Chordata > Amphibia > Anura > Ranidae > Rana > Rana temporaria. The sequence continues at coordinate 71,823,033 of NC_053490.1, forward strand.
AAATGCTGGTTTATTTTCTCCTGAGCCTCTAAAATCTTAACAGTAACCAAATTACAATATAATGGGGTCTGCGTACCAGTCACCACAAGGTGCTTTCTACTACTACTTGCCCCCTTGAACAAAATGTGTTTTCGAGTATGGATCATAGTTTCAGCAATTGGTGCCCAATTAACCCGACCTAATCCCAGTCAAATGAAAGACTATCCAAATAGTACTCTCACAAAATAATTATTTAAATAAGAAAATGGCCATCTGGGGTGGCGCTGTGAGGTTTGAAGCTGACACCTTATGATGCCTGCTCTGCATTGTCAGTGTCACTCTGTTTACAGGTTTGTTAAAGGTTCACTTTTATATGGTAGGATTGGAAAGCAGTTTATTATTTAAGAAATTGAGTCAGTATGCCTTATAGGCAGGGGCGCTGATAGAAATCATGGGGCCCCGTACAACCTACCTGACGGGGCCCCCTTCAGTCCCGCCCCTGGTCCCTCCTTCAGCCCCACCCCTGGCTCCGCCCCCTGGCCCAGCGACTTGACATCGGGACATGCCAATGCCATAAATGTACTGCAGAGACAGTGCTACCCATGCCGCCAATGCCATAATGTACTGCAGACAGTGCCACCAATGCCATATTGTGCTGCAGACAGTGCCACCCATGCTGCCAATGGCATAATGCCATTGGCAGCATAGGTGGCACTGTCTGCAGCACATTACGGCATTGGCGGAACGGGTGGCACTGTCTGCAGAACATTACAACATTGGCGGCATGGGTGGCAGTGTCTCTGCAGGTAGCACATGCGTTATGGGCCATAATGCATGTGCTACCTGCAGACAGTCCCACCCATGCCACCAATGCTGTAATGTGCTGCAGACAGTGCCACCCATGACCCAATGCCATAGCGCATGTGCTACCTGCTGATAGTGCCACCCATGCCGTCAATGCCATATTGTGCTGCAGACACTGTCATCCATGCCGCCAATGGCATAATGCCATTGGCAGCATGGGTAGGCACTGTCTCTGCAGGCAGCACATGCGTTATGGCATTAGCGTCATGGGTGGCACTGTCTGCAGCACATTATGGCATGGGTGGCACTGTCTCTGCAGGCAGCACATGCATTATGGGCAGACAGAGCCACCCCTCCTCCACCAAGTATAGTCCAGCCTCAGTACAGACCCCCATCTCCACTAAGAATAGACCCTCCTTCCTTAGTACAGCCCCCCTTCTACACTAACTACAGTTACCCCTTAGTATAGGCCCCCCACTCCACTAGGTATAGACCACCACCTCCCTCAGTACAGACCCCCCTCTCCACCAAGTATAGTCCCCCCTCAGTACAGACCCCCCTCAGTCCAAACCCCCTCCACCAGTATAAACCCCCTCCCTCAGTACAGACCCCCCACTAAGTACAGACCCCCTCAGTACAGACACTCTCTCTCAGTATAGACCACCCCCCTCCCTCAGTATAGAGCCCCCTCCCCTAAGTACAGACCTCCCTCAGTCCAGACCCCCCTCCACTAAGTACAGATCCCCCTCCACTAAGTACAGACCCCCCTCCCTTAGTATAGAGCCCCCTCCCCTAAGTACAGACCTCCCTCAGTCCAGACCCCCCTCCACTAAGTACAGATCCCCCTCCACTAAGTAAAGACCCCCCCCTTCCTCAGTCAATACCCCCCTCCACCAGTATAGACCCCCCTCCACTAAGTACAGACCCCCTCCCATAGTACAGACCCCCTCCCATAGTACAGACCCCCTTCCTGAGTACAGATTCCCATCTCCACTAACTATAGTCCCCCTCAGTACAGACCACACCCCCTCACTATAGACCCCCCTCCCTTAGTCTAGACCCCCCCCTTAAACTACAAGGCCCCCCTTACACTAAGTACAAGACCACCCTTACACTAAGTACAGACACCCTCCCCCAGCTCAGAACCCCTATACTAAGTACAAACCCCCCTTACACTAAGTATAGAGACCCCTCCCTCACTCCACACTCTGTGCCCCTCCTCCATCTACGACAATACAGTCCAAACAAATCTTAGCTCAGCATACACAGCAGTGTCCCTCCATTGGTCTGTGTACACCTCACACCTCACTTCAGGCTCAGGCTTGGGCAGTGGACATCCCATAGTAAGCATCACCCTTTCCTCCCTCCTACCTGTTGCAGCACTCGCTTGCAGCTGGAGAGGAGACTCAGACGAGGATCGCGTGCAGCCGCGCCGCCCGGGTGGAGATCGTGACATCATCATGTCTGTGAGATGTCACTGGCTCAGTAGGGAGGAGGAAGCAGGACACACGCCAGGCACGGCTGCGGAGCTGGGCGTGTTATTCCAGCGGGGTCAGCAGAAAAAAAAACCTAAGGAGAGTCAGGATGGTGTCACCCGGGCCGCACCCCCCGCACCTGCCTAGCAATGCAATTGCCCGCTGGCCGGGACTTGAGCCAGCACAGGGAGCGGTGCGGTAGTGGTATTCTTCCGCACCCGAAATAGACAAAATAGTCCCTTCCTTGCCGCGATCGAATAAAACGGAAAAAAAACGAAAAAAAAAAAAACGGAAAATCCCCAGTTGGGGTTGGGGGGTGTCTGTGGTATGGCAGTATCAAATGGTTGTGGTGGTTGGGCATTTGATCGACGTTAAGGGACACGGCTGCAGGATTTTTTTTCTACATTAACTTATTGATCTGATCAGGTTGCCGGCCTCCCTGCTGGCCGGGCCCGGTACAAAAGGGCCAGCTGTACTGGCCTATCAGCGGCCCTGCTTATAGGTCTATATTAATTTTATTAAAACATTCACAGATTTCATTACAAAAGTCTCTCTACACTGCAGGGATCCGACACCTAATCAACCTCCTTATAAGTAACCAGAATACCTATTTACCAGAATGATACAGGAAAATCCTGTGTGAGAAATGCTGAGGTACATGATAAAAATATCTATATCTTACATTTACATCTAGAACCACACACTGTAGCTCAGGGGTAGTCCTGAAGATATTTTCACAAGTATATTCTGCTCTGTAACTTGAGAATCTAAGATGAATGTCTCAACTTGAGCATTTTTTTATATATATCCTTATTTCTTAGTTTGCAAGATTTTCTATATTTTTTTATTTATGTTTAGAAGTGTACACAATATATTTACGTTACTTTAAGTCTTTTTAGAGTGTAGTGCTCACCCCCGCAGGACCCGCTTGATATGATTGGTTCTATGTTCTGCCACAAACTCTTTTAATTACTTGGTCCCCGCTGACAAACCTGGGTATAGAATGGAGGCTACCACTCTACAATAGTACATAGAAAATAGGCCACAAGCAACCAGATGGTAGATTAAATGGGTGTAATATTGGCAAGGATATTAAACAATGCATAAACTGGTAAACAGGCAATGTCTAAAGATACTGTACTAGACAATGTAAACACTGACTCATAAGATGGCAATAAAGTAAGCTGTAGTAATGCTAAGCCACATTTTAACTGATGCAAACAGGGTTAAAGGCACTAACCGAATAATAAGCATCCTCATATGCCTAGTACGCATACAGCCCCAATAGTGGGTGGGTGTATGCATTCCTGACAACAGGGTCTCCCTGTAGGTGGCTATAAAGTACCTGGCTCCTAACCTGTCACTATTAGCCTACTATTGTTGGGGCCCTTCTGTAAGGTGGTGCATGTGAAGCTGTCACTTTAAAAATAAGCAATGGATGGCTGATGGGCTGTTAAGTATAGAGCAGTCTCTGGATAAATGAAAGTATTGCCGTGCCTGCCAAGTCTATGGGTCGTGGTACTGCAGCAAACACTGAAGGTGATATCAGAACCCTAGTGGAATAAAACGTAAAGGTAAGGGTTTTATTCCAGCGCAGCACTACCTTTATGTTTTATAGAGCATTCTCTATTGTGTTAATTGTGTGCAGCAAAGGATTAAACTTTGAGAGATAAGGGAGAGCAGAGATCTGTCAAAGCTGAAGGAAAGTAGACAAGGAGGTAACAATGCCATAATGTGCAAATATGCGGTGTATGCTTGCACATTATGGCAAATACATCCAGCGACAAACTGCAGAATAGGTTCTGCTTTAAGTAAACCTGGGCTAAGAAGAACAAATGTAGCACCTGCCTGCATAAAAGGGTATCAAAGCAGACCTTTAAAATGTTCTAGTTTTTTACAACCAAGTGTGTAAATATAGCCATAAAAGGCCATGTGATTGCTATAGGTCCCAGTAACAGAGAGGGGTCCAGAGCTTTCTGGTTGCACAGTGACTTGTATAGGTATTGGTAGTATTCGCTGAATATTAATTATTGTTTATATCATTGTGGAACCTCTAAAAAGTTGTTTTTATTTATTTTGCTACAGTAGTGAAACCAGTTCAATTTTAGCAGTATTTCTGAGCCCATATTATACTTTACATGATATAAATGTGCTATAATGGAGCATTAATCTACTGTACTTTGCACTATAATGTGAGCACATAATGTACAAGGCATAATAACTACATTTGGGATTAACAGGTCAATACTGGTTCAATTTTAGCAGTATTTCTGAGCCCATATTATACTATACATTATACTATACATTACATAAATGTGCTATAATGGAGCATTAATCTACTGTACTTTGCACTATAATGTGAGCACACAATGTTAAAGGCATAATAACTACATTTGGGATTAACAGGTCAATACTGGTTAGGATTTTGACTTGTTTATGAGTTTTTTTTATTACAGTTATAATTATCCCATTAATTTGAACCATGGGGGATAAATTACAATGCATCATATATGCAGATGCTGACATATCAGCTATAACTGTAATTCATATCTGTCCCTTTTCACTTTTTATGCCTATGATAACGAATAACGAGATGACATAATTTACTTTGAGCTGGATAATCTTTAGAAATTAGCTATGTAAGTAAATTAGATAATGTGAATGATGTCTCCATTATTATTGTTATGTACTGTATTTACAAGATTGGAAACTTGAAAACAAAGTCTAATAATTCCAACAATAGGGCTGAAATTGATAAGGGCGAGAACTCAGGAATTTGTATCACACAGGATGCAGGACTAAGGAGTGTGTATCACACAGGATGCAGAACTCAGGAGTGTGTATCACACAGGATGCAGGACTAAGGAGTGTGTATCACACAGGATGCAGGACTCAGGAGTGTGTATCACACAGGATGCAGGACTCAGGAGTGTGTATCTCACTGGATGCAGGACTCAGGAGTGTGTATCACACAGGATGCAGGACTAAGGAGTGTGCATCATACAGGATAAAAATATAAAGAATAAAAATATGAAGAATAAACTGCGCTGTGTATAATACAAATAAAAGCCGCCACACAACTTTGGAACAGAGTAAATAAGGTAAATTGGAACAATGTAGCGCTAATACCTGTGTAAAGATATGGAAAAACCAACACATCTAAAGATAACAAACCAAATCTACATATATTAATACATGACTAAATCTTAAAGTGTCACCACGTGACCTTACTAAACATATTAGTGTGTCAAAATATAGTAACGGCTTGCAAATAATAACAATGAATTAAGAAAGTGCATAAAGTGACTGGAATCCAAACGAATGGAAATAAGGGTGACTTCACCACAGGAAAGTGCATGAAGTGACTGGAGTCCAAATAAATGTGGATAAAGATGGCTTCACCATAAGGAGATCTTGAAGATGGAACAACAGCTTGACAGAAGTGCCACCACCACCAATGGTAGAAAAGGGGGCTTACCAAATATAAATGACTAGGGAAGGTATATACCGCCCAAGTCACCAAAAGCCTGTATCGATCACCCTAATCTAAACAGCTAGTCCTGGATCCAAACGGCTAATCGACTTGATGATCCCAAATCACAGTGTTAATGATAACTTCATAGAGGCTCAATAACCACATGCCATGCAAGAAATATTGAAACAAACTCACATAGTGTGATACCGTATGAACAGTGTTGTTTATTAAAAGTAGGATAAAACTCACATGTTAAAAGCTCATCATAGGCTTGTTAGATGTTATGGTACCAAAAGCGATGTTGTGGATGGGTCCACGCGACGTGTTTCGACTAGAAATGTCATCATCTGGGGTGTGGACCCCCACCACTGCATCGCTATTTATAAGAAAAATGATGACCCCCCAAATTGGAAAGGCCAAGAGGCCGGACAGGATGTGACCTCACTTCTGGTTTGGAAACCTGGAAGTGATAATAATGGCAAATGTTTCACCTTTATATATGGAATAGTGTGGCATACATTAATCATATCACACTCGCAAACACAAAGAAAATAAGGGAAAAACATGTCAAACTACCTTTCAGTCCGAATAAACGGATGCAAAAACCATTCCTGTTATACCAGGAAGTGTCAGACGCAACCAAGCCTCGCTATGGATGGGACGGAATGACATCATTTCCGCCTACACATAGCGTGACCAAAGGCTGTATAGATGTACATATCCAAGCCTCGTTATGAAAATGAGGCTTGGCAACGGGACCAATAGATGTATGGATGTACATATCCAAGCCTCGTTATGAAAACGAGGCCTGGCACACATCCAAGCCTTGCTATGAAAACGAGGCTTGGCAACAAGGCCAATGGATGTACATATCCAAGCCTCACTATGAAAACGAGGCTTGGCAACAAGGCCAATGGATGTATGGATGTACATATCCAAGCCTCGTTATGAAAATGAGGCTTGGCAATGGGACCAATAGATGTATGGATGTACATATCCAAGCCTCGTTATGAAAACAAGGCCTGGCACACATCCAAGCCTCATGTCACAAACTACGGTGAACGGGAGTGAACCACAACTGCGGCTAAGGAAAGATTACAATGCACTTCTCTATGTTATGTGAAATTTCAGTATTGGATTCCCAGGCGTCACTCCAATCAGAGAACAGGAATTTGGGGGTTCTCTACATCACTTTCACACACAAGAATGCGTTGAGCTACTAAGGGTGGAGGTATCACCAGATACCTTCAACCTTAGTAAAAAAAAGGTACAATGAACATGTTCAGTATTTAAAGGTGGAAGCCTGTATACGTTTATCAACACATGTCAAGCACGTAGCATATGAAAATACTGTATGCAACTAACGTTTGCATGAGAGAGGCAGATATAGCTCAATTAATATCAGAATATATGTCGCTTTAAGATATTTCACAGCGGTCAGCTGAAGACACACCAATATAATCCCAAGCAGCAGGATAGCATTAAATAAGCCAATTTTAAATACAGTACTTGTAAAAGCTATATGTGAAGTGGGTAATTCTAGAGCAGAAATAGTACTTGTCCGTTTGCAGGGATGAGTGTTTTCCAGAGTATTGCAGTAGCAATGGGATTCTTTTGTGAAGGGTCTCCTGGTGGGGGATATCTTGCGGTGTCCGCAGCAACTCTCGTAGGGTTGGCAGCGCAGATCCAGGTGAGGGATGGTTTCCAGTTTAGGAAAGATAGTAGCTGTAGTTGTATTGTAGCCAAGCCGGCTAAGGCCGACAATAATAGAACACTGCACACTGTTCTGTTTATAGGAGCAGGACAGCTATAGTGCAACAGGGACAGATTGAGCTGGCACTTCCGCGTTCCACGCTGGAACGCATGCGGCACCGGGCGATGACGTCATTGCGCGTTCGCCGTATGCACTCCAGTGTGGAACGCAACACAGCGACGAGCGCTGCTTACACCTCGCTATAAAAACGAGGCTTGGCAACAAGGCCAATGGATGTATGGATGTACATATACAAACCTCGTTATGAAAACGAGGCTTGGCAATGGGACCAATAGATGTATGGATGTACATATCCAAGCCTCGTTATGAAAACGATAGATATGTTGATTTTTTTCTCCAGCTTTCTGTTCGTAACACTCCATCCTACCTTAGGGACACTAAAGATGTATTTAAAGGAACACTAAAGGCAGAATTTTTTTTTTTTAAATAACAAACATGTTATACTTACCTCCACTGTGCAGCTCGTTTTGCACAGAGTGGCCCTGAATCCTGTCTTCTGGTGTCCCTCGGCGGCTGTCTCGGCTCCTCCTCACAAAAGCTTTCTACCTTCATGCGAGCGAGCTCACATGGTGGAAAGCTTTCGCGAGCGCGCTCCCGTGATACAGCGGCGACCATAGCTGCCGACTGTATCACTCGGCCCCGCCCCCCGGCACGCCGCGTCATCCGCTGTGATTGACAGCAGCGCCAGCCAATGGCTGCGCTGCTATCAATCCGCCCAGCCTAGCCAATCAACGGCCAGGCTGGGAACCGAACAGGATGACAAGCACGCGCCCGGGACTTTCGAGGGGTGAGGTAAGTAAAACAGGGGCTCGGGGGGGGGGGGGGGCGGTGCTGTCAGATGTTTTTTTACCTTAATGCATAGGATGCATTAAGGTAAAAAAACTTTGACCTTTACAACCCCTTTAAACGTTTATTAGTTACAACATTTGAAGAATACCTCATTATGGCCACAACGGATGTCACATCTCTATGTACCTGCATTACAAATCACAGGGGGATGGAGGCTGCACAAGAATTTCTAAATAGAGATGTGACTCTTGCTACTCCTCAGGTTAATTTTGTGATTGACTTGTTGGAATTTGCCACCCAGCATAATTATTTTTGGTTTGACGGCCATTTTTATTTACAGCAAAAGGGTGTGGCGATGGGGGCTAAATTTGACCCTAGTTTAGCCAACCTTTTTATGGCCAATATAAGGAGGATGTCATCTATGCTATGGCTCTTCCACAGTTAAAACTGAGGGCCAGGTACATAGACGACATCCCCCTCTTATGGGCGGGCACTCCAGAGTCATTGGAAAATTTATTTTTGGCACTCAATGACAATGACCGGGTATTTCTCTGACCTACGAATCTAATCATTCTAAAATCCACTTTTTGGATCTTGAAATTTAAAGGGTGGGAGAGCAATTTAAATTTAGCACCTACTTCAAACCCACTGATAGGAACAGATATATACCTACAGACAGTTGCCATCACAAGTCATGGTTAAGATCGGTTCCTAAAAGTCAATTCCTGCGATTACGCAGGAATTGTAGCGAAATCAAAACTTTCAACATCCAGGCTGATATCTTGCGAGAGAGGTTCATAGAAAAGGGATATATTCAAGCAGAGGTCGATAGTGATTTGGTTAATGTTCAAAACTTTGTTTGTGCCTTGCTGCTAGAACATAAACCGCAACGGGAGAATGACAACAATAATAGGTGGTCTTTCCTTACCGCTTTCTTGACACAGCATAAACAAATCAAGGCCATTTTTGAACATCATTGGGGTGTTCTGAGGAATGATCGAGTTCTTGGTTCACTCTTGCCAGAGAGACCTAAAGTTATCTATCGAGGTGTGCCTTCACTTAAAAGCAAGATTGCACCAACTATTATTAATCCTCCGATTAAACCAACTTTTTTCCATAACTGGATAGGGTATTACCCATGTAAAAAATGCCTTGTTTGCCAGTTTAATACTTGCGGGAGAAGGACTAATAAGGAATTCAGAACATTTTTGTACTTGTGCCACCAACAATATCGTTTACCTACTGACTTGTCCATGTGGTAAACAATATGTTGTGCGGACTATTAGGTAATTTACCACTAGGGTGTCCGATCATATAAATTTAATTAAGGCTGGCAGTACTAAACATACAGTTCCGCATCACTACCGTCAACATCATGCTCATGACCCAACAGGAATGCAGTTCTTAATTATAGATAGACATATAACTCTGTGGAGGGGCGGAGCCAAAACTAGAGGAGAATCCAGATTAGACTTTCTGGATATATGAGTTACAGACCCATTATCCACAAGGGATGAATGTGGAATGGGACATTAACTCCTTTATTAATAGATCTTGAGGTGAATTAGAAACATCTCCCCTCTATTCTAATTTTAATTTCCTTTTTTATTTAGTTAAAGTATTTTTTATGTAATAAACCATATAATTGATAACTAGCCCAGACCTTTTCCTTTAAGGTCAGTTTGATAATGTTGTTTTTATGTACTTAATTTTGATTGTAATTATTGTACATTGATTCTAATATGTTTACTGATGACCCCACCTTGGAGGTAGTCTTGACGCCTAGGGATTAATTGTTTATAATTGATGTATATATTTAGTTACCGTGACTGTGCGTTTTGACCTTACGGAGCTAAATTATCTAATTACGGCTTTGAATCATATATACTTTTCGTCCTGTAGAGAGAGTGTTGTATTCTCTCCGCCGTATAAGTCCATTTTTGGTCATTCTGATGTGTTGGTCTGGCCATCCCTATAATTAATACCTTCTGAAAAGCCTCGTTTTTATAACAAGGCTTGGATATGTACATCCATGCATCCATTGGCCTTGTTGCCAAGCCTTGTTTTCATAGCGAGGCTTGGATGTTTTCCAGGCCTTGTTTTCATAACAAGGCTTGGATATGTACATCCATACATTTATTAGTCCCGTTCCAAGCCTCGTTTTCATAACGAGGCTTGGATATGTTCATCAATTGGCCTTGTTGCCAATCCTCGTTTTCATAGCGAGGCTTGAATGTGTGCCAGGCCTCGTTTTTTCATAACGAGGCTTGGATATGTACATCCATACATCTATTGGTCCCGTTGCCAAGCCTCATTTTCATAACAAAGCTTGGATATGTACAGCTATACAGCCTTTGGTGACGCTATGTGTAGGCGGAAATTATGTCATTCCATCCCATCCATAGCGAGGCTTGGTTGCGTCTGACACTTCTTGGTATGACAGGAATGTTTTTTGCATCCATTTATTCAGACTGAAAAGTAGTTTGACGTGTTTTTCCCTTATTTTCTTTGTGTTTGGGAGTGTGATATGTTTAATGTATGCCACTCTATTCCATATATAGGTGAAACATTTGCCATTATTATCACTTCCGGGTTTCTAAACCGGAAGTGAGGTCACATCCTGTCCGGCCTCTTGGCCTTTCAAATTTGGGGGTCATCTTCTTTCTTATAAATAGCGATGCAGTGGTGGGGGTCCACACCCCAGATGACGACATTTCTAGTCAAAACGCTTCGGGTGGACCAATCCACAACATCGCTTTTGGTACCATAACATATGACATGCCTATGCTGAGCGTTTAACGTGTGAGTTTTATGCTACTTTTAATAAACAACACTGTTCATACATTATCACGCTATGTGAGTTATTTTCAATATTTCTTGCATGGCATGTGGTTACTGAGCCTCTATGAAGTTATCATTAGCACTGTGATTTGGGATCATCAAGTCGATTAGCCGTTTGGATCCAGGACCAGCCGTTTAGATCAGGGTGATCAATACAAGCCTTTGGTGACTTGGGCGGCATATACCTTCCCTAGTCATTTATATTTGGTATGCCCCCTTTTCTACCATTGGTGGTGGCACTTCTGTCAAGCTGTTGTTCCATCTTCAAGATCTCCTTATGGTGAAGCCATCTTTATCCACATTTATTTGGACTCTAGTCACTTCATGCACTTTCCTGTGGTGAAGTCATTCTTATTTCCATTCGTTTGGATTCCAGTCACTTTATGCACTTTCTCAATTCATTGTTATTATTTGCAAGCCGTTACTATATGTTGGCACACTAAAATGTTTAGTAAGGTCACGTGGTGCCTCCTCTACAGCTCCTCTTTGAGGTATGTAACCACTGAACATCAATGATAAGGGTGTTGTTTTCTATTGACACTGATAAGGGGTCCTTCTTCCACTGACCACCAACATAAGGGGGCCCTTTACTTCTGACTACCAATGGAAGGGGATACTTGCACTGACTATCAATGAAACAGGGGCCATTCCTGAGGAAAATGAATGGGTGATTGTAAATAACTGAACAGCTCCATTCTAAGGCCCCATACACACTATTAGATTTTCTTCAGATTTACCAAAACCATGTAGAGCAAGGGTCTGCCTGATTGCATACAAATTGAAACTCTAAGGCCAGGTTCACACCTATGCGAATTGAGTGCGGTTTAAACCGCATCTAATTCGCAGGACATTTCAAAATACATTGTTTTCAATGAGGCTGGTTCACATATGTGCGATGCATCCGCACTGCATATTGCCTCCAAACCGCATGCGGTTTTTATGTCTTGCGGTGCGAATTCAGTCCCATTATCTTCTATGGGTACGCATCTAATTCGCACATGTGTTCAGTTCTCTGCAGGAGTTTCTCTCATTCAGCTCAATACAATTCTCCCCCACTCTCCTCTCACCCGGAAGTTCTCCCAGGTCTCCAAATTCGCACCTGATCTGCAGCTAAACCGCAGTTGATCTGCAGAACACCCTCTAGAGAAATCTGCAACGACAACGCAGCTCAAAAAAGCAACGCACTAGTGTGATTCCGGCCTTAAGGTTTGACCCCATATTATATGGTTTTGGTAAATCTAAAGACAAAAATCTGCACAAAATCTAATAGTGTGTATGGGGTCTAAGCCCCAAAAAGAGTTTAACTCTTGATATGCTCAATTATTTTAATGTAACTAAAGTGGTAATAAACTCTACAATTTTTCTATAAATGGCCCTTTTTGGGTTGATGCCATAATTTGCTAGTTCACGCTCTCTGGCTAGAGGGGCTGGCCGTGATGACTTCACTCCTGTGCATGAGAATTGGAATCACTATTGTGGCACAGTGCTCTTTGCTCTTACGGTGCACTCACTGCCCTGAATGCAGAACGTACTGCGCATGTGCCAGTAATGTCATCATCTAAAGTCGATTTGAGGATCTCCTAAATTAAATAAAAAGTTTTGCCATTTCTAAGATACATACAGGTAAAACATGGTCATGGGAATCACTATGACAGCACAGTGCTCTCTGCAATCACGGCTCACTCACTGTGCCCTGAATGCAGAGCGTACTGTGCATGTGCTATTAATATCAACGGCTGTAAAGATCTCCTGAATGGTGCAAGTTTCACCATTTCCAGGGTACCCACAGGTAAAATGTATTATAAGCTTACCTGCACAGCAGAATTTCAAATTGGAGTTTAATATCACTTTAACTGCTTGTTATTCTTAGTGCTAAGGGGAAGGACATGTCCAGCTGCCTTCCTTTTGATGCTCAGTCAACTTTTCCAAATGCACTGTCAAGGTCAATGATCCCTAAAAGCAGGACCAACCTGTCTAATGGAACCTGTTTATTCACAAACTACAAAAACACATATGCCACAGTATAGACATTTTATTAGAATTTTCTAAATGCAAGTCTATTGAATGAAATGAAAGCAACATTATAAAATTTGCTTTACACTTCAGCATACTTGAAATGGATGCACTGCTGGTGAATCATTGGTGTATAATGGACGCAATACAGGCCAAATGATATCAAGAGCTTGGTCATTACATTTGTGCTTATTCCCCTTTTAACAGGATAATGGAAAGATTCATTCACTGTGCACAGAACGCACATAAGTTGTCACAAGCTGTGACGGTTAGAGACACCATGAGCACACTACCTACTAAGACTGTGTACTGCGATATAATTGGGTGTTTTTGTATGATTAGAGAGTTTCACAACTCAGTAGGAAAATATCCTTCTCCAATGAGTGTCATTTCATAGCAGATTTTCCTTTTCACAAAGCTTAGAATTACAGTGTACACTTCAAGGTCCATTTTCTTAGAAGCCCCATTTAGCTCTCATACAAAGAATACATCGTTATCTCTTCAGAAAACAGATGCATTGTTGGAAAGCTTTTAAACAGTGCATTATAGCCTCCATCTTGACAAACATTATGAATAAATCAGCATGGGGAGAACTTGTTTTCAACAATTCCGTTCGGCATTAAATCGTTTTACTGCTTGAGAACAATGTGCATTGAATGGTGTTGATAGTCATATATGATTATCTAATTGAAAGTGAAAAACAGCAATCACAGATCCTTATTGTGCTTCAAAAACAAGATTTGCAACGGAGTCGGAATCTACAATGGCAGGAAAGAACTATATTTTTCTTTAAGCCTACATATATAACACTTGGGCTGAGGAAAAAACATACAATAGACCAGCGCTTATAAAATATGCATGCAGGGATTGAGTGGGTTTTATACCAGTAGCTGTGTTGGGTTTATTAGGTAAAACTTTATTTTTTTGGGCCACAGATAAATCCCAATTATATTGCAATTGCAAGGCATTTAACCCCTTTACGACACAAGGTAAAAAAAAAATGCCTGAAACCAGTTTTGCAAGTTTGTGTTAGTGCATATAATCACAATTACTTAGTGTATTCTGGTTAATTATACCTTGCTTTATTCTAGATATATTGAGACTTTGTTTGGTAGTAAATGGTAATAGCTTATGATATTTTTTTATTTTTTATTATCAAAGTAAAACTGGCCCCAAATAGTAAAAGAAAATATTTTGAAGATTATGGGGCAGATCCACAAAGAGATACACTGATACGCCGGCTTACTTTCAAATTTCCCGCGTCGTATCTTTGGTTTGAATCCTCAAACCAAGATACGACGGCATCTGGGTTAGATCCGACAGGCGTATGGCTTCGTACGCCTTCGGATCCTAGATGCAATACTTCGGCGTCCGCTGGGTGGAGTTCTCGTCGTTTTCCGCGTCGAGTATGCAAATTAGCTATTTCCGACGATCCACGAACGTAAGCGCGGCCGTCGCATTCTCTTACGTCGTCTCTAGTCGGCTTTTTCTAGCGTATAGTTAAAGCTGCTGTTTTGCGGCGTATAGTTAGACTTGCCATGTTAAGTATGGCCGTCGTTCCCGCGTTTATTTAAAAAAAAATTTGCGCAAGTCGTCCGTGAATCAGGATGGACGTAATTCACGTCTATGTTAAAAAAATATGACGTCCTTGCGACGTCATTTAGTGCAATGCACGGCGGGAAATTTAGGGACGGCGCATGCGCAGTTCATTCGGCACGGGGACACGCTTCATTTAAATGAAACACGCCCCCTACTCGCCGATTTTAATTAGGCGCGCTTACGCCACGAGAGATAGACTATGCCGCCGCAACTTACGGCGCAAATTCTTTGTGGATTCGAAGTTTAAACAAGTAAGTTACAGCGGCGTAGCGTATCTCCCATACGCTGCGCCGGTGCAGATCTCTGTGGATCTGCCCCTATGTATATTTCTTACCATTACTATGACCCACCACCAAAGAATAACCCAACACAATTTCTCCAACTCCTGACAATCGCAAAGATGCCAATGTGTATGGTATTTATTGTTTGTAAAAGTAAATCATCCACAGCAGACTTTGACCTAATACAACACTGAAGGTTATGCTTGTGCTATGGGCAATGCTGTATCCTGGCCTATGCCAACAAGGCCCAGGCCTAGGGCAGCACTTTGCAGGGGGGCAGCACAGAAAGAGTCCCCGCCGGCTTGCTATACACTGTTAGTGTAACGCAAGCTTCTTCTAATTTTGACTGTCCTATTATCCTGGACCACAAACTTTCCTCACTGTGCTATATGTTTTATGCTGCACCATTGGTATGGTTATATCTTCTTAGTCCTCTCCATAAAATTATCAGAAAATTGTGCTTAAAGTAGAACTATAGGCAACACTTTTTTTCATTTTGGATAGAGTAAGGGAGGGTTATAGCCCCTGTCAGTTTATTGTTTACTATCCCTGTCCCATTGCAGAGATTTTACTTCACTTCCTGCCCCATAGCCAACCAGGAAGTGAGAGGAAATCTATGCAAATTAAGGGAATTCAATGCCCCCCAGGCCTTCAGAACTAGTGTCCCTAGGGGCGGGTCTTAAACATAAAGGGGTGTGGCCTTGACAGGAAGGGGTGGGTCATATTTAAATTAGGGAGTGCACAAGTTTAGTCAGGCCTAGGGCAGCACAAAACCTAAATACATCACTGGCTATACATCTTGGTATGTTGAACACTATGCTGGCCATTACATCACCATGTGAACCAATGATAACAGCAGATACATTTAAATTGAATAATGGTAATCAATATAAAGTAAAAGGTGGCTATCAGAGGTGCTGGAGTTTTTTCATTTTAATACAAACATCTGAAGAGTACATTTAAAGTGACATTAAACCCTCAGTTTTTAATCCTATTGCCGCGTACACACGACCGTTTTTCATGACGAGAAAAATGCCATTTTCTTAATTGGTCTTTAAAAACGATCGTGTGTAGGCTCCAGAGCATTTTTCTTGATGAGAAAAATGGCCATTAAAAATTTAGAACCTGCTCTATTTTTTCTCGTCGTTTTTCAAGTTGCCGTTTTTCTCGTCCTGAAAAACGGTCATGTGTAGGCTTTAACGACGGGGAAAAAAACAGGAAAAGAAAGTTATGAGAAGGAAAATTTGCATAATCAGCCCAAAGGGTGGCGCCATTCGAATGGAACTTCCCTTTATAGTGGTTTCACCCTCTGGCTCTTGTCGACTCCATGGAGAGCTGCGTGTATGTGTATGTACACAGAAACCAAAGCTAGTATTCCTGCAAGGGACTATTCTTCCTAATCCTGCACCAAAAAGAGGATCATTGTGTCCTTAAAAATTTTCAAAGGATAAAACATAGTTCATGTTGAGGATTTCCAGGTAAAGTGGTAAAGTGGTAATAAGGTAGCTGACAAGAATAAAGAAATAACAAGCAATAACAATACTCCAGAGGAGGTATGATGATCAGGGTTGTAGTCATATACTGTAGGACAGATGTTACCACATACAGTATCTCACAAAACTGAGTACACCCCTCACATTTTTGTAAATATTTTATTATATCTTTTGTATGTGACAACACTAAAGAAATTACACTTTGCTACAATGTAAAGTAGTGAGTGTACAGCTTACCAAGTTCCAGGTTACCATCGGCTGCCTGCCATACGCACGGGCCAAATGTATCGGCCAGTTTTTATTGAACCCACCAGTGTCACCCGACTTTCGGTGTGTACTAGGTTTTACATTTAAATGTGTTTCTATTGTTGAACACAGGGTAAGGAGACACGGCTCTAGTCCCTGCATGCAAGGGTGGCTACATTGGATGCTGCATGATAAATGAGCCACCCTGAAACCCGGGGCAGCAGTCGTAGCACCAGCATTAACTTAGAGGCAATGATTAAAATATAAGGAATGCATACTCAGTAAACAACATTAAATCAAGTGAATTAAATTAAATTCATTAAGTAGATTAAATCAGGGTTTAATATTTATTTATACGTAATCTTCAGACATCTATATTGAAATTAGCAACACCTTCTACTTTATATTCATTACTGTTATTGTATTTGGGTGTACCTGGTGTTTTCTTTGGATCACATAGTGATGCAATGGCCAACATGGTGTTAAACATGCCTTATAGCAAGAGCATACCCTTCGGTGTTATATTAGGTCAAAACCTGTTGGGGAGGATTTGTATTTACGAAAAAAAAAATTCTTCCAGAGACAAAATGCAATGTATCCCATGCCAAGAGAACACCAAAGCTTTCTCCCATCCAGCTTAATTGCAAAGTCATCAACAACATCAAAGATGCCAAAGTAACTTATCACAAATTGCTTTCAGTGATATATTTAATGTCTGTTTAATATGTGCACAAATACTGCATCTGTTGTGTTTTATGTTAACAGAAAACTCTTTAGTTATTCTTTTCCCTGGGTTTAGCATGTCCTTGAAAACTTTATACTTGAATTGAGCATGTCTTTATATGTTCATTTCTGTGCTTGGTGGCATGTTTACCTGTGAGAAATCCTAAGTAAAGAATCATATACAATATATATATATATATATATATATATATATATATATATATATATATATATATATATATATATATATATATATAAACTGTTGATTTTGCCAGAAATCTTGTGATCTGAAAAGTTCCTGTTCTCGCCTTTGCTAACTGCTATCAATTATATTGTTCTCAGCCATCTCCATGGACTACACAGAACTAGCCCCCCTCCCCCCATCACATTTTGGGGGAGAGATGAGGTTCTGTACTCTTATTTTCTTTTGTACTGATATAGTAGGGTAAGTAAATGCTGTCATCCTGGAATTGGAAATGTGTTACAATAAGGCCTCATGCCCACTGACGTTTTTAAAAACGGGCTGTAAAGCTAGTACAGACGCCAGGAAAAAAGCCCTTGTTTTTAAACGTGATTTTTTTTCAGCGTTTTGCATTGAATTCAATGCACGTTTTGCCGCGATAGCTTTCAGCCACGTTTTTCTTTCTCTATTCAAAATCAATGGTTCCCTATGGGAGCCCATTGATTTGAATAGAGGTCGCACCAGAAGTCGGATCAAGATGATCCGACTTGCGAGGCGACTCGTGTGCGTAGAATCTTGAAGGGGAACATTTTTTTGCATGAGGTTCCCACCAAAGGAGGATACCAGGCCCTTCGGTCTGGTATGGATTTTAAGGGGAACACCTACGCCGAAAAAACGGCGTGGGGGTTCCCCCAAAATTCATACCAGACCCTTATCCGAGCACGCCACCCGGCTGGTCAGGGATTGGGGACGAGCGAGCGCCCCCCTTCTGAAGCATACCAGGCTGCATGCCCTTAACATTGGGGTGGGGGGTGCAGTGGGGTGCAGCACCCACCCCCCAAGCACTTTGTCCCCAAAAAACAACCAAAGCGATGCAGTCAAAATGAAGTGAACAACAGGAAAAAGGTGGCTGACATGTTTCACATCATGTGATGCTTACTCGAAGCTACGAGTAAGCATCACATCATGTGAAACATGTCAGCCACCTTTTTTCTGTTGTTCACTTCATTTTGACTGCATCACTTTATTGTATAAATAAAATCCAAAAAACAACCAAAGACATCGTTTTAGGGAGTGCGGCAGTCCAGGATTTTCTTCTATCTAAAAAGCCTCCAGTTCCTGTAAATTATTGGGCTGTCTTGCATGAACTGCACATTTGAGATCTCCCCAGAGTGGCTCAATGATATTGAGGTCAGGAGACTGAGGTGGCCACTCCAGAACCTTCAATTTATTCTGCTGTAGCCAATGACAGATTGACTTGGCCTTGTGTTTTGGATCATTGTCATGTTGGAATGTCCAAGTACGTCCCATGCCCAGCTTCCTGGCTGATGAATGCAAATGTTCCTCCAGTATTTTTTGATAAAATACTGCATTCATCTTGCCATCAATTTTGACCAAATTTTGACTCCTTCAAAATTAAGCGTTTATGGTTGTGGCCAAAAAGCTAAATTTTGGTCTCATCACTCCAAATGACTTTGTGCCAGAAGGTTTGAGGCTTGTCTCTGTGCTGTTTGGCGTATTATAAGCGGGATACTTTGTGGCATTTGCGTAGTAATAGCTTTTGGCGACTCGACCATGCAGCGACTCGACAAGTGCCTCCTTTTTGTACATCTTGAAACAGCCACACCACATGTTTTCAGAGAGTCCTGTATTTCACCTGAAGTTATTTGTTTTCTTTGCATCCCGAACAATTTTCCTGGCAGTTGTGGCCGAAATTTTAGTTGGTCTACCTGACCTTGGTTTGATTTAAACAGAACCCCTCATTTTCCACTTCTTGATTAGAGTTTGAACACTGCCAATTGGCATTCTCAATTTCTTGGATATCTTTTTATATCCCTTTCCTGTTTTATACAATTCAACTACCTTTTCCCACAGATCCTTTGACAATTATTTTGCTTTCCCCATGACTCAGAATCCAGAAATGTCAGTGCAGCACTGAATGAGAGATGCAAGGGTCTGTCAGGAGTCCAGAAACTCATTGACCTTTTATACACACATACTAATTACATGCAGACAGATCACAGGTGAGGATGGTTACCTTTAATAGCTATTCAAACACCTTTGTGTCAACTTGAGCGCATCTTATCAGGCCACAATCAAGAGGGTATGTAAACTTTTGATTAGGGTAATTTGGGTAGTTTCTGTTGGGATTATGATTTAAAAAGTGTAAACACAGTTGATTGATAATAAATGGCTTCAGCCAAACACTTACCATGAGTGAAAGAAAAGATTTTGTGTTATTTATAATATTCATAAATTCTGCCAGGGTATGTAAACTTATGAGCACAACTCAGTGTCCGATACCCCTCTCTGCCAATTCCTCCATTGGCTGCCACTCACCCAACAAATTAAACTCTAAATACTAACAATAAGTTACAAAGTCATCTACAACTCTGCCCCCAGCTAAATCACTAACCTAGTCTCAAAATACCAACCTAATTGTCCTCTAAGTTCCTCCCAAGACCTCCTGCTCTCTAGCGCCCTCATCACCTCTTCCCATATTCACCGCCAGGACTTCTCACGAGTGTCTCCCATCCTCTGGCATTCCCTACCCCAATCTGTCAGACTGTCTCCAAATCCACTTTGAGGTGATCCCTGAAAACTTTTCTCTTCAGAGAAGCCTATCCTTCCTCCAGCGAACAACTGCATTTCTATTTTCTTCATCAGCTCATCCCCCACAGCTATTACCCTTTTGTATCACTTGACACTCCCTATTAGATTGTAAGCTCTAAATAAGTAGGGCCCTCTGAATCCTCCTGTATTGAATTGTATTGTAATTATACTGTCTGCCCGCTGCACAAACTGTTGGCGCTATATACAGTAAAGTCTGTATAATAAAACTAATATATATATATATATATATATATATTTTTTTTTTTTAGATGTGCTTTAAAGATGAACTCCAGGCACAAAAACTTGCAATTAAATATATTTCTCAATAGACACAAAACTTATAAATCCACTGTAATTATACCACATATATTTGTAAACCAAGTTATTAGCTAGAAAAAGTAGCAGTGACATCACCACTGTGGTATACATAGCCTGTGCAGAAAACATAGCTGTGGAGGGCCAACCAGGCTCCACTCAATACAGGCTGCCTGTAGAAAACTACAGGAGGGGGCGGAGACAAGACCAGTCACCCTGCACAAGGAACGAGAGCAGCAGTGACCGGTCTTTATTATAGTAAGCTCCTTTAAAGAGGCGAAGTTTCACACTGGAATACTGCACAGATCTGGAGGAAATACACAGAACCCATCAAGATACAGGAAGAATACACATGATTTTTGTATTTATTTTTTAAATCAGGTTTATTAAAAGTTTAGCACGGTTCACAAAAATTGAAAAAACAATGTTTTTATACCCACAAAAGAATTACCCTCTCGACCCAAAAATTCCCCCCCTCATAAAAAAGAAAGCATTTGTAGAACAAACGTGCTCGTAGAACCTACAGTATATCTACATACTTCATTTTGTACCACTGTACTGTTCTTGAATGATCTCTATAATATTAAAGCTATATTATCCTTATCAACTTCAGTGTCATTTTATATAGTCAAAACAGTTAACATAAGTGATCCCTAGGAGCACCATCAAATCTATCATAACCAAATGGAAATAACACGGCACAACAGCCACGAGATGGCCGCATACAGAAAACTCACGGACCGGGCAAGGAGGTCAATAATCAGAGAGGCAGCACAGAGACCTAAGGTAACCCTGGAGGAGCTGCAGAGTTCCACAGCAGAGACTGGAGTATCTGTACATAGGACGACAATAAGCTGTGCGCTCCATAGAGTTGGGCTTTATGGCAGAGTGGCCAGAAGAAAGACATTACTTTCAGAAAAAAACAAAATGGCGAGTTTTGATTTTGCAAAAAGGCACGTGGGAGACTCCCAAAATGTATGGAGTAAGGTGCTCTGGTCTGATGAGACTAAAATTTTACTTTTTGGCCATCAAAGAAAACGCAATGTCTGGCGCAAACCCAACACATCACATCACCCAAAAAACACCATCCCCACAGTGAAACATGGTGGTGGCAGCTTCATGCTGTGGGGATGTTTTTCAGCAGTCGTGACTGGGAAACTAGTCAGAGTTGAGGGAAAGATGGATGGTTCTAAATACAGAGATATTCTTGAGCAAAACCTCTACCATTATGTGTGTGATTTGAGGCTAGGACAGAGGTTCACCTTCCAGCAGGACAATGACCCCAAACACACAACTTGAGTTGTTTAAAGGGAAACATGTAAATGTGTTGGAATAGCTTAATCAAAGCCCAAACCTCAATCCAATAGAAAATATGTGGCCAGACTTAAAGATTGCTGTTCACAAGTGCAAAATATCCAACTTGAAGGACCTGGTGCAGTTTTGCAAGGAGGAATGGGCAAAAATCCCAGTGGTAAGATGTGGCAATCTCACAGAGACTTATCCAAAGTGACTTGGAGCTTTGATAGCCGCAAAAGGTGGCTCTGCAAAGTATTGACTTTAGGGGGGGGGGGGTGAATAGTTATGCACATTGACTTTTTCTGTTATTTTGTCATTTGTTGTTTGCTTCACAATAAAAAAAAAACATCTTCAAAGTTGTGGGCATGTTCTGTAAATTAAATGATGCAATTTCTCAAACAATCAATGTAAATTCCAGGTTGTGAGGCATCAAAACACGAAAAATGCCAGTGGGGGTGAATACTTTCACAAGGCACTGTAGCTGAAGGTAAATCTAAAGAAAATTTAACAAACGTTGTATAATATGTATAGCGCTACCCCCGAAGGAGCTGCTGGTTTAGATTTGGGCCTTAATATTCCTTGCGTTCGTCTCAGGGGTTAGGGACAATTTAGTAATTAATTAATGTTAATTAATTAATGTTCTGATGACATGCAATCCATCAGTCAATTTTGCCAGCACCACCAGTTTGACCACCACAGCTCCAGTATCGATGGAGATTTAATTGACAGCAAAAATACAGACAAAGGGGAAAAGCTTCCTTTACAACCAATTTATATGCTTTGCCCATCTTTCATCTTTAACATTTTAAAAGTAGGATTACTCAACATTCCATACTGCCTAATGGTTAAACACAAAGAACTTCATGTGCAGTAGAAAATGACAGCCATTTCTTTTGTTCACATACAAGATATGTCGAAGAACAAGTTATGGGTCACCGCAATAATAATTCCCTATCGGAAGCTTTCTACATCAGTTGACTAAACAATGTATCTCGAAGACCTCTCATTTTAGGCGACCTTGGTTAAATAGGCAGAGTTGCGGCAAGGAGAAGTCAGACAGCGAGCCTTGCCGATGAACCTTCCTGTCGCAGAGATCATCCTTTTTAATAATGAGCCCTCTGATACTTTTATGAGGCTTCCCTGTGTTCCAGAAACGCTGGCGGGAGATCAAGACAGATTCTTGGATGCCTTTCAGAAAGGAGAAAAGAGCAGCTAATCAGTTCTAAGTCTCTGACCCTAAAAGAATACGTTGCTACAGCAATAAGAAGATAGTGAACCTCCTAGTGGTTCTCAATGACAATCCCAATCAAAGGAAGCTGATGAAATAATGTGAGCAAGGAAAAAAAAAAAGAAGGTCACCCTTGTGCAGGGTGGAAGATTGTCACCTAAGTTTTCGGCAAAGTATCAATATGTTGTCTGGCCTCCAAGTGGCCACATAATGATGTTTTCAGAGTTTTTATGTAGCGGCGGCTCTCTGATGTATGTTGTTGGACCAATGCCATCAAAGCTGATAGGCTGTTTATAGCAGTTTTATACTGCGTGTGTTTTGTCAAGATGCCGTATACAGTTTATTATTTGTCGCTAAAGCCCGATGGAAATATTTTTATACTGTAGATCAAAAGAAGGTCTCAGTCCACTGACGTTTAAAATTATGGCTGTAGTAAGAATGAATAAGTGTAAAGCCTCAAAGCAATGTCTGAACAAGGGCAGGGGCTGAATTCAAATTAAATAACTTGTATTTTAAAACTTGCTGTGTTTGTTAGGTTACTTTATTGTTTGGTTTGGCATAGAGTAGAGATGGATAGAATTTCTGTCAGGTTTACAATTGTGGTGAGTGCCCCCAATGGGGAGATTTCCCTTACTTCCTGAACGCAAGTGGGAAATCTCTCCAGTGGGTGAAGACTGGAACATAACACCTTTTTCACAAAAATTGTGAAGGGTCAGAATCTCTGTCAGGTTATTATTACTATGTCTATTTTTCCCAATGACATCCTTTCCTCTAATTTTTTTCCTGCTGTTACAGAGACAGCAAGTGAGCTGAAATCTCCACAGTGGTAGACGTGGACAGTAATACAAACATGGCCAAAGTAATTATTTTTCTCAGTTATATCCAAAACACAAAAAAAAGTTTCAGCTGGAGTTGTGCTTTGATTGTGTGCAGGTGATACATACTGCGACAGTCTCAAATCCCACTGCTGCCATCAACATGATGGCAAGTGTCCAAATCCACCACTGCCACCTGAATGTGATGATCACGCTCTTAGCTAAACGATTTTAAAATATAATTTTAATGAAAAGACAACAAGAAAGTGTTTTAAAGAAAATATATTACAAAAACAGATAATAGCAACAGTAAAAATCAAACAAACAAAACATTATTAAAAGTGTAAAGTACTTCAAAGCAGAGTTCCAGGCAAAAAGAGAACTGTCTCAAACAATTAACCACCCTACCCACCCTGTTTTTTTTTTTTTATTCTTTTTTTTTGTACCCTTTCTTGTAAAAGTAAAAATGGTTGAATTTACACTTTTCATTTTATTATATGAATCTTTTAAAATAATATATACAACATTTGTAATGGTACATAAAACAAAATATATGCACTCTTTATCTGCTTTTAATGTACAGAGGAAGAGGTGGAGCTCTAATAGGAAGAGGTGGAGCCTAAAGAGGAAGGGGTGGGGTTTACAGATAAGGGGTGGGACAAATTTAGATGGGGGTGTCCAATTGTAGTCTTGTCTAGAGCAGCACAAAATCAAAATACACCACTGGTAACAGCCATCTTGAGTAAGGGCAGATGAGTTTAAAATTGTAAATTGTCAGGGCACCTGAGGCCAGGTGACCGGTGCACACCACTGGGGTTAGGAGAGCACTGCTAAGGCTGTGGACCTTTTGGCTGACTGCTGCGGATGGAGCTCTGGGTGGTTCAGGAAAGCAGCTCCACCTGAGTACCGACATGGATCAAACAGGGAGCTAGAGCATACAATTCCCCAGGGTACTGAGGCTAAGAGCCAGCAGGTTTTCACCAGAGTCTCTGATGGTGAGAATGGACTTAGCTGCAGCTGACTCCAGGTCGCGGCCCCTCATGTTTACAGCTGGTTCTGGTGGAATTGAGAGGAAGCAGCAATCCAGAGGCACAAGAAATGGTCAGGAGAACAAGCCAAGGGTCAGGGCTACAAGCAGACAGGTATGGTCAGGAGAACACACCAAAGGTCAGGGCTACAAGCAGACAGGGATAGTCAGGATAACAAGCCAAAGTCAGTACACAGAATCAAACGTAGAGCACTCGGCAAGAAACACACAGGGAAGCCTTAACACACTATTGCTCAGGCAAGGCTGGCATGCAGTGCACAGAGTTAAAGCGGAGTTCCACCCGAATCGTTTATTTTTTGTAATACATTCTGCTACACTGCATTAAATACTTAATGCGTTTGATTAATAAAATCAGTAAATGGGTGGTGGTCTTGAGCGCTAGTCAAAGTGGATTTGGATGAAAACTAATAAACGTATGTAAATATAATTGCAGCTATAATCTAAAGTGAAAACAACTCACTAAGTGTAGGTATAAATGAAGAGAAAGTGATGAGTGCATACTCCTCTGATGAAGTCACGTGACGTGACGATACGCTTCAGGAATTAGGTACCACGTGACCGGAAGTGACGTCTGTCCGCCGAATAGTCTGTGGTTGTAGCTACACCAGCTCCCAGTATTTTATATTTTGTGCTTTTTAATCTATGTAAGCAACTTTTAAATTATATTTTTTAAACGTACTTCACCATTTGGATCATTCATTTATTTTCCTTGGCTGGATTTGCGGTTGTGGGGTATTCATCTGGAAGCGACCATCTTGGTGAAGCCCAGCTTTGTTTACAGCGGATGTCCATACAAGCTGCCACGCCATTCCAGAGAGTCCAACTTTATACTTCTCAAAGCCACTGCCCTTTTGGGCTAAGGTAAGCGCTCTGTGAGCTCAGTAACAGCAAGTTGGAAGATCTTCTACTAAATGAATGACATCTGTTTATGAACTTCTCATCCATATGAATTGTATTTATATATGAACTGTTCCTTCCTTTACCTCACTGGATCCCATAAGCACCATCCCCTTTGGCACTTTACTACCATTGTGTTATATCAGCACTCAATAGACAATATTTGCCAATTTAATACATCCAGCATTTGAATATGATTTTTTGTTGTTGATTGCACTTGCACCAGAACTGGATCATCTTTATTTTGTATTTTGTCATTGTATTCATTCTTGATAGCTTATTTAGCACTTGCATCACCGCTATATTTTATTATTATAGTTAATTTTAAAGCGGGGGTTCACCCTATAAAATTCGGCATAGTAGCGCGAGCTACAGTATGCCTGTCTTAATTTTTTTTATCCCCGTACTCACAGTGTAATTGTACATAGAAGATTCCGACTGCCCACGGGGAATGGGCGTTCCAATCCAGACGGAAGGTGATTGACGGCCGGCTCTGGCACGTCACGCTTCTCCGGAAATAGCCGAAAAAGACTTGGCTCTTCACGGCGCCTGCGCATAGTCTGTGCGCAGGCGCCGTGAAGAGCCGAGACCTACTCCGGCTGTCTTCGGGGAGCGTGACGTGCCAGAGCCGGCCGTCAATCACCCTCCCTCTTGAAAGGAACGCCCATTCCCCGCGGGCAGTCGGAATCTTCTATGTACGATTACACTGTGAGTACGGGGATAAAAAAATTAAGACAGGCATACTGTAGCTCGCGCTACTATGCCGAATTTTATGCTAAAAAGTTGTTCTGCAGGGTGAAACACCGCTTTAAGATTTTATAGATGGCATTGAGCACTCTCTAATTAGTTTAGTTTAATCATCATTTTTTGCGCTCATCACTTTCTCTTCATTTGATTAATAAAATCGCTGTTCAATTAGCTGATTTCTAATTTTCCCACTTTTGTTTTCTGCATTTTAAAGCGCTTCCATCTTCACTGTGGTCATGTGAAGCCCACTAGGAGTCAGTTCCGGGATAAGGTGCTGCTGGCTACCCAGCATGCACCTCCTTATCTCACGCGTGCACGGTTTACACAGGGCGAAGCAATCCTGCGGCGATGCTCACTGACAAACATCGCCTTCAGGAGATTAACCACTTTAGGGAAATTTTGCTTAACCACTTACTGCCCGGCCTATAGCAGAATGACAGCCGGGCGGTGGTTGCGATATCCTGATTGGACGTCATATGATGTCCAGCAGGATAACAGCCGCCATGCGCCCGTGCGGGTTCGCATCGCGGCGATCGGTGGTGCGGTGTGTCTGGTTGACACACCGATCTCGGTGATCACCGATCCACGTGATCAGCCGTGTCCAATCATGGCTGAACACGAGGTAAACAGGAAGAGCCGTTGATTGGCTGCTCTCCTGACAGTGGGTTCTGTGCTGAATGTTTATCAGCGCAGCCCCCCTTGGATGCCCGCCCAGGACCACCAGGATGCCGGAATGGACCACCAGGTATGTCACCTAGACCACCAGGGAAATGCCAATCTGTGCCCAGGCAGCTGCCAATTAATTCCCAGGCAACTGCCAATCAGTGCTCACCCACAATGCCTGCCAGTGCCACAAGGGATGCCTATCAGTGCCATCTATCAGTGATGCATATAAGTGCCACGTATCAGTGCCGCCTATCAGTGCCACTCATAAGTACCCATCAGTGCAGCCTTTTAGTGCCCATCAGTTTCGCCTATCAGTGCCCACCATGAGTGCCCATCGTTGCCACCTATCAGTGACGCCTTTTCAGTGCCCATTGGAGAAGGAGAAAACATACTTATTTACATAATTTTATAATGGAAACAAAAGAAAAACTTTTTTTTTTCAAAATTTTGTTTAGCAAAAAATAAAAAAACACAGAGGTGATAAAATGCCACCAAAGGAAATCTCTATTTGTGGGAACAAAATGATAAAAATCCTGTTTGTGTAGCATGACCGCGCAATTGTCATTTAAACAGCGACAGCGCTGAAAGCTGAAAATTGGCTTGTGAAGGAAGGGGGTAAGTGTCTGGTATTGAAGTGGTTAATGGTGTTTAATGACACTGGATCTTCATCCTGACAAAGATGCTGTTACTGGAATGTTTTAATGGGGTTTATGATGCTCAGCTTTTGTTAGATGTGTCATGCCCCGTACACACGATCGGTTTTCCCGTCGTAAAAAAGTTGGATGGTTTTTCTGACGGAATTCCTCTCAAGCCTGCCTTGCATATACATGGTCACACAAAAGTTCGGTGAACTTTTGACTGCCAAGAACACGGTGACATAAAAGACTACGACGAGCCAAGAAAATTAAGTTCAATGCTTCTGAGCATGCGTCAAATTGTTTCCGAGCATGTATAGGAATTTTGTGCTTTGGGATTTGTACACACGATCGGAAATTACGATCAGTTTTTTTCCTGACGGGAAAAAAAGAGATCCTGCTCTCTATCTTTTTCCAGCCGTTTTCCTGTTGGAAAAAGTCGGATGGAGCATACACACGGTCGGGATTCCCGACCAAAATCTCTCATCAGACTTTTTCCAACAGGAAAACCGGTCGTGTGTACGGTGGTTTACACTTTGCAGTGTTCTGGTATGGTTATATGAGGTTTATTTCACTGAATGTGCTATCCACCTCAGAAACCAGATGTAAATCTGGTTATTTTATCACTGACTTGCAAATGTTGGAGAAAGGAGGGTGGCACTGTGTTCCCATCCTCCCCACTCAGTTTTTGGTTCATCAGACCTTATTACATTAGTCTCATATAAAGCATAACTAAATGGAGATATACTCACCTCTCCTCCAACGATGTCTGCAAGCTTCCTTGCAGCATCAACATCTTTCATTGGTCTTTTTCCAGGTTCAGCATCTTTGGCTTCTTGATTGATCATCCTGGGATTAAGTAACTCTGTGGAAGTGCAATGGAATGAATTCAGCCCAGCACCAGGCATATGCTGGGATTGTACACTCAGGGCCAGATTCACAGAAGAGATACGACGGCGTTTCTCTGAAACGCCGTTGTATCTCTCAGAGTATCTATGCGACTGATTCATAGAATCAGTTACGCATAGATAGCCCTTAGATCCGACAGGTGTAATTGTCTTACACCGTCGGATCTTAGGATGCAGTACCTCGACCGCCGATGGGTGGAGTTTGCGTCGTATTCCAGCGTTGGGTATGCAAATGAGGTTTTACGGCGATCCACGACGGTTTTTCGCGTTCGTTACGTCGTTGCTAGTCTAGTTTCCCGTCGCAAAGTTAGTCGTCGTTTTACCTGCCCTAACTTTACACAGCCCATGTTAAAGTATGGCCGTCGTTCCCGCGTCGAATTAAAAAAAAAAAATTTCTTGCGTAAGACGTCCGGGAATACAAAAGTACGCTACGCACGTCGCCGTTCGAAAAAATGACGTCACTTCGCGCAAAGCACGGCGGGAATTTCAAAACGGAGCATGCGCAGTAGGTCCGGCGCGGGAGCGCGCCTAATTTAAATGGCACACGCCCCTTTGAATTACGCGGGCTTACGCCAGAGGCCGCCGGCGTAAGTTTTCACGCAAGTGCTTGGTGAATCAGGCACTTGCGATGAAAACTTGCGGCGGTGTAACGTATATACGATACGTTACGCCACCGCGATTCTACGTGAATCTGGCCCTAAGTTTATCCTACAGAAGTTTGCAAGGAGGAAGGTAAAAATCTTTTATTGTAGAAGAATCTCTCTTCTGCAATAAATCTTCCAGCTTGCAAATGTTTGTTTTTAAAGGAACCACTTTATTTATCTACAGCCAACCATGCTATGGATAACTGCAGCAATGAGCACAAACCAACCACCTTCCTCCATAAAAACCTACCCAGACACAGTTATATTCAAATCAAGGCTTGTTACATTTAACTAGTTATTTGAACAGGAGTTTACCCCCAGGTATCAACGGAATATGCAATTTTGCAGATTTTGCTGGTTTCCGTGGTCCAAAGACTGACCATACAAGCAAAACGTAATCTCCTGGAAACAAGTAATCAGACCTTTGCACAGTGGTTAGTTTACCTGATAAGCATATACTTAATTCAGTGCATCTCCCATGACAGCTTATTCAGTAGAATTGTAGTAAATAGTAGAGTAACTGCTTTTTTTCTGTTATATCGGCTGAAATCAATGCCAATTAGACAAAATCTTCTCACCAGTAAGACCCACTATGTTCACTCAAAACCCCATGTGACTAATTGTTCCTAGTATATGCACAAAATATTGCTAAAATGACTTATGTTGTGAGAAAGCAGACATATGTTGAACATAAGGTATCATATAAAGTAATGCAGCCTGTGCTAAAAAAAAAAATCACTAGGCAGGGGTGGTTGTTGAAGATGTAAACCCTAAATGAATGACATTTGTTTGAACACTTTAAATCATGAACAAGTGCCATTTTTAAATAAAATGCTTGTTTTCATCACAGTGCTACTGATCCTTTTCAACCTATTTGCAGCCACTTCCTGGCTACAGTACATGCACTCCCCCCAATGTAGGCATATAACTTCTCAGTGTGGGTCTCCTAAAGGCAGGGCTTTTTTCTCAGAGAATAGGTGCAGGTACTCCCTGTGATGAATGCAGGTAGCAAATCCCTGCCCTCCTCACTAACTCGTGACAAAGGACCAGCCAATCTCCTCCCCCCCTCGGGAGGTCACATGGGAGGGAACTGCAATTTCCCTCCTAAAGCAACCAAATGCTGCTGACTTGGCTTTGTGCACCACAGGTCTGCCTTGCCTACCTTTGTGTGGTCTGGTCCATTTGCATTGCTGAGAACCAGGCTCCCTCTGAGGAGTGGGTTGTGCTCCCTAGCAACACTGTTTGGCCAACAAAGTAGTTTGTGATGGGCGAGTACGTATGGATAATGTGGCAGCTTCCAAGGTGTCCATCCGATCACAAGACACCTCTGTTCAGGGTTGGCATATGTTAACTTTCTAGAAGGTACCTTCCTGCATAGGTAGAGGAAGAGATATTCCTCTCCTGTCTCATCCCTCTCGCCCAGGGCTGCACCTGACTCAAAGGTAGTGGCACCAGTGTAGGCCAAGACCGGACAGTTGAATTCCAGGGTCCGTGTCCCAGATGCACCGATCAGTGCCTCCGTCAGGGCGGGACGGTCCTTCTTACATCCTGGCATCAAGGATGCCATTTTCGTTGGTTTTCCATTTGATCGGTCAGTCACAGGTTCAGCTGGGCCTCAATCAACCTTACCAGTTCCAGACCTCTGGGTGCCTACTCCTCCCTGCTGTTCCCAGTACCGAGCTGCTAACATGCCCATCTGACAGTTACTGCATGGAACTGTCAAATTAGGCACTACCAGATTGTTTGGGACTGCTGACAGGAGTGCTAGGTGCTCCACCCAGACAGGACCAATCACTTGGTCACCACTCAGCCCCTCAAGCAGGTCACTTCACAAGGTTCCACCTTTTCCCGTAAGTCATTCATGACCCCCAGAGAGGTGGCTGGTGCATTCTTAACCCCAACTAGCATTGCCGTAAATGCAAGCAAGCCACGTGGGGTGGTAAAGGCTGACTCGTCCAGAGTCTTCTTTGTTAGAGGGGTTGGTCCATGCACTCTGCTCAGGTCAATGTGTCAGAGAAAGGAAAAGGACCACCTGGGCCACTCCTTGGCTCTGCAGCCAGAGACTGTATCTGCTCCACCCTCCCAGCACTGTGGGTGGATGTTTTTTCCAAAGACAAAACATCATTACATTCAGTATTTATATTGTTAATATCAACTACACGTGCATTTGATATCGGCACATGCAAGGGGGCCTTCTCTCCTTCTTTAGGAGAAGGAGAACCATGTACCTCCACTCCACCCTCCCTCTGTCTTTCCACAGGTGCCCAGATATTACCCAAACATCTGTAAACAGTACCTTGGTAGGTCCAGAGAGTTCCGTGGGAGCATCCTGGGTGATCTTAGCAGGGGCATAGTAAGAAACAAGGGTACCTAAATCTGCACCCAACAGAACGGCTGTGGAGAACTCTTCCGAGGCTCTCACCTCTCTTAATCTACCCCAATCAATGAAAACATAGTTAGGGGGCACTCGTGAGCAGGTCCCCCAACTCCGGTGAGGGTAAAAAACCTTCAAGGGATAATGTCCCTTCTTTCTGTCACCTCGTCTGACCAAAGTGACTTCAGCTGCTGTGTCCCGGAAACCAGTTACAATCCGGTGGCCCACTGTGACTAGCTGCAAGTTGGCAGTGGCTACCCGAGTTTTCCTGCTGACGAACAGCACAGAATAAGAGTTGCTGGCTAGGTGATGCCATCTTCTTCTGCTCAGGGCACTGCGTCCTGAGCTGTCTGGCATTCCCACAGGTGTAGCATCTGCGGGCGTCAGTTGCAATTGGTGTGACACCAGAGACTGCGGGTGGAGGCGAACTTGACTCACAGGTGTAGGAGGGGTTGCCATTAGTGATTTCCCTCATTTCCAGCCATTCAGGTGAGTCCTGCGATGGTCAGATACCTGAGTGTTGAAATAGGAATCTGACAGTTTTGGCTTCCACTCCAGCACAAACTGTCTGACCTCTTTAGGACAGATGTGCGAAAGTTGATCTTCAATCATAAGATCTTCCAGGGACTCCAAAAAATTGGCTTTCAAGCCTTTAGTCCACTACCGACACATGGTGCGTAAGCAACTTACCACATCCATGAGTCCCCAGACCCCTTTTGGAAGGACCTAAAACACTTCCGGGTCTAACTGAAACTTTTGGATTATCGCAGCCTTTATGGCCTCATAATAATTTTTCAAATGACAGTAGATACACATCAATGTCACTGTCCTTTTCCATAACTGGAAAATCAGCTGCCTGGCTCATTGGCAGAGACGCGTCCCTGTGCTCTAGGGACCCGAGGTTCTGATTCTGTCGCTGCTGGTGGAGCCTAGCCATCTCCAGTTTGTGAGATCAGCCTCTCTCTCAGCATGGCGTTCCTCTCTCGGCTGCAGCCCTGCGCTTCTCTTACTCAGCCAAAGCCTGTCACTCGAGAAACTGCAGGTACCCCACAGGATCCGTCTTCCCGATGCGTTGTAGCGCAGGTTTAATTTAAGGGTATGTACATCCAAATCGGAGGAAGGGTTTATGAATTACAGCTCTTAAGATTAGCTATCCCCCTTTTTCAAGGGACCAAAAGTAATTGGACAATTGAATCAAAAGCTGTTTAATGGTCAGGTGTGGGCTACTTCTTCATTATTTCTTCATCAATTAAGCAGGTAATAGGTCTAGAGTTGATTCTAAGTGTGGTATTTGGAATCTACTGCCGTGAACCTACATAATGCGTTCAAAGGAGCTGTCTATGCAAGTGAAACAGGCCATTGTAAGGCTTTAAAAACAAATCCATCAAAGAGATAGCAGCAACATTAGTAGTGACCAAATCAAAATGTTGGTACATTCTTAGGAAAGAAGAATGCACTGTTGAGCTCAGCAACATAAAAAGGCCTGGAAGCCCATGGAAAACAACAAAAGCTCACAATGTCATCTGTAAAACATGGTGAAGGCAGTGGGATGGCATGGGCATGCATGGCTTCCAGTGGTACTGGGTCATTGGTGTTTATTGATGATGTGACAGAAGAAAGAATTAGCCCAATGAATTCTGCAGTGTTTAGAGATATACTGTTAGCCCAGGTTCAGCCAAATGCAGCAAAGCTGATTGGATGGTGCTTCACAGTACAGATGGACAATGATCCAAATCACACTGCAAAAGCAAACCAGGAGCGTTTGAAGGAAAATAAGTGGAATATTCTGCAATGCCTGAGTAAATCACCTTATCTCAAGCCAATTGAGCATGCATTTCACTTGCTGAAGGCAAAACTAAAGGCAGAAAAACAGCCACAAACAAAGAACAACTGAAGACAGCTGCAGTTAGAGCCTGGCAAAGCATCATAAAGGAGGAAACCCAGTCTTTGGTAATGTCCATGGGTTCCATACTTCAGGCAGTCATTTCCAGTAAAGGATTCTCAACAAAATATTAAATATGAACATTTTATTTATAATTATATTAATTTGTTTAATTACATTAGAGTCCCTGAAAATGGGGGGGACAGGACGACGACAACGAATGTGTATAAAAATGGGTGCAGTTCCTAAAATTTGTACTTGATATTTATGTTCAACCCTTTGAATTAAAGCTGAAAGTAATTTGGATTGTTTCGTTTTGATTTTATTTTGGTGGCATACAGAGCCAAAAGTATGAAAATTGTGCCTGTGTCCAAATATATATGGACCTAACTGTATATACATTTAGGGGGTTATTTACAAAAGGCAAATCCACTTTGCACTAGAAGTGCAAAGTGCACTTGAAATTGCACTTGGAAGTGCAGACGCTGTAAATCTAAAGCCCTGTACACACGATTGGTTTGTCTGATGAAAACAAACAGTTTTCATCGGACAAACCGATCGTGTGTGGGCCCCATCGGTGAAAAAAAATAGAACATGTTTTAAAATCTTCTTATGGATAAAAAACCGATAGAAAAAAACGATCGTCTGTGGGGAAGTCCATCGGTCAAAAATCCACGCATTCTCGGAAGCATTGAACTTCATTTTTCTCAGCACGTCGTAGTGTTTTACGTCACCGCGTTGGACACGGTCGGATTTTTGACTGATAGTGTGTAGGCAAGACTGATGAAAGTCAGCTTCAATCGGATATCCGACGAAAAAATCCATCGGATTAGATTCCATCAGATATCCGATCGTGTGTTACAGGACTTAAGGAGTAGATCTGAAATGAGGGGAAGCTCTGCTGACTTTATCATCCAATCATGTGTAAGGTAAAATATTTTTTTTTCTTCTCCCTTGCATGTCCCTCTCGGATCTACAGCAACTGCACTTCAAAGTGCGCTTTGCACTTGTAGTGCAAAGTGGATTTGTCTTTTGTAAATAACCCTATCATGCCACGTACACACGGTTGGAATTTTCGACAACAAATGATCGATGTGAGCTTTTGGTCGGATATTCTGACCATGTGTATGCTTCATCGGACATTTGTTGTCAGAATTTCCGACAACAAATGTTTGAGAGCTGGTTCTCAATTTTTCCGACAACTGAAGTTATTTTTGGAAATTCCGATCGTCTGTAGCCAATTTTTATCGCACAAAAATCCTACGCATGCTCGGAATCAATTTGACGCATACTCAGAATCATTGAACTTAATTTTTCTTGGCTCGTCGTAGTGTTGTACGTGACTGCGTTTGTCAGGGCCAAAGCGCTGTACTTCCTCCTTTAACACACCAGCGTAGTAGATTGGCTTCCCGGCGGCTAACTGGGCACTTTAGGCGTGTGCGCATACGCATGTGACCTCTCGGGCCAATCACCAGCGTGACCGCCCTATTTAAACCAGCTCCTGTCAGTAGACAGGTTGCTGGTTTATCGTCAGCTACTTCCTGAACCTGTGTCTCTGGAAACCATTTCCTGTTGGAATTCCGTTCGACTCACCTCTCACCTGGAACCTGACTTTGGATTGCTTCACCACTCTATTGAACTCTTCTGACCCCGACCTCGGCTTGTGACCTGGACTCTGTTGTTGTTTCTCCTGCCCTTGAACCTCTTGGCTTGTGACCCGGATCTGCTGTCTTCTCTGCTCCCCGAACCTTGGCTTGCACCCCGGACTTTCCAGTTTGTTTCTTGGACTCTTTCAGTACCGGTTATCCAGCTTCAGTATCGTTTGTTCCTGTTTCCGTCTGCAGTCACCCAGAAGCACCTGTCATCTACAACCGTCACCGGTCAACGCTTCTCCACTGGCACCGGTACCGCCTCGTGCTTCCGCCACCTGTTCCAAAACTCAGTAGGCGGGGGCGCTTGGTCGTAAAGGTGAACCACCCTCGGCAGTTCGGTCTCGGTGAGTACTTGATTCCTGATAGTATAAACCAGCCGAAAACAAAAAATGTCCGAGACCGACAGGGTGCGTTCACCTTTCGAGACACTTTGCCAGCAGGTGTCCGCGCTTACCGAGGAGGTGCAGAAACTTCAGGAGGGATATGTCCAAGTCGATGGCCGTCTACAACAGTTAACTGGGTCTCCTGGGGTAACACCCCCACCTGCTGCATCTGCTGTCGGGACTTCCTCATCACAGTCCATTCCCAGTTCAGCTGTCGGATTGATCCACCCGGAACCTCGGGTCCCTCCTCCGGAGCGTTTTTCTGGCGAACGCCGAAAATACCGGGCGTTCAAAAACGCGTGTACTTTATACTTAGACCTCCAGCCTAGAACTTTTTTCTCAGAGGCCGTGAAAGTTGGATTTGTTATTTCCCTCTTGTCCGAAGAACCCCAGGCTTGGGCGCACAGCCTAATGGAAAAACGAAGTCCGATCCTAGATTCACTGGACTCTTTCTTTGATCATATGGCTCAGTTATATGATGACCCGCAGCGTATGGCTTCTGCTGAGACCGTCCTCCATAATCTAACCCAGGGGAGGCGTCCGGTAGAGGATTATACCGCGGAATTCCGCAAATGGTCAGCTGACACCGGCTGGAATGACGCAGCACTAAAATACCAATTCCGCCAGGGACTCTCAGAAACTCTCAAGGATGAGTTGGCAAGAACCGAGGCTCCCGCTTCGTTAGAGGCCTTGATCCAGTCCGCCACCCAGCTGGACCGACGTTTACGAGAACGACGTACTGAGCGCTTCCAGACTTCACGCCCTGCTTGGGTTCCACCCAGGGTAGTTCCAGCTGCATCCCCTCCTGTGGCTCCTCAACACGGCAGTCTTCCAGACCCGGAACCCATGCAACTCGGACTGGTTCGAACCCCTCTCACCAGTGAGGAAAGACTGCGTAGACGCCAGAATAACTTGTGTCTGTATTGCGGTGCCACCGGTCATTTTCTTCGCACCTGCCCCATGAGACCGAGTAAGTTCCCGATTCAACCCGTTTTCAACCTTCATGTCTCAAATAGTTCTCAAACTCATCTTGTACTCTTCGTCTCTTTACAGCTACCGGAAAAGACCATCCGCCTCCCGGCCATCCTTGATTCAGGTGCATGCAGTAATTTTCTGGACTCCAATTTAGCCCTTAAACTCCACATACCCCTTCGCAATAAGGATCAACGCCTGCAAATACATTTGGCCGATGGCTCTCTTCCTAAATCGGGACTAGTCTCACAGGAAACTGTGCCTCTTCTAGCCATTACCGATTCAGGTCATCAGGAATTTCTACGACTAGATCTCATTCCTTCACCGCTTTTTCCTATTATTTTAGGACTCCCCTGGTTGCAAACACATCAACCTTGCATCGATTGGCTGAAGAAAGAGGTCAACTTTACATCTTCCTTTTGTGCCCAAAACTGCTGCGCACCCACGGTAGCCACCTGTTCAACTGTGGTAACCTCACCTGAACTTCCACCTCACGTCCCCTCTGTGTACCATGAATTTAAAGACGTTTTTGATAAACAGCAGGCTGACTCTCTCCCTCCCCATCGGCCTTATGATTGCCCGATGGATCTCTTACCTGGCTCTGAAATACCTTTCGGCCGCATCTTCCCGTTATCTGAAACCGAGCTTGCGGCTCTTAAGGAATACATCGACGAAAACTTACAAAAGAACTTTATCCGACCTTCTTCTTCTCCAGCGGGGGCAGGTATCTTTTTCGTTCAAAAGAAAGACGGCTCGTTACGACCCTGTATCGACTACAGAGAACTTAACCGGATCACCATCAAAAATAGGTACCCGTTGCCTCTCATACCAGAGCTTTTTCAGAGATTTCGAGATGCCCAGGTGTTTTCCAAATTGGATCTGAGGGGTGCCTACAATCTTGTTAGAATCCGAGTCGGGGCCAAGTCAGAGTCAGAAAACAGTCTGACATGACGTGGTGCACGTGAAGCACGCACGTCGGAGGGAGGAGCTGCCTGCGCGACGGATCCGACCTGGCTATGGCTGCGGGAGACGGAGGGATCTAGACCCGGCGGAGCTCCAGTGACGGCGGACGCGATGGGGAGAGGAAGTCCGCTGAGCGGTTAGTCCGTTCACCCCGCAGCCTACATCCGCCCCCGCCGCTCTCCGTGAGTTCCTCGTTCTCCGCCGCTCTCCGTGAGTTCCAAAGACGGCCCGAGTGTTTTTGGATGTGGACACCCCTCTAAATTAGAGGGTACGCAATCCTTCTTTTACGCATACACCTTAACGTACTGGGCAGTGCACCGAAACCTTTAAGGATCCCTGGAAATACCGGGGGTCAGGCATCTTTTTGGTTTTCGGAAGGAACCAACACCCCCCCTAGTATTCTCAACTAGCCCCCCAGTGAGCTTTAAAAAAAAACTACAAAAAAAAAGGGGGGGGAGGTGGAGACCTGCCCATTTCTGCTCAAACTGGGGAAACGAATTAGAACGACAAAGAAATACAATATGAATAGGTCAACAAGGGGGGCTGCCCCGAAAATACCCAAAGAGACCTCTTCCACGAGTACGATCAGACACTATATGACCCCGGACGGGAGTTCTAAGAGCCCAGGTCTGATAAAAAAAGTGGAAAAAACTGGGACAAATAAGAAGAGTGTGGGGGGGACGGCAACCCTTATTGCTGATACTTCAACAGAATCTGAGCATGTATCTAACCAAATGGATGACCCTAGCCTGGACTCTCATGTCCCCACCACGGGGGAAATGGACGCAATGTTAAAGAGGGTGGAGAATGTAATAAGGGAGGAAATCAGCACATTAAGAACGGACCTATTTCACATGTTAGAACGAGTAGAGGAAGCAGAGAAAAGAATAGAAAAGCAGGACCTCGACCTTATTGAATTAAAAAATCAACATTTGACTATGAAACAAAATCAGAGGCGGTTGCAATACCGATTAGAAGATCAAGAGAACCGTAACAGAAGGCAAATTTTAAGAATACGATCTGTTAAGGAGGAGAAGGGAGAAGACTTGAGAAAAATTCTCAATGATTTGTTCCTGCCCCTTCTCGACAATGGCTCGGAAGGTCCCCTCAAATTGGAACGAGTACACCGTGTGGGGAAGATCAGGGAGAGAGGAGGCAATTGGCACAGGGACATTATTGCTAGGTTCAGACATTTTGAACATAAAGAGGAGATCTGGCTAAAATTGAGAAGAAAGCCTCCCTTATCCTATGCCGGGATGGAGATCCAGATCTTCATGGATCTGGCATGGGAAACCCTGGCCAGAAGAAGACTCCAAAAACCCTTACTGGAACAGATGCGATTACATAATATAAATTATAAGTGGGGGTTCCCGGCCTGTCTGATAGGCCACAAAGAAGGGGTGTCAGCAAAATTAATATTTCCTGAAGACCTGGCAGGGTTCTGCCGCAGATTGGATATGCCAGTTGTGGATTTACCCGGATGGGTTGAATAGCTCGCGGAGTAACGCAATTGGGCGTTGTGGGGGGATGAGGGGGAGGGGAGGACTAGGGAGGGGAATGGGGAGGTTTGATCCGTTACCCCACCCATATAAGATCTAGTCCCCGAAAATTTCCTGGGGAAAAGGGGTGGGAGGGGCGCAGTGGTGCTTCACCTCATCCATAAGAACCGACGGGTAGGGGGTACCAAGGATCCCTACGGTTCAGAGGCGATGCATAGGCCTGGGCAAGGGGGTGGGAGGGGGGAGGCGAGGTGGAGGGTGGGTGGGTTTGGAAGGGGAGAGGGAATCTCCTCCTTCAAAATAGGGAGGGAAAAGGGATTATGGCTCCCAAGGAATCTCTTGGAAAATTCAGTAGGAAATGACCTAGCTACGGAAAATGACAGAAGTAAAATTTTTATCTTATAATGTAAAGGGATTAAATTCAGCCGTTAAAAGACTCAAGGTTCTCGCAGAGATTGAACAACTTAGAGCGGATGTTGTATACATCCAGGAATCCCACTTAACCTTAGACGCAAATATCAAGCTTTACTCCCCTGCATACCCCACTTGGTTCTATGGGGATTCCATCTCAAAACGCGCTAGGGGCGTGGCAATTGGGTTTACAAGGGGGTTTGGGTTTACCCTCGAGGCAAGGATGACAGACCCAGAAGGGAGATTTATATTTCTTAGGGTAAGGATTGATAATATCGTCTATACCTTAGCAAATATCTATGCCCCAAATGTACACCAAACCCAATATTTAGGTAAAATCCTGGGAAAACTGAATAATTTCGCGGAGGGATATATAATCCTGATGGGTGATTTAAACTTTGTCTTAGATCCGAAAGAAGATAGTACGTTCCGTGGGAAGGAGACCAAAAATGTGCACTTACAGAGAATTAAACAAAAGATTCATGACCACCAACTAGTGGATGTTTGGCGGATTTTTCACCCAAATGAACACGATTACACGTTTTTTTCTCCTCCCCACGGAACATACTCTAGAATTGACTACATCCTGGCGGATCATAGGCTGCTGGACTCTATAACGGAGACGGTTATAGGAATCATGACTGTCAGATCATGCTCCAATCTCTATGAAAATCTAATTATCCACACAAAAGAGACAGCGGCCGTTGTGGCGCCTAGATGATGGTCTGATTCATGACGAAGGAGGGGCAAATAGGGTGGAGGCGGAATTAAAACAATTTTTTCTTATCAAAGATACAGAAGGGATTACCAGCGCTACCCTTTGGGAGACGCACAAAGCTTATATTAGAGGAATCTTAATCGCAGAGGGAGCTAAAAAAATAAAAGAGAGGAAAAATAAAGCA
This sequence comes from Rana temporaria, assembly GCF_905171775.1. Classification (NCBI taxonomy): domain Eukaryota; kingdom Metazoa; phylum Chordata; class Amphibia; order Anura; family Ranidae; genus Rana; species Rana temporaria. The sequence continues at coordinate 71,863,556 of NC_053490.1, forward strand.
AACACCCTGATTAAGGAGATAGAGTCCCTAGAACGCCAACATAAAGCGCAGAGATTAAAAGAGACTCACCACAATTTAATTATAAAAAGAGATGCTCTCAAGGAGATTATGGAACAGGAAGCGAGATACAAACTAAACTGTATTTCCAAAGAGAGATATCTATGGGGTAACAAACCAAGCAAGCTCCTAGCTAAGATGGCCCAAAAAAAGAAAGCTAGGAACTATATTGAAAAAATTAAAAGGAAAGATGGGAACATGGTTTACGCAACCAGGGAAATTGCGGATACATTTAAAAAATATTACGAGGAATTATACACATTAAAACACCCAGGGGGGCAGGTAGGGGAAAGGGAGGGAAAGATCCGAGATTTCCTTGACAGGGCAGGACTCCCTAGATTAGAAGAGATAGAAAGTTTGAACATGGACCGCCCTATAACTGAGGAAGAAATAAAAATAGCCCTAAATAACACCCCGGGCGGAAAGAGCCCGGGGCCGGACGGGTTCTCCAACCTGTACTACAAGAGATATAGCAACATTTTGATACCGAGGCTGTGTAAATACTTCAATGGGCTGGGGTCTGAATTTGAAACTAGCAGGGAAGCTATAGCGGCGGTGGTTACAATAATCTTGAAAGAAGGCAAAGATAGCTCTCTCTGTTCGGGATACAGACCTATCTCTCTGTTAAATACAGACATTAAGCTTTTTGCGAAAATTCTTGCGGGGCGCCTAAAAGGGGTCATGCACTCCTTGGTACACCCCGACCAGGTAGGTTTTGTGCCCAACAGAGAGGGCAAAGATAATAGTCTTAGGGCAATCCTTCTGCTACAGACCGTAAGGCAGAATGAGCCCCCAGGACTATTCCTGTCAGTTGATGCTGAAAAAGCTTTTGACAGGGTAGACTGGGGGCTCATGATGGAGACGCTTAATGCCATGGGATTAGGAAACAGGATGGCCCGGTGGATTAAAACACTTTACTATCATCCCACTGCAAAAATTAAAATTAATGCTACGCTATCTGAGCCCTTCGAGATGAAAAATGGGACAAGACAAGGGTGCCCCTTGTCTCCCCTCCTCTTCATTTTGTCTTTAGAGCCTCTATTGGCCACTATTCGTAACGACCCCGACATAAATGGAGTGAGAGTTGAAGGGGAGGAACATAAATTATCGGCTTTTGCCGACGATATTTTGTTATATTTAACCAACCTGGCCAAGTCGATCCCCAAGCTCACTAGAGTTTTGCAACAATATGGCGCCATTTCAAACTTTAAAATCAACGTAACCAAATCAGAAATTTTGAATATTAATTTAAATAAAAAGGAGGTATGCCGTGTTAAGGAAATCTGCGCGTTCCCATGGACCAAAGAACTAAAGTACCTAGGTATCAAATTGGCTAACACAGAGCAGAAGATGTATAAAATAAATTATGTCCCCCTATTAAATGAGATCAAGAGCGAATTAAAAAGAACGGTTAATAAACCCATATCATGGATCGGACGCATCAATATGCTGAAGATGGTGGTAGTCCCAAAAATTCTTTATAAATTTTCATTAGTTCCTATAGCCCTCCCCCAGCAATTTTTGAGAATCCTTAATGCCTTGTTATTAAACTATGTCTGGAAAAATAAGAAGCATAGAATATCTCTTTCCACCCTAAAGCAGGGTAAGTCATTTGGCGGCCTGGCAGTTCCGGATATCAAAAGCTATTATAAGGCGGCGGTACTATCGCGTGCAGTTGAATGGGCACGGGATAGGACTGACAAAAGGTGGGTGCAAATTGAGAAAGCACTAACAAGCAAACATTTGAATAATATTATTTGGATTCCCGCACAACATAGAGCACTAGATCACAAAATACACGATTTAACACGGGACACTTTAAAAATGTGGGATAGGACCCAGACACAATTAGAAGGGAAATTTAACTCCCCACTAATGAATTTAAAAGAAAATCCTTATTTTGCACCAGGGGAAAATAAAATTGGAGGGAATTGGATTAAGGATGACACTGTTCACTTAGGAGATATCATTAAAGATGGAGAGATAAGGACCTATGAAGATCTGAGATCCAAAACGGATTATTGGAATCTGGATAGGTGGCATTATTCCCAGCTGCACCACTTTGTTCGGCACCTCCCCCGCCCATTACGGACGGAGGCGGAGCTAACTCCACTTGAAAAGATTTGCAAAACACAGAACTCAAAGGGCACTATCACTAAATTATACGGGATATTGGTAAAGATAGGCTCTCGGAGCGAAGCACCCTTCATAGATAAATGGGAAAGAGAGTTAGGAATCACAAGAGGGACAAATACTTATAAAAGGATCATGCACCTAACACATTCATCTGCAATCGACACACGAACTGCCGAAACAAATTATAAGTGTATTTCAGGGTGGTACATCACCACGGACAAAGCTAACAAATTTAAAGCAGATCAGACTGCAGAGTGTTGGCGGGGCTGCTTAGAAAGAGGCACGATGGCCCATCTTTGGTGGTTATGCCCAAAAATTCAAACCTATTGGGACATAATTCTGAGTCAAATTAAAGCTATTACGGGCGAAGAGTTAAAGAAGGACCCCTGGGTCGTGCTCTTTCATTGCAGCCAAGAGGGGGTAAAAAAATATAAGCAGTCTCTACTCCCACATCTTCTAAATGCAGCTAAGAGACTCATACCCAAAAAGTGGCAGGAGACGGAAAGCCCACACGTCTGGAATTGGATAGACGAAGTGGAGGAAACGTATAGGCTTGAAGAGTTAAAGGATGGTCATCTAGAGACAACAGGCGAATATAAGGAAAAATGGGAAAAATGGAAGGAATACAAAAAAACATGGAGTTATGCTGAGAGAGTCAGGATGAACGTTTGAGTTTTTCCCTCTATTGAGGGAAAAGTTCGGAGATTCCTGGGAGCCATGAGGGGGAGGGGGGGTGTTATTTAAAAAAGGGGGAAAAAAAAAAAATCGAAAGCTGGCCATATGGCAATCGGCTCGACCACTCAAGCTGGGAGGAGGGGGGACGGAAGGGGGGTCATGACCTCACTGTCCCAGTGGGTGGCCGTTATAGAAATGGTTATGTTTACGAACAATTTAACCACTTAAGCCCCGGACCAATATGCAGCCTAAAGACCCAAGGTGTTTTTACAGTTCGGGACTGCGTCGCTTTAACAGACAATTGCGCGGTCGTGCGACGTGGCTCCCAAACAAAATTGGCGTCCTTTTTTCCCCACAAATAGAGCTTTCTTTTGGTGGTATTTGATCACATCTGCGGTTTTTAGTTTTTGCGCTATAAACAAAAATAGAGCGACAATTTTGAAAAAAATTCAATATTTTTTACTTTTTGCTGTAATAAATATCCCCCAAAAACATATATAAAAACATTTTTTTTCCTCAGTTTAGGCCGATACGTATTCTTCTACCTATTTTTAGTAAAAAAAATCGCAATAAGCGTTTATCGATTGGTTTGCGCAAAATTTATATTGTTTACAAACGAGGGGATAGTTTTATTGCATTTTTATTAATTTTTTTTTTTTTTACTACTAATGGCGGCGATCAGCAATTTTTTTCGTGACTGCGACATTATGGCGGACACTTCGGACAATTTTGACACATTTTTGGGACCATTGTCATTTTCACAGCAAAAAATGCATTTAAATTGCATTCTTTATTGTGAAAATGACAGTTGCAGTTTGGGAGTTAACCACAGGTGGCGCTGTAGGAGTTAGGGTGCACCTAGTATGTGTTTACAACTGTTTGGGGGTGTGGCTGTAGGAATGACGTCATCGATCGTGTCTTCCCTATAAAGGGAATGACGCGATCGATGCGCCGCCATAGTGAAGGACGGGGAAGCCGTGTTTACACACGGCTCTCCCCGTTCTTCAGCTCCGGGGAGCGATCGCGACGGAGCGGCTATAAACAAATAGCCGCGCCGTGGTCCCGGATCGCTCCCCGAGCGGACCCGACCTCCGCATGTAGCGGGGGGGGTCCCGATCGGACCCCCCACCCGCTAATAGGCGAGGATGTACGTGTACGCCCATGTGCCTGTACGTGCCATATTGTGGACGTATATGTACATGCGGGGGTCGGGAACTGGTTAAAGAGTACAAAAAAAAAAAAAACAACAACAAAAAAAAAAAAAAAAGGGAGCACAGAAATTATACCACACATGATGCAAACCACAAACCGAGACGTAAGAAGCATCAAATCATGAGCTGGTCTCTAGAATTTGGTAAAAGCTGAGGTGGTCAAAAAAAAAAAAAAAAAAAAAAGAAGAATCCGAGTCGGGGATGAATGGAAGACCGCCTTCAGGTCACGGTTCGGTCATTTCGAATATCTCGTCATGCCATTCGGGCTCTGCAATGCCCCGGCCACCTTTCAACATCTGGTCAATGATATCTTTCGTGAGTATTTGGACGATTTTTTAGTTGTATACCTGGACGACATCCTCATTTTTTCCCCTTCTCTTGAGCTTCATAGGCACCACGTCTTACTATCCTCAGGAAACACAAATTATTTTTGAAAGCCGAAAAATGCGAATTTGAAAGAACGACGATACAGTTTCTAGGTTTTGTCATCTCCACCGGCGGGGTCGCCATGGATCCCCAGAAGATCAAAGCCATCTTAGACTGGCCGACACCAGTGGATAAGAAGGCAGTGCAGCGGTTTATTGGCTTCGCCAATTTCTACCGGCGATTTATCGTCGGGTTTTCTGCCATCGTGATTCCTATCACCAAACTTACCCACCAAGGCAGCCATTTTCACTGGTCGCAGGAGGCTCAGGAAGCTTTTGAGAAACTAAAAAAGATTTTTTCTTCAGCACCTGTCTTACGGCACCCTGATCCAAAGTTGCCCTTTACTTTGGAAGTGGATGCCTCTGAGACAGCCCTAGGAGCCATTCTTTCACAAAGGCAAGGGTTAAAGTCCCTACTCCATCCCGTGGCCTTTGCCTCCAGGAAACTAACAACTCCAGAGAAGAATTATGACGTAGGGGACAGAGAACTCCTCGCTATCAAATTTGCCCTCGAGGAGTGGAGGTACTTGTTAGAAGGAGCAATTCACCCGATTATAATTTTTACGGACCATAAAAATCTCGAGTACTTGCGCTCCGCAAAACGTTTGAGACCTAGACAAGCTCGATGGGCTCTTTTTTTTTTTACGATTTAATTTCCATATTACTTATAGGTCTGGTTCGAAAAATGGAAAGGCGGACGCACTTTCCAGGATGTTCCCAGACTCCTTGCACAGCGGAACCAAGTACCATCCTGCCTTCCCGGAATTTTCTCTTGGTTTCTGAAACTGATCTGTTAAATTCCATCAAAATTGCATCCAGACAAATCTCGGACCCAGTATCATCGTCACTAAAGGAGCGCAATGGCTTATTTTGGCATCAAGACAGGATCTACATTCCCACCGAGATCAGGCAATCAGTTCTGAGCACCTTCCACGACCGTAAGTTAGCCGGTCATTTTGGGGCAAGGAAGACCTCTGAACTACTTTCCCGTTATTTTTGGTGGCCAAAATGGAAACAAGACTGTAAAACTTACATTTCTTCATGTGCAATCTGTCAACGCAACAAGGGTCCTAAAACCAAGACCTGGGGGTTACTTAAGCCTCTGCCTGTTCCAGAACGTCCGTGGGCTGATATTGCTCTAGATTTCATCGTAGATTTACCTCCATCGGAGGGCTTCACGACAATCCTGGTAGTCGTGGATCGCCTGTCTAAAATGGCACATTTTCTACCCATGGTTGGAACCCCTTCTGCTGCCGAAACGGCGAAAATTTTCTTCAAAGAAATCGTTAGGCTTCACGGGGTCCCCAAAACCATTGTCTCAGACAGAGGGGTCCAATTTACCTCTAAATTTTGGAGAGAGCTTTTCAGATCCCTGGAAGTCAAAACATGTTTGTCATCAGCCTACCACCCGCAAAGCAACGGGCAAACGGAAAGGACAAACCAAACTCTTGAACAATACCTCAGATGTTTTTGTTCTGCCTCCCAAGATGATTGGTCATCTCTATTGCCCACCGCGGAGTTTGCCTACAATAATTCTGTTCACACTACCACCAACCAAACACCCTTTTGGGCTAATTGCGGTTTTCACCCGGCCTTCCTGCCAGACCCTCTCCCAGAGATACCTGTCCCAGCTGCCCAGGAACGTATAACCACCTTACAGTCTAACTTTCGGAAACTCAGGGATGTAATGCAGCAAGCCCAAGAGGATTATAAGAAATTCTATGATAAGGGAAGGAAGGACTGTCCCTCTTTTGAAATTGGGGAAGAGGTCTGGCTCTCCGCGGCTAATTTGAAGTTGCCAGTTCCTGCCCGGAAGCTAGGTCCGAGATTCATTGGCCCGTTTAGAATCAAACGCAAGATCAACGAAGTAGCTTTTGAACTTTCATTACCCAACTCCTATAGAATCCACCCGGTTTTTCATGCCTCCCTCCTAAAACCTACCATCCCCGACCCTTTTCAGGGAAGGGCAGCTCTTCCTGCACCACCAGTGGAGATTGATGGAGAAGAGGAGTTTGAGGTCGAGGCCATTTTGAGCTGTAGAAAAAAGGGGAGACAACTCCAATACCTGATCAAATGGAGGGGCTACCCTCCAGAAGACAACTCATGGGAACCTTCAAGAAATGTGCATGCCCCTCGGCTAATTCGTGTTTTTCACCAGGAGCATCCGGAGTTGATGGCCAGTTTAGGCGTCCGGAGTCCGCCCCTTGGGGGGGGGGCACTGTCAGGGCCAAAGCGCTGTACTTCCTCCTTTAACACACCAGCGTAGTAGATTGGCTTCCCGGCGGCTAACTGGGCACTTTAGGCGTGTGCGCATACGCATGTGACCTCTCGGGCCAATCACCAGCGTGACCGCCCTATTTAAACCAGCTCCTTTCAGTAGACAGGTTGCTGGTTTATCGTCAGCTACTTCCTGAACCTGTGTCTCTGGAAACCATTTCCTGTTGGAATTCCGTTCGACTCACCTCTCACCTGACTTTGGATTGCTTCACCACTCTATAGAACTCTTCTGACCCCGACTTGTGACCTGGACTCTGTTGTTGTTTCTCCTGCCCTTGAACCTCTTGGCTTGTGACCCGGATCTGCTGTCTTCTCTGCTCCCCGAACCTTGGCTTGCACCCCGGACTTTCCAGTTTGTTTCTTGGACTCTTTCAGTACCGGTTATCCAGCTTCAGTATCGTTTGTTCCTGTTTCCGTCTGCAGTCACCCAGAAGCACCTGTCATCTACAACCGTCACCGGTCAACGCTTCTCCACTGGCACCGGTACCGCCTCGTGCTTCCGCCACCTGTTCCAAAACTCAGTAGGCGGGGGCGCTTGGTCGTAAAGGTGAACCACCCTCGGCAGTTCGGTCTCGGTGAGTACTTGATTCCTGATAGCGTTCTTGACGGTCGGAATTTCCGATAACATTTGTGTGACCGTGTGAATGCAAGACAAGTTTGAGCCAACATTCCGTCGGAAAAAAATCCACGGTTTTGTTATCGGAATGTCCGATCGCATGCTGAAGAAAAGACCTGCCTAAAGGTAACATAAATGGACCATGCCTGTGTAATGTGTATTAAAAACAGCTACTTTCAGACTCCATTGGAAGCCCATGTAACAGAGTGACAATGTGGGAGCGCAAATGAAAAACAGAGATAGCTATGTCACACCAGACCTTCATTGTGGGATCACCAGGTCATCACCAATAATCATCTTATTAGAAGCTTCATATTTAAAAATTACTTTTGAAATTAAGTTAAAACTTATATGAGTTTTTAGTGATTGGTTTTACATCTATTTTAAGGTCTAATGAGTTCCTACAAACAACACAGACACAGCCCATTCAAAATATTTTTTTTTTTTTTATAAATGATGCTTTAGTTATTTCATAAATTCCTAAATGTTGTTTTGTCATGATCATTTCGTGTGCCATTTGCATGGCCTAGTTTTACACAGGAGTCCTATGAATCACAAAGTTCCCTTAAAATTGGAATAATAGCTTCCCGTTTGTAGCAGTAAATAATTAATAATACATCCGTCTGTCCATATCTGACTCATGAATGCACAAGATTATTCCCTGCAGCTCTTGGAGCAGACAAACATATTGCTTCTTATGTCCTCGCCATCTGTACACTGCATCCTGCTATTCTTACCTGGCATTACATACCAATAGCAGGCAGAGATCTTGGCAGTGGGTATTTCCAAAAATGTGGAACATTATCACATCCTCAGTGGAAGAGCGCAACAGTATAGGAATATTCCACATCTAATGTATCTAAGCAGAATCTTGTCACTTACATCTATAAACGTACAAGAGAGATTCTGTCCTTTGTAAGTGAATTGGATCAGTGGCTGCAGTTTTGCAGATCTTGCACCGGCATGTCAAAGAAGAATAAGCTGAGCTTTAGGCTTTATCAGGTTAATGATTATTCTATGTTGCTCCTTGGGACAGGACAGTGCTTAAAGGGTAACTCCACTTTCGTGGGAAAAAAAATAGCAAATAAAGAAAAAATAATATAGCGCATATGATTTAGACACTAATCATATTGTAATTAAATGTTATTATATGAGACTACATTGCAATATGGCTACCTGGACTTTTCTGTACTGACCACTCCCCACAGATATAATTTCCTGCTTGTATGATTGGCTCACCAATTTCCCCAGAAGTCTACCTAAGATACAAGTCAGATTTCAGGCATCCCTTGCAACAAAAATGACATTTTTTGAGAGATACTTTTAATAGGAACCCATCTAAAGGGATTCAGGCCCAACAGATTTCCTCATTAGTGCCCTGTAGCTCCACATCTGCCAGTTAATTAGGAAACCACTTCCATTAGACCCACTCAGAACAAAAAGGTACAGAGAAACACACAGGGATTTCTTCAGAATAACAAAAGGTAGGAATCTGCACCAAAGTTTGTTATAATCCCTGCAATGTACATTGAAACCCAAGAGGGGAATGTTAAAGTAGAATTCCAGACAATGCTTACATTTTTAAATTGCTCCCTCCCCACGTCTAAAACGTATGCTGACTAACCTGTATAAGAAAGACGCATGAAAGAAATAAACCGATAAAAGCCTGGCTGAGGCTCTACCATTCTATACAAATCAAAAAAGGTGAAATTCAATACAGAATCTCAGAGGGACAGCTTGGCATATATTCACCAATATAAAACACCCTTTATTCATTACATAATAGAAAAAAGGAAACAAAAGTCACAACTAAATTAAGGTATTCACTCATAAAATACATAATTGGCCAATTACCGTATTAAAAACACCACAGCTGCACAGAAACACCACAGAGTACTTCGAAAAAGATGATGGTAATGTTAGGGTCCAAAATGTCATAAGTCTATCCTACATTATATAAGAGTTATATTCCTAAATCATTAGCTCCATATAATCTCAGAGAAATCCTATGCCGCATACACACCATCACTTTATGTGATGAAAAAAAAACGACGTTTTAAATCATGAAATAAAACAACGTTTTTGAAACTTCATTTTCAAAAACGACGTTGCCTACACACCATCGTTTTTTCAAAATGCTCTAGCAAAGCGCGGTTACGTTCAGCACTCTTTTCCATTGAAGCTAGCTTTATAACTTGCTTCTGAGCATGCGCGGGTTTAAAAACGTAGTTTTGCCCACACACTATCATTTTAATTGACACAAAAAACGACGTTTTGAAAAACGACACAAAAAATTGAAGCATGCTTCAATTTTTTTTGTCGTTTTTCACAAGACATAAAACAAAGTTTTCCCCCACACACGGTTATTTTAATTGACGTTTTTCAAAACGTCGCTTTTTTTCATCACATAAAGTGATGGTGTGTACGCGGCATTAGAGAAAGGGTGGGTAAGCCTTTGTTCCTGTAGCTGTATAATCCTTCATAGTTGGAAATGTATTCCAAACATCCAAAATTGGGATCACCCGCCACAATTTAAAGGGGTTGTAAAGGTTTGTTTTTTATTTTCTAAATGGTCTCCTTTAAGCTAGTGCATTGTTGGTTCACTTACCTTCTCCTTCGATTTCCCTTATTTGTCTGAATTTCTCACTTCCTGTTCCTCCTCAGTAAGCTGTTCTGGCTGACTAACCCCCAGACAGAATGGCTCGGATGATGGGGACAAGCTTACTGAGGAGAAACAGGAAGTGAGAAATTCAGACAAAGAAAAAAAAACATTTAGAAGGGAAATCGAAGGAAAAGGTAAGTGAACCAACAATGCACTAGCTTAAAGGAACCTATTTAGACAATAAAAACGAACCTTTACAACCCCTTTAAACATGTGTCATCATGGGGTCTATAATAAGCCTGGAGGAATCCAGGAGAGGGGTGTATTGCAAAGAGTCCATATATATATAAGATATAGTTTCAAAGACAAAGTCCATCAGCAATAGTATAGGCACATGCAATGTATATTGGACCATTTAATCACCCCCTCCAATCCACAGTCATATCTTTCAAGGATAAATACATATCAGGTATAGAGATAGGAGTGTAGCATACCATCCACAATGTGGCCACACAAACAGGGAGACACTAGCTCTTAGCTCACAGTCCACAACCTGGTAGCTAAAAAGTAAAGATACTTAACCATGCAGGGTGGCAATGAGAGGTCCCATTTAGTGGTGGTAAAGCCTGGGGTTTCCATGAAGCTGGAAAATGAGAAGAGCCTGTTTTTTTTTATTGGTTTCTTTCTTTCAGATTTAATTGACGCTGACGGCTCCCTCTCCAAAACGTATTTTATCGTTTGTGATTATTTTTTGAGAGTAAGCTGGTAGGACAGAGGGACTTTGAAGATACCTTTTTTTATTTCTGTATTTTTGTGTGTTTCCAAGAAAGATGCACATACTTGCCTATTTTCAGCCCACTCCAATCTGGTCACGTGATCCAGTTCCCCTGTGTCAGCCATTGTCAATAGCTCTCTTCTCTGCCAGATGCAGGGGAGAACACATGACCAGACCAGAGTGGCCTGAAAATAGGTAAATATATACAGTATCTCACGAAAGTGAATACACCCCATAGGCCGTGTACAGACGACCAAACATGTACGATGAAAGCGGTCTGCCGGACCGTTTTCACCGTACATGTCTGGCCGGGGATTTCTGTATGATGGCTGTACTAACCACCGTACAGAAATCCGCGCGTAAACAATACGCGGGGCGTGTCCGCGGTGTCGCCGCGACGATGACGCGGCGACGTGGGCGGGCCTGCCAGTTAAATGCTTCCACGCATGCGTCGAAGTCATTCGACGCATGCGAGGGATGGCGGGCGCTCGGACATGTACGGTAGGTCTGTACAGACGACCGATGTCCGAGCGGGCAGGATTCCAGCGGACTGTTTTAAAACAAGTCCAGGAATATTTGCCCGCTGGAAAAAGGCCCGGCGGGCAAATGTTTGCTGGAATCCTGCACGCTCGGGCCTACACACGACCGAACATGTCTGCTGAAACTGGCCCGCGGACCAGTTTCAGCAGACATGTTTGGTCGTGTGTACGGGGCCTTACATTTTTATTATATCTTTTAATGTGACAACACTGAAGAAATTACACTACTACAACGTAAAGTAGTGAGTGTACAACTTGTATAACAGTGTAAATTTGCTGTCCCCTCAAAATAACTCAACACACAGCCACATGTGTGAGGCTTCTTCAGTCCCAGCCAGGACTTTGGCTGACCCAGCTGTCAGAGAGGGGGGGGGGGCAGCTGAATGACACTTTGTCCAATGTTGCCAGAGGTGAACAAAAACATTAGGTCTGTTTTCAGCTCAAAGGGCAGAAGAATGTGCAAACAAATGCAGCCTTACATATGCATAGGTGAGCACATTAACATGGGATGTTATCCTAACATGCACGGCATGGTGACAGGGTCATTTGAGTTTTAAGTCCACCAGGGGCAATGTTGGGATTATTTGCTCTCCTTGTGTTGTGTGGGTTTGATTTCACAATCCAAGACATATATCAGTAGGTAATTGGGTTCCTCCACAATTTCCCCTAATGAGCAAAGTGGGGACATTAGATTGTACGGTTCTTCAAGGCACATGGGCGGATGTGAATGGATCTACGTACACTGGTCAAGAGCATAATGGAGGGATTTATTGAAGCATTTCCAATATTTATACTGCCAAATTCCTCACCTATGATCGTTACCTATGGATAATGACTGAAAGAGTTCAATCATGGATGGGAAGATTTACTTCCCATGAAAAATAAATTTAGTATTCAGGTGATAAAATTTAATAGAGGCACTTTGAATTAGAAATCAATAGTTGGCAAAGATGTTTCCACAGATGCTCCAAGCATATTCCTAATGTCTCAGTATTGTTGGCAACCCCTATTCTAGTCTTTACAGTCTGTGATTCAAATTAGGAGTTGCAATACTGTCCAATGGAAAAAGACAGGAAAATGCGTCAGAGGAGAGTGAGAGAATTGGGGAAATTACTGCGCTAAACCAATGTGAGTGAAGCCTATAACACTGAAACAAAGTCCAAAATATATGTGAAAAAAATGTGTAGCGCTAACATTTCATAAAACAATGTGACATAAAAAATATTTGTATATAACCTTGTGATTTGTGGACACAATAACAGCATATACACAATTCAAATAAAAATGTAGTCCAATAAAGTAGATAACCAAACCAGGACACCAATATAGTGAGCCTCCCTAGGTAAATGTCCACCAAGAAGCTGACTCAGGATCTTCTCTAAGGATCATTCTGATTGGGCAAAATGGAGATGTAAACTGGCCTTGAATCTGTCACAGGACAGGCTGTTCTTCTGTCAGAGAAATATAAATATGTACTCTTACTAGACCAGGTGGATCCACTTGTATTGACCGAAGGGCCTGGGAATCCGGTGCTGTACAAACGAGGATGAGCCTGGAACCCGGAGGAAGATCAATCCAGGAACAGTAGACCCACTTAACAGTGGGGATGGATTAATGTAACTGGAATCTAAACTAGAACCCAATGAAAGATGCATCTGGAGACTGGTTCTGATCGAAGGGGTGCTATTCTGCTCTCTCCTGAATGTTCCTTGTCCAGAATGCAGAGATATGCAATTAGTGGACCTCCAGCTGTTGCAAAACGACAAGTCCAATGAGGCATAGCAAGACTCTGACAGCCACAAGCATGACACTCAGAGGCAGAGGCATGATGAGACTTGTAGTTTTGCAAGAGCTGGAGGTCCACGTATTGCATATCCCTGCTGTATAGCATTGATACCAGCTTCAAACAATGGGTTTACCCATTGTTCTCTTCCAACTGCTGTAGCATTTAGGCTGGATTTACACCTGAGCAAAGTGGGAACTTGTATTCCAGTTTGCATTTTTTTGAGTTTTTTGGAGTGTTCCCATTCATCACGTATAGGGCAGCCCATTCTCTTGAAGCAGTGTGGCATGTTTTTTCACTGATAAAAACACGCAACAAAAGCGTACCTGCTTCCAATGCTTTGCTTGTAAACCCTTACATATAAGTAAAGCTTTAGGTGATACACAGAGATTAAACAAATCTTCCAACATACAGTATCTCACAAAAGTGAGTACACCCCTCACATTTTTGTAAATATTTTCTTATATCTTTTCATGTGACGACACTGAAGAAATTACACTTTGCTACAATGTAAAGTAGTGAGTGTACAGCTTGTATAACAGTGTATATGTGCTGTCCCATCAAAATAACTCAACACACAACCATTAAAGTCTAAACCGCTGGCAACAAAAGTGAGTACAGAAATAAGCAAAAGCTAACGCTGCGCTAAAGAAGGAGTCTGGAAATTAGCTGCCAGCACAAAAAAAGCCAAGATACAGGCTCCACAAGTCATAATATATACAGATAGTGCAGCGCTAGGAGATGAATAAATAAAATAAACTTGCGTCTTAGCGAAGTCCAGAAACTAAAATGTAAATCTCGGTATTCAGGTAAGACATACAGAAACTGATTTAAAAAAGTCCCATATCAAAAGTCTATGTATTAAGTGGTAAACATAGAATCCTCATCCATGCTTCGTGTAACAAGCACACATCTAGTGAAGAGAAGGCGATGATCCTTAGACCCCATTCACACCTTCGCGTTTTGTCGCATGTAGCGCGACGCGAACAAACGCCAGAGGGACAAAATACAATGTTAGTCAATGGGGATGGTTCACATCTGCACGCTGATGCGCCTAACGCGCATCGCCTGTAGTCAAAAGAAGTTCCGGACCCTTTTTTGTCGCGCAATACGCGCGATATGCGCGTATTTGAGCGTTTTTGGTTTTCCATTGAAATCAATGTAAAACGCCAGATACGCGCGTATTGCGCGACAACAAGCGTTTGCTACGGGCGTTTTGTCAATAGAACTTGTCGCCCATGCAGAAGATTAAAAAAATCTACCAACATAGCAACAAGTGATGAAAAGATGATAGTTTTTCCTATTGGCTAAAAAAAAAACGTCTAAGTACAAAAACGTCGGACAACGCTGTATGCAAACGCGCATATTAGCATGAATACGCGCGAAAAAAACGCCTAAAAAAAACGCCGGAAAACGACGCTATTGCCTACGCCTAGGTGTGAATGCAGCCTTAACCCACCGAGAATCCTGCTCCACACCCTGTGCAAGTTATTACAACCTGCTTACCAGCTGTATGTGACCACTAGATTATAGGTGGTCCAACTGAGCATAGGGAAATAGATCTTTCCAGAACCATAAATGCTCTCTTCAATCCCACCGCTCACATGGAGGAAAGAGCCGTCGCTCTTGGGCACAGCACTGGATTAAGATCGAGCTCCGGTAATTATAAAGGGGGGGGGTGCTAAACACAGAAGGTTTTGTACCTTATGCAGAGAATAAATTAAGGTAAAACACCTTCTGCCTTTAGAACCACTTTAACCACTTCCGGACTGCCGCATGTACATTTACGTCGGCAGAATGGCACGGACAGGCACATCAACGTACCTGTACGTGCCTGCCTAGACGTGGGTCCGATCGGGACCCCCTCCCGGTACATGCGGCGGTTCCCGTGGCTTCACGAGCGATCCGGGACGAGGGGGCGGCTGTTCGTTTTTGTCCGCCCCCTCCGGATCGCTCACAGCCAATGAGAGCACTCCCCCGTGTGTCACTTCCTCCTCCTGTGTAAACACAGGAAGGGGGAAGTGATGTATTCTCTCCTCTCGGCGGTATTTTCAAACGCCGCTGAGGACAGAATACATCACACAGTAAGTCGCACCAACACTACACTGACACACACTACACATAGGCACATTAACCCCCCTGATCACCCCCCCACCCCGTCACAGTGTCACTGAATGCAGTGATCATATATGTACTGATCACTGCATTTAGTGTCAGTGTGACAGTTAGTGTGACAGGCATTTAGTGTTGGGTTCAGGGTAGCCCCCGTACCCCCCCCTAATAAAGTTTTAACCCCTTGATCACCGCCCTAGTTAACCCTTTCACTCCCTATTGCCAGTGTCACTAAGTGATCATTTTTCTGATCGCTGTATTAGTGTCACTGTTGCCGCTAGGTAGCAATTTTTTTTTTATTGCGATTTTTTTTTTACTAAAGACATGTGGCTGAATAAATTTTGGCCTAAATGTTTGACTAAAATGTTGTTTATTTGATTTTTCTTATAACAAAAAGTAAAAAATATTGATTTTTTTTTCAAAAATGTCGCTCTATTTTTGTATATAGCGCAAAAAATAAAAAAATCGCAGAGGCGATCAAATACCATCAAAAGAAAGCTCTATTTGTGGGAAAAAAAGGCCGCAAATTTTGTTTGGGAGCCACGTCGCACGACCGCGCAATTGTCTGTTAAAGCGACGCAGTGCCAAATTGTAAAAACCCCTTGGGTCATTTAGCAGCATATTGGTCCGGTCCTTAAGTGGTTAAATATTACATAATTAAAACAGGAGCACAGCTGGAGCACTATCTTAGCATACAGTATAACCTCCTAAAATGCAAAAGAGTTAAAGTAACTGTGACTTGTTGAGCAGGATTTATTGCTTTAATTATTCATCACTGAGATGAGAGCTATTCCAAGCTGTCCAGTTAAGTGCATGGTAATTGAATATTACAGGGCATGAGTTTACAGTCCTTGCAAAGCCTGACACATAAAGCATAACAATGATGGAGCAGCAGGGAGGGGATGTATAACTGGTATCTTTGGCTACATGTTAACTGCTGTTACACCTATAAGCTGACTGTTCTTAGGACAATGATATATGAAGCTGTGTTGTAATGGTACCCCTAAAGTTACCCAAATTCATAGGATGCCCATTGCCCAGTACAGCGGTCTCCAACCTTTTTGGCACCAGGGACTGCTTTCATGGTAGCCAGTTTTCCCAGGGACTGGGAGGGGGCGGGGGTTATTCCCCTTTACATTAATGTAACGGGACTGCTCTGTAAAGGGGGCACTGTAATGTAAAGGGGGCTGTGATGTAAAGGGAACTGCACTGTGATATAAAGGGAACTGCAATGTAAACAAGCACTGTAATGATTATAGTGCAGTACCCTTAATATTACAGAGCCCATAGCAATCACAGCCTCCTCCATTACAGTGCCCCTCAAGTCTGCCCCCCCACCCATCCCTTTCCGCTCTAACATGACACTGCCCTATTCTAATGTCTGCCTCCCCTGCACAAGACTCGTACCTTTGGCAGGGCAGAGGCTGTGATCAGCCCGTGCTTCCTTTCCAGGCTCCCTCACCCACCCGAGAAGGTCATCCTATCAGCAGGGCAGGGGGCAGGAGGAGCTCTCTATTCCGATCTGCAGCTCCTCCTACCCCCAGCCCTGCTGATTGGATGACATTGTTGGCCAGGTTGGCAGAGGAGCTGGGAGAGGACAAAACAGGCATGGTGCCGCACAACAGGAGGTGAGCAGCAATCACAGTCTGATAGCCCTGTGCGGACCACGGTATTCGCTCATCTCCCTTGCTGTGCAGGCCGGTCATCAACAGCCTGCGGAACGGCAGCGGTACACGACCCGGGAGTTGGGGACCCCTGCAGTACCAACCTTTTCGACAAGCTGGCACAACTATAACACAGTATATTAGATTCAAATGACATCCGCAGAACTCCATAAGAATGTCTGGCCTGGTTCCTGTTACTTAAATAGTTTATAAAAATACACATACATTTAAAAATGTTAATCCTTGGGTTTCCAGAACCAAAACGTGATGACCCACCCATCATGCTGGTAGGCAAGTGGTTAAAGTAAGTCTATCCTTAGAAAACACATTAGACAACTGCTATAACTGCCGATAGCATTGCATTGGCCAGTTATTTTCCAGTGTACCCAAACAACCCCAAAACCAGTACACATACACAACAATTTTCCCAATACAGACATTTTAGAAAAAAATACTGAGGAGCACAAGTATTGTGTGTTAGGATGTGATGGGTGCCATGGCTCAGCAATGACTGGGAGAGGTTTGCTATAGACAGTATTCTTTACTAGTCTGTTGTAAAATGACCAGACTCAACACGCTTTTCTTTATTTTCACCATTTTAGAGGGAAGTACAAAGAATTTATTTTTGTCCAAAGAATATTTGCCAGCCTTCATTCAAACCTGAAGATGAAAAAAGAAACTTGAATCAGAAACCATGATCCTTAAGAAAAAAAATGGAGAACATACACAGAATTATAAATAGTAGGTACTGCATGTTCCTACCAACTGCCCACCAATGACCTTTCACACTTTGCGAATGGGGCCTTCATTGATTTACATGTGAGAACCCCAGCAGGGGTTCCTGGTGATTAGCTGCAGGAGGCAACCCCATTGAGGGCCGGTTTACACCAGCAGCGTGTTCCTGTGCGATTCACATGCAGACAGTCTGTTCCCAGAGGACACCTATTATGGGGAAACACGTCAAATGGAGCCACGTCTGTGACGTCATTGCGCACACGGGCGAGTCCTGCAGACGTCCTTTGAATGTTATACGTTTTTTTGTTTTTTTACACATTGTAAGTGCAATTACCTTTTATCAAAAATGTTATTGACTTATTGCACTATGAGGCTCCTCCTATCCTTTGCCTTTATATGATACTTGTGTGGGATGGAGTTCAGTGGATAGTTAGACCAACTATTATAATCTCCCTGTGGGGACACCATTGCTACAATTGCTGGTGGGGGTCACAAACCCTTCTGGAGGCTTGATGATGGGACTATCTACTCCTCTCATTATAAAGCGTGTTTGATCTCTATGATTTGAGATCAACCCTGTCCGGTAAGAGGCGTGATTTTTGGGGACAACACTCTGAGCACCGTAGCATCAAGTGTTTGTGTCCCACACCGAACATGTTAAGTCACTTGAATTTGGACTATTCACAATACATTCATGAAGTTAAAGGATTATTGTTTATTTGTTTTGATACTATAGCAATTATATGTATTTTATATATTGTTTCACACCCTTTAAAAGGTATTCACATATAGGAGTTAATCATATAAAGGGACATGTGCACCTTGATTTTTACATGATCATTTTATTATTTCTTTTGCCTTCAGGTATTTTAACACACACCTATTTTAATTTTGGAACGGACATACGCATCTTTGGTTTTGATTTAACAACTGCAGTGTGTTTTGAATGCAGTGCAGGAAACTCGCATTGGAAAGAAGGTTTCCTGCGCCATGTTTTAGTGTGAACAGGAGTGCAAGCGATGGGAGGATGACAGCTCCCACAGCCATTTGCGTGTAATCACTCTTGGAATCGATCACCTGCGAGTGATCGGCCTTGGGTGCAGACAGAGGGTGAAGAGCCTGACTTAACTGAACATTAAATCTAGATTAAACCTACAATGTAGAAGTAGTTCCTATACAAACTACCCCAGCTGTGTCTGTGCACATTATCACTATGCCATATACAGTATGTCCTGGTATAACCATTTAACATTCTTTATTTCTTAATAATCTCACTTTAAGATAGCTATTCCCAGATGTAGCTAGACTGGTGTGACTGCTTTCCTTATTTAAAAGAAATGTTTGGATGTAATGCCAGTTCTGATATATTGCAGACTTTTATAAAGAGCAGTACATATAAATCAGCCCACCCATATCATATTTCTCTTGGGAACTTGCTGACAAACTCTTCCATTAGAGTTTCCATCTCATCTTTCCTAACCTTAAAGGGCAATTCCACTTTCATGGGGAAAATAAATACAGCAAATATAAAAAGAAATGTAATAGCATATACAACTGCTACACAATCCATGTTGTAATTACATTTTAATAAAAATTACCTTTGCTTTTCAATCTGCAGCTGCTGTACAATGCAATGCAATATGGCAGAGGTCTCCAAACTATCTAAACAAAAGGGCCAGTTTACTGTTCTTCAGACTTTAGGGGCGGCTGGACTGTGGCCATTGGGAGCAGAAAAGGTCCGGATGTCAGCAAGAAAAAACAATGCCCTATATTTGGTGCCAGTGGGAGGAATTGTGCCCCATCACTGGTGTCATTGGAAGGATTTATGTCCCATCATCGGTGTCATTGGCCTAATTGTTAGTGTCAGTAAGAGGAATTGTGCCCCATCTTTGGTGTCAGTGGAAGAAATTGTGTCCCATCATTGGTATTATTATTATCCCTCATTGTTGGTATCAGTAGATAAAATAGTGCCCCAAGGGCCAGATAAAAGCAAGCTAGGGGCCGCATGGGCACTCCAGCAGAGGAGGTAAGAAGCCGCTATGTGCAATATATTGCACACAGCAGGTAAGTATAAACCTCTTTTACCATTTTAGAAAAACATTCAAGCCTTTAGTACCACTTTAAAAAAATACCTTTTTTCAATCTGCAGCACAAATTTTCTGTAAAATTCAATGCACTATGGCAACCTGGAGCTGTTGGTGTACGGAACACCTCCAGCAATGTCATTTCCTGCTTGTGGAATTGGCTTACAAATCAGATTTTAGGCATCCTCTGAAACAAAATTGTCATAACGATACCTGAAGCACAGGTTGCAAATGCAGTACGTTTGCCTGCACCAGATCTCCTGGCACAGAAGTACCATGTGATCCAGATATAGTGAGTATTCAAAAGTATTACTTATGGTGTGGCGCAAATGCTATGCAGAGTGAGCGGGCGGTGGGGCCAAACCGCACGCTCTGTTTCAATAGACGCAGCTTGGGAGCGAGGACATAACGAATGGGCTCAAATTTCACAGCACTGAACGGCATGTGAATGGCAGTGTGATACTTTCCTATCTACCAGTATTTATTAGTGCCAGCAGCATGAGGATTACAAATAGTCAGTGTTGATTTAGAGAGAGAAATTCCATTTCATTCAGCAAGTGGGATGTTTTTAATAAGCATCCCTGGATAAGCAGAATTTTCTGCAATGAAATAGATTTTTATGTATTAAAAAAAAAAAAAAAACACAAAAAAGTAATACTAACCTTGGAGGTCATTACTGTTTTGAACAACCACTTCCAATGTCTGCAATATAAATACACAGAATTTCAGTATAAAGAACATGGCAATGTAGTGGAATAAAAGACGCTATTACAGATATACTTTTTTTTTTAAACACAAAAGAACAAATATTGGTAAACACATTAATTAACTTATCTATTGACATACTGTAGCTATTCATCAGAAATAGGTTCAAAGCTCTCATTATACTGAATGTTATTTATGATCGCATGCCTTAAGTTACTAAACACTATTGGGTGGGTTGGAGCCCCAATTATAAAAGAAATAGCAGGAAATGCTGTATAAATCAAAATTAGCAGATAACAAAGATCAGGGGTAAGGGAAGATGAGAATTGATCTTAGATAAGGTCATAGGAAGAAAAAAGGGGTTACTGTAGGCTGCACTTGAATGATCCTGATCCTAATAATGATAAACTCAGGAGGTAGTATCAAAGAGTTTATTCTGATAATAATTTAATCAATAGGAATGCTGTATAAAGCATTAGTGGGAGGTTACATATTTCATTTAGGGATCCATTGTGGGGTTCAGTTTACACAAGTCTATAAATGGATTAAAGGATTAGTTAACCTAAAAATATTCTATGCAGTCCATGAACACCATTCCATAAGTTTAAGGCAAGTTTAAAGCTTTGTTATTTTCGTAAAAAAAAAAAAAAAAAGAAAAAAAAATGCCCCCATCAAATTGCCCAAATCAAATTTGCTCCAATTAAAACTAACCCCAATAAAAAAAAATTATTGCAGATGTACGCAGTATTTATTGCAGACACAGCTCACAAGGCAGGACTGCTCCAGTGAGTGAGACAGAATATGAAAGCTACATTGAGACTCCACCAGCATGTGACATTCACGTGGAGGCTCCACCAGCATGTGACGTTCACGTGGAGGCTCCGCCAGCATGTGACGTTCACGTGGAGGCTCCGCCAGCATGTGACGTTCACGTGGAAGCTCCACCAGCATGTGACGTTCACGTGGAAGCTCCACCAGCATGTGACGTTCACACTGAAGCTCCACCAGCATGTGACGTTCACACTGAAGCTCCACCAGCATGTGACGTTCACACAGAAGCTCCACCAGCATGTGACGTTCACACAGAAGCTCCACCAGCATGTGACGTTCACACAGAAGCTCCACCAGCATGGGACGTTCACACAGAAGCTCCACCAGCATGGGACGTTCACACAGAAGCTCCACCAGCATGGGACGTTCACACAGAAGCTCCACCAGCATGGGACGTTCACACAGAAGCTCCACCAGCATGGGACGTTCACACAGAAGCTCCACCAGCATGGGACGTTCACACAGAAGCTCCACCAGCATGGGACGTTCACACAGAAGCTCCACCAGCATGGGACGTTCACACAGAAGCTCCACCAGCATGGGACGTTCACACAGAAGCTCCACCAGCATGGGACGTTCACACAGAAGCTCCACCAGCATGGGACGTTCACACAGAAGCTCCACCAGCATGGGACGTTCACACAGAAGCTCCACCAGCATGGGACGTTCACACAGAAGCTCCACCAGCATGGGACGTTCACACAGAAGCTCCACCAGCATGGGACGTTCACACAGAAGCTCCACCAGCATGGGACGTTCACACAGAGACATCACCTTAATGGGACGTTCACACAGAGACATCACCAGCATGGGACGTTCACACAGAGACATCACCAGCATGGGACGTTCACACAGAGACATCACCAGCATGGGACGTTCACACAGAGACATCACCAGCATGGGACGTTCACACAGAGACATCACCAGCATGGGACGTTCACACAGAGACATCACCAGCATGGGACGTTCACACAGAGACATCACCAGCATGGGACGTTCACACAGAGACATCACCAGCATGGGACGTTCACACAGAGACATCACCTGAATGTCACATTCATGTTGAGACTCCAGCACAATGTGACAAATGTTGAGAACCCAACAAAATACCGGGGCATCCATGAAAATATCTCCTCCCATGAAGATGAGAGCAAGCTTACAGAAAAGCATAGGCAGATCCTGGTGGTAGGGGATTCTGTTATTAGAGGGACAGAGAGTGCAATCTGTCAAAATGACCCCGATCGACGAACAGTATATTGTTTCCCGGTCACACGAGTTTGGGACAGATCAGATGGACGGATTGTTGGATGGGGCTGGGGAGGACCCAGCTGTCATGGTACATATTGGAACCAACGACAACATTAGAAGAAAATGGAGTACCCTACAAAATGATTTTCAGAAATACTGCCTGTACCTCGAGCCACACCAAGGAGGCAGCAGGAGCTTAGGGAGCTTAGCAAGTGGCTGAAGAACTGGTACAGGAAGGAGGGGTTTGGTTTCATGGAGACCTGGACTGACTTTTCAATTGGTTACTTGCTCTATAGCAGGGATGGACTGCACTTAGATGAACAGGGTGAAGCTCTGTTGGTAAAGAAAATAACCAAAAAGTTGGAAATAAATTTAAATCAACCACGTGTCATTCACATCGAGACTCCTTCAACGTGCAATGATTCTGTTGAGACTCAGGCAGAATGTAACTTTCTCACTAAGACTCCAGCAGATTGTGGCGTTACCACTGAGACTCCTCCAGAATGTGACGTTCACGAGTCTGCTCCAGAATGTGACGTTCATAATGAGACCCCTCTAGAATGCGACGTTCACAATGAGACTACTCGATAATTTCACGATCACAATGAGTCTCCTCCAGAATGTGACATTGATAATGAGACTCCTCCAGAATGTAATGTTCACAATGAGACCCCTCCAGAATGTGAAATTCACCAGCATGTGACATTCACACAGAGACTCCACCCGCGCGTGACGTTCACACTGAGATTCCACCAGTATGTGACGAAGATGGGGGCAAGGTTACAAGAAAGGATAGGCACATACTAGTGGTAGGGGATTCAGTTATTGGAAGGATACAGAGGGCAATCTGTCACAAAGACCAATATCGCCAAACAGTATGTTGTTTACCGGGCGCTTGGGTTCGGAACATTGCAGATTGCGTGGACAGATTATTGGATGGCGCTGGAGAGGACCCAGCTGTCATGGTATATATCGGTACCAATGACAAAGTTAGAGAAAGATGGAGCGCCCTACAAATTGATTTCAGGGACTTACGGGCTATATTGAAGAAAAGGTCCCCCAAGGCAAAATTTTCTGAAATACTGCCTGTACCCCGACCTTATGGTACTTAACAAGTGGCTGAGGAAATGGTGCAGGGAGGAGGGGTTTGGCTTCATGGCAAACTGGGCTGACTTTTCAGGCAGTTATTATCTTTATAGTAGTGGAAAAAATATAACTGCGCTAAACCAAAAAACGAGTATTCCTCTCAAAGGAACACAAGGTAGGGCATAAAGCCCAAAATTATGTATTAATACCTGAGAAAATGAATTTAAATACGAATACTGTGATACATAAAATGACAGTGATATACAATCATAAGTTGGGCTCCAACCACCTGGAGACCCAATAAGTGGATAAACTTATATGTGAATCAATATCCTCTCCAACCGATGCAAGAAGAATTGCAATAAGTGAAGTTGAATCAATCATAAAAAAATATATAAGAAAAAAGGGGAAGCAAAATCATAGTCTATAGTTGCAAAAATATCCCAAAGAGTGAATACAGTCCATAGAAAGTGTCAGATTTGAACACCCGTGCACAATCCGGCTAATAACTGCTCGTGGTCCCAGGGAACCTCATGTGAAATCCACCACCGATAGTACAAATCTGCTTACCAGATTTAAAGGTCCTAATGGACCAAGCCCAGCATGTTACTCCAAACAGAGGACCTGTTTATTGGTAATTCAGATGCAGCAGAACTCCACATTTATACTCAATGGCAGCGATCATATAAGAAAAAAAAAATGCGGCACCAGCAGAAGAAGAAGAGCCTCCAGCAGTGTCAGGAACGTTACTTACCGAGGCCGAGATGCCAAGGGCGGCTCACCTTTGCGACTCGATGCGATCCACCCGCTGGAGTTTGAGACAGAGGGAAGGACGCACCAAGAGGCACCGGGGCCAGTGGCAGGAGGGAATCCAAGGTGGACCGGGAACTGGATAGCCAAAGCTCACTGGAGGCTGTTCAGAAGCACACAGGAAATAGTCTAAACAGAAGGTGCCCACGGGAAACAAGGTTGAAGATAATACCAGGAACGAGCCGGGGTCAGGGGCTGAAGCAAACAGAATATCCAAAGTCCAAAGCCAAAGGTCAGGGAATAAAGAGATCAGGTAGTCCAAGTCCGAGCCGGGGTCAAAGGGTTACAGAAAGCGACAATCCAAAAGCAGGCCAAGGGTCAGGTAAACAAGATATCCAAACAAGGTTTTCAGCAGCAAGGTAAATCCAGAAGCTGTAATGAACCAGCAATTTGCAAGGAGGAAGGGGCTGGCTTAAATAGGCCGCTCAGGCCACTGATTGGTCCGAAGTAGCACGAGTTCAGAACCAGGCTCCGACGGACAGCAAGAAGAATATCATTGAGCAGTGGCTCAGAGGCAAAGACCTGGACCAGCAACGGAGAGGCCCTGGGTTCAATTCCACCCAGAGCCAACTGGGGGACGACCACGCCTCGCTGTCCGTTTGGCACGGTAGCGATCGTGACAAGCAGCTTGATGCAGTGTCCGCTCCGCACAGCAGTGCAGGCTGATGCCGGGATAATCTTTCCATTTTTTCATCTTTATAGTAGTGATGGATTGCACTTAAATGGGAGGGGTGCAGCTTTCTTGGGATTGAAGATGGCCAAAATGTTGGAAGAAATCTAAACTAGGTGATGAGGAGGATGGATTAGATCTGGATTTGGACGATTTGCTAGTGAATATGAGAAAGAGGATCTTTAATTCCAGCCATCATGACAGGAATCCACTATGTCATCAATCTCTTAAAAGATTTTCATAAGCAGCTTCTGAATCACCAACTATCAATTTAGTTGGACAAACAAGACAATTGGCTGTTCCTAGTAGAATACTCAACAAAATGTCTGAGGAACCCTCCTAGGGGCCAGGTATGGCTGTACCAACACAGGTCCCTACACTGGTGGCGGCTGCCACTCCAGTAACCGGAGGGTCTTTATATCAGCCGTCCATTTACCTTTCTGAAGCTTCTGAATCACCATCAATGCAATTGGACAAAGACAATTGGCTGTTCCTAGAAGAAGACTCAACAAAAAGTCTGAAGAACCCTACCAGGGACCAGGTACAGCTGTACCAACACAGGTCCCTACGCTGGTGGCAGCTGCCACTGCAGCAACTGGAGGGTCTTCCCATCAGCCATCTATTTACCTCTCTGCAGCTTCTGCAGAAGTTTAAGGTTCGACAATACATCGTCCAAACATACCGTATTTATCGGCGTATACCACACACTTTTTTGCCCTTAAAATCAGGGCAAAATCGTGGGTGCGCGATATACGCCGATACTCGCTTCCCGCGCTGTGTTTGAACGTGGCCGCCGACATATACCGAGCGCAGTACACTCGGGTACACTCGGCCATGTTCGGCTCCCCTTGCGGTATATGCGAGAAAAGCAGAGAGGAGCCGAGCGTGCCCGAGTGTACTGCGCTCGGTATATGTCGTCGGCGGCGTTCAAAATAAAAAAAAAATCAGGAATTTCATGTCTAGATTAGGGGTGCGCGCTATACGCCGGTGCGCGCAATAGGCCGATAAATACGGTAATCGCCTGTAAAAAAAGTGCCTGAGATGTTGGTGGTAAACAGCCTTCTAGGCTCCGAGGGAACCAAACCGAGTCCTCCAAAAGCTGCCTCATATTCAAAAATTGCCAAGAGTCCTTCAAAACCCTCTTCCATTCATGGAAATCCTCACTCTGCAACTGCAAACAAACTCCCAGAAGACCATACACATTCTTCTCTGCTACAGACCATCTGGCCCAAAATCGCAGCTTTTACTATCATTAACGGACTTTATCTCCACTTACACCCTTAACGGCAAACATCTTTTGCTGCTCGGGGACTTCAATCTCTGGGCCAACTCCCCACAAGACCCCGTTGCCGACTCCTGTATTGACCACCTGGAAGGATTAGGGCTAGAACAACTAGTATGTGGGCCCACACATGCTTCAGGTCACACACTCGATCTTATTTTCAGACAAGATCTGGAAATAAAAATTTTGGAAAATGAACCGTTGCCATGGACAGATCACCATGCAATTAAATTCATTATTTCCGAACTCCCCCCCTTAACTAAAACATCAAATCCAGTGATAACACACTGGACTAGATGTCAGAAGAAGCTCCACTCCAAAACCACGTTAAGAAAAAAAATTAAAACAATTCAGCCGCATGCGGCTGAAGAAACACTGGATGCCATAAACATAGCTCTATTGCAGTCAGCCGACTCAATAGCGCCGAAACGTAAAACCCGCATCGGGAAAAATACCTCCAGCTGGTTCAACAACCAACTGGCGTTACTGAAGCAAGAGCGCAGAAGGGCGGAAGCTGCTTGGAAAGAAGCACTTCAGATGAGAACCTCGTCATCTACAAAGCAACAACAAGAAAATACCACAAAGAAGTTTCAAAGCCAAGAAAAACGATTTTTCTGAGGCTATCAACAGCGCCCTAAATCGCCCCCGCAAACTCTTCAAGCTGGTCACCCAGACCATGAATCCAGGATGTCTTGAAACCCCCAATTCGGATACCCAAGAATTTTGCGATGAATTATCAGATTACTTCATTAATAAAATCGAGGGAATCCGGGAAAGCATTCAGCAAAACAACCCCCCCCTCAATCCCCCCCGTAATTATCCATACAACACCTGCAGTAATTCACCTCAATTAGGTAAGTTCATGCTGGAACCCATCTCTATCCATGCCACAAAGAATATCATTGTTACTTTGCATAACGGCACAGCGCCGAATGATATCATCCCCACTAAACTGCTGAAGGAATGCGCTGACATCTTGGCACCTCCTATCACGCAGCTTATTAACCAATCATTCAAGGAAGGCATAGTGCCCTCCCAGTTGAAAGAGGGTATAATCCGACCTATCTTAAAGAAACCCACCCTAGACCCCAAGGACCCAATTCACGCCGTCCCATAACAGGCCTAAACGTTCTCTCAAAGGTAATGGAAAAAGTAGTGGTACAACAGCTGCAACAGCATCTAGATACCCACAACCTACTTGATCCACTTCAATCGGGCTTCCTTCCTGGACACGGGACGGAAACAGCATTGCTCAAAATATGGGACAACGCTCTCGAGGTCGCAGACGAAGGAGAATCTTATCTTTTGGTTCTGCTGGACCTAAGCGCAGCCTTCGACACCGTAGACCACAAGCTACTTTTGACTCGGCTAGCTGAAGTAGCCAAAGTCGCAGAAGGCGATTTATCTTGGTTCTCCTCTTTTTTGGACAACCGATCGCAAATAGCGAAGTTAGGACCTTTTTCTTCTGAGAAATGCACATTATCGTGCGGAGTCCCTCAAGGATCGCCTCTGTCGCCGGTGCTATTCAACATCTATCTTCGTCCGCTTTTTGAAATCATCAGCAGCCAAAAACTGCTTTATCATTCATATGCAGATGACACACAACTGTATTTCCGCATTTGCAATAAAAAGGATCACCACCTCAATCTAGACACATGCCTCTCTTTGATAGAGAACTGGATGACAAAGAGTTATCTTAAACTCAACGGAGCGAAAACGGAACTTCTCCTGTTTCACGCTAAGCGTATGAAGCAACCTGCAACAACTTGGACCCCCCCCGCCCATTCTGGGCAAAATCTTCACCCCTAGCGCCAAAGTCAAAAGTCTCGGGGTCATCTTCGACTCCTACATGACAATGGACGCACAAATAGGGTCAGTAGTCAGCGGATCTCACCATCTGCTGCGCCTATTATGCAGACTTACTCCTTTCATTCCCAAAGAAGACATAGCAGTCGTGGTGGGAGCAATTGTAAACTCCAGACTGGATTATGCAAATGCCCTTTACCTCGGACTCCCAAAGTACCAAATCGCTCGTCTGCAAGTCGTTCAAAATACGGCCGCCAGACTTGTGACTGGGAAAAAACCCTGGGAATCAATCTCACCTTCACCGAGAACCCTTCATTGGTTGCCAGTAAAAGACAGAATTGCTTTTTTTTTTTCCCCAAATAACAATTTTTTTATTTTTTCGTAAAAGGTCAGTACAAAATATAGTAACGTATCAGGTGTAAAGGCAAAAGTTCAGCTTAAAGTGCTTACACAGTGGTTACACAGTCATTCGTATATTCAGTAACCTTTAAAACAACTGGAGATCAAAGAAGAAGGAAAGAAGAAAAAGAGGAGGGGGGAAGAGGAGAGAGGGAAGAGAGAGGAAGAAAGAGAAAGAAAAGAAAGGAAAAAGAAAGAGAAAGAAGGGGGGGGGTAGGCAGGCTGGAAGAGCGGGGATGGTGATGTACCTCGGTGAACTGGTCGTCGGCTCATGGCGGGTCCTCCTTAACATGCCACCTCTCCCAGACAAGGTTGTGATCGTCCAACCTGTCCCGGATCCTAGCCGTCATCTTTTCCATGAGTTCTACCAGAATTGCTTTTAAAGCACTCTGTCTAACCCATAGATGTATCCATAGGAATGCTCCCCATTATCTATGCGAAAAAATAAAACCTCATAATCCCAATCGCGTATTGCGATCCACCAATCAAAATCTACTCCAGATACCGAAAGCCAACCACAAATCCAAAGGAGATAGAAGATTCGCGGTCCAGGGTCCCAGACTATGGAACGCTTTACCAACCAGCATTCGGTTGGAGGAGAACCACTTAGCATTCAGGAGAAAGATCAAAACTCATCTCTTTTGATATCAAAGGAGACAGGAACAACAAGCGCCCAGAGGTGATTTAGTTTGCATGTGCCGCGCTATATAAGTTTTCATTCATTCATTCAGTGTAAATGTAGACATTAAGCTTTAAGGTTAATTAAAAAATATCACAGGTACCCGAGTGTACTGCGCTCGGTATATGTTGGCGGCCACGTTCAAACACAGTGCGGGAAGCGAGCATCAGCGTTTACCACCAACATCTCAGTCACTTTATTACAGGTGATTATGTTTGATCGATGTAGGATCGGCTATAAGGGGAGGTTGGAGGCCGGTATCGTTTTGAGGCGTGTTTTATTATAGGAGTGTTATATATTGTAGATTAGGATAAGTTTGTATATGTTGTGTGTCTTATTCTTTGGGTGTGTTTTGGAGTGTTATATATATATATATTGTAGCTTAGGTCAAGTTTGGATTTCTTCTGGAGACGCTTTGAGTGGACATAACCGTTTTACCCCACTCAGCGGGTGTGGGCCTTAGAGAACAGAGTTCGCATATGGGCAGCACAAAGGTTTAGGAGTTAGCCTTGCAGCACAAGGACCCCTTGGTTCAAATCCTGACCAGGACGCTATCTGCATGGAGTTTGCATATTCTCCCTGTGCTTGCGTGGGTTTCCTCCGGGTACTCCGGTTTCCTCCCACACTACAAAGACATGCTACCTTGCGTTGGTGGTGCAGTGGTGAGCATAGCTGCCTTCCAAGCAGCTGACCCGGGTTCAATTCCCCGCCAACACCATCTCCAATACTTGCAGTCCTCAGAGAGAAAAGTGTTATACAAGGTCAATGCTGAGCATATATTAGCGGTGGAAAAAAGAATGAAGCCAATGTGTAGAATGTTTGAGGAAGAAAATGTCCCCCCCCAGAATCTATAGAAGGAGAACCCAGAAACTAATATATGCTTAGGCTGCGATCACACCTAGGCGTTCCGCATCACGGGCAAAATTACTGCGATTCCCGAATTGCCACAAAACGCGTGACACGCTGGTGATCCCGTTACTTTAAATGGCACCCCAATCATGGGACAATATTGTCACCTGACTAATCGTACATACAAAATCACGGGATGCTTGTTTCCCAAAAACAGCCCTGCGATTTGTCAGGCGACATCATGGCAAAATCACGCCTCGATTGGGGCGATATTGAAAGAAAAGGGATCGCAAGCGTGTCCCGTATTTTGCAGCGATTCGGGAATCCATAACACCGGGGTGTGACCAGAACCTCACCGTGTCCATCGCACAACAAGAAATTCCTGCACAGACTTCCCCCCAGCAGGAATATTAAACCCATACTCCCCCCAGCAAGAATATTACGCCCATACCCCCCCCCCAGCAGTAATATTACGCCCATACCCCCCCCCAGCAGGAATATTACATCCATACCCCCCCCCCAGCAGGAATATTACGTCCATACTCCCCCCAGCAGGAATATTACGCCCATACTCCCCCCAGCAGGAATATTACGCCCATACTCCCCCCAGCAGTAATATTACGCCCATACCCCCCCCCAGCAGGAATATTACGTCCATACCCCCCCCCCAGCAGGAATATTACGTCCATACTCCCCCCAGCAGGAATATTACGTCCATACTCCCCCCAGCAGGAATATTACGCCCATACTCCCCCCAGCAGGAATATTACGCCCATACTCCCCCCAGCAGGAATATTACGCCCATACTCCCCCCCCCAGCAGGAATATTACGCCCATACTCCCCCCCCAGCAGGAATATTACGCCCATACCCCCCCCCCCCCCAGCAGGAAAATTACAGCCATACTCCCCCCAGCAGGAACTTGGTCATCTCAAGGTCTATCTAGACGACAACTTAAAGAAGGGATTCATTAGGCCATCCACTTGACCTAAATGACTAATGATGATAAATAGAATCCACCTGTGTGTAATCAAGTCTTCGTATAAATGCACCTGCACTGTGATAGTCTCAGAGGTCCGTTTAAAGCGCAGAGAGCATCATGAAGAACAAGGAACACACCAGGCAGGTCCGAGATACTGTTGTGGAGAAGTTTAAAGCCGGATTTGGATACAAAAAGATTTCCCAAGCTTTAAACATCCCAAGGAGCATTGTGCAAGCGATAATATTGAAATGGAAGGAGTATCACGCCACTGCAAATCTACGAAGACCTGGCCGTCCCTCTAAACTTTCAGCTTATACAAGGAGAAGACTGATCAGAGATGCAGCCAAGAGGCCCATGATCACTCTGGATGAACTGCAGAGATCTACAGCCGAGGTGGGAGACTCTGTCCATAGGACAACGATCAGTCGTATACTGCACAAATCTGGCCTTTATGGAGTGGCAAGAAGAAAGACATTTCTTAAAGATATCCATAAAAAGTGTCGTTTAAAGTTTGCCACAAGCCACCTGGGAGACACACCAAACATGTGGAAGAAGGTGCTCTGGTCAGATGAAACCAAAATTTAACTTTTTGGCAACAATGCAAAATGTTATGTTTGGCGTAAAAGCAACACAGCTCATCACCCTGAACACACCATCCCCACTGTCAAACATGGTGGTGGCAGCATCATGGTTTGGGCCTGCTTTTCTTCAGCAGGAACAGGGAAGATGGTTAAAATTGATGGGAAGATGGATGGAGCCAAATACAGGACCATTCTGGAAGAAAACCTGAGGGAGTCTGCAAAAGACCTGAGACTGGGACGGAGAGAATGGCCAAGTCAAAGTCCAGACCTGAATCCAATTGAAAATCTGTGGAAAGATCTGAAAACTGCTGTTCACAAACGCTCTCCATCTAACCTCACTGAGCTCGAGCTGTTTTGCAAGGAGGAATGGGCAAAAATGTCAGTCTCTCGATGTGCAAAACTGATAGAGACATACCCCAAGCGACTTACAGCTGTAATCACAGCAAAAGGTGGCGCTACAAAGTATTAACTTACGGGGGCTGAATAATTTTGCACGCCCAATTTTTCAGTTTTTTATTTGTTAAAAAAGTTTGAAATATACAATAAATTTCGTTCCACTTCATGATTGTGTCCCACTTGTTGATTCTTCAAAAAAAATTACAGTTTTATATCTTTATGTTTGAAGCCTGAAATGTGACAAAAGGTCGCAAAGTTCAAGGGGGCCGAATACTTTCACAAGGCACTGTGTATGTATATATATATATATACACACATACACATACATATACACACTTTACAATCACTTTAAATGCCGCCAAGGTCAAACTATCATAGCATTGAAAACTGAAAAATTGTATTACAGGCTGGTACTCTAGTGGTTAAACACAATAAGAAACCTGATGCCAAACACACCAGATGTGCTATCGGAGCACTTACAGAAAAATGTCTGCAGTGTTATTTATCAATTTAATCTCATATTTTATTTTTTTCTGCTCTATATTTGCACAGCTTTTCTTTACTTGCAATGCCCCAGCACGTTCAGTATATTTCCTGGCCAAATAAGTGCACGTTAGGCGCGCTTTGTTCATAAGCTACTAAAGATTATGGACTTACAAAGAGGAAAAATGCAGCCTTTAGCTTTGATCAATCTTTGACAGTCTTGACAGTGTAATTGTACAGGTGGAGTGTATTATAGCCAGAATAACCTGTACCCATGTGTTTTATCTGTAGGAAAATAGACCCAAGAAAAAATAAAAAGCTGTCCATGTCTCCCTCTACGGGAGTGCGGGAACCACTAAAATTTCTAAAAGATCCAAAAATCTTTTACCATTCAGAGGAATGAAGAGAAAGTGTGCCCTCTTGTGGTCAGACAAGTAACTACTGCCCACTCTGAAAAAGCAATACAATTATATTTTCCCCAGGGGGACAAAGGTTACGCTGGAAGTATTGCTGTGTATTTGAGTACATTTCCCAACCAATGCATAAATGAGAAACACAATTGGTTTTTATAGGGCACAAGCTCGTCAATGCATTGCTTTGTGAAACTATCCTAAATTCGGTATTTCTGCTGTGAGGTCTTGTGTTTTCCTATTAAAGTTAATTGAATGGGGTCCTTAAAAAACTACCAACTAAACTCTAAAAAAATAGAAATAATAAAAAAGCTAAGTTCAGTATATCTCCCTCAGCGCACACGGAAAAGTGTCAATAAGAACAGTTAGCAGCTACTATATTAAACTAGAAACATCAAAAAAATATATGTCAAAGTAAAATACTAAAACATTAGCAGCGCTATAGTAATAAAAGTGTAAAAGATTATAGAAATCTGTGATGCTTACAGTCCATTTATAGTGAAGACATAAAATTTAATCCACTGGAGGAATCCACAAAAAAATTGAAAAATAGTGAAAATCCATTTAGAAGCAGCAGGTGAAATGTTGAATAGTTCCTCATTCATAGAGTCTGTGTCCACTCTCCTTCACCACACCGCATGTGTCAAAACTCTCTAGGTATTTCACTTACCAGATTGCACTGGATAATAGTAGGGCTGTGGAAATTAAAGATTAATTCCTCGATTAATCGTTAATTTTTTTGATCGATCAAAATTCTTTTGATTGGTACTAGTGGGTTACCATGTGCGGATCGGCACACCACGTGATCCGCGGAGCTCTGGTGCTGCCTCGGCCATAGGAAAGGCTGCGGCTTCAGCCTAGCTCCCGGAGCGGCGGCCATCTTGGTCCACCCGTTGGCGGCCTAGGTGAGCCTAGAGCATCGCGCTGACATCATTACCCGGCCTCAACTGCTCGTGTTCGGCCGGCTTCTCTGGTAAGACCAAGCAAGCACTAATCTTCCTATACAGTGGGGGAGATGTGGACCATATTACAGTGGGGGAGATGTCAGTGGATATTACAGTGGGGGAGATGTCTGCGGATATTACAGTGGGGGAGATGTCAGTGGATATTACAGTGGGGGAGATGTCAGTGGATATTACAGTGGGGGAGATGTCAGTGGATATTACAGTGGGGGAGATGTCAGTGGATATTACAGTGGGAGATGTTTGTGGATATTACAGTGGGAGAGAGGTCTGTGGATATTACAGTGGGGAGATGTCTGGATATTACAGTGGGGAGATGTTTGTGGATATTACAGTGGGAGAGAGGTCTGTGGATATTACAGTGGGAGAGAGGTCTGTGGATATTACAGTGGGGGGGAGATGTCTGTGGATATTACAGTGGGGAGATGTCTGTGGATATTACAGTGGGGGAGAGGTCTGTGGATATTACAGTGGGGGAGATGTCTGTGGATATTACAGTGGGGGAGATGTCTGTGGATATTACAGTGGGGGAGATGTCTGTGGATATTACAGTGGGGGAGATGTCTGTGGATATTACAGTGGGGGAGATGTCTGTGGATATTACAGTGGGGGAGATGTCTGTGGATATTACAGTGGGGGAGATGTCTGTGGATATTACAGTGGGGGAGATGTCTGTGGATATTACAGTGGGGGAGATGTCTGTGGATATTACAGTGGGGGAGAGGTCTGTGGATATTACAGTGGGGGAGATGTCTGTGGATATTACAGTGGGGGAGATGTCTGTGGATATTACAGTGGGGGAGATGTCTGTGGATATTACAGTGGGGGAGAGGTCTGTAGATATTACAGTGGGGACTATATATGGTGGTGATCCGAAAAACGTATGTGCATTATAATTAATCTAAATTATTCGATTAATCGATTAAAGAAAAAAAATTACTCAAACACAAAAATTTTAATCAGTAACAGCCCTTGATAATAGGCTTGTCACTCATAAGGTGTTGTCAGAACGCTGGTCAATGGTCATCTAGATAATTCTCATCACAAGCAAACCAAAAGAAAGGTGTAAATAATGTAATCCAGTACAACACTATTTTATTTGTTTGAAATATCTCACAATAACACACTTACAACGCAATTAAACAAACAAGGGCATGTAACACATCAATAAGATAGCCGCGCTTTCCTGTCTAACCTCTTCACTGCTCCCGCAGTGATCCCGGGTAAGGAAGACGAAAGGAAAGCCGACACTGTGAATAGCTGCGCAGCGACGTCTGACGCGTTCCTGTCATCACTTTCATCAGAGTGACGCTACGCAGCTATTCACGGTGTCGGCTTTCTTTCGTCTTTCTTACCCGGGATCACTGCGGGAGCATCTTATTGATGTGTTACATGCCCTCGTTTGTTTAATTGCTTTGTAAGTGTGTTATTGTGAGATATTTCAAATGAATAAAATAGTGTTGTACTGGATTACGCTATGTACACCTTTCTTTTGGTTTGCTTGTGATGAGCATTATCTAGATGACCATTGACCAGCGTTCTGACAACACCTTATGAGTGACAAGCCTATTGTCCAGTGCAATCTGGTAAGTGGAATACCTAGAGGGTGTTGACACATGTGGTGTGGTGAAGGAGATTGGACACAGACTTGGACTCCTGTTAATCCCGCTTTTCCTCTTTGAATGGACTATTCCACATTTCACCTGCTGCTTCTAAATGGATTTTCACTATTTTTCTAATTTTTAGTGGATTCTTCCAGTGGATTTGATTTTATGTTTTTTTAAGTGGATTTGATTTTATGTCTTCACTATAAAGGGACTATAGGCATCACAGATTTCTATCATCTTATACACTTTTATCACTAGCGCTGCTAATGTTTTAGTATTTTACTTATATTTTTTTAATAGTTAGAACCTGTGTTAAATTTACTAGGGAGATTTCCCATCACTTCCTGTCCTGGAACCACAATAGAAAGTAACTGGAAATCTTCTCAATGTGACGAAAATTATTTTCCTTGAGAACTGTCATCAGAACAGGCATCCCCATTGGCTAATCTCTCTTTTATTCATTATCTGGTGATAAAGGTAACCTTTCAGATTTCCCATCCCTTTCCGTGCCGGTTAAATAGTCATCTGAAGTTGATGACCACGCTCCAGTGAATGGCTTCCAATCATTTTGTTTCAGATACATTGAGAACAAATTATAATAGACACACTGGGGCAGATCCGGGTAGATCGGCGCATTCCTCCGTCCGGCGTAGCGTATCTATGATACGATACGCCGCCGTAACTTACATTTTTTTTGTTGGTATCCTGAAAGGATTTCCACCGTAAGTTACGGCGGCGTAGCGTAACTTAGGCGACGTAAGGGCGCGCAATTCAAATGTATGTGTATGTGTTTTATGTAAATACGTCTTGACCCAACGTAAATGATGTTTTTTTTCAACTGCGCATGCGCCATCCGTGGGGGTATCCCAGTGCGCATGCTCGAAATTAAACCGGAACAAGCCAATGCTTACGACGGTGACGTCATTCTACGCAAATCCCTATTCGCGAACGACTTACGCAAACGACGTAAAAAATTCAAAATTCGACGCGGGAAAGACGGCCATACTTAACATTGAGTACGCCTCATATAGCAGGGGTAACTATACGCTGGAAAAAGCCGAACGCAAACAACGTAAAAAAACGTACGTTCGTGGATCGCCGTTTCTAGCTAATTTGCATACTCAACGCAGAATTCAACGGAAACGCCACCTAGCGGCCGGCCGAAAAATGCACCTACGATCCAACGGCGTACTAAGCCTGTCGGATCGAGCCCAGATGCAGTCGTGTGTTGTTTTGTAGATACAAAACAAAGATACGACGCAGGAACTTTGAAATTACGCAGCGTATCAATAGATACGCCGGCGTAATTCTTCTGTGGATCTGGCCCACTGTATGTATATTCATGCCTTCCCCCATTCCCCATCTGTTCCCCCTTCTTCTCTTCTCCCCCCTCCCTTTCCATGTTTTCACGTATATATACATCCAACTGTGTGGACACGCAGAATGTTTATGATGCTGATTGCAACTTTTAAAGCATTGTTATTTGCACTTATATAAATTAACACTATGTACTGATTGTTTGGTGGTATTTGTTTGCCTCTGCTCCTCACCCCCCCCCTTTTTTTTGTACCCTCTATTGCTCTACTTGAAAAATGTTTTAATAAAAATATATTCAACCTTAAATAGTCATCTGCACAAATAGAGAGGATGACCTACCCAGTGGGGACATAGACAGCTAAAAACTAATGGAAGTTTTAACACTTCCAGACACTATCCAAAAGTTTACAGGTCAGTACTGAATATAAACCACTGTAATAGTATGGGGTTACTGCATGAAATGATAGTTTTTTGGTAAATTAATTAACTTATTATTATTTCACATGCCTTTATATAGATTTAGATAAATCAAACCCCCCTCCCTGCCCCTCCACCCAAAACAAACCCCCCTCCATGCCACACTACCCTAAAATGACACTCCTCCCTGCCTCTCCACCCAAAATAACCTCCTCCTCGCCTCTCCACCCTAAACAGTAACCTCCTCCTCGCCTCTCCACTCTAAACAGTAACCCCCTCCTCGCCTCTCCACTCTAAAC
Organism: Rana temporaria; assembly: GCF_905171775.1. Taxonomy (NCBI): domain Eukaryota; kingdom Metazoa; phylum Chordata; class Amphibia; order Anura; family Ranidae; genus Rana; species Rana temporaria. The sequence goes on from NC_053490.1 coordinate 71,901,065, forward strand.
AATAACCTTCTCCTCGCCTCTCCACCCTAAACAGTAACCTCCTCCTCGCCTCTCCACCCGAAACAATAACCTCCTCCTCGCCTCTCCACCCTAAACAGTAACCCCCTCCTCGCCTCTCCACCCAAAACAATAACCCCCTCCTCACCTCTACACCCTAAACAATAACCCCCTCCTCGCCTCTCCACCCTAAACAATAACCTCCTCCTCGCCTCTCCACTCTAAACAGTAACCCCCTCCTCGCCTCTCCACTCTAAACAGTAACCCCCTCCTCGCCTCTCCACTCTAAACAGTAACCCCCTCCTCGCCTCTCCACCCAAAACAATAACCCCCTCCTCGCCTCTCCACCCAAAACAGTAACCCCCTCCTCGCCTCTCCACTCTAAACAATAACCCCCTCCTCGCCTCTCCACCCAAAACAATAACCCCCTCCTCGCCTCTACACCCTAAACAATAACCCCCTCCTCGCCTCTCCACCCTAAACAATAACCTCCTCCTCGCCTCTCCACTCTAAACAGTAACCCCCTCCTCGCCTCTCCACTCTAAACAGTAACCCCCTCCTCGCCTCTCCACTCTAAACAATAACCCCCTCCTCGCCTCTCCACCCAAAACAATAACCCCCTCCTCGCCTCTCCACCCTAAACAGTAACCCCCTCCTCGCCTCTCCATCCTAAACTATAACCTCCTCCATGCTTCTCCACCCAAAATAACCTCCTCCTCGCCTCTCCACTCTAAACAATAACCCCCTCCTCGCCTCTCCACCCAAAACAATAACCCCCTCCTCGCCTCTCCACCCTAAACAGTAACCCCCTCCTCGCCTCTCCATCCTAAACTATAACCTCCTCCACGCCTCTCCACCCAAAATAACCTCCTCCTCGCCCCTTCACCCTAAACAATAACCCCCTCCTCGCCTCTCCACCCTAAACAATAACCTCCTCCTCGCCTCTCCACTCTAAACAATAACCCCCTCCTCGCCTCTCCACCCTAAACTATAACCTCCTCCACGCCTCTCCACCCAAAATAACCTCCTCCTCGCCTCTCCACCCTAAACAATAACCCCCTCCTCGCCTCTCCACCCTAAACAATAACCTCCTCCTCGCCTCTCCACTCTAAACAATAACCCCCTCCTCGCCTCTCCACCCAAAACAATAACCTCCTCCTCACCTCTCCATCCTAAACTATAACCTCCTCCTCGCCTCTCCACCCTAAACAATAACCCCCTCCTCGCCTCTCCACCCTAAACAATAACCTCCTCCTCGCCTCTCCACTCTAAACAATAACCCCCTCCTCGCCTCTCCACCCAAAACAATAACCTCCTCCTCACCTCTCCATCCTAAACTATAACCTCCTCCACGCCTCTCCACCCAAAATAACCTCCTCCGCGCCTCTCCACCCTAAACAATAACCCCCTCCTCGCCTCTCCACCCAAAACAATAACCTCCTCCACGCCTCTCCATCCTAAACAATAACCTCCTCCCTGCCTCTCCACCCTAAACAATAACCTCCTCCACGCCTCTCCACCCTAAACAATAACCTCATCCCCCACCTCTCCACCCTAAATTTTATGAGATTGAAAAAAAAAAAAAAAAAATCGGCCCAAAATATCGGCCATCGACCGCCCCGATTTCTAAATATCGGCATCAGCCAGAGAAAAACCCATATCGGTCGACCTCTACTCACAAATGCGCTTCTGGAAGAATGCTCAAACATTCCCATAGACACTCCTAAACCTTGTGGACGGCCTTCCCAGAAGAGTTGAAGCTGGTATAGCTGCAAGGGGTGGGCCAACTCAATATTGAACCCTACGGACTATGACTGGCATACCATTAAAGTTCATGTTCTTGCAAGGGCAAATGTCCCAATACTTTTGGCAATATAGTGTATATTGGCATGTCCTGGGTTTTGTGGCTTGCAGTTTGCTACCTGTATGCATTGTAAAAAAACCTTCTCTGTGCAGCAGCCCCCCCCCAGCCCCCCCCCCCCAATACTTATCTGAGCCCCATCACAATCCAGCAATGGATAGGAAAGCCTCATCTCTCCGGGGACGCTCCCTCCCCATTGGCTGAAACAGCAGTGGGAGCATTGGCTGCTGCTGCTGTCAATCACAGCTAGTGAGCTAATGAGAAGAGAGAGAGGGGGTGGGGCCAAACTGCAGCTCTGTGTATATACATGTAGAGTGATGTATTGGGAGCGAGACTGCTCGGGTGCCCTCATAGCAAGCCGCTTGCTATGGGGTCAGAAGGGAGGGGCCAGGAGCGCCGGCGGGGGACCCAAGAAGATGGGGATTGGGGCTGCTCTGTGCAAAACCATTACACAGAGCAAGTAAGTATAACATGTTAGTTATTTAAAATAAAAATAAAAAATACCTTTAGTATCACTTAATACCAGCTATCCACTAAGAAAACCATAGGTCCAGAAAATATAATCCCATTTACCATAAAGTAGAATATGATAGCAGGAAAAAAATATAACTAAATTAGAAAGGTCAGCCAAGTGACACCCAAAATTAAGCCCATGGGGCAATCCTACTTATTTAAAGTGCATTAGGCTAACTAGACCTAGAAGGATATCCCATAGGGTGAAATCAGGATAATTCACCCACACACTGCTACAGACTCAGCCAGCTAGGACATGCAACAAGAAGGAACCAATTAGCCTGATTCAGTGTCAAAGCTTAAATTTGTCCACAGTGGGCAACAGATTAATGCCACTTAAAGAGGAACTGCAGTCTGCTCACATAATTTGTAATAAAAACATCATTGCCATTCTGAAGCTTCCCTCCAAATACTTTGCATATTATTTTAGATATACTTTCATTCTGTACTTGCCAAATATGCTGCAGAAATATCCCTCCACTAAGTCTGGCTGCAATCATTTTAACTGTGAGCAGCTGAAGCTGACAGAGGGAGATGAGAGAGAGGGGGCTGACAGAGAGGGGGAGGTGAGAGAGAGAGGGAGAGATCTGACAGAGAGAGAGGGGGGTCTGAGAGAGAGAGGGAGAGAGAGAGAGAGAGAGAGAGAGAGAGAGAGAGAGGGGGGGTCTGACAGAGAGAGAGAGAGAGAGAGAGAGAGAGAGAGAGAGAGAAGGTCTGACAGAGAGAGAGAGAGAGAGAGAGAGAGAGAGAGAGAGAAGGTCTGACAGAGAGAGAGAGAGAGAGAGAGAGAGGAGGTCTGACCGAGAGAGAGAGAGAGAGAGAGAGAGAGAGAGAGAGAGAGAGAGAGAGAGAGAGAGAGAGAGAGAGAGAGAGAGAGAGAGAGAGAGAGAGAGAGGGGAGGTCTGACAGAGAGAGCGAGGGGAGGTCTGACAGAGAGAGCGAGGGGAGGTCTGACAGAGAGAGAGAGAGGGGGGGGGTGAGAGAGAGAGAGAGAGGAGGTCTGACAGAGAGAGAGAGGGGAGGTCTGACAGAGAGAGAGAGAGGGGGGGGTCTGAGAGAGAGAGAGAGAGAGAGGGGGGGTCTGAGAGAGAGAGAGAGAGAGAGAGAGGGGGGGGGTCCGATAGAGAGAGAGAGGGGGGGGGGGGGGTCTGACAGAGAGAGAGAGAGAGAGAGAGAGGGGGTCTGACAGAGAGAGAGAGGGGGGGGGGTCTGACAGAGAGAGAGAGGGGGGGTCTGACAGAGAGAGAGAGGGGGGGTCTGACAGAGAGGGGGGAGATGAGAGACGCGTTTCAAATACACATACAGTATGGATTTTCCTCAGGGGCTATATGGGCTTGCACACTTCAAGAGCTGTGACTCCCAAATGTAAACATTGCACCGACAATGGATAAACACTCAAGGAAAGGAAAATAAGTGGCGGGGTCACCAATATAAGTAACGGCACACTGCGCACCCAGCATTAGAGCGGGAGAGAGTGCCGAGTCAACATCGGAAGAAGAACAGAGGGAGAAGACAGAGGAGAAGACAGTGGACAAGACCCAGAAGAGGCAGAAGACAGCAGACAGGGGGCAAAGAACCAGAGAGGGCTAGAAGACGTCAGCAGAAGACGAGGCAGAAGAGCTGGAGAGGGGAGAAGAAATCGGAAGCGACGCCGGAGCTGCCCTAATAAATTACCTTAAAAACCTGTCTACTGTGTTTTATTTTTGACATATCTTTAGGTGAATGGGTAGGGGTACAATGTACCAAATACTCATTCACATTGGGTGGGGGGTGGGATCTGGGGGGCCCCTTGTAAAAGGGAGCCTCCAGATTCCGATAAGCCCCCCCACAAACCCCGACATACCAACAGCCAGGGTTGTCCGGAAGAGGCCCTTGTCCTCATCAACATGGGGACAAGGTGCTTTGGGGTGGGGGGCCCTAAAGCACCCACCTCCCCACGTTGAGGGCATACGCCTGGTACGGTCAAGGGGGGGGGGGGGGCGCTCGCTGGTCCCCACCCCCTTCCTGACCTACCAGGCTGCGTGCTCGGATAAGGGTCTGGTATGGATTTTGGGGGACACCACGCTGTTTTTTTTCAGGGTGGGGTTCCCCTTAAAATCCATGCCAGACCAAAGGGCCTGGTATGGTCTTGGAGGATGAACCCATGCCGTTTTGTTTTTTCATTATTTGGCGTTCAGTTCCCCCTAAAGATTCATACCAGACACAAAGTGCCTGGCATTGTCAGGATCAAAGTCGGATCCCCGTTCATTGAAGTCGGACGGATGTCGAACTTCAAGTCGCAGAGCAAAGTCTGATCCACAGTCGTATGACTGTCCTGTCGTACCAGTGTGAACCCGGCCTATATTGTGATCTTTGAGGCATAAGTACTGCAGATTACATGCAGATGTAGAGGTATGGCAAGACTAAGGGCCAATTCACACTATGTGTGGTAACAGACATTTACCGCAGTGTAAAACATCTGTCACAGCAAGGACACACAGGTAACAATTGTTTCCTATGTGTCCCATTCACACTGCAATGTAGCATAGCGATGCCGCGTGCTGCGATAACATGCGGACATGGTGCATTTCACTGCAGCGCACCGCCCCCAATGGCACTGCAATGTCAAGCAAAGCATTGCACCACTCGACATTGCAGTGTACGAAGTGTATGTTTTGTACACTTTACATAAAGGGGGGAGCCATGTGGTGCCCTGAATCCTGCACCACACTGCCTCCTAGCCAGCCAGCAAAGCAGAGTAACCGAAGCGTTAAACCGCTCTGGCTGCTCCGCGATTTGATGTTTTTCAGTGTGAATTTGCCACATATTAATGTATGCTGTGCATACTAGCTCATTATGACTTTCTCTTGCAGGTGCAGGTTTTAAAAAAAATAGAAAAACGAGGGTTTGTTGCCTCTTTAAGCTATGTGTAATAAAATGGAATGATACAGGGAAAAAGTATTGAACACACTATCTGAAATGTAATTAATACTTAGTATAAAATCCTTTGTTGGTAAGGAGAACTTCAACATGCCTCCTGTATGGAGAAACTAGTCGCATGCATTGCTCGGTGTGATTTTGGCCCAATCTTCCACACAAACAGTCTTCAAATCTTGAAGGTCCGTGGGCCTCTTCTATGAACTATGATCTTTAGTTCTTTCCATAGATTCCTTGTCTTTGTGTTTGGGATCATTGTCTTGCTTGAATGTCCACCCTCGTTTCATCTTCATCATCCTGGTAGATGGCAGCAGATTTTTATCAAGAATGTCTTGGTACATTTTTCCATTCATCCTTTCTTCAATGACATGAAGTTTGCCAGTACTGTATGCTGAAACACAACCCCACACCATGACGTTCTCACCTCCAAACTTCACTGTTGGCATGGGGGTGTTTCTGGGGTGATGTGCAGTGCCATGTGACCTCCAGACATGGTGTGTATTACGGCATCCAAAGAGTTCAATTTTGGTCTCATCTGACCAGACTATATTCTCCCAGTATTTCACAGACTTGTCTAAATGTTGAGCAGCAAACATTAAATGAGCTTCAACATGCTTTTTCTTCAGCAATGGAGTCTTGCGTGGTGAGCGTGTATACAGGCCATGGCTGTTGAGTGCATTACTTGTTGTTTTCTTTAAAATTATTGTAGCTGCTAAATCCAGACCTTTCCGAAACTCTCCACAAGTGGTCCTTGGCTCTTGGACGATTCTGCTGATAATTCTTTTCACTCCTCTGTCAGAAATCTTGCATGGAGCACCTGATTGTGGCAGTTTTATGGTGAATTTAAGCCTATGTTTGTCACGTTTTTGTCTTTTTTTGTTGTGCACGTTTTGTGTCACTGTGAGATTATTAGGGTGCCGGTCCTCGGGCCAGCCCTGAACGTCTTGGGAGTGGGTGGACATGGCCTTTTGGCTTAGTTCACTTGCTCTCATGGGGTCTCCCTTCGGGGGAGCCCCACCTAGTACTGGGAGGGTTCTGTTTCGGCAGTCCCTCCGAGGAAGTTGGGTCCGTGTCGGCTTTGGTTGCTCGGACCACAGTACCTCAGTCCCCGTCTGGAGCCTAACGCCCCGGGGGATCAGGGTTTGGGTCCCTCTTCACAGGAGGACCACTTGACGTTGCACCCGTCTGCACGTTTTTGTGAACACTCTTTATGTGTGTGCACATTTTTTCTGCACCGGGTGGAGTTTTTGGGTGTGTTCACACGCCATAGGCTTTAAAAAAAAAAAAAAAAGTTTTATGGTGAAACTGTGTTCTTTCCACTTCAGGATTATGGCCCCAACAGTGCTCACTGGAACATTCAGAGAAATCCTTCTGTAACCAATGCCATCAATACATTTTGCAACAATTAGGTTGCAAAGTTCTTGAGAGAGCGCTTTGCTTTTACCCATCATGCGATGTTTCTTGTGTGACACCTTGGTAATGAGACACCTTTTTATAGGCTATCAGTTGAGACTGAACCAGCTGATATCAATTTGCACTGACACGGTGCAGGATTTCCTTCTAATCACTGACAGATTTCAGTTGGTGCCTTGGCTTTCTATGCCTTTTTGCACCTCCCTTTCTTCGTGTGTTCAATACTTTTTCCCTGTGTCATTCCATTTTTTTTACACATAACTTAGTTTCTGACTGTGTTTGTTTTGGTTTCTGTGTATGTATGGTTTGCATTGGATGTTACCAACATAGGGTGAAATAGCACCTTTAGAAATAAATTTACCTAGAAAAATGGTGACGTGTTCCGTACTTATTTTACTCGCTGTAAGGGCAGGCTGGTCGTACAGAAGTCGATCTACCAATTTCTGTCAGGTTTTTCCCACACGATCAATGCCACAGGCTATATAGCCAGCAGCACTGATTCATGTATTCTGATGGCAGGGATTGCTCCCAGCGGAGGTATTCCCCCATCCACATTGAATGTGTGGATGGGCAATCAGGTCATTTTATATTTATTTGTTGAACCTGCTGGTTGAACAAAAAAAAAGAAAAATGATTAATGTATGGGATGCCTAAAGCTCTTCTACTGCTTGTTAAGAATATGCAAATACTGTAATGTCCGTAGTCTGTGCACTTTAAATTCAGCAAGCGATGTTCAGTTTGCTCATACCTAGATTTACAAATATTGATTTACATCTTGGTCTGGAATTACTGACTGTCCTAGGAAAGCAGTGACATGCACAAATTAAGAAGCAGTTGTAATTTGGTTTTCAGGCAGCTCAATATTACATATTTACCTTATGTAATGTCACAGTTACATGGTTCAATGCTTTGATGGATGAATGGACCAGCTTCAGCGTTTCAAGCTCCTGCTGTTGTAAAATGAATTAGAAATGTAAATTGTACAACAAAAAGCAGTAATGGTTCGCTAGTAAAAACAAACTGATATGTGATCATTTTTAAATGCAATACCAATCTTAACCCACTCCCTGCCCCCTTACATGCCACATTTGGCATGTAATTTTTTTTCCTGTCCCACTTCCTCCTTCCGCCGAGGGGCTGGTAAGGCGATTAGCTTAATCGCCTTATTGCAGCCCCTGCCTGTAGGCGAACGCCTGTCTAATCGGACGGCGCCGCTCGCGCATGCGCAGTGAGTGCCCGGCCGTGAAGCCAAAAGCTGTCACTGCCGGGTGCCCACACTAGGAATGAAGACGCCGGCCGGCGAGGGGGGGCGAGGAGCCGGGGCCCCGGCCGGCGCGTTGCTGGAACCGTGGAGCAGGTAAGTGTCTGTTTATTTAAAGCCAGTAGCTACACTTTTTGTAGCTGCTGACTTTTAATAAACTTAAAAAAAGGCTGGAACACCCCTTTAATAACAAGCAATAGGAGTGGGATCAGACCTTTCAGCTAGCCTATATAACGAGATAGAACTAATGGCCCAAGATGGGGTTCAGTTTGGTCCACCAAGTCATTGAAAGACCTGCAACCAAACTTGTAAACTGCGGAACAATAAAATGTGCTCTGCGAATACAGCATGCACTGCAGCTGCAAAACTCAATCCGCCACATTATCCTTTCTGACCATTAATACATATCATAATTATATAGAGAATCTTACCTAATCTCGACTGCTGTGTTCAAATTCAGAAGCTGGAGACCAGTGCTCTGACTAGGGTGTTCAACTCCCAAGACATGAAATCCATAGAATATATAGCCAGCCACTCTGTGTACTTTTGACAAAATTGCTTTATTGGCTACACATAATAGGCCAAAGTATCCAAAATGCAACGCGTTTCGGCTCATATAGCCTTCCTTATGAGGAAGGCTGTGTGAGCCGAAACATGTTGCATTTTGGATACAATGTCCTTTTAGGTGTAGCCAATAAAGGAATTTTGTAATAATTTGTCATAATTATGGCTTCTATGAATGGAGGCACAGGGGCAGAAAGGTGGACATAGTTGGGCACCACGAGTGCCTGTCACTGCTCCTTTAGATCTAATAATCTTCACCACACCAAGATTACAATGGCATGGGAGGGAAGGGCTGGGCATCAATAGAGGAGGATTTCAGCTAACAAAGACAACAAGAGCACAAGGGATACATCCTACTGACTGTAATGTCCCTTTCTCTGATCTTAGTTTTTTTTTTACTGCACTTAGCTATTAAAGGGGTTGTAAAGGTTAATTTTTTTAAATAGCAAACATGTCATACTTTCCTGTAAGGATGAGCTCTGGCGTGTTCGCATAGAACACGTGCAGAGCCCGCCAGGAAGTCGGCACCTGCACTGCGCTAATCACAGCCAGGCAGACATTTCCCAATCTCTGCAGCCGAGCATCGGACAATGTCTGCCTGGCTGTGATTAGTGCAGCACGGGTGCCGACTTCCTGGCGGGCTCTGCACGTGTTCTATGCGAACACGCCGGAGCTCATCCTTACCTGCACTGTGCAGTTCATTTTGCACAGTGGCCCCAATCCTTGAGGTGATTTAGTTCGCAATTGTAGCGCTATACAAGTTTTTCACTCACTCACTCGATCCTGCTGTTCTGGGGTCCCTCAGCGGCTCTCGCGGTTCCTCCCTGCAAAAGCTAACCCCCCCTGGGAAGCTCTATCCTTAGGGGGTTACCTTGTGGGTGCGCTCCCGTGTCATACAGTCGGCGTCCATCAGGGCCGGACTTACCATTGGACTTGACTGGGCGCAAGCCCATGGACCCGCCCAATAGGGGGCCCCTTACGTTTAATTTTTTTTTCAATAATATGCTAGTCATTTTAAGTGGTTGTAATGTAAACCATCGGACACAACATTGTCCTAAAAAAATAGCCCATAACACAGGCAGCTGATCATTTGCATGACGTCACTGCGCTTGCGCATATGCAGTCTGTGAGAACTTCCCCTGTGTCCGGCAGAGGAGAAGTCTGGCGGTGTTTAGCTCCTTCCACTCTTCCTGATACTCCCCCATGTGACTAAAGCCGCAGACACAGCAACAAATGGTTACGGCGCAACAGCGCATGCGCAAGATTACCAACAGGGACACAGTAAGGGCGGAAGCAACATCATAATTTGAATCGCATAACAGCAGTACGAATGGCACTTGAGATATCTGGAAATACAGAGAACGAAACCATACTTAAAAAGGCATTTGCAGGCCTTGTTTTTATATATATTGCATTGCGATGAGCTGTTATAACTTAATAATTGAAAAACTGCAAAAATCGGCCGGGGATTACTTCAGAATCGTGATCTCTATTTTTATTCTCAGTTTATCCAGAATTGTGCAGCTCTAATACATAGCTTGTTTATGTATCATTTTGTTCTATTAAAATAAATGTATAGAAGTTAGGGCCCGAAAGTGACTCAAGCCCAGAGGCCCCCACCACCCTAAGTCCTACCCTGGCGTCCATACACGCAGAGTGTATGACTCGGCCCTGCCCCCCGGACGCCCAGCACATAGGATTTAATTGACAGCTATCAATCTATCCAATCAATGCCGAGACTCCGTGGAGAAGAGGACACCTGGGGACGCACAGAGCAGGTAAACGGGCTCAGGGAAGTAAAACAAGGGGGGCTGGGGGGCCCATGACAGCCAGGTGTTTTTTCACCTTAATGCAGAGGATGCATTAAGGTGAAAAAACACGAACCTTTACAACCCCTTTAAGGCAACATGATGACCAGCCCTTCTCCTCACTAGTCATGCTGACAGTCATGTAAAGAAACAACAACACAAACACCAGTTCCTCTGGTGCACTCATCTAAAAGCGGTTATAAACTCAAACTCAAAAACTAAAATGATCCAGTCATAGTGGACAGGAGCAGCAGCAGAGATCCCTTTGTACAGCAGCTCTGTCAATCTGGGGAGAAGGTATTGTTAGATGCACTAGCTGATGGACCTTTAGTAACTACCAAACTGAAGCTGAACACCTTTTAAGCAGTTTCAGAAACATTTTTTTTCCCCCTTTGGGATAAAGATTTTACACAAATGAATAAAAGCTGATCGTTGTAAACACCCCTGTCAGTGTACAAATTTTTTGGCTGGTTTCACACGGCCTTTGTGCGTAGTCCACGTCTACCTGCTCAGCAGGCGGATGACAGGTCTGTGTCCGCTCTACTATGCAGAGTGGACACAGACAACAGCCTCGCTGATCTCTATGGGATTGTCATATGGAACCAGACTGCCTTTCCATTTCCATCCGACTGTCATCCGATCCGCTGTTTTTGGCGGACAGGATCGGATCGAATGCTGGTGGGCGTCAGCGGAGAGCTATGGATGGTTCGATCAGGTCCGCCTAAAAAACTGACAGGTGGACCTGATCGGACAGCCCGTATGAAACCAGTCTCCAACTGCCACTTTTTCTGGACCGCTTGCTTTGTTAAAGTGGAACTATACTCACCTTGAATCCAGCAATGCGCTGTCCCCAGAACACACACCGTTAGGCCGCATTTCTCTTCGGCATTGAAAATCCTGTCAGTCCACCCATTTAAATTTTGGAGCCTAAAGTTCCACTTTAACCACTTCCCGACCGCCGCACGAGGATATACGTTGACAGAATGGCATGGCTGCGCAAATGGGCGTATATATACGTCACCTTTAATTTGCGGGCCCTGTGGTCGCGCACGCGCCACTGGTGTCCCGCGATCGGGTCACAGAGCTGAAGAACGGGGAAATGTCAGTGTAAACACAACATCTCCCCGTTCTACCTAAGGACATGTCACTGATCGTCTGTTCCCTGTCATCGGGAACAGCGATCAGTGATGTTTCACGGAAAGCCACGCCCCCTAACAGTTAGAAACAATCCCTAGGTCACACTTAATCCCTTCAGCGCCCCCTACAGGTTAACCCCTTCACTGCTAGTGTCAATTTTACAGTAATCAGTGCAAAAGGATTTAAAATAAGAAAAAAAAATAGGATTACAGCCACAACTATGAAGTAGTAAGCTGCAATATAAAAAAAAATAGTTTTTGGGTAAATACTGGTTTAATTAGAGACCTGCCTGAGTATTGGCCCAAAGGGGGATATTTAATAGAACTGGGAGCACTCAGAATCTGCTGTAGCTGTGCAATTAGCTTCTAACTTCAGATTGTTTAATTAAGCTTTGACAATAAAACCTGGAAGCTGATTAGTTTCTATAAAGAGCTGTACCAGATTTTTCACTCTCCGGCTTTAGTAAATCCCCCCTATAGTCTACTAGGAATGCCTATGACAAAGGCCCCTTTCTCTCGGGCCAGATCCGGTTTTGCGTAGGAGAAAATCCGTCCGCTGATCCCATGTTGAGCTGAGCAGCGGCATAACAGGTCCGTGTCTGCTTCGCTTATGCGGAATGGACACCGACATAGCCCATAGCCCGCTCAACTCTAAGGGCACCCAGATGTAAACAGAACAGTTGTCCCTCCGATCCAATCTGGCCAGACATTGGGGAACAGATCCCCTTTGTTTGTTTTTTTGTTGAACAGACCTGGAGGTAGCCGGGTGTACACGGACACAAAATGAGAATCACGATTTTTTTGCTTAGAATGAAGATCACGATTCTCTCACGATTCTCACGGCGTAAAATCTTTTACATTTATACAAAAAAAAATGGGCTAACTTTACTGGCTATTTTTTTTTTAATTCATTAAAGTAATTTTTTCCCCAAAAAAATGCATTTAAAAAGACTATTGTGCAAATACAGTGCAACATAAAATATTGCAACAACCGCCATTTTATTCTCTAGAGTCTCTACTAAAAAAATATATAATGTTTGGGGGTTCTAAGTAATTTTCTAAGTTTAAGTGGTTAAACGTTCCTAATTTACATACAGAAGTTTATTCCTTTGATGTGATACAATGTTTAGACTTAACTTTGCACTGATAAAGAATGTTTTCAAAACTTGGCAGATTGCCCAGACTTTTACTTTTGGCTGAGAGTAGAGGGGAAATTCTTTGCATACCAAAGTGCAGAGAGAAAATTCTTTTCATGTCAAAGATAGTGAAACCCTGTGTCAATAATCGCAACGGAAAAAGATCGCGATAAAGATTCTTGACGATTAACTGCTTGCCGACCGCGCACCGCCGTTCTACGTCGGCAAGCTGGCTCTCCTGGGCGAGAGCACATCATTCTACGTCGGCTCTTTCAGCCGCCACTAGGGGCGCCCCCCGCTCGCCCCCGACTCCCGTGCGTGTGCCCGGCGGGCGCGATCGCCGCCGGGCACACGCGATCGCTCGTTACAGAGCGGGGATCGGGAGCTGTGTGTGTAAACACACAGCTCCCGGTCCTGTCAGCAGGGGAAATGCTGATCTTCGGTTCATACAATGTATGAACAGAGGATCAGTGTTTCCCCTAGTGAGGCCACCCCCCCCCCCCCCACAGTAAGAACACACCCAGGCATACTTAACCCCTTCCCCGCCCCCTAGTGTTAACCCCTTCACTGCCAGTGGCATTTTTATAGTAATCCAATGCATTTTTATAGCACTGATCGCTATAAAAATGCCAATGGTCCCAAAAATGTGTCAAAAGTGTCCGAAGTGTCCTCCATAATGTCGCAATACCGAAAAAAAATCGCTGATCGCCGCAATTACTAGTAAAAAAAAAAATATTAATAAAAATGACATAAAAATACCCCCTATTTTGTAAACGCTATAACTTTTGCGCAAACCAATCATAAACGCTTATTGCGATTTTTTTTTACGAAAAATAGGTAGAAGAATACGTATCGGCCTAAACTGAGGAAAAAAAATGTTTTTTTTATATATTTTTGGGGGATATTTATCATGGCAAAAAGTAAAAAATATTCATTTTTTTCAAAATTGTCGCTCTATTTTTGTTTATAGCGCAAAAAATAAAAACCGCAGATGTGATCAAATACCACCAAAATAAAGCTCTATTTGTGGGTAAAAAAGGACGCCAATTTTGTTTGGGAGCCACGTCGCACGACCGCGCAATTGTCTGTTAAAGCGACACAGTCCCGAATCGCAAAAAGTGCTCTGGTCTTTGGGCAGCAATATGGTCCGGGGGTGAAGTGGTTAATCGTGCAGCTCTACGGATTACATTTGGCACTCCAGAGAAGAAAGGAAGATCCAATCTGGTCCAGCTTAAAAACAGACAGCTGAACCCGATTGGACCTCTGAAAACCCACATTTCAGCCACTGGTAATATCCCATTGTTAACTGCTGCAATTATTTCCAAACTTAACTCTTGTGTGCCAAAAGCAGAACAGCCCAGAATTATGTTCCACAAACGACAGCACACCACCGTAGCAAATCTCATATGAAGGGTTACCTGGAGTTGTGCACTTTCTCCTGTCATTTCCGTATGTCTCGCACTGCTTGATGATGTTTGCAACAAATCAGATTTTCTACAAGAAATGGTAAAAAGAGAAAAGTTCATTTGAAATGATCATCGAGACAATTTTCTACTCACCGTGGACAGTATCTTATTTTTTTCATTCACCTGTACAGAGAGTTCACTGTGTACAGTACAGGGCTATCAGACTTACTCATTAGGACAACTTATACAGCTATGAGAGTGCAGTGAGGTGTACCACCGCCTAAAACTGGCCAAACGTCTATCAGTCTGATGGAAATAGCTGTTTGGTCCAAAGATTCAACTAGAATGTGCAAACAGTTGAGTGTGCGAAATATCGATACATATATGGTCAGCATAAGACCAGTGAAAGATGAATATTGATTGTTAGGAGTTACAACACATTGAACATCACTGGTCTTCAAAGGGCCTTATTGAATAAGCAGGTGTAAATACAAACTGGGCAGCACAGTGACTTAGGGATTAAATGGGTTGTAAAGGTTCATTTTTTATTTTCTAAATAGGTTCCTTTAAGCTAGTGCATTGTTGGTTCACTTACCTTTTCCTTCCATTTCCCTTCTAAATGTTTTTTTTCTTTGTCTGAATTTCTCGCTTCCTGTTCCTCCTCAGTAAGCTTGCCCCCATCATCCGAGCCGTTCTGGCTGGGGGTTAGTCAGCATGCTCGCCCCCTCCCTTGGGACTACATCCCTGCGGGGAGACGCTGTGAGCGTTCACAGCGTCTCCCCGCAGTTTTTGAGAAATTTAGACAAAGAAAAAAAATAAATTTAGAAGGGAAATCGAAGGAAAGGGTAAGTGAACCAACAATGCACTAGCTTAAAAGGAACCCATTTATAAAATAAAAAATGAACTTTTACAACCCCTTTAACATATGCATTGTAGCACTGGGGTCCTCAGTTCTTATCCAGGATATTATCTGCATAGAGTCTGCACATTCTCCCTGTGCCTGGGTTTCCTCTGGATGGTTTGGTTTCCTCCCACACTCCCAAAGACGTGCAGGTAGGTTAATTGGATCCTATCTAAACTGGTCCTTAGTACACGCGTGTTATCGCATTCTGTATGTTAGCCCCAGGCTGAGCAATTGGGGAGGTTTGAGAAAAGACCTGGCGGCTTACTTCATAAAAAAAACAATTCTATGGCAAAGGCTTTCAAATATATAAGACATGGTCCAATCACAGAGAGTTAGATATGACTGAACGGATATATACATACGGTACATATTTACAAGCCAATACTTATGGGAACAGATACATTGGGATTGATTTACTAGACCCCCTAGAACACCTCTCATCCTCTAGAACCTTTCTGCTCCTCTAGAACACCTCTCCTCTAGAACACCTCTCCTCCTGTAAATCTGTTCTCCTTCTCTAGAACTCCTCTGTTAATCTAAAACACCTCCTCCAGAACAGCTCTCATCCTCTAGAACCTTTCTGCTCTTCTAGAACACGTCTCCTCTAGAACATCTCTCATCCTGTACATCTGTTCTCCTTCTCTAGAACTCTAGAGGAGGAGAGGTTTTCCTAGAGGAGATGAGTAATACTGGAGGAGGAGAGGTGTCCTGGAGGAGGAGGAGGAGGAGGAGAGGTTTTCCTAGAGGAGATGAGCATTACTAGAGGAGGAGGAGGAGGAGGAGGAGGAGGAGAGGTTTTCCTAGAGGAGATGAGCAATACTAGAGGAGGAGAAGTGTCCTGGAGGAGGAGAGGTTTTCCTAGAGGAGATGAGTAATACTGGAGGAGGAGAGGTGTCCTGGAGGAGGAGGAGGAGGAGGAGGAGAGGTTTTCCTAGAGGAGATGAGCAATACTAGAGGAGGAGAAGTGTCCTGGAGGAGGAGAGGTTTTCCTAGAGGAGATGAGCATTACTAAAGGAGGAGAGGTGTCCTAGAGGAGGAGGAGGAGGAGGAGGAGGAGAAGGAGGAGAGGTTTTCCTAGAGGAGATGAGCAATACTAGAGGAGGAGAGGTGTTCCGAAGGAGGAGAGGTTTTCCTAGAGGAGATGAGCAATACTAGAGGAGGAGAGGTGTCCTGGAGGAGGAGGAGGAGGAGGAGAGGTTTTCCTAGAGGAGATGAGCAATACTAGAGGAGGAGAAGTGTCCTGGAGGAGGAGAGGTTTTCCTAGAGGAGATGAGCAATACTAGAGGAGGAGAAGTGTCCTGGAGGAGGAGAGGTTTTCCTAGAGGAGATGAGCAATACTAGAGGAGGAGAAGTGTCCTGGAGGAGGAGAGGTTTTCCTAGAGGAGATGAGCAATACTAGAGGATGAGGAGGAGGAGAGGTTTTCCTAGAGGAGTTGAGCATTACTAGAGGAGGAGAGGTGTTCCGGAGGAGGGGGAGGAGAGGTTTTCCTAGAGGAGATGAGCAATACTAGAGGAGGAGAGGTGTTCCGAAGGAGGAGAGGTTTTCCTAGAGGAGATGAGCATTACTAGAGGATGAGAGGTGTTCTGGAGGAGGAGAGGTTTTCCTAGAGGAGATGAGCAATACTAGAGGAGGAGAGGTGTTCCGAAGGAGGAGAGGTTTTCCTAGAGGAGATGAGCATTACTAGAGGATGAGAGGTGTTCTGGAGGAGGAGAGGTTTTCCTAGAGGAGATGAGCAATACTAGAGGAGGAGGAGGAGGAGGAGGAGGAGGAGAGGTTTTCCTAGAGGAGATGAGCAATACTAGAGGAGGAGAGGTGTCCTAGAGGAGGAGGAGAGGTTTTCCTAGAGGAGATGAGCATTACTAGAGGAGGAGGAGAAGGAGGAGAGGTTTTCCTAGAGGAGATGAGCAATACTAGAGGAGGAGGAGAGGTTTTCCTAGAGGAGATGAGCATTACTAGAGAAGGAGGAGGAGGAGGAGGAGGAGGGGGAGGAGAGGTTTTCCTAGAGGAGATGAGCAATACTAGAGGAGGAGAGGTGTTCCGAAGGAGGAGGAGGAGGAGGAGGAGGAGAGGTTTTCCTAGAGGAGATGAGCAATACTAGAGGAGGAGAGGTGTTCCGAAGGAGGAGAGGTTTTCCTAGAGGAGATGAGCAATACTAGAGGAGGAGAGGTGTCCTGGAGGAGGAGGAGGAGGAGGAGAGGTTTTCCTAGAGGAGATGAGCATTACTAGAGGAGGAGGAGGAGGAGGAGGAGGAGGAGGAGAGGTTTTCCTAGAGGAGATGAGCAATACTAGAGGAGGAGAGGTGTCCTGGAGGAGGAGGAGGAGGAGGAGGAGAGGTTTTCCTAGAACACTGCTCATCCTCTAGTATTGCTCATCTCCTCTAGGAAAACCTCTCCTCCTCCAGAACACCTCTGGTTTCCCTCTATAGAACACTTTACTAAAACACCTCTAGAACTGCTCTACTTGTCAACAACATTTCTTCTCCCCCTAGAACTCCTCTTTTACTCTAGATCTGCTCTTCACCTCCTCTAGAAAAGCTCTTCTCCCCTAGAACACCTCCTCTAAAACACATCTCCTCCTTTATTATTTATGTTCTTCTCTAGAACACCTCTCCTCCTCTAGAAGCGCTTTTTTTCTCTAAACATCTACTCCTCTCAATCAGTGTTTCTCAACCATTTTTCAGTCAAGGCACTCTTTAAAATGATGGACAGTCCCGAGGCACATCATTCTAAAATGTATTGCATCCCAGTTACCACCTCCGGGATGGTCTCAAGGACCGTAAACTGGACCGCTTGGGGTCAAATCGGTGGTAAAGGCCAATATGGCGTCCAACCGTGGTAAGTTTACCATTAGTAGAATAATACAGGTGGTCGCCAATCAGTTGGCATAATTCTTGAATAGTTTTACCTATATAGAAGGCATTACATATACAGGTCGTTAAGTATATCAGCCCTCAAAACTTCGACTTGCTTGCTCGCATTTTGCGAGTGGAATTTAGCGCAGGGCGAGTGAGGAGCGGTGGTGAATCAGGCTGACAGTTTCCTGGCTTAAGCAATCAGCCAGGAAACTGTCAGCCGAAGGACACAGAGAGCGGCAGGGCTGGACTGCCCTGTCGCCGCTTTAAGCCGAAACTGCAGCGCTCTCCTTCTCCTCCTCTTGTATCACACACACAGCGGGCATCTTCCGCTGTGTGTCACGGAGCTGGGTCTGTGTGTGGCGGCGCGGTGGGACAAGGTTCCGCCCCCATAGACCGGCTAATGTGATAGTAGATTGAATCAGTGTTCTGCCTACCACATAAGCCGGTGTAGGGGGGCGGGACCTTGTCACACTGTGCCGCCAAACACAGACCCAGCTCCATGACACACAGCAGAAGATGCCCGCTGTGTGTGTGATACAAGAGGAGGAGAGCGGTGCAGCCTCGGCTCAAAGCGGCGCCAGGGCAGTGTTTGTGTGTGAGGCAATGGTGAGTCTGAAGTGATGATGGGGCACAGTAATGCTGCAATTGATGGGGCAAAGTAATGGGCAAGTGATGGGGCACAGTAAGGCTGCAAGTGATGGGGCACAGTAAGGCTGCAAGTGATGGGGCACAGTAAGGCTGCAAGTGATGGGGCACAGTAATGCTGCAAGTGATGGGGTACAGTAATGGGCAAGTGATGGGGCACAGTAAGGCTGCAAGTGATGGGGCACAGTAAGGCTGCAAGTGATGGGGCACAGTAAGGCTGCAAGTGATGGGGCACAGTAATGCTGCAAGTGATGGGGTACAGTAATGGGCAAGTGATGGTGCACAGTAAGGTTGCAAGTGATGGGGCACAGTCAGTAATGCTGCAATTGATGGGGCACAGTAATGCTGCAAGTGATGGGGCACAGTAAGGCTACAAGTGATGGGGCACAGTAATGCTGCAAGTGATGGGGCACAGTCCTGCCAGCAGATTCTTTGCAGCGCTTTAGGAGCGGTGAATACACTGAAAACAATGGGCAGTGCCGCCAAAGCGCCGCTGCAGCAGCGCTTTGCGGGCGCTTTTAACCCTTTTTCGTCTGCTAGCAGGGGTTAAAAGCTTCCCAAAAGCGCCTCAAAAACAATGGTGATGTGCCGCTAAAAATAGCAGCGATTTATCGCCGACGCCCGGGCGCTTTCAGTGTGAAAGCACTCTAAATGCATTAAGTTGCTGCAATGCTATTGGCTGATAAGCAATTTGTATTACCAAGCAATTTAAAGCGGGAGTTCACCCATTTGTAAAAAAAAATTTTTTTATCCCCTTAGCTTCCTGCTCGTTTTGTCTAGGGGAATCGGCTATTTGTATTAAAATATGAGCTGTACTTACCCGTTTTCGAGCTGCATCTTCTTCCGTCGCTTCCGGGTATGGGCTTCGGGAGCGGGCGTTCCTTCTTGAGTGACAGTCTTCCGAGAGGCTTCCGACGGTCGCATCCGTCGCGTCACTCGTAGCCGAAAGAAGCCGAACGTCGGTGCGGCTCTATACTGCGCCTGCGCACCGACGTTCGGCTTCTTTCGGAAAATCGTGACGCGATGGATGCGACCGTCGGAAGCCTCTCGGAAGACTGTCACTCAAGAAGGAACGCCCATTCCCGAAGCCCATACCCGGAAGCGACGGAGAGGATGCATCTCGTAAACGGGTAAGTACTGCACATATTTTAAAATAAATAGCCGATTCCCCTAGTAAAAACGAGCAGGAATCTAAGGGGGAAAAGTGCCCTCTAAGGGTGAACCCCCGCTTTAACAGGTGTACCAAATAAAGTGGCTAGTGAGTGTATATATATAAATATATATACATATAAATGTACAGTATGATGAGCTATTAAACAATGGCCCCATAAAGCTCCATGAGTGCTGCACAGTACAGTGTATATTTCTAGAGAGCATGCTATACCATACATATACACTGAGGACTGGAGGGGCTATGCATAGCAACCAATCAACGTGTAGCTTTCACTTTAGGCTTTACTGAACGAGCTAAGCCTAAACTGCCATATACAGCCGCTCCAGTCTTAGTAAGTTATTGAGAATTGTCACCTCCGCCGGGCACTCATCCTCTCTTCCCTTCTGTACACTCCGAATTCCCCTCCAAATGACAAGCGGAGAGGCGTGGAAAAGGCGGGGCCGCGCGGCATGCTGGGAGTTGTATTTCCGTACGGGCCGTTCATGTTATGTGCCGGAAGTAAAATGTTAGTAAATAAACCACAAATCCCGTCATCCCCTGCGGCTCTCTCTTAGTTGCATGGAAGTGGGGGTATAAACAGAAGAAAAAGATTACAGAGCAGTTCATTGTGTGGAGAGGGAAGAAGTGATTGTGTGTGGAGATAGATGGTGGTGGTGACATGACAGTGATATTACATTTCAGGGGTTCAGACATGCTGTAAGCTCCATACACCTTCTCTGTGCTCCGCTAGTCCCAAAATTGTGGCAGTCTTCACAGTTAGACCCTTTTCACACTGAGGCGCTATAACGTTAAAAATAGCGCCCTGAAAGAGCCGCTCCTTTCACTCCAGTGTGAAAGCCCGAGAGCTTTAGCACTTGAGCGGTGCGCTGGCAGGACGGCAGTAAAGCGTTGCTATTTTTAGCAGCGCTTTACCGTCGTTTTCGCGTCACTATTCGGCCACAAGCGGGCATTTTTAACCCTCGCTAGTGGCCAAAAAATGGTTAAAACCACCAGTTCGGTCACGCTGCCCATTGATTTTATGTCTTTCTTTTTTTATGATTGGGCAGGGGCGTTTTAGGAGTGGTGCATTCACCGCTCTTACAGCGCTTTAAAGATGACAAACATTACTTTTTTTAGCGTCCTGCCAGTGCACCGCTCCAGTGTGAAAGCCCTCAGGCTTTCACACTGGAGTGAAAGAGGAGGCTCTTTCAGGGCGCTTTGCAGGCGATATTTTTAGCGTTATAGCACCTGCAAAGTGCCTCAGTGTGAAAGGGGTCTAAAAAAAGTCCTGCTAGCCGCATCTTTGAGGCGCTGCAGGAGCGGTGAATACACCGCTCCTAAAGCGCCCCTGCCAATTGAAATTAATGGGCAGCGGCGCTTTGCAGGTGGTTTTAACCCTTTTTTGGCTGCTAGCAGTGGTTAAAAGCACCCTGCTAGCGGCCGAATAGTGCAGCGAAAACGACGGTAAAGCTCCACTAAAAATAACGGCGCTTTACCACCGATGCCCCCACTGCCCCAGTATGAAAGGGCTCCAAGGATTAGATCAGGCGTGTTTGCAACAACACATGCCCACCCACGCCCACCAGTAAGCTGACACTCCATAGCGCTAATCACAAGCAGTGAGACATTTCCCGCTCCACGGCTGCAGAGATCGGGAAATGTCTCACTATCTGTGATTAGCGCTGCACAGTGTCATCTTCCATGGCCCATCCTTACTTCACAGTCCTTAGGAAACCTCACTGACTGCTTTAACCCTCAAAATGCCGACCCACCAGGGTAGTTGCGGCGTGGCCCTATTCACTTGAATGCGTCGCATTCAGTGGCTTTACCACTGCTCTAAATTATTTTTGCCCCAGCAGGGATGCAGTCCTGCGCAGCTGCGTGCCATTCGTCAGGTTGGCAGTAAAACTCGTCTGCTTTTACTGCCCCAAACCCACCCCTCGCCATTATTTTCATCCTGGACAGCGGCGCTCGTTGGTGTTGGAACACTCTGGGTCAATCTTACCACTGTGCCACAAGCTAGAGGCTTGATGTAATGGTTACTTGCATTGTGAGTATATTATTATACAGGATTTATATAGCGCCAACAGTTTACGCAGCGCTTTACAATGTAGGGGGGGGTTTGCACGATAATACAATTATTTCCTCGCAAAGCTCTGTACATACAACAAACTAGATAGATAGAATACAAAAAAGAGGAAATTGCGAAGGGATGGGGGGGGGGGGGGATTGGGGCATAAAACCAAAATAATTAAGCTATCTATGAGGTCCCATGAAGCACTTACAAACAGGGAGATCCCTCTTGTGATAAATGGTGTAAACAAGGAACTCGTTATAATTACAAGAAAACCATCATGAAGACAGCTTGTCAGGACCGCCAAACGGTGTACAGAAGGACCATAAGGTCCAAAACACCAAAATCATAGAACCTCTATAAAATGGACTGCAAAATTGCAGAACAAACATCTTATAGCATAGGATTTGGGGATCTCACGCCAAATAACAACAACATTAAGTCATTTATGGGGGATTCTACTCCCCCTAGGTAATACTATAGTAATGTGGGTGAGGGAAGGGATAATAAGAGAGGAGGAAACAGTAACATGGCTGGTGTAGCACCCTCTTAGGCCGCGTACACACGGTCTTTCCAAACCGAAGAGAATGGTCCGACGGGCCATTTCCATCGGTTCACCGCTGAAGTGGCCTGATGGTCTGATGTGCATACACACCATCGTTCCAAAAAACGATCGGGTCAGAACGCGGTGACGTCAAACACACAACGTGCTGAATAAGACGAAGTTCAATGCTTCCAAGCATGCGTCGACTTGATTCTGAGCATGCGTGGGTTTTGAACCGATGCTTTTCTGTACTAAACATCGGTTTGGACCGATCGGGCAGCGGTCCATCGGTTCGATTTTGAAGCATGTTTTAAAATTTTGGACCGAAGGAAAACAGACCGATGGGCTATACACACGGTCGGTTTGGACCGATGAAACTGAACCTCGGTCCATTCTCATCGGTTTTGTCCGACTGTGTGTACGCGGCCTTAGGTGCTAGAGAGAGAGAGCATCGTTTTGGGTTTCCCTGCCTACCAGGGAGGCTGTTCGGTACATTTAGGTGTTCTCTGCCTACCAGGGAGCAGTGATCCAATGATAGGGTCTGCTGATTGTGCTCAGATGCTGCTCATGTTGTCTGCCTGTTTCCCACTAGTCCAATAGGACGAGGCATATTGGACAGTGGGAAGAAACATGACAAATGGGAGCATAGGCGTAGTTACAGCCCTGGCCATTGGCAGAAGAAGTTACCCCAAGGCATGCTGGGTGACTGTATATATATGCTTAGGGCACATGTGCTCAGGTTTTCGGCTAGAGAGTGGGGTCCAGGAGGGAGGGGGCTGCTGCCCCTCCCCATACAGGCTGCCATGCAGCCTCAGGTGGTTGACCTGAGGTCCAGAACATCAGAAGCTGCAACCCAGATGTTCTGTAGAGCTGACTAGGAGGGAGACACATTTAGAAGAATCTGTTTCTGGCTACTGTGAGTACAGACCTGTGTCTGGGGGCCTGTTCTGTGAGGGCCATCCCTTCAGACTAGTGAAGTCAGTGGATGGCTGTCAGCTAAAGGGGATACTAGTGAGTGTCCTGAAGAAACGTGGTACATTGAGTCTGCTGCCAGAGTAAGCAATAGACTTATCTTCCCACACAACTATAGTGTGGTTTAGCAGTGAATCTGCTATCCGGATCATTTTAATAGGGTCCAGTGAAAGCAAGGTCTGCTTACTCCTCCCCAGTTGTAGCATTGAAGGAGTATATGTGTCTAGCCATCCCTATTCTACCACATACATGCACAGGGTGTGTTAAAATGTTTTATCACCCACCCTGACCACCTGTTTGAAAACTACATATGCATTGGCCCTCTGAAGAGCGTTCTGTGGTGGATCGTGTTTCAGAGGATATTGGATTCTGAATTTAAAAGCAGTAGATTATAGCCTAGTACATACTAGTAGTTTTTTTTACGTTCAACCCAGCAGGACTGAACAAAAAAATAACCGACAGCTCAGGAGACTGACAATGCCAGTAAATTAGTTGATGCCTCTCCTTATGCCCCATGTAACAGGTTTACCTTCATATATATGGGACACTACAGATCTGCTCAAACATATAGAGGGGATCCAGGTCCCTCTAGACTCCCTGCTCGTGGTCATTGATATTGAGGCATTGTACACCAGTATCCACCACGAGCGGGGTATACAGATGACTGAATCTTTATGGCACAAGGCCAAACTACTTGGGGCCATATTCTGAGTAAGGATAGGATGGAGTATCTCAGGATACTCCATCGTATCTCTCTTTTTTGGCCCGTGTATCTATGCGACTGATTCTTAGAATAATTTTCGCATAGATACACTTAAGATCCGCCATGTGTAAGTCACTTACACTGTCGGATCTTAAATGTAATTACTCCGCCCGCCGCTAGATGGCGTTTACGTTCAGGTCTCATTTGTTTATGCAAATGAGCCTGATACGCCGATTCCCGAACAAATTTGCGTCGCGTAACCGTCGCTAACGTCGTTTGCGTAAGCGTAAACTTACCCCTGCTATATGAGGGATAAGTTTACGCAAGTCCCACGTAGGCCATGTTAAGTATGGCGTCGGGTCCGCGTCGTGTTTTTCCGTCGGCTACGTCGTTTCCCTAAGTCGTTCTTGAATACGACTTTACGTCAATGACGCACACGTCGGCGTCATTGACGTTTTACGCCGAGAACTGGAGCATGCGCACTGGGCTATTTTAAGCCCGGCGCATGCGCAGTTCGTTAGAATCAGGGGAGCGCTTAATTTAAATAGAAGCCGCCCCCTTGGAGATACGCGTGGCTACGCCGGGCCATTTACACTCCGCCGCCCCAAACTACGGAGCAAGTGTTTGGGGAATACAGCACTTGCTCCTGTAGGTTGGGGCGACGGAGTGTAAATGGCTTACGAGCCGCCCGCAGGAAATGTACGAGAATATGGCCCTCTGGCTTTAAATGGCTTTATTAAAATTCATCTTAACCAGGAATAATTTTGTATTTATGGAACAATTTTTTTTTACAGGTCCAAGGCATAGCCATGGGCACTTCATGTGCCCCTAACTACGCCAATCTTGTTCTCGGTGCTTGGAAAGAATGATATTTTTGGAAGATAAGATGTATACCTATCTTAAAGTGGAGCTCCGGCCACAATTACGCTTTTTACATATAAATACCCCTGTAATACAAAAGCTTAACCTCCCTGGCGGTATGATTCTGTCTGGAATTACGTACCAAAAGCGGTACAATTATTTTGCATGGAAATTCTGCGTTTTATACTGTGGGCCTGCAATTCTTAGGAATAACTCACTTAAATCTGACCAAGCAAGAGTCTAGTAGGCATCCCGGGTATGATAAAGTTTGAAACACAAAATCATAAAATTATAATATAATAAATAATTATAACAACTGATAATTTAATTATAATAAAAATGATTCAATAATGTAATCAAATCAAAATCACTGAAATTTGCTCAGTTGCAGAATTGTCGCTGTCATTACTTTTATTTTTTTATGACGGATTTCCCCACAAATCGCTATCGCACAATTCTGCAAGTGATTATAATTTATTATCGCTGTTTTCTAGCTTCTCTAAAATCACTTTTGACATAAAGGGACACTTTTGGTTGCTATGGACAATCTACAGTTTGCAGGCAGAAAGAACAGTTTTTATTATATAAAAGTACATGTAGGACACTGGGCAGACCACTAGGGACAAGGGGGGTGTGTATTTTTTACATACAGTACTGTAATCTATAAGATTACAGTATACTGTATGTAATGTGTTTGTTTACGTTTTTGAATTTGCCGCCGGTCTTCGCCCCTGTGCGTCGTAACGTTGCAGGGAACGGAGATCAGCGGCACGCGGGCACTGTGTGAATCGAATGGAGGACGCCGCTCGCTCACACAGCGGGGATGCATCGCTGGATCCAGGGACAAGGTAAGTACAGTAACCTGCCTGGAAAAGGTAAGCCCGCGCGCGCTGCAGGCTCTGCACATCTACCCCGAGCGTGACTCGGGGTTACCGATAATTGCATTAAAAAACCCACCCCGAGTCACACTCGGGAATACCGCTAAGGGGGTTAATGTATTATAGTAAAGTTAGTCTGTAAACTAAGGTGTGTTTTGTTAGGTTGTTACAGCATTTAGAAAGTTCATAAACTAGAAATAGACTGTGGCCACCTTAATCATGTTCTTTGCTAGTACAGCTTCATAAATGATTTGTTTCTGATCTGGACGGGCTCCAAAGACCTCCTGGTTAAATTTATCCAACAACTTAACATTAATGACTTTAATTTGTATTTTACCTTTAATCCCGAACCCGAGCACATACCATTTTTGGACCTTATGATCATTAAACATCCTGATGGCACACTTGCCACAGATCTTTATCACAAACCCACAGCGGGCAACACCCTGTTGCACGCATCCAGTGCACATGCAAGACCCATGGTTCGTAGCATTCCCTATGAGCAATTTCTTAGATCACATAGATTTTCAAGCCATTGCCCTATGTGAGCGCCTCTTACTTAGGGGTTACTCCCGTACAGGCTTAAGAAAGGCACTCAACCGGGCATTGACCCGTACTAGGACATCACTTCTATATGGCCCCCCCAAGACTAAACAGTCAGATACAGTGAAAATAGTTACCTGGTTTTCGCCTCACCATCAACAACATCGTACCATTTTATTATAACACTGGCACTTACTATCTGATCATCATACTCTCAATAAATATGTCAGAACAACTCCGGAACTAGTTTTCCAGAGGGCTACCTCATTTAGGGATTGCCCTATTAGGGGTCACTATAGATCTGATCCACAGACCCCTCCTGGTCTTCGTGGTATCCTTGTGTGTGGACATTGCCCACGGTTCCCATGGATAAAGGAGGGCACTACATATAGACTGCCAATGGACAAATATTTTCACCCCATACACATGCTGACTGTGGCACTCGGGAGTCATATACCGGATAACCTGTATATGTAATGTCTTCTATACAGGAAAAACTATTTGAGAATTACGCCAACGGATTGGCGACCTCTTGTATTATTCTACTAATGGTAAACGGTTTGGACGCCATATTGGCCTCTATCACTGATTTGACCCACAAGCGGTTCAGTTTATGGTCCTTGAGACCATCCCGGAGGCCCACCCTGTAATTGGGACAAGTGACATGTAGGGTCATTTCAGTACAGTGTTTTATTGATTTTTTTCCTTAGGCTAAGTTCATTGAACAGGCTACTGTTGGAATTTTGGGTTCCTCCTGGCTGTTCTGTCTATTGTGGGATAGTTCAGCAATACACTGGGTTAACTAACTTGCTCTATTGAGTTTTACTTTCCTTGTTTCCTTATTTATACCATTCATTCACTGGTTAACTACAGTATGTCTTTTTTATTTTTATCTTTTATTAGGTGTTTATTGTCATGAGAAACATTTGCAGTTTAAATAATATTACTGATGCTGGTGATGTGTAATGTGGAGACTGTGGTGACTGGTGAACGATAATGACTTTAATATTTATGGAGGAATCTGACATCTAGTGGCCGTTTTCTTTAATGCAGTGTCAATATTAGGCATAGGATGGCAGAATAGATATTAAAAGAGGCTTACTACATTAGGGTGACCAGACATCCCCGGTTTACATGGACAGTCCCCGGATTGAGGACACTGTCCCCAGACCAAGTCTGTCCCCGGATTGAATTTGAACAGGGGCTGGGGCAATTTCAAAGACAGTCAGTGCAGAATAAAAAAAAAATCTGAATTACACACCCCGCTCCGCCGCACCTACTAGCTTAGGGGGGTGTATTTTTTTCCATTATCTGTCCCCCTTTCTGATGATCATGTGCTGGTCGGAGCGGAGTGAATATTTCTTCAGTTTCAGGCGCATGCCCATTCAGCCCTGCTCGCATGTTCTTCTGCCTTGGCTTAAGTCCTGGCCAGCCGCCTGCCTGCTTATCTCCTTGCCTTCCCTGGTGGAGTGATCTTTCTCTGCTCCCCACCCAGTAGTAGCCGGGGCCCGGAGAGTAAGACTTGACAGGCTGTAAGGCGGGCGGCGGCGGCAGCGACGGGCAGAGAGTCGCTGATTGCCGACATTACTAGTAAAAAAAAAATAATATGTCCCTAGATTTCATTTAAAAAATCTGGTCACCTTATACTACATGCCCCTCCTTATCCCTTGATGAAAACCACGGAGAATGGTTGAAACATGTCGGGTCAAAGGTCTGTGTCGTGCCGTTAACATCGTCACTGACAGTCTGCGCTGTACGGACCCATGCGCTTGAATGGGCTCTATTTCTATTAGACACACGAATGAAGCCGGCCCTCGCTACTCTAGTTTGAGCAAGGAGTATAGCAGGAAAAGGTGGCTAACTTGGATGTATTGCTATACTGGGAAACACCCCTCGATGCGCTCATTTGAGCGAGGACTATAGCGGGAAAAGGCAGCTAAGTTAGGCTTATTGCCACACAAATTAAGCCAGCCTTCGATACGCTCGTTTGAGCGAGGACTATAGCGGGAAAAGCAGCTAATTTAGACGCCATACTGGGAAACACCAAACCCGGAAGTCTTTTTCGTATCCCTCCCCGCGTGAAACATAAACGGAAGACCTTATCCCTGAGACGGGGGCTACAGCATTTCCGGGCATAGATTACGGCTTTGAGTATACAGCGGCTTGCTGCAAATAGGAGGAGATCTGCAATCCAAGTTGTTGTCTGCACATATCCGGGTCTGGTGAGCGGACCTTCTGGTCCAATATTTACAAACATGTGGCACTCTACACTTAGCCGACTTTGCTTTGTGACTGTCGCATTATTAAGCTGCTTGCTAACTACTACCCAGGATCTGCTCTGAATGCTGCCACACTGCAGCATTAGTAAGTTCATGCAGTTCAGTTTTGGGCACCAGTTCTCAAAAAGGATATCGGAGAACTGGAGAAAGTGCAGAGAAGGGCAACCAAACTGATAAGAGGCATGGAGGAGCTCAGCTATGAGGAAAGATTAGAGGAACTGAATTTATTCACTCTTGAGAAGAGGAGAATAAGGGGGGATATGATCAACATGTACAAATATATAAGAGGTCCATACAGTGGACTTGGTGTTGAGTTATTCACTTTACGGTCAACACTGAGGACAAGGGGGAACTCTTTACGTCTAGAGGAAAAGAGATTTCACCTCCAAATATGGAAAGGTTTCTTCACAGTAAGAGCTGTGAAAATGTGGAACAGACTCCCTCCAGAGGTGGTTCTGGCCAGCTCAGTAGATTGCTTTAAGAAAGGCCTGGATACTTTCCTAAATGTACATAAAAGAATTGAGTACTAAGATTTGTAGGTAAAGTTGATCCAGGGTAAATCCGATTGCCTCTCGGGGGATCAGGAAGGAATTTTTTCCCCTGCTGTAGCAAATTGGATCATGCTCTGCTGGGGTTTTTTGCCTTCCTCTGGATCAACTGTGGGTATGGAGTTGGGTGTATGGGATTGTACTGTGTTTTTTATTTTGTTTGTTTATTTTTTGTGGTTGAACTGGATGGACTTGTGTCTTTTTTCAACCTGACTAACTATGTAACTGCTACTTTGCTTTTAGTGCATCAATTTCGGCTTCAAGTGTCTTTGATTGATTAAACTGAATGTCTTGCCTTTACAGCTCCTTCACATAGGACTTTATATTCCACTGAGCTGTTAATCCCAAGCCTGTTATTATGGCCAGCAGCTATTAGAAGGCACCACAACAACGTAATCACATCTGACCATCTGTGAGCGGTGGGAGATCTATCGGATACCGGAGAAACGATATCCTGTTACATAGACCCCTAGGCTGGGTTAGAAAGCCACACGCCAACAGAAGATCTCTGGTTGGGATCTTCCCTTTCGGTAAGAGGCAGTCATTTAAGAAGGTGGAGGATTTCCTTTCTATCACATCACTGTTCTGTGGTTCCTTTTGGTTTGATGTCAACATTTTACCTGTAGGAGAGCAGTACATTTCCAGTTTTCAAACCACCATATGATGCGTCCTTTCTTTTGAAAATAGGACATTGATTTGTTCACTTTTTTTCACTGGGACTTTTTAGAAGGTGACGCAAATAGGGCAACCTATTTGTTACAGTGATTTCAACACATCATCAGCACAATTCTTTCAAATATGTATGCTAGTTGTTTTTTTGTTTGAAATTTCACGTTTATTTGCGCAGCTTGTTTTCTCTATATTTGTCTATTTTGTGTGTGTCTCACATTTTAAAGTTGCAGCATTTGTTATTGTTTGTCTATTTGACAGCGCAGTATTACCACATTTTTCACACATATCTATTTCAACACTTGCCACTTTATTTGCACAATGAAAATTCTAATCTGCACTATGAAGATTGTGGAACCTTATGAAATGTATAAGGACTTTATTTAAAGGTGTTGTAAACCATCATGTTTTTTCACCTTAAAGGGGTTGTAAAGACAAAAATATTTTCCTCTTAAATTAAAGTCTGACAGTAGCTGATAAAGTAAAAAGTAATGTTTTGCATTATAACTAGTTTGATACCTGTAGAAATCAAGCTGTTTTATTCACCTCCGTCACTCCTGAATCGTTATTCTCACTGACTTCCTGGTTTGCGGTGCGCATTCATTCTTGCTACATCACGGCCTAATGGGAACTACAGTTCCCATTAGGCTTAGCCTCCATGCCTGTGAGGGATAAGAGAGCATCTTCACGCAGTGCTGTAGTCATAGGGAGGGGGTGAGCACATTTTGCTTTCCACCATGCAAAACGGCTCAGATGCTGGTGGAAAGCAAGAAGAGGAGAGACAGGAAATGGCATTTTCAAACCTGGATTACTGTATTTTGGAGGTCAAAAGGAAAAACGAGGTAAGTGATATTTAAATGCTCTAGCTTACAGCAATCAATTGATCTAATAAAAAACGAACCTTTAGTGTTCCTTTAATGCGTCCTATACATTAAGGTGAAAAAACTTCTCCCACTGAGCATCCACCCAGCCCCCCTGTTTTACTCACCTGAGCCCATTAATTTCCCTGCCAGAGACAAGCTCTACCTCTCTGGACTCGGGAGCGTGCCAGCACGGTAACATTAGATTACCTCTTCTCTTTTATCCAGCTCCTGCTGGATTTTGCTTCTAATCCCCTTGGGGAGGCTTCTATTTGTGGATGGACATTTTATGGTTACACAACCTGGTCACATTGCTATAATCTTTTTATATGGACTATAAACTGAAAGACCTATGAATAAATGGTTGCGGAATGAATCATTTGAGTTTCCATTATTTCTAATGGGGAAATTTGTTTCGATATACAAGTGCTTTGCATTACAAGCATGTTTCAAAGGTTTTACTGTATAACAGTTTTCAGCAATGTACCTCTGATTTCACAGTAGGGCTTATCACAGATAACATGCATCTCTGGGGCTCCCTGATGTTACTGATGAATGAATATTATCTTTCTGAGCTTCTGTGTGTGTGTATAACAGTAAGAGCCAGTTCACACTTCCACGGCACGACTTCCTTCGGGGGCGACTCTGCAAGTCGTCCTGAAGAGGACTTCAGAGGCGACCTGCAAAATGACTTCTGTATAGAAGTCAATGCAGGTCGCCCCGAGCCGCCCCCGAAGTCGTGCAACAACCTTTTTCTAAGTCGGAGCGTCTTGTGTCGCTCCTATTAGAACGGTTCCGTTGCATTGAATGGGACGCGACTCAGCTGCCTGACGAGTCGCCCCAGTGTGAACCGGCTCTTAATCTATCGTTTCAGCTACAAAATATTACTGAAACCCTGAGAATGTTGCTTTTACAGCAGATTAGTAAAACTTGTTCAAGGCATTTTTATTTTACATAGTATATCATTTTCATTAAATCTAGACATTATGAAAGCAATTACAAACAATGCAATTTAATCAAAAAGTAAACCATTGCCATCAACAATAAGAAACATATCCTCATCTACAGGAAGTAGGTACTGCCATAGCTCCCAATCAAAATCCCAATTCCGGGACAGAAAAAAAGCACCCCTTGCAGTAGTGGGGGCTCCCTGCGCTGCAAGGGTTAAATGCTCATTAGGTGTGGGGGGAGCTGAAGATGTAGAACTTACTGTAACCAATGCTCCACTAGGCTCCAGCACTGTCCTCTCCTCCCCAAGCCTATGGGCTGTGGGTGGTCCTTCAGCATCAGCTCACACAATGCATTGCTTTTAGCCCTGCATTGCATGTGGAGGGGGCGGATATGTGATCGCAGCCTAGAGAGAAGCCTTTGTGGGCGCTGTTGCCTGGATATAGGAACCCTACAGGAGTGAGGCATAAAAAAAGTATTACTCGTTATTCCTATGTCTCAAGACTTGATGAGAAATAAACTCCAGCTGTGTGAGGGCCATTTTGTTCTTGTGCCCAAAGTTGGGCTTTAAGAAAATAAATCAATTGCAGATTTTTTCTTGGGTCCAGTTCTTATCTTTGTTTATCCATGCTAAACTGCTTAAAAGATGCATTGTCCAGCTGATTGAAGGGTCCATGGAGAAGGACTGCACCAGAGAGGTGAACTGGACAGCTGGCAGGAAAAATAGATTGCAACCTCAGTATGTCTCTAGAACAAAGTCTAAATTATTACAATTAGGCTTTTCATCAAAGCACAAGCTCGGTTTAAGACTTTTCTTTGAAACTCTATGCTTGCTTGATCACGTTGGAGAATGTGTGGGACAAAATCACATCGCTGACATTTCCCCAGAGTTTGAATGCAGTGCAGTAAAACAACATGGGGCCTCTAAGGCAAAAAAATACAAATGCGCTCCAGGCTTAGCCCATTGCTCTTTCACACATATACATATCGTTGTACTTGCTGAGCACCAAGTTCCGCCACATAAACTGAACCAGTCGTTAGACTGACATCTACAAGATGAGGCCGAACGCCGTCAGCCATCTGGATAGTGCTGACCACTTGGCATTGCCCAATCTGTCCTATAGGTGGAAAGGACAAAAACAGCAGACGGCTTATGTTGAGCTGGGCCACAACTATATACTTCCTGTCCGCTGTTATCCTGAAAAAACAACAGAAGAAATAACGTCAGGGAGCTAGTAGTTTAGAAAAACTGTATTTGTTAAAGCTGAAGTTTAGGTATGGCATATACTCTATAATTACATTTAGCCATGTGGTATGTAGGTGCCATACCTGCGAGAACCCCCGTAGAAGATGGAAATCACTATAGTAGGCACCACTTCCCTTCTCCCCCTCTCTCTCAGTTCTGGGGTTAGTTAATATATGATAACATTATGTATACCATGTGTATGGTTTTTGCATTAAAATTATATGTATCTCTTGCTGTAATGGGAATTAAAGCGGGAGTTCACCCTAAAAAATGTTAACATTAGATTGAGGCTCATTTTGTCAAGGGGAATCGGGTAGTTTTTTTAAAAACGAAGCAGTACTTACCGTTTTAGAGAGCGATCTTCTCCGCCGCTTCCGGGTATGGTCTTCGGGACTGGGTGTTCCTATTTGATTGACAGTCTTCCGACAGGCTTCCGACGGTCGCATCTATCGCGTCACGAGTAGCCGAAAGAAGCCGAACGTCGGCGCGGCTCTATACGGCGCCTGCGCACCGACGTTCAGCTACTTTCGGAAAATCGTGACGCGATAGATGCGACCGTCGGAAGCCTGTCGGGAGACTGTCAATCAAATAGGAACGCCCAGTCCCGCAGCCCATACCCGGAAGCGGCGGAGAAGATGTATCTCTAAAACGGTAAGTACGGCTTAGATTTTAAAAATACTACCCGATTCCCCTTGACAAAATGAGCATGAATCTAATGTTAAAAATTTTCATTTCGGGATGAACCTCCACTTTAAGCATGTATTTTTGCTTTCAGAATATATGTTGTCCTTTTGCATGTATATGTGAGCTAGGATGTCCTGAGGAAGCGGTGACTCCACGAAACGCGTCAACCTCTTTTCCTGTCTCATCTATAATCACCATGGATTGTATCCTTCAGGTGGAGAAGGATTGAGGGTATCAATGTGTAGACACAAAATGTTTCAAAATGTTTTAGTGGATGAAATAAAGATTTGTATACTTTTTTAATATAATGTAGTTTGTGCATTGTGCTTATTGGAGGGGTACTTAAAATCATATCTATGTTTTTCCATGTTTGTTGGTTATATGTTTGTTTATTGATTGTTAAAAAAGAAAACATTTTTTTTTATTAATGTATGTTGTCAGATGTCCCCCAGTGTCGGTTTTGCTATAATACGCTCATGTGAGCGTATTCGCACATACAGACGTTGATGGAAGACCATTGGCTGCAGAAACCTTCCCGTGGACACGACAGATCTGTTTGCTCTTTTAGGAATGATCGTTTATGCCTAACCAGGAGACTGGCCACCTCATGGCAATTGCATTACCGCTCCTAGTAAACAGATCTGCGTACATGGGAACCATAGCATAGCTCCCATGGAGCAGTGTGAGGGATGTGAACTCTTTGCAGACAGCTCACATGCCATATGACAAGGTCGCACCTAGTGGGTATCTGTGGCAGTTTTTTATATGGGAAAACTGCCCCATTCCCTCTGGTAATTAGGTGCAGACCTGTGCTCATTTTTATTCCCTTCTTATATCCAAACTGGCTCGGGGGGTGCAGACAGACCTGAAACATATCTATTTGCTTTGTGAATGTGGCACATGCCAACATTATAATGATGCAGGAAGTTTAGTTTGTTCCTCAGAATGACTTTAAATGTCCAAGAAACTTTGTGCCTTTTTTTAACTCAGAAACCATGGGCCAGATTCACAGTGGACTTACGACGGTGTATCTCCACGTACGCCGTCGTAAGTCCGAATGTGAGCCGTCGTATCTATGTGCCTGATTCTTAGAATCAGTTACGCATAGATTTGGCCAAGATACGAGCGGCGTAAGTCTCCTACGCCGTTGTATCTTGGGTGCATATTTACGCTGGCCGCAAGGGGTGCTTCCGTAGATTAGGTAGCTACGCCGATTCACGAACGTACTTGCGCCCGCTACGCCGTTTACGTTAGGCTTACGTCCGGCGTAAAGTTACCCCTGCTATATGAGGTGCAGCCAATGCAAAGTATGGACGTCGGCAAGCGTATCTTTTTAGTCGTACGTGAATAGGGTTGTGCGTAGGTTACGTTCACGTCACAGGCATTGGGCCTGGCGTATGGAGTAAATTCGACGTGATACGGAGCATGCGCCATTCGTTAGGCGCGTCATTTACGTGGGGTCACGATTCATTTACATACAACACGCCCCCTACAAGCCTATTTTGAATTAGGCGGGCTTACGACGGCCAATTTACGCTACGCCGCCGCAACTTACGGAGCAAGTGCTTTGTGGATACTGCACTTGCCTGTCCAAGTTGCGGAGGCGTAGCGTAAATTGAATACGCTACGCCCGCACAAAGATACGGCCAGATACGTGAATCTGGCCCCATGTTTCCAGAACCACCATAAGGATTATTGTTCTATTGAGCCATTACTTCTGATAACAGATGGCAGTTTGTGTTTATGCACCACAAATGGTAAAATATAAATCTTTTGCAGTAATGAATGTTTTACAACATGACAGAACTTATTACTCAACAGCTGACAATGCCCACATATTTTAAATAAATTGTCCAATTATACCTGACTGAGTAGGGCCCGTCTTCGGAAAAACAGGTGTCCCAGGTTCCAATCCATTCCCCAGTGATGCTATCAAACACCTGTATTCTTTTATTGCCCCGATCTGCAACCCAAACCTGTAGATGATCAGACAACAAGTTTTCATCAGAACAGTTCAGTCCGGGGAATAAAACACTGACAAGCACTTATTTACACAAAAGACAAATAATTTACTTATGACCCCTATTACAATTAGGTTGGGGAGGTAAAAACACGAGGCAGCGCTGGGCGAGTACATGTGTGGTGGCAGCAATGCTTTGCATCGTGGCAAGAATTATCCCTGTTGCTGCGTTCAGGTGCAACTCAACACGACCCATTTAACTAAATGTGGTTGCCCCGCAACCGGGTGCAATGCAGCGCTATAGGGCAGGGTTTGAAGGGTTAAAACAGGCGGTGAGGAAGTGTTTTAAACGCTCTCTAAAGGGTGATCTGAACACGAGTTGCTCTTCAGAGAGCAGCGCTAGTGTAACCTAGCCCCATGTGTTTTTTTGGAATGCATGGGCAAACTGCACATAAAGGCCCAGATTCACAGAGGAGATACGACCGAGTATCTCAGATACGCCGTCGTATCTCTCAGAGTATCTATGCGACTGATTCATAGAACCAGTTACGCATAGATAGCCCTAAGATCCGACAGGTGTAATTGTTTTACACTTAGGATGCAGTACCGCGGCCGCCGCTGGGGGGAGTTTGCGTCATAAACCAGCGTCGGGTATGCAAATTAGGAGTTACGGCCATCCACGACAGATTTTCGCGTTCGATACGTCGCCGCTAGTCTAGTTTACCGTCGCAAAGTTAGTCGTCGTTTTGGGGGCCTTAACTTTAGACAGCAAATGTATTGCTGTCTAAAGTATGGCCGTCGTTCCCACGTCGAAATTTTTAATTTCACGCCGTTTGCGTAACACGTCCGGAGCATGCGCAGTAGGTCCAGCGCGGGAGCGCGCCTAATTTAAATTGTACCCGCCCATTCGATTTGGACCGCCTTGCGCCGGACGTATTTACGATACACCGCCGCAAGTTTCCGGTAAGTGCTTTGTGGATCGGGCACTAAAACTGAAAACTTGCGGCGGTGAAACGTAAACGGCTTACGTTACACGGGCGCAATTGTACCTGAATCTGGCCCAGAATGTTCACCCCCTATGCAGATAGTGTTCCTGCTGGGAACTGAGAACAGGACCACAATGCTGCAAGTGAATCGCGTTTAGCACTTTGCTACCCTGCTACCTTTAGCACATTGGGGTAATTTTTTGTCTGTTTAAAGAATAAAAATGATAGCTAATTGGTTACGATAGATTCATTGGTGACTAGATTTGCTTGCATGCAAACCGCCCAGATGCTATGAGGCTGGGTTTACACTGATGTGAATTTATTGTGGGTTTTCCCGCATCCAATCAATGGAGCTGGTTTGGAAGAGTCCTGTGCCCTTTGGCTCAGTTTCAGGTCTGAATTCAGCCAATGTGGACCCAATTCGGAGCTGAAACGTTGAACAGGGACGCACCGGACCCCCTGCTGTGCCCCGCAGCCACACATAGTGTGAACCCAGCCTTACTGTCATGGCTCAAAGTACATTTTACCATTTTGCATGCAGTTGTATGACAGGTAATCTATAAACTGACATCCGGAGTCTGTTGTGAACTCCTAGCAATGCCGTATTCTAATATTCTCATTAAAGGATATGATCACCTTTTTTACCTCTTGGCACCGGCACCAAAATTGAGCAGCAGCCGCCACTGGTGAATAGTAATAGCACTACAGATTAAAGAGGATGTAAACTTCCTCTGCAAACTTTAATATATAATAATAAGGCTTACCTATAGGTATTGAAAATATCTCCTAAACCTGTACAGTTTAGGAGATATTTCCAGTGCATGCAGCCAGTGACATCACTGGCGCATGCGCTCTGAAGGGGTGCCCATGGGTGCCATTCCTTCCGTGCCAGTGCCGTAAACGGCAGCTCCCGCGCTGTGATTGGCCGGAGCCCACGAACCTTGAAGAAGCATCGGGAAAGATGCCGGCCATAATAGCGGTGTGCGGGGCCCGCTGCAATAGCTTTGTTTTAAGGTAATTACCTTCATACTAGCTCATTATGCCTTTGTCTTGCAAGTTTTTTTTTTTTTTTTGGGGGGGGGATTTTTTTCAGAGGTTTACAACCTCTTTAATAGTAGTAATATAGTTCTGGTGTCACAATAATCAAAGTAGCCTTACACGTCCAAATTCATCCACTGCAACACAATGAGGAATATAGAATTCACCGGGCTTTGTTCCATTACCTCCCAAAGTCCATTCAACATTGAAATCTAAAGTAAAAAAAGACATCAGTTCAAAAATAGAGAGAAGATTGTAGGCGGGTGGCGGAAACAAAAAGTATCAGGTATCAAGCTTTCTGTACTAACAATGATAGATATGAGAAAGCTGAATTACTCACAGACTTCTTATACTATTTGGGTATTCCAGCTTGTGTGATTTCTGCACCTCTGTTCCCAGCGCCACCTACCTGCCAAAGCCATTTTGAGGGGTATTACACTTGCAGCTGGATTAAGGTAGTCGCACACCATTAAATTCTCTCAAGTCAATAGATTCCTCCATCCACAATATACAGTGTACAGTGTGGATGGAGGAATATCTACTGCATGCTATTGTAATCAGACAGCCACAGTCCGGTGGCGGCCTGAATACCCGAATAATGACTGCATCTCATTGGATGTAATCACTGTTTGACTGATAATTTTCCAGTTTGACTTTTGTTGATCCGGGTGGTGCTTGCAAGGCCATCAACATTTTGAATTTCATCTGATTCGGCAGAAATTCTAGCCATATATGGCAGGCTTTATAGTACATAAAACCTGTTCTGTTTTTGTTATGATCAGGGCTTTTTTTTATGCTGGAACTCAGTTCCACCACCTCTGGTTCAGGCCTTCTGCTCCCTTCTTACCACTATTACTCGTAAACACAGAAGTCTGGCTTCTGTGTTTATCAGTGACAGCTCATCTCCCAACAGCACCTACAGATCTGATCCCCTGAGCGTCTCCCACAGAGTGCAGGATATGAAGGTTCCCAGGGTCTAGTGCATCTTCCAAAACCCCTACTGGATGATCTCCCTGCAGGTGATAGAGGGAGAGCCACCTACAGTGTGTGGGGAGGTACAAGAGCTGGCTGGGTGCGTCAACTTAATACAGCAACACAAGTAAGACACGTGGAAGATGGTGGAACTTCTAAGGAGGGAGGGAGAAGATGGGGGCAGTAGAAAGGGGATTGCATGCGGAGGCCAGAGGTGAACATGAGATGTGGATTGGGGATGCAGGAGGTAAGCAGCTGTGGAAGAAGGCAAAGTGCACCCCCTAACTCTGCACAATGTATGTAGAACACCACTGAACTCTGCACTCTGTGTGTAATGCACTCCTGCTATTCAATGCACCTTTAAGACCCTTCCACTGAAAGTGAAATTTGACCGCACCATTTGATGCGGTTGTGTGTGTGTGTGGGAAGGGGGTTTTTGGAGGGTCATGGTTGAGTTCCTGCCATGGGCATCCGCTGAATTTTTTTCAGGGAGGGGCGCTTCGGCGATACACAGTCGCATTTAACCCTTTCTGCAAACGCTAGCGGGGGTTAAAAGCGACCCGCTAGCTGCCGAATAGCGCAGCTAAAACGATGATAAAGCGCTGCTTTACCTATAACGTGGCCAGCTGGCAGTGTGAAATAGCTCTTGAGATAATTCTGCTTCACTCCATGCCCATATAAATATAGCCTAGAGAATGTACAGAACCCCCTTCAGCACAGATGGACTCCACCTTCAGCACAGACCCCCCTTCAGCACAGACCCCTCCATTCAGCACAGATGGACCCCTCTTCAGCACAGACCCCCCCTTCAGCACAGACCCCCCTGTAACGGCTACCCACTGGTAGTGAGGGGTATCGGCCGTTGGAGACGTCCTTTTTGCTGACCAGTTATGATATGCAGGTACCGCCGGTATATCCCATCGAACGCCCTTCCAAGAAACGAGACGGGCTACGTTTGAAGGGTCAAGCAGACTCACTTTATTTGGCATATTTCACCTGCTTATATCTGCTTACAACTGTTACAAGAACAATGACAGTTTCCGCCCCCCCCTTCACCCAGTAGGGGGCTTCAACACAGACCCCCTGAAACAATGACATCTCCTTGAATTAATCACTTGACCAGTCTCTAGACGCTTCGGCACCGCAAACCACTTAACATTTTCTGGCCAGGCACATTCCTTTCTCAATAGAATTCAATTAACCTTTAAAACAATTATCACTCACACATAATCCCCATCAGCATACACCTCACAGGGGGGCTGTTACCTACACAAGAGAGAGTTCATTAGCTATGCGAAGGGAACATTAGCATTCAGCAATGAAAGAGACTTGTCCAATTAACCCTTTGAGCTCAGAATACAATGTGGTACATCCAATTGTGACAAGCCATGCAGTTCCTTGTAGTCCTTCCTGCCTGAAGATTATAACTGTCCCGGCAGCATGCATATGTCCGTTACACTACTCCCCTTTTGTGGAACACTCCGGCAGACCCGGATTGATCCTTTTCGGATCAACTTGGGGATGTCCGGTCTGCTGTTAGGGTAAAAGTTCCGTTTGCCTGGACAGTCCGTCGGCCTTCCCATTGGCTTACCAGGTCGGTAGCTGATGGTGACGGTGAATAATAGAATTCAATTCTGGAACAGTCACTTGCTTTGCTCTCTCAATGGCTCCCAAAACCTGTTGCTGATGCTCTTGGGACAGATACGGCACCACCTGGATGCAAATCCCATTTAATCTTTTGACAATTTCCGCCTGTTTGTGCATTTCAATGTTCAAGCCACGGGACATCTCATAATACATGACATAGTGTCGTTGCATCTCTGATTTCTCACTGGCCAACTTGTCACATTCCCATTTTAGACTGTGATATTGTGCCGGATCTACAGTACATGTCGGGGAAGGTAGTCTTACCCGGTTCTCAGCAGCAAGCGGGTTGATTCCAGCAACGCGGATAGTCACGGCACAAGCAGCAGCAGGTGTAGGTAAATAAGCCGAAGTCAGAGGGCCAATGTCGTTGCCCAGCACCACCTCGGCAGGTAGGTTGTCCATGATACCAACTGTGGTCTTTCCTGACCTGGCTCCCCAGTCTAAGTGC
The DNA here is from genome assembly GCF_905171775.1 of Rana temporaria. Lineage (NCBI taxonomy): Eukaryota > Metazoa > Chordata > Amphibia > Anura > Ranidae > Rana > Rana temporaria. The sequence goes on from NC_053490.1 coordinate 71,941,493, forward strand.
ACCCGTGCGGTGGGTACGCGAAATACAGCACCCCCTGCGACCCGGACGGCAACTGTGTGAGTGGACACGTTCTCTGGCGTTACCAGATGTTTTTGAATCAGAGTGATAGTAGTCCCGGAATCTCTTAGGCCTTGTGCTACTTGTCCATTCACTCGTCCCTCCTGACGGTGATGCTGACGGTTATCCGGAGAGGCAGCTTGTATTGGGTCTGCCTCATACAAAATTCCCAGACATTCCTCAGGGCCCCCCTCGGTCTCCAGGCAGTGGGCCGCAGAGGGACGTGATGGAGTGACCTCTGTGTTGGGTGTTGTGCGTCTCCAATTGTTATTTGTAGCTCTCAAAGGGCAATAACGAGCAATATGTCCCGTGTCGCTGCAGTGATGGCACGTCACCCTAGGCGAATCCCGGGGGTAGTTGCTAGGCCCCTGAGGACGTGGTGGGACTGGAGCCCGAAACTCTGGGCGTGGGGTGACGGTTGGAGTACGCGGTTCTACCTTCTGAGCCAGCCGCATAGTACCCTGGCTTACTTTCCTTGTCTCCGCGTACTCATCTGCTAGCCGAGCCGCCTCGTTTAAGTTAGCGGGACGGCGATCTCGTACCCAGTCTTGTATGTCTGCGGCCAGGTCTTGGAAGAAATGTTCCATTAGGAACAGCTGCAATACTTCCTCCCCGGTGTTGGCCTTGCACCCTTGGACCCAAAGGGATGCCACCCTTTGTAACTGGTTGGCCCATTCCATCTGGGAGTCCACAGCCATCTTCTTGGACTCCCGGAAGCGCCGGCGGTAGGCTTCTGGAGTTAAGGCGTATCGGGTTAGCAGCGCCTTTTTAACTTGCTGGTATTGTAAAATATCCTCTGGAGCAAGAGCCCGAAAGGCTTCATTGGCTTTGCCCGACAATTTCCCCGACAAAATAGTGACCCATTGGTCTGGTGGTACCTGGTGTAGTGAGCACTGCCTCTCAAAATCCGCCAAATATCCATCGATTTCCTCCTCATTTTCTACAAAAGCTTTAAATGCAGTGAACGGTATTTTCTTTCCTGTAGCAGCAGGTGGGGGGGTAGGAACTGAAGGTGTAATGGGCTGTCTCGCTCTTACCAGTTCCAGTTCTTGTCCCCTCTTCGTTTGTATCTCTTCCCTTGCTTCCCGGAACAGCTGGTTTATTAGTTCCACGGACGTTTATGGATACAAGGATAATCTCCGCTGTACAATCCCAGTAATTACATCTTCCTCGCTGACCGGTGCAAGGGGCTCAGTTCCTTCCATGGATCCATCCATTTCGTCCAGCTCCAGCAGTTCAGCTATCAGCTCCCTCTGTGGTCTGTTGCTGGCGCTCCTACCACGACTCTCCAATAGATCTTTTAGTGTGGATCTTTTCAGCCTGGCGTACTTCGACTCCATTCAGCGCTTGCTCTTTGGATAAAAGGACCATCCCGCTGCTGCCAACCAATGTAACGGCTACCCACTGGTAGTGAGGGGTATCGGCCGTTGGAGATGTCCTTTTTGCTGACCAGTTATGATATGCAGGTACCGCCGGTATATCCCATCGAACGCCTTTCCAAGAAACGAGACGGGCTACGTTTGAAGGGTCAAGCAGACTCACTTTATTTGGCATATTTCACCTGCTTATATCTGCTTACAACTGTTACAAGAACAATGACAGTTTCCGCCCCCCCCCCTTCACCCAGTAGGGGGCTTCAACACAGACCCCCTGAAACAATGACATCTCCTTGAATTAATCACTTGACCAGTCTCTAGACGCTTCGGCACCGCAAACCACTTAACATTTTCTGGCCAGGCACATTCCTTTCTCAATAGAATTCAATTAACCTTTAAAACAATTATCACTCACACATAATCCCCATCAGCATACACCTCACAGGGGGGCTGTTACCTACACAAGAGAGAGTTCATTAGCTATGCGAAGGGAACATTAGCATTCAGCAATGAAAGAGACTTGTCCAATTAACCCTTTGAGCTCAGAATACAATGTGGTACATCCAATTGTGACAAGCCATGCAGTTCCTTGTAGTCCTTCCTGCCTGAAGATTATAACTGTCCCGGCAGCATGCATATGTCCGTTACACCCCCCATTCTGGACAGACCCCTCCATTCACCACAGACCCCCCTTCAGCACAGATGGACCCCCTTTAAGCACAGACCCCCTTCAGCACACACCCCCCTTCAATACAGACCCCCCTTCAGCCCAGATGGACCCACCATTCAGCAAAAACCCCCCTCTCCCTTCCCATTCGGTACCTGAGATCAGCCATCAGCACAGCACAGGCACGGCAGGTTCCCTCCCCCTGTGTACACATAAACACTGGAGGGGAGGCAGCTTCACTCTACTCGCTGTGCCTGTGTGACATCCAACCCGGGACCGCTCAGACAGCCCGTGGCCGCAAAACTCTTCAACACCTTCTCGATTTTCCAGGGGGGGGTCAATTGCCCCCCCTTGCCCTATGGAGCGGACGCCCATGGTTCCTGCACCTATTTTCTGAGAAGACAAAGCCCTGGTTATGATCAGGGGGCAGAGCTGGGAACAATGGTGGGTAAATGTTATCAGTCCAGTCTCCTAGAGCTATAAGAAACCTTCGAGTGATACACTTGAACCAAACCATTTAAAATGTTGGCCTTTACTAAAAGAACTGTTTTAGGTAGATTCACAAAGAGTTAGGCCGGCTTATCAGTAGATAAGCCGGCCTAACTCAGAATCTACGCCGCCGCTTGTTTAAGCGTATGCTCAAACAGAGATACGCTTAAACATATCTAAGATACGACGGCTTGCGCCGCCATATCTTAGATTGCAATTTTTCGCGTGGCCGCTAGGTGGCGCTTCCATTGCGGCCGGCGTAGATTATGTAAATGAGGGGATACGCCGATTCACAAACATACGCCCGGCCGCCGCAGTCGAATTACGTCGTTTCCGTAAGGCCTTAGGCGGCCTAAAGTTATTTCACCTATGAGGTTGAATAACAATGTTAAAGTATGGCCGCTGTTCCCGCCGCGAGGTTCAAATTTTTTACGTCGTTTGCGTAAGTCGCCCGCGAATCGGGAGTTACGTTGTTTACGTCCACGTCGAAAGCAATAGGCCCATACGGCGTACTTAGCCGCAATGCGCCCTGGGAAATGTAGGTGCCCGGCGCATGCGCAGTAACGGAAAACGTCAAAAACGTGAGGTCAAGCCTCATTAGCATTAAACACGCCCCCCCCAACCCATTTGAATTAGGCGGCCTTACGCCCGCCGTGTTTACACTACGCCGCCCTAAGTAAGGAGGTAAGTGCTTTCAGAATCATGTACTTTCCTCTCTTACTTAAGGCGGCGTAGTGTAAACACGCTAGGCTACGCCGACCTAATTTTAGGCGCCCCTACCTGAATCTACCCATTTGGCTTTAGTAAGGTCAAACCCTTGTCGATGCCGGCATGTAACAATGAAAAGTGTAATAAAGTCAAGTAATAATCACAGTACCTTTGGTAAGCATTAGAAGTCTATTGTTAAGCCCGCCGTCACCATCCACTATATACACATCTCCATTTGTTTTAACGAATATATCTGCAGGTTGATCAAACTGGAGCGGACTCAGATTTGAACCCGCTTTGCCTGGGGTACCCAGAACTGTAAGGAGCTTTCCAGACAGTGAATACTGTTTTACTGTGTGCCCATACTGTCCTGTAGAAAGTTCAAAGGGACAATTAAAAGAGAATACAGTATTATTCATGCACAAAATGAATATATTTACATTGAAAAGGCTTTTCTTAAAGCTGAACTCCAGTCAAACTGGTAAACGATATAAAAAATACACATATGGTAACAGTTTTACCTATCATAGGATTTGTATTTCTGCTGAGTTCTGAGGCCCCGTACAGACGAGCGGACTGTCCGCTGAAAACGGTCCACCGGACCGTTTTCAGCGGACATGTCGGTCTGATGGTTGACACACCATCAAACCGAAATCCGCGCGGACAGACAGCGCGGTGACGTGGCCGCGCCGTCCCTGCGGCGACATGCGCGACCCTGGAAGGTCAATGCTTCCACGCATGCGTCGAATCACTTCGACGCATGCGAGGGATGGCGGCCCAGCCGACATGTCTGGTAAGTCGTACAGACAACCGAACATGTCCGACGGACAGGCTTCCAGCGGACATGTTTCTTAGCATGCTAAGAAACATTTGTCCGCTGGAAACCTGTCCGATCCACCGGACATTTGTCCGGTCGGCCGTACAGACGACCGAACATGTCTGCTGAAACTGGTCAGCGGACCGGTTTCAGCAGACATGTTCGGTCATGTGTACGAGGCCTTAGATTTACACAGCTCAGCTCTGCCTGGCATGGAAACCTAAACGCCTCTAGGAAACTGCAATTTATATTTGCAGCAGCTTTATTTCCTTAATGAATCAGTTCCAATAAATGATATTACCTTGACCAACATCTGTTATCCATATAGATTGTTCATTCGGATTAATTGCTGCAAAAATACCATGGGGCATCTCAAGTGTGTTAGTATTCCAGGATTCCTTAAAGTATCCTTCCTCTGTGAACACCAGAACTTTGGATACATTGTCCCCTCTCTAGAATAAAATACAACATGTCAAGTAAGAAGAAAAATGGGTCTAAATGGATGAAAACATGAGTATGTCCATGGAAAGACTTCTTCACTCAACCAGGGGCGTTGCTAGGTGTAAAAAAGACCAGGGGCTTCAGCCCGAAGCCAAGCCGGCACGGGGGGGGGGGGGGGGGCACGGTCAGTGGAGTGGCGCAGCGCAGGGTGACCTAACTGACACACATAACCTGACCTACGTGAGTGTGTGTGTCAGTACACACACACTGACATAACCTGCATACACTAACACGACCTGACTACACTGACCTGACTATATTGACCAGTGACCTGTCTACACTGACCAGTGACCTGTCTACACTGACCAGTGACCTGACTACACTGACCAGTAACCTGACTACACTGACCAGTGACCTGACTACACTGACCAGTAACCTGACTACACTGACCAGTAACCTGACTACACTGACCAGTGACCTGTCTACACTGACCAGTGACCTGTCTACACTGACTTCAGACACTGACCAGTGACCTGACCACACTGACCTGACTACACTGACTTCAGACACTGACCAGTGACCTCACTACACTGACCTGTGACCTGACTACACTGACCTGTAACCTGTCTACACTGACCTGACTACACTGACTTCAGACACTGACCAGTGACCTGACTACACTGACCTGTGACCTGACTACACTGACCTGACTACCTGACTACACTGACCTGTGACCTGACTACACTGACCAGTGACCTGTCTACACTGACCAGTGACCTGACTACACTGACTTCAGACACTGACCAGTGACCTGTCTACACTGACCAGTGACCTGACTACACTGACTTCAGACACTGACCAGTGACCTCACTACACTGACCAGTGACCTGACTACACTGACCTGACTACACTGACCTGACTACACTGACCAGTGACCTGTCTACACTGACCAGTGACCTGACTACACTGACCTGACTACACTGACTTCAGACACTGACCTGACTACACTGACCAGTAACCTGACTACACTGACCAGTGACCTGACTACACTGACCAGTGACCTGACTACACTGACCTGTGACCTGACTACACTGACCAGTGACCTGACTACATTTTTCGGCTGCACATTCGGGGCTCCAGCCTCCTCAGCCCACCACTAATGACGCCCCTGCACTCAAGCTACAATAAATGCCACCTTACTAACATCTGGCTTTTATAGTGTGATGGAAATCAGAGAATGCGTCAAGCTGTGCTTGTTCTTTCCTTGGAAAAGGTCCGAGATCACTAATTATGTGAAAAATTGTTTCTGTGTATGTCCATTGTTTATTCCATAAAGAGTCTTTGTATAAAGAGTCTAAAGTAGTACTGGTGGCAATCCAAGTATGGACGCCCATTACACGGATATCGAAATGAAATACAGAAAAACCCCAAATATTGATATGCATGGATGAAACCTAAACAGACAATACTAGAAATGCATTACTACTCTGTATGTCCATTTTAATTCCATAATGTATTTCTTGCACGCTTAAGGCCCATAAACACGATCAGACTTTTTGACAACAACGGTCCGACAGTCGTGTTTTATCGGACAATCGGAGAGTCTGTATGCTCCATCGGACAATTGTTTTCGGTTTTTCAATAGACAAATGTTCGCTGTGAATGCTCTCAAACTTTCCAACAATAAATGAAGGATCATCCGATAGTGTGTACACAAGTCCATCAGACTAAAATCCAAAGTTCAAACACGCATGCTCAGAACCAATGCTAAACATCAGACAACAATAGCAGAAGTTGCCCAAAGGGTGGCGGTAAAGAACTGAAAAACCACGTGATTTGGTGAATGTTGTCTGATAAGGTTCTGCCGTGTGTATGCAGAACAAGTTCACGGCCAACGGCCCCTTCGGACCAAAATCCATGGAAAAGTCTGATGGAAGTTCGATCGTGTGTATGAGGCTCTAATCAGTTTTTTTGTGATTTTAAATACAGGCATACCCCGCTTTAAGTACACTCACTTTACATACACTCGCGAGTAAGGACATACCTGTGAGTGTATGTAAAGTGCCTTACAAGTACTCTACAGACATTTTGCAGTCGCAGTAGAAGGAGCTGAAGCTCAGAGAGCATAGCCTGCCCGGTTCCAGTGTGCACCTGACACCCCCAATACAGACCCTGAGACCTCAACTACAGCTCCTGACACCCCCACTACAGTCCCTGACCCCCCACTACACCCTAGAAGTGAAAAAAATTATTGTTTCACTTTAAGTACATTTTCGTTTTACATACATGCTCTGGTCCCATTGTGTACTTAAAAGTGGGGTATGCCTGTAATCACCAACACTACCCTGACTGAGTGGTGGCCTGTGTACTACATAACTTTCTACTATGCGACTGAAAATGTAAAGAAATTTGACAAAATAGTGATTTACCATTGCCTACTGCTAAGGACAGAAACCAGTACTGTATATCAATAGCTGCTGGTGCACACAAACAAACCCCTCGCCCCCCCGAGAGACGAACAGCGGCGATCACCCTGCCACCAACCCCCCCCCCCCCCCCCACCTCATAGGAAACATGCGGTGGCAATGAATATTCATCGCTTTTGTCAAAAAAGTGGGTGTGCTCAAGGTGCAGTGCTCTGCGCCCCGAGCCCACCCTTTTTTGAAGCCTATTAGAGCCTCAGGTTCTAATCACGTGCTTAAAAAAAAAAAAACACCCCTTCCACTGGAATCCATGGGCCAGATTCACAAAGAGATACGACGGTGTATCTACAGATACACCATCGTATCTCTGACGTAAACTGGTCCTATCTATGCGCCTGATTCATAGAATCAGTTACGCATAGATATGGCTAAGATCCGACAGTGTTACACTGTGTTACACTGTCGGATCTTATTTTCGAGTTAAAAATGGCGCGGGGGGCGTTCCCGCTGATTTACCTTGAATAATATGTAAATCAGCGAGATACGCAAATTCACGAACGTACGCGGACCCGACGCAGTCTTCTTACGACTTTCCGTAGCGGCTTTCCCGTCGTATACTTACCCCTGCTTTTATCAGGCGCAGCCAATGTTAAGTATAGCCGGCGTTCCCGTGTCGAATTTGAATTTTCTAACGTCGTTTGCGTACGCCGATTCACAAACACGCGCGTCGCAAGTCACGCTCACGTCGAAACCACTGATGTCCTAGTGACGTCAGTGGGAGCAATGCACGCCGTGAAATTCCCCGGACGGCGCATGCGCATTTAAATCGGCGCGGGAACGCGCCTGATTTAAATAGTACACTCCCCCTAGCCGCGGAATTTGAATTCCGCCGGGGGATTTAGGATCCGCCGCCGCAAGTTTGGAGGTAAGTGGTTTGTGAATTAGCCACTTGCCTCTCAAACATGCGGGAGCGGATCTTAAATCACGTAGATCGAGCGGATCTATAGATCCGCTGATCTACGTGAATCTGGCCCCATGAGTCTGGTGCCCTGCATGTAGATTAGGGGGCCAGACGCATGGATGGAGGGGCGGTCCCCCGGTGTACCTTATGGAGCGGCTACCACTGTGGAATACAGAAAGTAAAAATGTCTACTGCGTTGTCTCCGAAGGCTTTACAATGCTGTGATCCAGCTTCATTAGAGGACTGCTTCAAAGGCCAACTCCAACATCATTTATTTTAGCAGTTTCTGGCAGAGTGGAGCAGGTTGGCTCCTCTGTCGGGCATTTATTGCCCGACAAAGGCAATATTTTATTGCTATACTCCCAAAAGGAAATCATGTCTACGGCCTGGTTCACATCTATGCAGGTTGCAGTTTGGTTACTGGTTTTTGATCCATTGAAGTCTATGGAACCAAAAACCAGAAAAAAGCCCCTGGCCCTTTGAATTGCATAGATGTGAACGTAACCCATAGAAAACCTTGGTAAATGGACTGTAGTGTGTTTCTGCAAAACTGAAAACACATTTAAAAATGCGTAGGTGTGAACCAGGCCTTAAAGGATGCAGACCCAACCACTTTCCTCATTAGAGCCCTGCAGGTGCAGCAGCTGACTGATGATTATAAAACCACTCCCATACAGATTCACTCCACACATGGACACAAACAAACAGTTATTTCCTTAGAATAACAAAAGGTAGGAATCTACAACAGCGTTTGTTAAAACCCTTGCAATGGTAACTGCATCCAATTTGCATAACTTGTGAGTGTGATTGGCTTTCAATGGAGCCGGTTCACACATGAAAAGGGTCCTGAGATAGAACAAAGAGTACCTGAACAACATAAACCAATGAATTTTGGTGATCCACAGCAACATCATAGGGAGTGCCGGTGAAAAGGCTGGGATCTCTTGGCCACCCAACATCCAGCTTGAAAAGTTGCTCTTCTCTAGTTTCTATTGGATAGCCAAAGAATAGTCGAATCCACACCTGAAAATAATGAAACAAACTCTTTTAACAATATCTATTAAAGTAGGACTAATGCCCCGTACACACCATCACTTTATGTGATGAAAAAAAACGACATTTTCTGTGAAGTAAAAAATGACGTTTTTGAAACTTCAATTTTCAAAGACGAAGTTGCCTACACACCATCGTTTTCTCACAATGATCTTGCAAAGTGAGGTTACGTTCCACCACGTTTTACCATTGAAGCTCGCTTCATAAGTAGCTTCTGGGCATGCGTGGATGAAAAAACGTCTTAGAAAACGACGTTTTTTGCTACACACGGTCAATTTCTGTGAAGTAAAAAGTGCACTTTTGAAAAACGACACATAAAATTGAAGCAGGCTTCAATTTTTTTGGTCGTTTTTTACAAGACATAAAACGACGTTTTCCCCCACACACAGTCAATTAAAGTGACGTTTTTAAAAACGTCATTTTTTTTCATCACATAAAGTGATGGTGTGTACGCGGCATTAGGCTCAGTTCACATAAGTGCACTGTGCAACCTTGCATGTGATTCGCACCGCAAATCACATGCGATGTCTGTGCGATGCGATTTCAGCCATACAGATAGTATGGCTGAATTCGCATTGCATCCGGACAAAGTCGTGCAGGACCCTTTTTTTGGTCCGCAGCAGAATCGGATTGCAGGTGTGTTTACACCTATGCGATCTGATTCATGTCCGAACTGACAGTTCGCACTGCGAAGGCAACACTTTTTATTTTCATTTTGGATAGTGTAAGTGAGGGTTATAACCCCTGTCAGTTTTATTTAGCATCTGTGTCTCATTAGGATGATTTCCCTTTACTTCCTTTTCCATAGCCAAAACAGGAAGTGAGAGGAAATCTCTTTAAAGTGAAGAAATCCCTGGTTGTCCCCATGGGAAGATTTCCTTCCACCTTTGACAGGTGTTCTAATCACTCCCCACTCTATCCAAAACTATAATAAAGTTTTGTCTTTAGTAATACTTTAAAAGGACATTCACCCTCTCCACCCGTATTCCAGCATTCCACCCCTCATAGTCTCTCATAGTGCACTGTGGTATACTACAATATACACTTTGTGGCATGTCCGACTTTTAGGGTACCTTCACATTGGAGGCGGGCTTTAAATTGTGCGAGTTCAGATTCCAAACCCGCATTTCATTGCAAGTTCAGATGCGGTTTGAAAGACATCTGTGTGGGTTCATGCACAGATGTCTATTGAATTTTCCCCCAAAGTAGTACAGGAACTACGATTAGGTAGGGAGACCGCCGCTCCAGGTGAGCACAAGCAGGCAATCAATGTCCACTCAGGAGCCACACAGGTGCTGGCAATGCGTAGAATTGAGCAGATGAGAAAATAGATGGACAGCCGCACTCCAGGTGGTCTTTATGAAAAAAGACATGCTCTTTATTTTAAAAGGAAAAAATGCACAGCATACAACAGCATACAGTGGTATGAACATCTGACGCGTTTCGCATTAACAATTAATGCTTAGTCATAATACTGTGACTGTAGGTATGGAAGATAATATATCACATGCACATGCACTCACATGGAGGCCTATAGCAGTGGGCCTATCTCCTACGAACGGCGAGTTTGTGCGATCCGTCTTGATAGGTGCACTTCCTCTATCTTTCGTTACCACCTAGGCATCCACTGGGTGTTGGGTGCTCGGAGGGGTATGTAAACAAAAAACAAGAGGAAGGCAATGGTGCAGCTCCGCATAAAAGGTTTAATATAAAAGAAAGGGTAAAAAAACTCACATTTCCAGTGGTAAGGTGTTTCCAAACAAAACGAGCGCCGTGCTCGTGTTCCTCCCATTAGGATGTGTGGGGTCTGGTACTTCCTGTCCCTACGCGTGGCGTCACATCACATGACTTCATCCCGTTAGGATGTGTGGGGTCTGGTACTTCCTGTCCCTACGCGTGGCGTCACATCACATGACTTCATCCCGTTAGGATGTGTGGGGTCTGGTACTTCCTGTCCCTACGCGTGGCGTCACATCACATGACTTCATCATGTGATGTGACGCCACGCGTAGGGACAGGAAGTACCAGACCCCACACATCCTAACGGGAGGAGCACGAGCACAGCGCTCGTTTTGTTTGGAAACACCTTACCACTGGAAATGTGAGTTTTTCTTTTATATTATACCTTTTATGCAGAGCTGCACCATTGCCTTCCTCTTGTTTTTTGTTTACATACCCCTCCGAGCACCCAACACCCAGTGGATGCCTAGGTGGTAACGAAAGATAGAGGAAGTGCACCTATCAAGACGGATCGCACAAACTCGCCGTTCGTAGGAGATAGGCCCGCTGCTAGAGGCCTCCATGTGAGTGCATGTGCATGTGATATATTATCTTCCATACCTACAGTCACAGTATTATGCCATATCTGCCCTTGTCTTTCACTTTCAACATGACCATTTGATGTGGAGATTTTGATGTCACCTCTACCCTGCTGAGCCTGTGAACATACAGGCCCAGATTCAAGAAGCACTTGCGCCCGCGCAACCATAGGTTGCGCGGCGCAAGTGCTTACTTGCTCCGGTGTAACGAGTGCTCCTGATTCAGGAACCTCGTTACACCGACTGCAGCCTAAGATATGACAGGCATAAGCCTCCTTATGCCTTCATATCATTGGCTGCATTCTTGCGTTGCCCGCTAGGGGGCGCGGCCATTGTGATCTGTGTATAGTATGCAAATTGCATACTAACACCGATTCACAAAAGTTGCGCGGGCCCTGCGCACGCAAGGTACGGAGTTTCCGTACGGCGACTTTAGCATAAGGCTACTCCTACTCATAGTAGGCGCAGCCAATGCTAAAGTATAGCCACCCTTCCTGCTCGTGAAATTAGAATTTCACGTCGTTTACGTTAGCGATTCGTGAATGGCGCTGGACGCCATTCACGTTCACTTAGAAGCAAATGACGTCCTTGCGACGTCATTTGCCGCAAAGCACGTCGGGAAAGTTTCCCGACGGAGCATGCGCTGTTCGCTCGGCGCGGGAGCGCGCCTAATTTAAATGATTCCCGCCCCCGGCGGGATCATTTACATTAGGCGCCCTTACGCAGGGCAAATTAGCATAGCGCCCGCGCAATTTACGGAGCTACCGCTACCCGTGAATCGCGGGCAAATCGAAATATTTGCGTGGGCGCAGAGCAAAATCTTTGCCCTTTGCCTACGCAAATATTGCTCCAATCTACCTGAATCTGGGCCACAGTGTTTAACTGGTTTTAGGCTGTCCGTGCTATGGCCTGGAGGTGAGCCTTTTACACCACTAGAGGTGTGCGCACCGAAGTCTGCTCTTCTGCCACGGGATACCCCCTTGGGCCACTATTATCGTTCACAGTGCACTTTAAGACTTTATTTGTGTTATTTTACTTTTTTACCTTATTACGGTCCCACATCTTCCCTCTTCTGGGACTTCTGGGACTCCATTTGGATTGTGTTATATTTGAACTTTCTGGCACCATCCACATCAACTAAGCTGTTTGGATTTACATGCTTCTCATGTTTGTGATGTTCACTATTTAATTTAATCATAGTGTATGTTAATATTTAATTTATGCTTATTGCTGTTCACCATTACTGACCCACAGACCTCTCACCCCCACTGGTTTTAGCGATTACTCAGTGGTGGGTTTTTGCTATTCACTTCCCTGTGCATATGCTCTTTCCACTTCCTCACACAGCGCAGTCACCATCATTTATTTCATTCACACATTTCTGGCCAGGACCGGTTCCAGGTAACTGCAGCAGTGCCCCCCCCCCCCCATAGTATTTAGCACCGATAGCGCGAGAGCCATTCCAATTTATTTATTATCAGTGCCAGCCTTTTCTTCTCATGGGCATTCTTCTAATACGAACGTTTGTTCTAGGCTTCATACACATGGACATATGTGTATTTTGTGCACCGAATACAGATTCTTGCTGGCAGAAGATCCTCCATAAAAATAAAATACACACCTAAAGTACTCACATTTAGACGTGTACAATTCTTCTAATGACGTTCTGCATGTAAATGTTTATGTGCATTTAAAATCCGTAGCTATGTACGGCCCCAGACGCAGCTGTGTTCTACCTTTTTTGTATGCCACTAAACATGGTGCACATTTTACATCTGCAGATGCAGCTGCCTGTATGACCCCATTGACACATGCCCCAGGAGCATTCATCTGCAAGGACTGCCGACCTTCCTGCACAGATATACTGTGGCAGGGCGGCCACTCTGCACCAGATCACATACCTAGTACGTGATCTGGCATTTCCGGGTCTGGGGTTCGCACACGTGCCCCCGGGGCACAGCGAGAGCCAAGCAGCGGGTCTGTCCGCCAGGACCCGCCGATCGTTCAGTAGACAGGAAGAATGGCTATGTAAACAAGGCAGACCGCTGTTCTGTGACAACGGAAGGCTTTGATCCTGTTTTCTGCTAAGCGGGAACATGGATCTCTTGCTTTCCACTGTTCCACCCCCCCCCCCCCCCACACACACAGTTAGTAAGCACTTCCTAGGAACACATTTGCCCCTTTGATTGCCCCTGATGTTAAAGGAGAAGTATAGCCAAAGCTTATTTGGTTGGGCATCTCTTATGTGTTACAGGAGTGCAATTTTTTTTGCACTACTGTGACCCATTTTCAGCAGAGAGTATACTAAAGTCCGCTCTCCGCTGACGTCACAGAAATCAGTCCGCTCTCCGCTGACGTCACAGAAATCAGTCCGCTCTCTGCTGAAGTCACAGAAATCAGTCCAGGCAGCGCGTCATCCTGACAATGGGAGTCTGGATCCGCTAGGTGCCTGGACTGATACCCGTCTCATCCTCTCAGCGAGCCGCTAAGGGGATAAGACGGACGCTCCCCGCCCCTTCACAGCTCAGAGCTCCAATGAGCGAGGAGGAGCAGAGAGCTGTGACTGACAGTCAGCAGCTCTCTGCTCGGGGAGCTGTGAGATCCAAGCCATCGGCGATGTTCGATCGCTCCGTTCTCAGTGTTAGAGGCGCCGGGGGACAGATACAGCATTGGACCAATGCTTCATTCACTTAGGTAAGTATGAAACTGATTATTTTTTTTTAAAACCCTTTACTTCTCTTTTAACCCCTTCCCTGCCAGTGTCATTACTACAGTGACAGTGCATATTTTTTTTAGCACTGATCACTGTATTACTGTCACTGGTCCCCAAAAAGTGTCAGTTAGGTTTCTGATTTGTTTGGCGCAATATCACAGTCCTGCTATAAGTCGCTGATCGCAGCCATTCCTAGTAAAAAATTAATTTGTAGTTTTTGCGCAAACCAATCAATATATACGCTTATTGGGATTTTATTTACCAAAAATATGTAGCAGAATACATATTGGCCTAAATTGATAAAGAAATTTGTTTTTGTTTTTATTGGCAAACAAACCCCCCATCCTCGCTGTCTGTCAGTCCACCGGCACATACACCATCTAGGCGGGGGGCACATCGGGGAGCGGTGGGGTTTGGGGCATCCCGGACATCAGGCTGCAGCTGGCATTGGCTCCTGTGTCTTCTCCTCCTCACTTCCGCTGTGTGGCTCCTCCCCCTCCTAGTCATCCAATAGGATTGCCTTTCCTTTCAGCCAATCGTGTGACGGGTATCAGAAGGGATCAGTGTTGCAACAGCGAATTTCAATTCGCTGTTGTAACACAACTGGGTGGGCTCCAGACGCAATGCTCTGCGCACCGAGCCCACCTTATTTTGAAGCCTATTAGGCACTAATGAGGTGCTTCAAAAAACACCCCCCGCCATAGGAATTAATGCGCCGGGCACATGAATAGGGAAGTCAGCGGCGGTGGATAGGGGAGGCGGCACCCATGTGCCCACATTGGACAGGCTGCCCCTGTATGTGACAACAAAAACCTGGGGAATGCCCAGGGAAAAACCAAGCCTACTTACCGACCAGCTTGCAGAAAACCAATTAACCTGTCTAAAGTATGCGTTAAAAACAGGGGTTCAGTCCGCACGCATTTGCAAACGCATGCGTGAGCCACAGAGCCGCGCCAAGGCACCCTGTAATATCTGTGGTCCTAACACTAAACAATGAGCGTCCCCACAGTGGAGGCACATGCATTTTAATGGATAGACAGGGGCAGGTGAACTGAAGGGAAGCCACCCCTCCTTTAAAGGTACCAGAGCACACCAAGCACCCAGCATATAGCACAATGGCTGCAAAGGTGTTGGTGCACTGATGGACCAATATAAACACCACAGGTGAAGCATAAACATGTCCACTGCCCCCGTCTATAGCTGGCCATAACAGTAAGTAGCATTGGAAGGCTAAAGCAGATAACAACAAAAACCTGGGGAATGCCCAGGGAAAAACCAAGCCTACTTACCGACCAGCTTGCCCCTGTATGTGACCCATTGAGATGAATGGGGCTGCTCTGCAAGGATCCCCAGAATGCATGTGTCTGTGGTGTGCTAGTGTGGGGATCAAAGGGTTAAAGCAAGCGGTGAGGAGGCGATACTCACTTTAGTATTATCACAGCTGTGTAGTAGCAGCAGAACCAGAGACACGGCTGCAGCAGAGACGTATAAACTGGCTTTAAACTTCATCTTCCTGATGGTAGATGGTCAGGTCATGTGACACCAACAGAGAGACTTCCTGATACGTCTTCACAGTCTGATCCTCCCACCCAACAGGCACAACATCTTCACCATGTCATCTGCACAGAAGAACATCATCTGTTATATTAGAAAAGTGTTCCCACGTTACCCTACACCAGTGATGGAGAACCTTGACACCCCAGATGTTTTAGAACTACATTTCCCATGATGCTCATGCACTCTGCAGTGTGGTTGAGCATCATGGGACATGAAGTTCCAAAACATCTGGGGTGCCAGGGTTCTCCATCACTGCCCTACACATTCTATACACTCACACACCTCCCAACCTTCTTCATGCCCCTCCCCCCAGTTAGATGGACCACAAAAAGTGCAACTGTATGTTCAGTTTTGGATGGAGTGGAGAGGGATTAGATCCCCCGTCAGTGTTTATCAACTACTTCAGGTTTGTCCCGTAGCAGTTTTACTGCTACAGGGTAGCACCTGTGCACTGGATTACATATATATATATATATATATATATATATATATATATATATATATATACCGGGGTAGATTCAGGTAGGGCTGCGCACTCTTACGGAGGCGCAGCGTACCGTTTTAACGCTACGCCTCCGTAAATTACTTGCGCTACGCTTCATTCACGAAGGAGTAGCTCCGGAATTTGCGCGTGCGCTCCGTAAAACTGGCCGGCGTAAGCGCGCGTAATTTAAATGATCCCGTAGGGGGCGTGGATCATTTAAATTAGGCGCGTTCCCGCGCCGAACGTAGTGCTCATGCTCCGTCGGAAAACTTTCCCGACGTGCATTGCGGTAAATGACGTCGCAAGGACGTCATTTGCTTCAACTTGAACGTAAATGGCGTCCAGTGCCATTCACGATTCACTTACGCAAACTACGTAATTTTCAAAAATCGCGACGCGGGAACGATGGGTATACTTAGCAGGAGCAGCCTTACGCAGAAACCGACGAACGCAAACGACGTAAAATGCGAACGCCGGGCGCGCGTACGGTTGTGAATCGGCGTGAGTATGCAATTTGCATACTCTACGCTGACCACTACGGGAACGCCACCTAGCGACCAGCGTAAGAATGCAGCCTACGCTACGACGGCATAAGAGCCTTATGCCAGTCATATCTTAGGCTACAGACGGCGTGTCGAGCTTTCTGAATACAGAAAAGTCGATACCCCGGCGCAAATTAGCAATTACGCTGCGTATCTATGGATACGCAGGCGTAATTGCTACCTGAATCTACCCCACCGTATTTATCGGCGTATACCGCGCACTTTTTTGCCCTGAAAATCAGGGCAAAATCGTGGGTGCGCGATATAAGCCGATACCTGCTTTCCCGCGCCGAGTTTGAATACTGCGCCGACATATACCGAGTGCAGTACACTCGTGTATAGTCGGGCAGTCTCGGCTCCTCTCGCGCTGACGTCCTGGACGTACAGGACGTCAGCGCGAGAGTAGCCGAGCCTGCCCGACTATACACGAGTGTACTGCGCTCTGTATATGTCGGCACAGTATTCAAACTCGGCTCGGGAAACGAGCGGGGAGGACGTGAGGACGCCGCAGAAGGACGCCGGACCCGACGAAGAGGACACCCAAAGCCGCAGACGGATGCCGGATCCGACGAGGCCGCCGCGCAAGACACCAAAACTGTAAGTACAAAAAATATTTTTTCCACAGGAATTTCGGGCAACTTTAGGGGTGCGCGCTATAAACAAAGCAGATTGCCGTTCTGACATGAGGGAAGGGATGATTCCTGTGTCTCTGCTAAGTAGGAACTAGGATCCATGTCTTCCCCTAGTAAAAGCACCTCCCACACTGTAATAAAACACCGGCTAGGCACACAGTTAACCCACTGATCACCGCTGATGTTAACCCCTTCACAGCCAGTGTCAATAGTACAGTGACAGTGCATATTTTTAGCACTGGTGTCACTGGTTCCCAAAAAGTGTCAGTTAGTGTCTGACTGTTCGGCTGATCACCACCATTACTAGTAAATACATAAATAAATCGATCCCAAAGTTTGTAGACGCTATAACTTTTGTGCAAACCAATCAATATATATATATATAATATACACTTATTGGGATTTTTTTTTTTAAGCAAAAATATGTAGCAGAATACATATTGGCCTAAATTGATAAATGTACATTTTTTTATTTGATATGTTTTATAGCAGAAATTAAAATATATATATATATATATATATTCAAAACTGTCGTTTCTTTTGTTTATAGCGCAAAAAAAAAAAAAAAATGCAGAGATGATCAAATACCACCAAAAGAAAGCTTTATTTGTGGGGACAAAATGACATAAATGTTATTTGTGTGCAGCGTAATATTTGGTATAAAGTACGCAGTGCCGTTGACTTGTCGTTAAGGTTCCCCTATCGAGATGGTTCCTGTAAGGACTGCGCAGGCGCAATCCTTGCCGACAGAAATCTCCGAACCTCAGCCGTCATCCAAGCTCATTCCTTAACATCCCCGTGGATTGGAGGATGCTAAAAAAAGAGCCAGGAGGCCGAGCGAGCGGAGCGAGCCGTCCGAGCGTCGCTCGGACGTGAGGCCGACCGGCCATTTTCCTCAAATTCCACGTCGCCCGGGATGCCGGCCGAGGTTTCGGAGATTTCCATCGGCAAGGATTGCGCCTGCGCAGTCCTTACAGGAACCATCTTGATAGCCGAAACCAGATCGTCAGATCACCATATCACAAAAAATGGCCTAGTCATGAAGGGGGATAAATCTTGCCGGAGGTCAAGTGGTTAACATCTGTTCGGCCATAAGACTAGGTTCCCTTTTATGTGAGTGCGGGAATGTGTGTAAACTGCATGCGTTCCGCAGCCACAGGCAAACCTTGCTATTTTGCAGACTGCCATTCATTCTTAAGACGCCCCAATGCATTTTAAAGCGCAGCGCGTTTTCCAGTGCAGGAAATCGCATGGTGCAAAAGCAGCGTAAGATTCCCCTGTGGCTGCGATTTTTTAAAAGGGAGCAGGGACCTTTTTCCTACGTTTCCTGCAGGCACAACAACACATTCAAATGAATAGACTGCTGTGCGTGTGCAAACACAATCCGCACCAATGGCATAGGTATAACCAAACCTTAGGGAGATTCCCCCTCTCTATTATCACTGAGAGTGAAAGTACAAAGGAAATCCTACATTTTGGGTTGTCCCCAGAACAGGAATAGAGGGGGAATCTTCTAATGGAGACACTAGTTCTGATGACTTAGGCATGGTCCCTCTTTGCTGGGATTTCCTCTCACTTCCTGTTTAGCTATGGAACAGGAAGTGAAGGGAAATCTCCATAATGGGACACACAGTGGCAAATACAAGCCTGACAGGGGTAATTATCCTCCCTTACTCTATCCAACAGGGGAAAAATGCCTTTAGCGACACTTTAGTTTGTATTGTTTTCTTACTGGTGGGGCATGGTAATAGGAAGAAACACATTTACACTAGATTTTTGTTTTTACTATTTTGGGTGAGTTTTCCTTTATTGCTCTATTGATGAGCAGTACACCCCTGAGTGTATATGGCAGCGTGTGTCCTCCTGGACATGTACATTTGTGGTGTATAGCAATAATAATGATGATGATAGTCATACTAATAATAAAATATTAATAATAATGATGATGATATTCATACTAATAATTATATTAATAATAATGATGATGATATTCATACTAATAATGATATTATTAATAATAATAATGATGATATTCATACTAAAAATAAAATATTAATAATAATGATGATGATATTCATACTAATAATTATATTAATAATAATGATGATGATATTCATACTAATAATGATATTAATAATAATAATAATAATAATGATATTCATATTAATAATGATATTAATAATATTAATAATAATGATGTGGATCTCACTCTCCGCCCTCTCTGTAGTGTGGTGATGATCAGTGGGTATTAGTAGGACAGGAACCGGATCGCCTCTCTCCAGCACTGTAGAGGTTAACCTCCCCACTCCTCCCCCATTGGACAGAACACACCCGGGTCGTCTGACATCATCACGCTGCGCCTGATAGGGGTCCACTGAGGGCAGGCGGGACGGACAGACGAATGATATCTCATCAGGACCCCCATCCAGTAAGACTTTGCTGTATGTCACCCGACAGCCCGGCGTCCTCTCCTCACCCTGCGGTGGGCGTGTCCTGTGTTTAAGGGGGGTCTTTCCAGAGTGGAGAAAGGGAGCGGAGCGGGAACCCCCCTGGTCGGGTCCCCGGGCTTTGTGTGTGCTCCGGAAGTGGTCGGTGTTGTGTACAGAGTGCCCAGACATTGTATATCCCCGGGACTGTGTGCTCCCCTTTCCCGGTCACCGCACCGTACAGCTCCGCTCCTACTGAGCCCGGCCTGGGATCACAGGTACCACCAGACATTGCTTGTACTGATCCGACCCTCCCCCTCTCCTGTGTGATAGGAGAGAGAGAGGGGGCAATCCGATCAGAGCGGATCAATCACATGACATCTGTCAATTTCTGCATAACACCCCCCCATTTATTAAGGTTTCTGCGTTGCACCCCTTTAAGGTGTCTGCTTGCACCCCCCCCCCATGTACCAAGAGCTTTATGTTGTACCCCAATAAGGGTTTTGCATGCCCCCCACGTACTTAGGGCTCTGCGCTGCACCCAATTAAGGGTTTTGCATGCCCCCCGGCCCCCCCACATACTTAGGGCTCTGCGCTGCACCCCCTATAAGGGTTTTGCATGCCCCCCACATACTAAGGGCTCTGCGCTGCACCCCCTGTAAGGGTTTTGCATGCCCCCATATACTTAGGACTCTGCGCTGCACCCCCTGTAAGGGTTTTGCATTCCCCCCCATGTACTAAGGGCTCTATGTTGTACTTCTCTAAGGGTTTTGCATGCCCCCCCCACATACTAAGGGCTCTGTGCTGCACCCCATTAAGGGTTTTGCATGCCCCCATATACTTGGGGCTCTGCGCTGCACCCCCTGTAAGGGTTTTGCATTCTTCCCATGTACTAAGGGCTCTATGTTGTACTTCTCTAAGGGTTTTGCATGCCCCCCCCACATACTAAGGGCTCTGTGCTGCACCCCATTAAGGGTTTTGCATGCCCCCATATACTTGGGGCTCTGCGTTGTACTCCTATAAGGGTTTTGCATGCCCCCATATACTTGGGGCTCTGCGTTGTACTCCTATAAGGGTTTTGCATGCCCCCATATACTTGGGGCTCTGCGTTGTACTCCTATAAGGGTTTTGCATGCCCCCACCTACCTAGGGCTCTGCGCTGCACCCCATTAAGGGTTTTGCATGCCCCCCATGTACTAAGGGCTCTGTGTTGTACTCCTCTAAGGGTTTTCAATGCCCCCCCCCATATACTTAGGGCTCTGCGCTGCATCCCATTAAGGGTTTTGCATGCCCCCATATACTTAGGGCTCTGCGCTGCACCCCCTATAGGGTTTTGCATTCTTCCCATGTACTAAGGGCTCTATGTTGTACTTCTCTAAGGGTTTTGCATGCCCCCCACATACTTAGGGCTCTGCGCTGCACCCCCTATAAGGGTTTTGCATGTCCCCATATACTTAGGGCTCTGCGCTGCACCCCCTATAAGGGTTTTGCATGCCCCCATATACTTAGGGCTCTGCGCAGCACCCCATTAAGGGTTTTGCATGCCCCCATATACTTAGGGCTCTGCGCTTCACCCCCATAAGGGTTTTGCATGCCCCCATATACTTAGGGCTCTGCGCTGCACCCCCATAAGGGTTTTGCATGCCCTCATATACTTGGGGCTCTGCGCTGCACCCCATTAAGGGTTTTGCATGCCCCCATATACTTGGGGCTCTGCGCTGCACCCCATTAAGGGGTTTGTATGCCCCCATATACTTGGGACTCTGCGCTGCACCCCCTATAGGGTTTTGCATTCTTCCCATGTACTCTTTAACGCAAACTGTGCTATTTTTGTTTTGTTTTGTTTATTTGGTTCAATATACTTTAATGGAGAAGCTGCAGAAAAGCATGTAATGTGTTTTGTAATCTGCCCAACAACAAATTGGCCCAAAAAATGTAAAAATGCTATTTTTTTTTTTTTTTGTTTTTTTTTTTTTTTTTAGGCTATTATCCAATTAATCTAAACAATCGGCCAACTATTCGTTTATGAAAATAATAGTTGGTTGCAGCCCTAGTTCTAAGTAATTTTCTAGCAAAAGAAACATGTTTTTTAACTTGTAAACACCAAATCTCAGAGGCTCCGTCTTTAAGTGGTTAAAGCTGAAGTTTAGCTATGGCAGTTTTTATAGTTTGGAATAATGTAAATACCCTGTTTTTCCAAAAAAAAGACCAAGCGCGATTTTTGCGGATGGCTGCTATATAAGCCCTACCCCAAATTAAGCCCCAGTTCAAGTCCTTGTAATATCATGTAATCAGTTTTTTGAAAAAATTTTATATAACGTGTAGCTTTATTGTGGAAAATACCTTAAAGGGTCACTAAAGGAATTGTTTTATTTTTATTGTTTTTTTTTTTTTTTTAAGCTAAATAGCTTCCTTTACCTTGCTGCAGTCCTGGTTTCATGTCCTCATTGTTCGGTTTTTGCTTTGATGTTGCTGTAATTCCTCTCTGTTCTGGACACTTCCTGGTTGTCTGTTTCCTGATCACCACAGTACTGGGAGATTTCTAACTGTGGTGACTAATCAAGGAGGTGTGATTACTGTGTGTAAAACGAAGCTGGATTGGTGCTGAGGGGTTTTAGACAAAGTATCACTGCCCTCTATTGGCTCTCTGTACATCAGAGAACCAGGAAACAACAGCAAAAACGAAACTAAACTATAGGTACATTATATGATTGTTTTTTTATCTATTTTTAATCATTTTTAAAAGGAATCAGTTAACCATTATGTCTCTATACCCTGTAAACAGTCATTTCAGCTAAAACATTTTTTTTCCTTTAGTGACCCTTTAAAGGGGTGGTTCCCCCTAAAACACATTGCTAACAATAGATTCGTAAGACCCGTTACACTGCGGGTAGGCTGGCTTTTTTTTTTTTTTTTTTTTCGTACATACCGAGATCTCCCCGTCTCGTCCCTTGTCGGTGGGCGTTCCTCGGACGGGCGCATACGTGACGTCACGACTTTCCGAAAGAAGCCGAACGTCGCTGCGCATGCGCCGTATAGAGCCGACTCTATACGGCGCCTGCGCAATGACGTTCGGCTTCTGTCGGAAAGTCGTGACGTCACGTATGCGCCCGTCCGAGGAACGTCAATCAACTAGGAACGCCCACCGCCAAGGGACGAGACGGGAAGATCTCGGTATGTACGAAAAAAAAAAAAAAAAGCCAGCCTACCCGCAGTGTAACGGGTCTTACGAATCTATTGTTAGAAATTTGTTTTAGGGGGAACCACCGCTTTAAGCTTCCATGAGGATCCCACAGGAATGGCAAATACATACTTGCATTGGTTGGTTCAATAGAATTGCATGCATTGCCGTACCTAAAACTTCAGCTTTTAGCCTAGGTTCACACTGCTGCGAATTCAAAATCGCGGTAAAATGCGCAATTTTACCGCGATTTCGGCAATTTAATGTAAATCGCGGCCCGAAATCGCAAAAAGTAGTACAGGAACTACTTTTTGAAATCGCAGATGCGGCGTCGCACTGATTAGGACAGTGCCATTGCCGCCGATTTGAGATGCGATTTGACATGTCAAATCGCATCTCAAATCGTTCCAAATCGTACCCAGTGTGAACCAGGGCTTAATGTGTAAATTGGTGGGTCAGGATCTCAGAAAAAAGATATCCCTGCTGGAGCTTTTGTCTAGGATTTGTAGAGACCTCTGATGATACAGAATACATGCACCTGTGAGGCACCAATCGTCTCACAGATTACAGCAAACCACTTTGATTGTTTATGTATTTAACGATTTGCTATTCTTTTCTCTCTTTTTAGATCGCAGTATCATCTACACACTGCTTTTAACTTTACCTGCAAATGGTTGTGAAATGTTGTTTTTAACATCCATGGATATGACAAGAACACATCGCATTGTGTCACCCAAACACTGAAGAAGAAATCTTCTGGGGATTGATTATTGGGCTTTATGGGCTGTTACTAGTACAAGAAGAACAAAGTAGTGCAATCATGGATAAGAAATCGTTCGAGATGGTACTGGACGAAGTCCGGAAGGTACAGCAGAATCTTTTATCTATAATATGGCATTACTGTACAGTTTTGGGTTATTTTTAAGCTTTTATCCATGTGCAGATTTAAAGGGTTTGTAAAGGAATTTTTTTTTTATCTAAATAGCTTCCTTAATGCAGTGCTGTTTTCATGCCCTCGTTGTTCGTTTTTGCTCTCAAGTTGCTGTAATTCTTCTCTGATCTCCACACTTCCTGGTTGTCTGTTTCCTGATAACCACAGTACTGGGAGCTTTCTCTCTGTGGTCACTAATCAAGGAGGTGTGATTACTGTGTGTCTAAAACCACTTGGCACCAATCAGTTTCGTTTTCCAAACCATCACTGCCCTGTATTGGCTCTGTGCATCACATAAGCAGGAAACAACATGCAAAAACGAAACTAGAAACTGTAGGTACATTATATGATTGATTTTTATCTATTTTTAATTGTTTTTAAAAGGAATCGGTTAACTATTATGTCTCTATACCCTGTAAACAGTCATTTCAGCAAAAAAATGTTTTTCCTTTACATCTGCTTTAAGATTTTTTGCTAGATTAGAGCCAGTATCACTTGGAAAGTGATATTTAGCTAGATTCAGGTACAATGCAGCAAACTTGCGGCAGCATAGCTTGGCGTTATTCACAATGTACTTGCCTGCTATCTTACGGCGGCGTAGCCTAAAGCGGGCGGGCGCAAGGGCGCCTAATTCAAATGTGTTTGAGGGGGCGTGTTTTATGTTAATGAGGCTTGACCTCACGTTTTTTACGTTTTCTCGAACTGCGCATGCGCCGGGCGCCTACATTTCCCAGTGTGCATTGCGGCTAAGTACGCCGCACGGGCCTATTGATTTTGACGTGGACGTAAACAACGTAAATCTCAATTCACGGACGACTTGCACAAACGACGTAAAAAAAATTTGACGCGGGAACGGCGGCCATACTTGACATCACTATTCCAATAGGGCCTAGCTCTAACTTTACGCGGCCTATCTCTTACGCAAACGGTGTAAAAGTACTGCGTCGGCCGGGGGTACGTTCGTGAATCAGCGTATCTCCTCATCTCCTCATTTACATATTCTATGCCGACCGCAATGGAAGCGCCACCTAGCGGCCATCCAAAATATTGCAATCTAAGATAGGACGGCGCAAGCCGTCGTATCTTAGATATGTTTAAGCGTATCTCTGTTTGAGCATACACTTAAACATAAGTCGGCGTAGATTCTGAGTTGGGTCGGCTTATCTACTGATAAGTCGGCCTAACTCTTACTCGATCTACCTAATTGAATACAATTCCTGAATGCACAAGGTTATACCAGGTTTAGATTTCAGAAGAGCTTGCCAAAGAAACAGAAAGGCTACGGTCTTCTCTGAGCCCTTGTATTTGTATAGTCTATTGTGTTTTATAGTGGAATATACAGGAAAGACAAATGTGTATGTATAGACCTCCACAAAGTGTTTTATTTTACCAAAAGATAAATTGGATCTCTTGCACAGGTCTAGAGGCAGCAAAGCCCTCGTGCATTAAATACCCGGTGCTTATCTGTGCTCAGGGAGCTGAAGTTGCTGCATACAGCCTCCTATGCCACTGAATGACTTTTGCCATTCTTATGTAAACACTGAAACTTCAATTCTGCAACGGCATTTGCCAGTTCTGTACAAGCATACGCAGGGAAACGTTGATGCAGAAGCCATCAGCGTTTTACACAAGTACAGCAACACACAGCCATTTATATTTAAGGGTGACTGTACATGGCACCTGTGATGGCATGGGTAAGCACCCCCCTCCCCCAATAGTGGACTCTAGATGCCCATGTGCATAAGGGCTTATAATCTATAAGCCTAAACCTTTCATCCTACCCCCTTGTGGTTTGTGTAACCGGAAATGTGGTAGGGGGGTGTAATTGCAGATCTGGTGGGCACCTCAGTCATCTCTGTGTCTGTCATTGATCTTGACCTGTAGAATGTCTCAATCAGGGAGGGGCAAATATGGAATTTAGGAGCCGGTCTGGTCCAATCCAGGTGCCAGACCCATTGACCACAACTATAGAAAACCTCAATTGTTAGGCACCAGCATTTTATTTTTAAGGAGCATTGGCTTTCTGGCTCCTTGGCTTTATCCAGCCTGGACTTAAACCAAGGTACAAATAGCAGGATAGCCGTCAGCAGTACACTACTAGTCACAGCGCTGTGGACAGAAGTTGTCAGGGAAGTGCAACACAGAATAACATTTTCCAGGTAACCTGTCCTCAGTAGTTCACCAGTCTTTTTCAGCATCTTTGATCACATAGTCCTTAAAATGGATGTAAACCCGCTCTCATCCTTTCTAAACTGCTGCCATAGTGCTGATCTATAAGGATATAGATGCCTCCTGCATGTGTCCTTACCTATCAAATGTCTCCCCTCTGCCTGTTATAAGACCTGAAAAACTGCAGATTCTGTGGGTGGATCTGTTGTCTGGAGCTCGGTGGGTGGAGTCGTGATGTCGGTAGTCTCCCCGCCCACCTTTACACTCCCATGGATTTTTTTTCCTGTGTATTCTTTACACTAAATTCTGCTATGATCACTAACATCCAGTCAAAATCCAGAAAAGTAACCACATGACTTCAGGAAAGGAGTGGGGGTAGGAATTAAAAAATGCCTGTCTCAGGCTAGTGCATGAGATATGTAAATAACCTGTCATTCACAGCAAGGGGTAGGAACGGACAAAAGCTTTCTCCTGTTTGTTTATCTCACTGAAAAAAAAAAGAGAGGATTGTTCAGAGCTGGATTAACTCTTTGTGGCAAGACTGGGCACAGATGATGGGAAACTCTTTACTCTACATTGTGACTGCAAGAAAACTAAAATAAAATTTGGGTTTACATCCACTTGAAGGCCAGTACACATGATCTGATTTTCCGACGGGAATTGTGTGATGGCAGGCTTTTGTCGAAAAATCCGACCGGTTGTATGCTCTATCAGGCAGTTGTCGGATTTTCCACCAACAAATGTTAGATAAGCATGCTTTAAAATTTTCCAACAACAAATGTGTGCTGTCGGTTTATCCGATCGTGTGTACAGAAGTCCTTTGGGGTAAAAAGAAATCCAAAGTACAAACACATTCTCGGAAGCAATGCTAACCATAACACAACATAACGCAGAAGTTGCCCAAAGAGTGGAGCTAAAGGGCTGGAAAAAAAACGTAGTTTTGGGTTTGTTGGCTGACAATTCTTTGTCGTTTTGTATGCAATACAAGTTCATGGTCAACGGCCTTCAGACAAAAGTCCTACGCTTTTGTCCACAGAAAATCAGATCTTGTGTACCAGGCTTTAGTGTAAATTATAAACCCTCCCACCCCTTTACCACAACACCAAGAAGGTACTGAAAAAAGTGATGGTGTATAATGGTACATAATTGCTTATGCTGCTGCTCATGACTACTCTGGAACTCTAATACAGTCTTCTATACACTGTATTTTTGCAGAAGTGAAAATCTCAGCTCTCATTCGCTTTTAGTTGAGGTTGGAAGGTGAGGAAGACTACGTTCGGCATCCAGGGTTCACTTTTGGCTAGGGGGCTGCAGCATAAGTTCTGATGGCAATAAAGCTACAATTCTAAGACACCACCTAAGGAAATGCTGCTCATTGCACAGAAAACGCAGAGAAGATTTGCGAGTAGCTATGATTCTCAGGACTCCTGTGCATCTCAGTTCAGCTCTGCAGACTCCATAAGAGTCCGGTTCAGAATGATTGTAAACTTCTCCAGATCTCAGTGATTAAGTACTGGATCTGTTATTTTCACATGCACAGTTTTTCTATATTCATCACCAGCCTCCCAACTGTCAGGTCAGCAGTCTTTCCTTTGATTTTGATTCCTACTGAACCAGACTGAGAGACCATTGAAAGCAGGGCTGTGGAGTCGGAGTCGGGGGAAATTTTGGGTACCTGGAGTCTGAGTCGACAAACAATGCACCGACTCCTACTAAATTTAGATTGGAATAAAAAAAAAAAAAAAGCAAGTTTAAATGTCCCATTTCACAAAAAGTTATAATTAATGGCTTCTCTACTGTAAGAATAAAGACCAATGCATGCAGTGCCTCACGTAACCGCAAAACGAACACGTTAAGTGACCGTGAAGAAGCATGCTTTTCATGTGCTTCACTATATGGCACGCAACGCACAATTAGGAGCTGCAATACTTATACTTTCCATAGTGTTGTGTTCTGCTTTTACAGGGAACGCATGTTAGAGAACCAGTAAGTGTCCAAATAAAAAAATTCCAACAGGAGTTTTATAAAGCACTAAAAGAAGTTGAAAAGTATGATCGCTCATCAAAACTTACTGTTGAAGAAGCCATCCTTGTTTATCCAGAGATCGTTAGTGATGTGGCCAGAATAGTTACTGCAACGCCACCCACCCAAGTCGGTGTTGAAAGATTATTTTCAGCCCTAAAAATAATAGTCTGACTTAAGAGCCTCTATGAAAGAGGATCTGGCAGAGGCAATTCTCTTCCTTAGAACTCTACATTGAATTGATTTGCATTTGCTAAGCCTATAACTACATTTCAAGATTAATATAAACCATTTCTAGGTTTTACAGATTTTGTTTTTGGTTCATTATAGATAAGCTTTGTTTTTGTTCTAAAACAACCAAATAATGTGGTCGGTATTTTTGAACTGGTAAAGATCCTGTTCCTGATGTTTATGCCTGCTGCTACTATCCAGCCACTTGATTGTTTTCATTGTGTTTGTCTTTTGCTTAAACTGTGCAATACAGTAGACTGTTGGCTTCCCAGCCAGTAGTCCTGTGGTAGGTTGCGTTTCTTTCCCTCCAAGGAATGTATAAAATACATTTGCATATTAATACAGAGGAGTCGGAGTCGGAAGTACATAAAACTGAGGAGTCGGAGTCGGAACATTTATCTACCGACTCCACAGCCCTGATTTAAAGGCTTGGGAACCCTTTTGCAGGTGTTATGGCTTAATTAGATGATTAGAGTGGGACACTTTGAGCCTAGAATATTGCATTTTTTCACAATAATCTAATTTGCTTAGATTGTGGATTTGGGGTTTTCATGAGCTGTAAGCCATAATCACAATTGGACAAATCACGGCTTGAACTATCTTGCTTTTCATGTATTGGTTTCACCTTTTGTAAGTTGCTTTAGTGAAATGAACTTTTGCATGCTATTCTAACTTTTTGAGTATCGCCTGTATAATAAATTTCTCCTGTAACCAAGTATTCAACCGGTGGTGACGAATTCAGACCGTATTTTGCCTAACGCAATGTGTGTTGTTTTTTTTTTTTTTTATGATCAGCAGTTCCATCTAGTGGTCATAATGTGGTATATTTTCCTGATTGAGGTACAGTGTTGCAAATGAATACTGCATCATATCAACTAGATGATGCTGATGATTATAGGAAATCCTTTAAAGTGAGGGAATCCCGTGGTGTCGCCAGCACTAGTGTTCCCATTGAAAGATTTCTTATTCCTGTCCTGATAACACAAAATTTTAATTTTTTTTATTATATCTTTTACTTTCACTGTTGATGAGAGTAAACTGGACAAATGTCGCATATTAACCAATCAGATTGTAACATTTAAATTCCAGTTCCATATTTTTTTTTCCATCACGCGTTTGGCTGGTTACTGTCTTGCAATGTAGACAATTCCTTGATAAATAATATATTTTCAGAACACTCGCACATAAGGCTACAGTTCTGATCTGCTTCAATTAATGTTAGTATTTTGTGTCATTGGGACTTTTTTCCCAGAAATTCTTTCATATTTTCAGTGATTATGGGCTGTTAGCAGGATTTAATCTGTACTTCATTTCTGTCCACAGGCGGTTATGACCGAGTATAAAGTCAAGGCTGTGGAGTCTGTGCATGGATATTTTTCTTGTGAACAGGTAACTTACAAAATTGATACAGATCATTTTTATAAATGTGTTTTAAGGCAACATTAAAATCAATAAGGGGTAACACTCACTTGCTCTGTGCAATATTGTCCAGAAATGTGACTACCCTTCACTTCTCGCTGTTCCTAAGAGTGCTGTAGTCACCCCCCCCCCTTTATTGGGGGCCTCTTGTAGCAAGCCAGGTACTAAGGTGGCACCCATGTATTCATGTTGCTGTTGGGTTTTGTACTGGTGTTTGATGGCAGCCGGAAGCCACAGACATCCTGGGAGAGGTGTCATAGAGCAAGGTAAGTGTTTAGAGATGGAGGGTAGGACAAGTGGTTTGGCATATTATAACTTAAAGCTGAATTCCAGGTTTACCATGTCTTCAAGCTGTCCCAAATTAACCATTTTCTACCACGGGGGGCCAGCAACCTGTAGATCGCGATCTAACAGTAGGTCCTACACAGGTGACTGGTAGGTCTCGGTCTGAGCTTGCTGACTCGCCATTTCCGAGCATTAAACAGAGTACAATGCATTAGGACTACTTGTAAAATTGGATCTGTAGTAGAGCGCAAGAGCCGCATAAGCCGATGGCTCCTCTGTAGCGTTGGCTCCTGTCCAATGCCGAGTGATGCCAACTGCACTTCACCTCTTATCCCAGCTAGCAGTTTTGAGTGGTGCCAGCAGCAGGAAAGATCTTCAGGTCAGTGTGAAGCAATATATAGTATAGGGCTGCTTTCACACTGATGTGCTGCAGTTTACCCACACCGTGGGTGCAGTGTACCAACAGCTTTCCTGTGGGTTTGGTGCACTTTCTGAATGCAAGAGTTTTTTTTTGGTGTGTTTTCAGAATGGGCACAATAACTGCAGGATACAGTAGAAGTCGATGGCAAAGCGCAGCTAATTCAGGAAAGTTGCAGATTCGCTGTGCAGGTAAACCGCAGCACATCAGTGTGAAAGAAGCCATATAGGGGGCTCAGAACAGTAAGGGTTCATTTCCATTTGTAGTTTGGGTGGTGTTAAGACGTGTGGTGGGGCTTTTTTTTTTTTATTTCCCCAACCACATCCCCTTAACTTCTTGGACCCCACGGAAGTATGCAGTTGTGGGGCACTTGCAGAGTAACACACACCTTAAGCAACAGGGGGCTTAAGTCCTGCTGCAGCATGTGTACACCCCGTCACGGAGCTGTATTTGAATTGTCCGGGTCGCAGTAACAATGTCCCGACTCCTATGATCACATCACATGTATTCAATGTCCCACCATTGGATCAGTGTGCCGTCTGTCACAGGAGGCAGGACGTTGTTACTGCGGTCTGTGTAGTTCAGCTCCGTGACACACGGAGATCAATGAGGACTGGGGTGCTCTGGGACGACGCCCCCCGTAAAGGGCGGCTCCCGCCCCATTTTTGGTGCATCCCTACTATCAAAACCACACTGGACTGCATGTGGTGTGAACTGGCCCTAAATGCACAACCTTGTTTGAAGCTCTAGGGATCACTACTGGCTGCACGTGCTCCTGTATTTCATTGCAAACACTCTGCTACCCTGCTTAACACCTGGTCAGGTTAGATATCTGCCATATACAGGATGCGTTTTTTTTATTTTTTTTATTTTTTTTCATGCCGTCAGCTGAATTGCATTGTAAGGAGCTGTAAAGTACAACCATTGTACTGTTGGTAAAGCAGATTGTACAGTTTGAGTATACAATAGGAAAAATGCCTGCCAATAAACGTCTTTTTATTTTGGTCTGGTAAAGCTTATGTTTGTGGAAATAAACAAAACTTTATTATATTTTAGCATACTAGTTCTTGGATATGGTGGCTGCATTAATTTTCTGTTTTTGATACTTTTTCTTTTTTTTTTCCTAGTTATCTGTCTCGTAACACAATTCTGTCCTACGATATCGTTCACTCATCTTCTGTATAAGGCAACAGAAAAATCTTGTTCTGTAGTCTTGGAGAACAATGTAGTTAACTTTTTAAGCAAGAACAATTTCATTCAGCATTTCAACGTTTGCAAACCTGTGAAAATATCGCGGATGTGCTAAATTCTGTCTGGGCAAACCAGACTTTTAGAGCCGGTTCACACTGGGGCGACTCATCAGGCGACTCAGCCGCCTGACAAGTCGCGTCCCATTGTAGTCAATAGAATCGTTCTAATAGGAGCGACGCAAGTCGCTCTGACTTAGAAAAAGGTTCTTGTACAACTTCGGGGGCGACTTGCATTGACTTCTATACAGAAGTCATTTTGCAAGTCGTACCTGAAGTCGTCTTCAGGTCGCTTTGCCGAGTCGCCCCCGAAGTCGTGCCGCCCCAGTGTGAACCGGCTCTAAAGGGTTTACTCCAATTATGGATTGCATTGATGCACCTGTGCTAAATTACTGCAGTACTGTGCATAAGGAAGGCTGCATTAAGGTTGCCCATTCACTTTGAATGGATTGACTGCACACCCTAATCCACAAAAAAATGGCCTGTGCTGCTGACTGCGGTGCACAGCATATGTACTTGAAGCCCTCTATTCTAAAAAAAATTCCTAAGTTGACCACCACTATTCCACATAGAACAATAGTATAACTAAACAAAAATGTCTAACAAGGGCAGACCACCCATTGTGTTATGATTGTTACATTCCTACCTTTTTAATTGTAAATACAATTGTAACGATCATCATTTTCAATGATTAGTCACATTATTGCCTCATGCCAGTATATTCTTGTTCACAAAGTACATGAGACCAAATGCAAACTCTGGTATGCAGATAGATTTCTCATATTGTCCAGTAAAAGAAATCTCATTCTGTATTGATTCAAGCAGTGACCTTGCTGCGACGATCGTACTAACTTTGCTGCACTCTGAGCATGTTTCAAAGAAGCCTGGGGCAAACGCATATTCTCAATACAGTAACTACAAAACAAGTATTGGGTCCACTGATCTCTAGTCATATGCATTGCTACAATGATGTGGTCTTAACTTTCTCTGTTTTCTTCCTTCTAGATAATTGAGCTGTTGAGATATTTCTCATGGGCAGAGCCTCAGCTGAAGGCAGTAAAGGCAATGCAACATGTAAGTGTTCCCTTCATATGCAATAATGCATTTAGTGCTGTTAACACGCATTGGTGATGGTGGTCAGGTTAAATAAAATCTGCGTTTTTTTTTCCTTTCCTATGGCTCGTTTTTGTTTTTCACTGTAAAGAGTACCTGCCCACCATATACAGCAGGGGTGGCCCAACCAGTGGCCCGCGGAGCCCTCTGATGTGGCCCGCGACCTTCTGCTCTGGGATGACGATATGGAAAGCCACCACATAGGCCTGTCTTGTGCTCCTGTCACAGGCAGAGTGATATCAAATGCACTCTGTCTGGTGCAGAAACAGCCGGCGATAACTGAATGGAATACTGTTTTTAAAAGTAGGTTTACTACTAAAATCGCAGCGTATATATGGGCAGTGTTGCTCATCTTCCTTTAAAAAAGTAATTAGTTACAGTTACAAATTACTTGTCCGAAAAAGTAATTGAGTTAGTGACTCAGTTACTACATTGGCAAAGTAATTAGTTACTCAGCAAAGTAACTGACTTTTTTTTTGTCGGCGTATGACGACCCCCTAATTTTCCAGCAAAAATTTTGGCTTTGGAATATACTGACTGTATAAGACGACCCCTCACTGTAACATGCCTCACTGTGCCTGTAACATGCCTCACGGACAGTGAGGCATGTATGATGCCACAGTGAGTTACAGGCACAGTGAGTGCATCTAGACCTGTTTTCCAGGTTGTCAGTTTTTTTGATATAGCTGTTTTTAATTGATCAGTAAGGTCCTGAACTTTAGCGACTGTTTGGTCAGTGTTTGTTTTCCATGACTTATTTTTTCGCCCCAATATGTTGGAGGTCAGGGTTGATTGAGGCGGTGATCTGTGCTGCTGTCTGCAATAGTCCCCTGGCTAGCATTTGAGAGAGAGCTGCCATCATAGAAGGGATATCATGTGGAAGGGGGATTATTGTGAGTTTCCTGCCCCCATGACTCGGGGCTGACTAAGAGATCCTCCATAGGAGTCAGATTGGGGCCCCTCACTGACCTTCCTAATAAAGATTCTGTGGAAAATGGAGTGTGTGGTGTCTTTAGTGGGGTACTCACTGTGCTCTTCTCATGCAGTGGACTGGCAGCGTGTTTGTTGTCCTGGTCCGCTATGGATTCCTTCCGTGCTGTGCATGCTTCTGGTGTGTGTGTGTGCGGCCGCCATCTTTGGTAGGCCCAGACTCGGTACAGCCCAGCCTAGCTGCTGGGAAAGGTCCCTTCTCGGGGAGACCACAGACATCGGGCATCTCCTGGGATGTTCCTGGGGTCGGATGGTGGGGTGGAGGTGCCCGTTCATGCACTCTGGTAGCTGTGGTGCAGAGCTCCAAGACAACGTGACCATCTTGGATGCCTCCTTCTCAGGCTGTTCCGTGATAGGCGGAACAGTCATTTTCCCAGCAGAGCCTCTGTTTACTGTTCAGCCTATCACGGATGTCCTTTCATCCGAGGCCGAGGCTGAGAAGGCATCCGTGATGGGCTGAACAGTAAACAGAGGCTCTGCTGGGAAAATGAATGTTCCGCCTATCACGGTCCACGGAACAGTCAAAGGAGGAGCGCTTTTTTAATAATGGATGGCCGCCGACACACACAGGTACTACATGTAATTGCGGTAACGCCGCCCAAGTAATGGGCCCGGCATTACCGCGAGGGGAAGAGTAATCAGGTAGATTACTCGTTACCCTCAAAAGGGGCATCGTTTGGTAAGGGCGTTTATTTAAACGCTGTTACTTACAACACTGTATATGGGCATATCTGTTTTGCAGTGGTTGCTGTGCTGCTTTCAAACTGATCTGCAGGTGGAGCACAGTGCACCTGCAGGTTACCTGCACTGAGCCATAGACTTCCGTTATTAGCTGCGGGTTTGGTGAGCTTTCAAAAAGTGCACCACACATTTAGGATATAATAGAAGTCTATGGCAAAGTGCAGCTACCCCGCAAAAAAGCCACAGGTGCACTGCTCTGTACCCATGGTGTGGGTAAACTGCAGAGCATCTGTGTGAAAGCAGCCTTAGACCCCTTTCACATGATCAGTCCAACCCAATCAGACCATCCATTCAACTCTATGGAGTGGCAGATGTAAACAGACTACCTCCAATCCTATCCGCTAAAAAAAGAAAAGAAGGGGATTCATCCCCTTCCGTCTGGGCAGATCTGATCGGAGGGCTCATAGAATAAAGTGGGCTGTATCCGTGTCCGCTTTGCATATGCAGAGTGGACACGGACCTGTCCTCCGCCCGCTTCGCTCATTGTGGCCCGTGACTGAACAAAGACGCTACCCGAATGACAGGTACACTTGAAAGCTGTAATTAATTTCCAGAAATGTAAAAGGTCATGAAGACTGATTTAGCCCACCACATTACTGTATTTATTGGCATATAACACACACTTTTTTTTTTTTACCCTCAAAATAGAGGGTTAACTGTGACTGCGTGTTATATGCAGGGGGCTGTGGAAACTTTATTTATTTATTTTTTTAATTCCCCTCTTAACCACTTAAGACCCGGACTATTATGCAGGTTAAGGACCTTGCCCCTTTTTGCGATTCAGCACTGCGTCTCTTTAACTGACAATTGCGCGGTCGTGCGACGTGGCTCCCAAACAAAATTGGTGTCCTTTTTTCCCCACAAATGGAGCTTTCTTTTGGTGGTATTTGATCACCTCTGCGTTTTTTATTTTTTTGCGCTATAAACGAAAATAGAGCGATTTATTTTGAAAAAAATTCAATATTTTTTCCTATAATATCCCCCAAAAATATATAACATTTTTTTTTTCCCTCAGTTTAGGCCGATACGTATTCTTCTACCTATTTTTGGTAAAAAAAATCGCAATAAGCGTTTATCGATTGGTTTGCGCAAAATTTATAGCGTTTACAAAATAGGGGATAGTTTTATTACATTTTTATTAATTATTTTTTTTTACTACTAATGGCGGCGATCAGTGACTGCGACATTATGGCGGACACATCGGACAATTTTGACACATTTTTGGGACCATCGTCATTTTCACAGCAAAAAGTGCTATAAAAATGCATTGTTTACTGTGAAAATTAAAATTGCAGTTTAGGAGTTAACCCCTACAGTGCCCCCTAGTGGTTAAGTGTGACCTCATATGTGTTTCTAACTGTAGGGGGGGCGGGGGCTGGGCGTGTGACGTCAGTGATCGTCTTTCCCTATATCGGGGAACAGACGATCACTGAGATTGCCACAATGAAGAACGGGGAAGGTGTGTTTACACACACCTCTCCCCGTTCTTTAGCTCCGGTGACCGAGCGTGGGACACCGGCGGCGATCGGGTTCGCGTGTCCTGCGAGCGCAGTCACGGAGATTCGGACCGGGTCGCTAGCGCGCCACCGGCGCCGCGTTCGCGACCCCACGGGCTTAGAGAAACGGTACGTGATTGTGCCCAGCCGTGCCATTCTGCCAACGTATATCAGCGTGAATGGGTCCTTAAGTGGTTAAAGTTAGGGTGCGTGTTATATGCCGATAAATACAGTATTTTACATTGGTAAACTTATTTTTTTTTTTTTATTTAAAAATTGGAAAAAAATAGGGAACAATTTTTGATCTTCAGTAACCTGTTTTTTGTTTTTATTTTGGCAGAAAATGGTCGCCATACCTGCAGCAAAAGTGGTAAACATATTGAATTGTTTCACATTTAGTAAAGACAGACTGAGTGCCCTGGAGCTGCTGGCTGTGTAAGTACACCTCATATTTTCTGTGTAGACCATCAGTTAAATGTGTCAATCGGTATTAACAATTATACCCCTCTTCCCTATTTATTTATTTTATTTTCTCCCATCTTATGTGTTCCGGAAACCATTCATTGTAAGGCCACGTGCACAAGGGATGCATGAGACTGTACAGGGTAAATTGTGGACATGTTTCCACTACCAAGAGAGTGCAGTGAATATTAATGAATGGCTGTACATGGGTATACGCAATACTTGTTTGAACTTGTGCCGGGGTGAAAAACCCTGAACATGGCTTGTGTGCATCCAATGATTGAAGTCCATGTGTGAGTTGATGGGAGTACAATGTGTACTCATTACTATGGATGGTTGTAGGCTGCAATTATGTCTCCCAGGCACAGAAATACACACAATTTAATTTGTATGGCTTCATAAAGCCCATGTGCATGAGGCCTACGATCCTTATTTCAAAAGATCCATTTTCTGATTTGTGTAACAGCCCATGTTGCTTCTTTGACCTGTTAAAGAACTTTCAGTCTTCTATACAGTCAAACATTGCATTTCTTTTGCCTTAGCAGCAATGTGAATAATCACAATGCCCATTAAAGCGGATGTGCCAGTAAAAAAAAAATATTAAAAGCCAGCAGCTACAAATACTGCAGCTGCTGACTTTTAATATTAGGACACTTACCTGTCCTGGAGTCCAGCGCCGTCCGCAGCAGAGGACAAGCGATCGCTCTTCTCTCTGCTGCTCCCCCCGCCATCCTCCGTGAGGGAACCAGGAAGTGAAGCGCTGCGGCTTCACTACCCGGTTCCCTACGGCGCATGCGCTATGTGCTGGGAGCCGAGTGTTACCAGCACACAACAGGGGACAGACGGGAAGTCTGGAAAAACCCGTCTTTTGCCCGAGACGTGTGGCCGGAAGTGGGTGCAAATACCTGTCTTTACGGGTATCTGCACCCCCCTCCCCCCTGAAAGGTATCAAATGTGACACCGGAGGGGGGGCGGGTTCCGATCAGCGTGAGTTCCACTTTAGGGTGGAGCTCCGCTTTAAGACTTGCTATATTAGAGAGCAGAAATACAGGAAGTGGGAATCTGGTTATGGATTCCAAACACACAGAAAATTATCGGAAGGCTTTTTGAGATTCATTTAAAATCCAGAATTTGTACTTCTATTGAATGAATTATTGTAAAGAGAAGCTGACGGGCTAAGAAACTCTGACGCTGAAAAAAAATGGCAATTTTTTTTTTTTTTATATTTAATTAAACTGTGGTGTATTTATTAGTGAAACTCACTCATGGAGTTACACTTTTGGGCTCCATGCACACAGAAGCTGATAAACTGCAGTTTATTGGCGTTTTGGCATTTTTTTTTTTTAAAAAGCCCATAAACTGAAATCTATGTTAGCCTATGTGCCCATGCACACATGGGCGTTTATTGGCTTTTTTCTGAACGACCAAAATTTGCGTTCAAAGTCCGTTTTTCATCTGGGTTTTCAGCATTTTTTTTTTTTATCCATTGAAAAAAAAAAAGCTAAAAAATGCTACACTGAAAAACGCTATTGCAAAAACGTTAAGGCTTCATTTCCATGGACGTTTTTACAGCCACTTTTCTGAGCGTTTTTTGCAGCTTAAAAACGTCTCTCTATGTTGGTCTATGGCCTCATGCCCACCATGACGTTTTTGAGCTGGAGATGGCTGAGCCATTTTTAAGCCAGGGCTCGACAAATCCCGGTGGCCAGGTTGCCATGGAATAGCATCCTGGCTTGTGAAGTCCCCAGCTCTTCCTTGTGTGAGCTGGCGCCATCTGGTGGTGGCCGTTGGTATTACAAGTTATTACCACCAGATGTGAGCTGGCGGTGGCCGTTGGTATTACAAGTTAAGCATTACAAGTTAATGGAGTTGTAAAGGAAAAACTTTTTTTGCCTAAAATTAATGTCTGCGAGGTAGA
The DNA here is from genome assembly GCF_905171775.1 of Rana temporaria. Lineage (NCBI taxonomy): Eukaryota > Metazoa > Chordata > Amphibia > Anura > Ranidae > Rana > Rana temporaria. Next base: position 71,979,780 of record NC_053490.1, read on the forward strand.
CAGACAGAATAGTGTAATGATTCTGTTAAAAAAACAAGTAAATACCTATTAAATTCCTTCATCTATATCACCTCCGGTGTTCTAGTTTCTGTTCTCTCATTCACTTCCTGGTTTGCATCGCTCGTTCCTGTAAGAACTACATTTCCCAGTATGAATTGCGGCACGCCCAGTAATTCACATCTCCTTGAAGTCTCTAACACGTAGAGCGTCCTGCCGCACGGATGTAGTTCCCAGGAGGGGGTGAGCACGTTACTGACCACGCAGTAAAGCCTCCCATCACGGTGGTGAGTAAAATCAGACAAGCAGGAAGTGAACAGAACAGAGAAGAAATAGAGCAACTTCTGAGCAAAAACAAACAATGAGGAAGTGAAAAGAGGAATGTCTGCAGGTAAAGGATGCTTATTATGAAAAAAAAAAATTCCTTTACAACCCCTTTAAACAGCAATTCTAATGTAATTTTTCACTGCCCTCTTCTTCCCTCTAAAATATATAATAAATATTATATATATTTGTTATCCTAACACCCTAGAGAATAAAATGGCGATTGTTGCAATACTTTCTGTCACGTCGTATTTGCACAGCGGTCTTGCAAGCGCACTTTTTTTAGGAAAAAATTGCACTTTATTTAATTAAAAAATAAGACAACAGTAAAGTTATCCCCATTTTTTTGAATATTATGAAAGATAATGTTACGCCGAGTAAATTCATACCCAACATGTCACGCTTCAAAATTGCGTCCGCTCGTGGAATGCCGACAAACTTTTACCCTTTTTAAAATCTTCATAGGCGACGTTTAAAAAAAATCTACAGGTTGCATGTTTTGAGTTACAGAGGAGGTCTAGGGCTAGAATTATTGCTCTCGCTCTACCAATCGCGGCGATACCTCACGTGTGGTTTGAACACCGTTTACATATGCGGGCGCTGCTCACGTATGTGTTCGCTTCTGCGCGCAAGTTAGTCAGGACAGGGTGCGTTTTCTGGCTCCTAACTTTTTTAGCTGGCTCCTAGATTCCAAGCAAATTTGTCAAACCCTGTTTTAAGCTGCAAAAAAAAACCCAGGACCAGTGCGTTCTGAAGCTCCAGCGTTAGAGCTGTAAAAATGCCAGACGTTAAACTCCAGCGCAAAAAAAAAAAACATGGACAGGTGTTTTTAAGCTGTAAAAAAAGTGGCTGTAAAAATGTCCATGGAAATGAAGCCTAATGCCGCATACACACCATCACTTTATGTGATGAAAAAAAACGACACTTTCTGTGAAGTAAAAAATGACGTTTTTGAAACTTCAATTTTCAAAGACGAAGTTGCCTACACACCATCGTTTTTCTCACAATGTTCTTGCAAAGTGAGGTTACGTTCCACCACGTTTTACCATTGAAGCTTGCTTCATAAGTAGCTTCTGGGCATGCGTGGATGAAAAAACGTCTTAGAAAACGACGTTTTTTGCTACACACGGTCAATTTCTGTGAAGTAAAAAGTGCACTTTTGAAAAACGACACATAAAATTGAAGCATGCTTCAATTTTTTTGGGTCGTTTTTTACAAGACATAAAACGACGTTTTCCCCCACACACAGTCAATTAAAGTGACGTTTTTAAAAACGTCATTTTTTTTCATCACATAAAGTGATGGTGTGTACGCGGCATTACAGGCTCCCTGCAAAGCTACTGGCTTTTATAGCTAGCTTTTTTTTTTTTTAGCTTCTGCGTGCATGGAGCTTTAATGTAAACCTGACCTGGCTTGATAGAGTAGCAAAACTGCTTAAATGCTAGCATGCCTTGCACTACCTTTTAACTACCTGTGTCAGTGTTCAAATTGATCCCTAAGTTCCTACGGTATAGCTGCTACCAGAAGCGAGTCTAAAACTTTCGCCTTTAACCATTCTGCCTTTTAAAGAGAAATTGTAACGCGAGTCAAAAAAAAATTTTGATTTTTTAAAACGAAAAGTTTTAAGCTCATGCTCAAATGTAAACGGTTATCATAAAAAAAAATAAACATAAAGTTAATACCAAAAAACAGTGTAGCGCAACCCCTCAAATTCTAAAAATATATATCAATAGGAAAATAATGCATTTGTGTTCAAAAATTAAGTCCATAGAATCCTGCTTTAAGGAAAAAGTGGGGGGAAAAAAATAACAAACACCAAGTGTCTTCACTTTTTGTACATTAGTGCATATCCACCTTCAGGTGAAGAACCTCCAATATAGTCACAACATGCTCAGCAATATTATCCCAATACTGCTGCTGCTTGGGATTCGCCAGCTCAGTCGTCCTCAGTTTACATGAGGTGACTGTCTGTCTGTCTTTTCCACCTTCCGGAGTAGTCAAAGGGCTCCAGTCCTATGTCATGCAGGACAGAAAGGCACAGGCGTAGTGTACCCTGTTTTGCTACATTATTCAAAGCACTCCCCAAATCACAACTATAAAAGCACTAGACGGGCTCACCACAGCACTCGACGTGACTCTGGTTTGAAGTCACAGGCTTGGCTCCTCCCTCCTAGACGTGTTGCACCCGAGATTGGGCTTCCTCAGTGATCATACCTGTAAGGTAGTGCTGCAAATGTCAGTGTGGGAGCAATAATTCTAGAGCCAGACCTCCTGTTTAAAAGCCTTTACAGGTTACCAGTAGGGTTGTCCCGATACCACTTTTTTGAGACCGAGTACAAGTACCGATACTTTTTTTAATGTCATGTGACAGTGGCAGTATTTTTTTTTTTTTTTTACTATTTTACAGAGATTTTTTTTTATTATTTTAGGGGGGGGGGGGTGAATTGTCACTGTTTTTTTTTTTTTTGTAATATTTATTGCAATTTTAATTTTAATCAGCCCTGTTGGGGGGCTTTGGTGAGATTTCAGGGGTCTTAACAGACCTCTGGCATCTCCCCTTTAAGACAGAGACAGAGAAAGGGACTAGGGAAACAGATTCCCCAGTCCCTTTCTCAGCAGCTTCAGCTGAAATGAATGGAGGGAAGCTCCTCCATTCATAAACTGAAGCATCGTAAACACAGGAGGTTACGATGCTCAGTTATATGAATGAACAGAGTCGGGCTGAGGACAGAGATCTGCACGGACGGGGGGGGGGGGGGGGGTTGGGGGAGAACGGGATGGGGGGGGGAAGAGAACTGCATGGATGGGGGGGGGGGAGAGAGAATGGGACGGACGGGGGAAGGGGAGGAGAGAGAACGGCCGGGACGGACGGGGGAAGGGGAGGAGAGAGAACGGCACGGACGGACGGGGGAAGGGGAGGAAAGAGAATGCGCTATGTGCTGGGAGCCGAGTGTTACCAGCACACAACAGGGGACAGACGGGAAGTCTGGAAAAACCCGTCTTTTGCCCGAGACGTGTGGCCGGAAGTGGGTGCAAATACCTGTCTTTACGGGTATCTGCACCCCCCTCCCCCCTGAAAGGTATCAAATGTGACACCGGAGGGGGGGCGGGTTCCGATCAGCGTGAGTTCCACTTTAGGGTGGAGCTCCGCTTTAAGACTTGCTATATTAGAGAGCAGAAATACAGGAAGTGGGAATCTGGTTATGGATTCCAAACACACAGAAAATTATCGGAAGGCTTTTTGAGATTCATTTAAAATCCAGAATTTGTACTTCTATTGAATGAATTATTGTAAAGAGAAGCTGACGGGCTAAGAAACTCTGACGCTGAAAAAAAATGGCAATTTTTTTTTTTTTTATATTTAATTAAACTGTGGTGTATTTATTAGTGAAACTCACTCATGGAGTTACACTTTTGGGCTCCATGCACACAGAAGCTGATAAACTGCAGTTTATTGGCGTTTTGGCATTTTTTTTTTTAAAAAGCCCATAAACTGAAATCTATGTTAGCCTATGTGCCCATGCACACATGGGCGTTTATTGGCTTTTTTCTGAACGACCAAAATTTGCGTTCAAAGTCCGTTTTTCATCTGGGTTTTCAGCATTTTTTTTTTTTATCCATTGAAAAAAAAAAAGCTAAAAAATGCTACACTGAAAAACGCTATTGCAAAAACGTTAAGGCTTCATTTCCATGGACGTTTTTACAGCCACTTTTCTGAGCGTTTTTTGCAGCTTAAAAACGTCTCTCTATGTTGGTCTATGGCCTCATGCCCACCATGACGTTTTTGAGCTGGAGATGGCTGAGCCATTTTTAAGCCAGGGCTCGACAAATCCCGGTGGCCAGGTTGCCATGGAATAGCATCCTGGCTTGTGAAGTCCCCAGCTCTTCCTTGTGTGAGCTGGCGCCATCTGGTGGTGGCCGTTGGTATTACAAGTTATTACCACCAGATGTGAGCTGGCGGTGGCCGTTGGTATTACAAGTTAAGCATTACAAGTTAATGGAGTTGTAAAGGAAAAACTTTTTTTGCCTAAAATTAATGTCTGCGAGGTAGACAGACAGAATAGTGTAATGATTCTGTTAAAAAAACAAGTAAATACCTATTAAATTCCTTCATCTATATCACCTCCGGTGTTCTAGTTTCTGTTCTCTCATTCACTTCCTGGTTTGCATCGCTCGTTCCTGTAAGAACTACATTTCCCAGTATGAATTGCGGCACGCCCAGTAATTCACATCTCCTTGAAGTCTCTAACACGTAGAGCGTCCTGCCGCACGGATGTAGTTCCCAGGAGGGGGTGAGCACGTTACTGACCACGCAGTAAAGCCTCCCATCACGGTGGTGAGTAAAATCAGACAAGCAGGAAGTGAACAGAACAGAGAAGAAATAGAGCAACTTCTGAGCAAAAACAAACAATGAGGAAGTGAAAAGAGGAATGTCTGCAGGTAAAGGATGCTTATTATGAAAAAAAAAATTCCTTTACAACCCCTTTAAACAGCAATTCTAATGTAATTTTTCACTGCCCTCTTCTTCCCTCTAAAATATATAATAAATATTATATATATTTGTTATCCTAACACCCTAGAGAATAAAATGGCGATTGTTGCAATACTTTCTGTCACGTCGTATTTGCACAGCGGTCTTGCAAGCGCACTTTTTTTTAGGAAAAAATTGCACTTTATTTAATTAAAAAATAAGACAACAGTAAAGTTATCCCCATTTTTTTGAATATTATGAAAGATAATGTTACGCCGAGTAAATTCATACCCAACATGTCACGCTTCAAAATTGCGTCCGCTCGTGGAATGCCGACAAACTTTTACCCTTTTTAAAATCTTCATAGGCGACGTTTAAAAAAAATCTACAGGTTGCATGTTTTGAGTTACAGAGGAGGTCTAGGGCTAGAATTATTGCTCTCGCTCTACCAATCGCGGCGATACCTCACGTGTGGTTTGAACACCGTTTACATATGCGGGCGCTGCTCACGTATGTGTTCGCTTCTGCGCGCAAGTTAGTCAGGACAGGGTGCGTTTTCTGGCTCCTAACTTTTTTAGCTGGCTCCTAGATTCCAAGCAAATTTGTCAAACCCTGTTTTAAGCTGCAAAAAAAAACCCAGGACCAGTGCGTTCTGAAGCTCCAGCGTTAGAGCTGTAAAAATGCCAGACGTTAAACTCCAGCGCAAAAAAAAAAAACATGGACAGGTGTTTTTAAGCTGTAAAAAAAGTGGCTGTAAAAATGTCCATGGAAATGAAGCCTAACAGGCTCCCTGCAAAGCTACTGGCTTTTATAGCTAGCTTTTTTTTTTTTTTTAGCTTCTGCGTGCATGGAGCTTTAATGTAAACCTGACCTGGCTTGATAGAGTAGCAAAACTGCTTAAATGCTAGCATGCCTTGCACTACCTTTTAACTACCTGTGTCAGTGTTCAAATTGATCCCTAAGTTCCTACGGTATAGCTGCTACCAGAAGCGAGTCTAAAACTTTCGCCTTTAACCATTCTGCCTTTTAAAGAGAAATTGTAACGCGAGTCAAAAAAAAATTTTGATTTTTTAAAACGAAAAGTTTTAAGCTCATGCTCAAATGTAAACGGTTATCATAAAAAAAATAAACATAAAGTTAATACCAAAAAACAGTGTAGCGCAACCCCTCAAATTCTAAAAATATATATCAATAGGAAAATAATGCATTTGTGTTCAAAAATTAAGTCCATAGAATCCTGCTTTAAGGAAAAAGTGGGGGGAAAAAAATAACAAACACCAAGTGTCTTCACTTTTTGTACATTAGTGCATATCCACCTTCAGGTGAAGAACCTCCAATATAGTCACAACATGCTCAGCAATATTATCCCAATACTGCTGCTGCTTGGGATTCGCCAGCTCAGTCGTCCTCAGTTTACATGAGGTGACTGTCTGTCTGTCTTTTCCACCTTCCGGAGTAGTCAAAGGGCTCCAGTCCTATGTCATGCAGGACAGAAAGGCACAGGCGTAGTGTACCCTGTTTTGCTACATTATTCAAAGCACTCCCCAAATCACAACTATAAAAGCACTAGACGGGCTCACCACAGCACTCGACGTGACTCTGGTTTGAAGTCACAGGCTTGGCTCCTCCCTCCTAGACGTGTTGCACCCGAGATTGGGCTTCCTCAGTGATCATACCTGTAAGGTAGTGCTGCAAATGTCAGTGTGGGAGCAATAATTCTAGAGCCAGACCTCCTGTTTAAAAGCCTTTACAGGTTACCAGTAGGGTTGTCCCGATACCACTTTTTTGAGACCGAGTACAAGTACCGATACTTTTTTTAATGTCATGTGACAGTGGCAGTATTTTTTTTTTTTTTTTACTATTTTACAGAGATTTTTTTTTATTATTTTAGGGGGGGGGGGGGTGAATTGTCACTGTTTTTTTTTTTTTTTGTAATATTTATTGCAATTTTAATTTTAATCAGCCCTGTTGGGGGGCTTTGGTGAGATTTCAGGGGTCTTAACAGACCTCTGGCATCTCCCCTTTAAGACAGAGACAGAGAAAGGGACTAGGGAAACAGATTCCCCAGTCCCTTTCTCAGCAGCTTCAGCTGAAATGAATGGAGGGAAGCTCCTCCATTCATAAACTGAAGCATCGTAAACACAGGAGGTTACGATGCTCAGTTATATGAATGAACAGAGTCGGGCTGAGGACAGAGATCTGCACGGACGGGGGGGGGGGGGGGGGGTTGGGGGAGAACGGGATGGGGGGGGGAAGAGAACTGCATGGATGGGGGGGGGGGGAGAGAGAATGGGACGGACGGGGGAAGGGGAGGAGAGAGAACGGCCGGGACGGACGGGGGAAGGGGAGGAGAGAGAACGGCACGGACGGACGGGGGAAGGGGAGGAGAGAGAACGGCACGGACGGGGGGAGGTGAGAGAGCAGCACAGACAGGGGAAGTCAACAGCAGTTTTTACAGCCACGTTTCTGAGCGTTTTTTACAGCTTAAAAACGCCTGTCCATGTTATTCTATGGCTTCATTCCCACATAGGCGTTTTTGAGCTGCAAGTGGCATAGACGTTTTTGAGCTGTAAAAAAAACGCGGGACCAGGGCGTTCTGAAGCTCCAGAGTAGAGCTGTAAAAACGCCAGACGTTAAACGCTCAAATGCGACCGTGGCATTTTTAAAGCTGCAGCTCACAAAAAAAAAAAAGTGTTGTGTTTTTTTTTTTTTGTTTTTTTTTACAAAATAAACATGGACAGGCGTTTTTAAGCTGTAAAAAAGCCTAACAGTGGCTGTAAAAACGCCAGTGGAAATGAAGCCTTAGAGTTAAACTGCCGCCTATAGATAACGTACTGTTTAATTGTTGCCATTCCATGGAGATGCACAATTTTAAAGCATTACATGTTGGGTATCTATTTATTCAGCGTAACATAATTTGTTTTATCAAAAAATGTAGTAGTATATTGTTTGTCACTAAAATTCATTGAAGTGTACTTTTTTCCCTGAAACTTTGCATGTGATAAATGGCTGCACAGATTGAAACGACCACCATTTTATTTTCCAGGGCCTTTGCTTTCAGAAAATATATAATGTTTAGGGGTTCTAAGTAACTTTGCATTTTTTTTTTTTTGCAAATATCCAGCGTGTTGAATGAGAGAAATCCATAGATTCCCCATCCCCACTCTCTGCCGGCTTAGGTTTCCAGACAACCAACACTTGCGACTGTTAGAATACCCAAACATCTAATTTGTATGCAGTCAATGTTTGGCTGATCTTTTTTCTGCCAGCTCCTTTAATTTCTAGCGAAGTTTGTCGAGGTGGGTGGTGTCGACAGGCAACCCATGGCTCAGAATTTCGTTTTGACAGCTTTATGGATTAGCTTTTATCACAAAATGTTCAGGCTGGGTTCACACCTAATGTCGATGCAGGGGTCCTGTGCATCCTGGTTTACAGTTTCAGGTTTGCTTTTTATTTATTTTTTGTTCCCACATTTTGGGTGGAAACGGACCAAAAGACGCACCAGGCTGTAAAAATTCGTACCGGAGCCGCATCGGAGATATGTGATCCGGCTTTATAGAGAGCCTGTCACAATCTCCTGCTATTGCAAATTGGATGCCACATCCAATTTTCAATGGTGTGAACCCAGCCTAAATCTTTAGTGCTATGGGTGGTGATGCGCCTTAATGGAAACGGGTAGTGTAGCGCTTCCACCTTCTCAATTTCCAGTTCCACCCCGGTGCTCAGACTCTCAGCTGCTGATGCCCCTATATAGCATGGATTTCTGGAGGAAAAGTCTGCACTTGGGATAACGTTTTAATAGCTGTCTTCCTTTATTGAAACTACATGAATATCAGCTGTAAAACGGCAAACAGGCTGTTTTACAGCTGATGTTCATGTAATTTCAATAAAGGAAAACCGCTATTTGACGTTATCTCAAGTGCAGACTTTCCCCCAGAAATGAGTCTTTAACCTGCAAGTGCCTGTGTGTGGGATTATCGCTTGACCTGGCTAAAATTCTCCATATGGGACAATCCTATTTGTTCTACAGTGCTGTAAACTGTTCTCTGGTTTTCACAACAGGAATGGTGAACAGAGAAAAGCAGTATTATATAATCCCTGTTGGGAGGGTGTTTGAACATTCTTGCATCTTTAAATGCGTCAGTTGCCTCTATTATCAGCGGGACAATGATGATCAACACAGGCGCCATTAGATGACTTGTTGTTGTTTTCAAAGTTGACTTGTATAATTGCTGCTCTGTGCATAGAGAATGCTTTGCTTGCTCTCTAGTGACTTTTTAAAACTGTTAGGTAATAAGTATCCCTACAAGTGAAGAGATAATTATTTTTCATCAATGGAACTTCCTGTAATACGGATGTGATTTGTCATTCATCTCAAAGGAAGAATATATTTTTTGAGTTGAAATGGTTTTAGTGACCTTTAGTAGTTTTCTATCTATTTTTTCTTTGTTTTGTTTAATACATACATTTTTATGTATCCCAAGCCTAGGTACATAAAAATTTAATTTTTACCTTGAGCTATTGAGTTCTGCAACTTCACCCCCCCCCCCTCCTTTATCCTTTTGGGCACTGGGTATCTCACTGATTTGAGGCACTGATCCACACACTAACGCTGATGATGAGGCACCATTGCTTCCACTGGCACTTGAAAACAGGAGACACTATTACACCCACTGACAACAATAGTTGGGCAATACGACTTCCACTGACGCTGATAATGGGGATTACTGTTCCTCCCACTGACACCAATTTTATAGAATTTTTTTTTTTTTTTTTTTAATCCCACTGACCACAAAACCTAAAGCATTGTTTACTCCCGCTGGCACTGGGAAGTTTTCTGCTTACACTGGCCATATTCTGGCCCCCTAAACTGGCCTGTTTAGAACTCTTGGAGACCCCTGCTCTAAATAAAAAGTTCCTGCTTGGCAGTTCTATTTATATTATTGTTGTGGTAATTAATGGGCTTTTTCCTTCTTAACAGTAGTGGATAAAAGATGATAGTTCTGATGATGTAACTTTGAGTTTGCATAATATTCAAGCTGGTTGTGACCACCAGAGAATTCTGTGCCAACGTTTCTTTCTCAAGAGATTGGGCTGTTTATTCAAATTGCACTGATCTGTATAGTGAAGTAGCCAAACTTTTGCACTGTACAACGTGTTCCTGATATAATGTATTCCACTTATGGTTTAAGGTGTATGACAAGGAAAATATAAAAATGGGGTGGGGGTGAAACGTATTTGTGTGTGGTGTGTGTTTTTTTTGTATTTATTTTTTATCCTTTTAAACACGCAGGAGGTACAGAAGAATAACTGTTGCTTTCCCAGAAATTGTTTGCTCCTACCGGGGGCATTGAGGGTCTAATGGACCCATAATGTTTCCTTAAAGAGGACCTGTCGCCTTACAATGCTATGACACAGGGGCGTGTTGGCTCCCTTGTGATGGCAATAGTGAGATTAAAAAGTATAAAAATGTAAGTATTTAAAAAAAAAAAAGCCCATCACCCCACACGCAAAAGTACACACGCATGTATGGAATGTGCATGTATGTAAACAACCATTGCACCACACATGTTGCAGTATTTCCACAAGCATTGGAGTGTGAGCTAATTCTAAACCCATAATAAGGTTTGCTCTAAATTGATTACCTGTAAAAGCTTTTAAAACATCCCCTCTAGACAATTTTGGTTAGGGTAGTGTTTTGCCATTCCATGGGCATGCACAATTGTAAGGCTTGACATGTTTGGTATCTCTTTTCTCGCCGCAACCCTGTCTTTCATCACATTGGGTTTTATATTGTTTGCACTGAAAATTAAAGCGGTAGTAAACTCGGACCATCTGCACCTACATTTCAAAGAAGGAATAGTCTCTTAAATGATTTTAAAACCTTGTGCTGCAAACTGAAGCAACATTGGATGTTTCTTACTTTTTATTTTCCTAGTTTAAGTCTCTGCTCTTTTCTGGATGCAGCCACCGCCATATTAAGTGTTGTCTTCCGTCCCCGAATTTCCGCCCTTTCTTCCTCTCCCTGTCTTTAATCATGCGCAGTAATCATTAAGCCAAGCCTCGTTTTCACTGCTTGGTCCCGTGCTGTGCTTGCCAGTTATATCTATACCTGTGGCATGCTCTTCTGCTGCCGGAAAAACCGGAAGAGGTGCACATGCGCCGATGACGCAAGTACAAAGAAAAGGACTGATTTCATGGAAATAAAGCAGGTAGAATTTTTTATTTTTTTTTGCACAAAGCAATCAGTTGAATGCTTTGCAATGCTTGAAATGGCAGAAAATTAGGATGGCTTTACTATTGCTTTAACTAGTGTATTTTTCCGGAGAATATGTTTGACAAACCATTGTGCAAATATCTCCTTTCACAAAATATATAATTGTTTGGGGGAATTTTAAAGTAATTTTCTAGCATATGCAGATTTTAACGCATGCAAAAAAAATCAAAATTTTGCCGTGGTAGAAAGGTGGTTAAAGTCTATGTAAATCTGATCTACTAACCACAGCTGGTAATCATTCCATGAAGGTCTTTGTTGAGGCCCATCATGTATTTTGTGACAACTGTCACTGTCTCCCAATTGCTATCGTATTATCCTGACACTTGCTCTTCTGGTGTACACTATAAGGGATCTTTAAGTACAATAGTGCTATTGTCACAATCCGAAAGCTAACCCTAAAGTCTACCTTGGATGATTCAAATCCCTTCTGAACTGGTTGAGATTTGAACCATGTATGGGCAGGCAGATTATATACGACACGTCTGTTGGATTTTTCATGCTATTATTGCCAGCTGCTACCAATAATCAGTGTGTTCTCCTGATCCCCCTACCCGGAGAACACGATAGCTCCATGGGAGGGGGGTTTCCCCCATCAACACTGTTACTCGGGGAATTGAGCGTTTTTTTTTTGTTTGTTTTTCAGCAACCTATGGTTGCTGGAAAGTAGGGATGAGCTTCGAGTTCGAGTCGAACATTGCCTGTTCGGCGAACAACGAGCAATTTGGGATGTTCGCGGCAAATTCGAAAAGCCGGGGAACACCCTGTTAAAGTCTATGGGAGAAATCTAAAGTGCTAATTTTAAAGGCTAATATGCAAGTTATTGTCCTAAAAAGTGTTTGGGGACCTGGGTCCTGTCCCAGGGGACATGTATCAATGCAAAAAAAAAGTTTTAAAAACGGACGTTTTTTTGGGAGCCGTGAATTTAATAATGCTAAAAGTGAAACGATAAAAGTGAAATATTCCTTTAAATATTGTACCTAGGGGGGGGTGTAAAGTTAGCATGTGAAATGGCGCATGTTTCCCGTACTTAGAACTGTCCCTGCACAAAGTGTCATTTCTGAAAGAAAAAAAGACATTTAAAACTGACTTGCGGCTATAATGAATTGTCGGCTCTGGCAATTCAGAGAATTCATTCATAAAAAAAAAAAAACGTGGGGGTCCCCCCAAATTCAATTACCATGCCCTTCAGGTCTGGAATGGGATATTAAGGGGAACCCCGCCGTCAATTTAAAAAAAAAAGACGTGGGGTTCCCCCCAAATATCCATTTCAGACCCTTCCAGGTCTGGTGTGGATTTTAAGGGGAACTCCACCCCAAATAAAAAAAAAAAGGCGCGGAGTTCCCCCAAAAATCCCTTGATAAGCCCCCCTTGCCCGGTGGTTGTGGGGGTCTGCGGGCGGGGGGCTTATCAGAATATGGAAGACCCATTTAACAAAGGGGACCCCCAGATCCTGCCCCCCCCCATGTGAATTGGTAATGGGGTACCTTGTACCCCTACCATTTCACGAAGGAAGTGTAAATAGTTGGAAAAAAACACACACACACCGTAGAAAAAAGTCCTTTATTAATAAAAAAAAGAAAAAAATCCAGCGGTGGTAATCCACTTGGTCCCGGCTTCCTGCTCCAACGTTGTCTGTATCCAGCGACAGGTGATCTTCTCTCTGGTCCAGCGATGAGAAGATCACCCGGCATCCAAAGCTCCAGAGCACAGCATCTGAGGCCGCCTCTCTCCACCGGACACAGCCCAGCGGAATGACACGGCTGGAGCTTTGACATTTCTTATATAGAAGAGGCGGTGCCACCCGTCACGTGACCCTGCCCCCTCTGACGCAAGTGGGAAGACTGGGCTTCCCCAGTGACGTAGCAGAGGGTGCGTCAAAGGGGCGGGGTCACGTGACGGGTGGCCCCGCCTCCCCTATATAAGAAATGTCAAAGCTCCAGCCGCGTCATTCCGCTGGGCTGTGTCCGGCGGAGAGAGGCGGCCTCCGATGCTGTGCTCTGGATGCCGGATGAACTTCTCATCGCTGGACCGGAGAGGAGCTCACCCGTCGCTGGATACAGACAACGTTGGAGCAGGGAGCGGGGACCGAGTGGATTACCACCGCTGGATTTTTTTTTTTATTAATAAAGGACTTTTTTTACTGTGTGTGTGTGTTTTTTCCAACTATTTACACTTCCTCCGTAAAATAGTAGGGGTACAATGTAGGTACCCCATTACCAATTCACATTGGGGGGGCCAGGATCTGGGGGTCCCCTTTGTTAAAGGGGTCTTCCAGATTCTGATAAGCCCCCCCGCCCACAACCACCAGGCAAGGGTTGTGGGGATGAGGCCCTTGTCCCCATCAACATGGGGACATCCTCCCCATGTTGAGGGCATGTGGCCTGGTACGGTTCAGGAGAGGGGGGCCGCACTCTGTCCCCCCCCTCTTTTCTGCGGCCGGCCAGGTTAACGTGCTCGGATAAGGGGTCTGGTGTGAATTTTTGGGGGAACTCTACGCCTTTTTTTTTTTTTTAATTTGGGGTGGAGTTCCCCTTAAAATCCACACCAGACCTGAAGGGTCTGGAATGGATATTTGGGGGGAACCCCACGTAATTTTTTTTTAAATTGACGGCGGGGTTCCCCTTAATATCCATACCAGACCTGAAGGCCCTGGTAATTGAATTTGGGGGGACCCCCACACGCTTTTTTATATGAATGAATCCTCTGAATTGCCAGAGCCGGCAATTCATTATAGCCACAAGTCCGGTTTTAAATGTCTTTTTTTTTTTTTTTCTTCAGAAATTACACTTTGTGCAGGGACAGTTCTATGTACGGGAAACATGCGAAATTTCACATGCTGACTTTACACCCCCACTAGGTACGAAATTTAAAGGAATATTTCACTTCTATTGTTTCACTGTTTCAGCATTATTAAAATCACCGCTCCTGAAAAAACGGCTTTTTTTTAAAAACTTTTTTTTGCATTGATACATGTCCCATGGGGCAGGACCCAGGTCTCCAAACACTTTTTAGGACAATAACTTGCATATTAGCCTTTAAAATTAGCACTTTAGATTTCTCCCATAGACTTTAACAGGGTGTTCCCCGGCTTTTCGAATTTGCCGCGAACATCCCAAATTGCTCTAGTTCGCCGAACAGGCAATGTTCGACTCGAACTCGAAGCTCATCCCTACTTTCCAGCAACCATAGGTTGCTGAAAAACAAACAAAAAAAACCGCTCAATTCCCCGAGTAACAGTGTTGATGGGGGAAACCCCCCTCCCATGGAGCTATCTATCGTGTTCACACAGGGGGGTGTTCGGCTCATCCCTACTGGAAAGAAAATCGAATCCATGGATGGCTTTAGCAATTCCATTGCTGGAGCACATGCATGTAGATGGGAGTTGGCTGCAAAAAGGCTAATGCCCCGTACACATGATCGGAATTTCAGATGGAAAAAGTCTGGACTTTTTACATCAGTTTTTTTCATCGGAAATTTCAATGAATTCCATGGGACTTTAGATCTAGAACATGTTCGTGGTTTTTTTTTTTTGATGGAATTCCGTCATGATTTGGCCGGGCAAAAGCCTGATCATGTGTATGCGGCATAAGGCAATATACAGTACTGAAATGCCAAAATGGGGGAGGGGGGGGGAATAGTTATGATGCACAGTGATTTTAGTGTGTCTAAGTTGCTTCATATCATGGACTTTATAAACGTATTGGGGTCGGTGGTGGTGGTTTATAATCCCCGATCTCCCTGTGTGGCTTTCAATAAAGCATCTGAAAGCCATGGAGAGGAAAGGACATAGAGAGATCCGTCATTATAACTTCGCCACACCGATTGTTCCTGAGTGTCCCATGTACGCTCCTCTGGTCATTCATTTTCAGTGCTGCTAAGAAAGTGACTGGGGAATCTCAATCCTCAGTCATTTTCCATGTCTCAAAGGGGAGGTGTTGGGGACCCCTGAAATCTCACCAAAGCGCCCCCCCCCCCCTAAACAGGGTTGAATAAAATGTTAAAAAAAAGGAAACATTGTCATAAATATTCTAAGGTAAAAACTAAAATAAGCACTCACTGTCCTCTACCCTAATTGCCCCCCCCCAAAAAAAAGCATTGTAATATAAAAATATAATGTATACACTAAAATTGTAAATAACGCATCAGTGCTCATCAGTTGACATCCCCCGTCGCATTACAGGGGATGTCAAAATTCTGTAACTGCTCGAATGGCGAAGAGGAATGGCTTAATAGGGCCGTTTTTAAGGAGAGGAGCAACCTGCAGGTGCAAGAAATTGGGTAAGTATTTCACCCTTTCCTTGCCACCTGGTTAAATATTTTTTCTGTTGCAGTGCAGGGGAGGGACTTGACTGCAAGGAGCTCTTTGAGTTCAGCTTTATAATTAACAGAACATAAAATATTTTCTTGCATTTGTTTTTTCCAAAACGCTATTGGTAACCATGTCTATAGCAAGTTATTCTGCTGCATTGTACTATATGTTGACTACAAGCTGCTTGGACATAAAGCCATAGAACGTCAGGGTTGGATGAGTCACATTTTCCTTGTTTCAAATGGGCTGGTTTTCCACGCAGTCATCTTTGTCACCCGATGCCAAACAAATCACCAACAATGATCTCTTGTACACCGTGCACGGCTGTATCCTTGTACAGAAGTACACAACACAAATCCATAGAGAGGTCCTGTACTGACAAACCCATTAATCACTGTTCATTTTTCAGCACTATACTGTGACTATACTGAAATCTGGCTACTGCACTGTGCGCTTCTTTTCACATTTTCATCTTGTTAACGCTCCTTTTATGTGACCTTGTAAAAAAAAAAAAAAAAGGTTTGCCTGCCCCTGACAGTGACTCGAGCTGGGCATCGCCGCTTAGTGAAGGATTGGCTCGGGCGGCTCGGCTGCTCTAGTCCTGCAAAGGGAATGGAGTTCCTGCTGTGAAAAAAGTGCAGGAACTCCGTTTCCACGCATTCCTGCAGGAGTTGAGCCCTGATGCATACCATGTTGTAGGCATATAAAAATGACAGGTGGACCTGATCAGACCACCTGTGTGAAGGGCCCTTACACTGGTCCATCTTGGGTCCATGAAGCTTCCATATAGTATATCTGTATGTTATGGATAGTGTTCATGATACAGCATGTAAAGACTTGTTGGACCAGGGGTACTGAATTAAAATTATTGGAGGTCCGGTCATTAACATTTTCTTTCTCCCAGAGGTGTGAGGTGTGACGCTCACTTTAGTTCTATGGCACAGGTGCTTTACTTCAGCCCCCTCTTTCACATCGTGGGGCCCCCCTTTCACATCAGAGCCCTCCTATTGTCACATGACAGCCCCCTTCACATCATAGACCCCACCTCTAACGTCACCCCCCCCAATGAAAGCCCCTTTGCAATCACATCCTTCTTCCTTGCATCACTGCCCCCCCTTCTCACATCACGTCCCCCATATCAAAGTCCTGTCCTCCCTTAGGGCCCTTTCTTTTGGGCGGGGACCGTATGTCCGCTTTTTCATCCATCCATGTACGGATGAAAAAGGGACATACATTGGACCCTATGAGATCGCGGGTGTCAGCGGATAAACATCCGCTGACACCCGATCTCGCCTGGTTCCGCATAACTCTGCATTTTCATCCGTCTGCGGATCGGGTGAACATGGACAGGCGGCCCCCCCCCCCCATAGAGGAGAGCGGAGAAAAGACAGGGCGGTCCCTGCACAGTGTGTGGGGACCGCCCTGTCATCCGCCGGCTCAACGGAGCGATCCCCGCTGAGCAAGCAGAGGTTCACTACTGATCCGCCCCGCCTTACAACCACAGCCCCTCCCCTTTAAATCATGGTCTTCACTGCAGTTGCAGCTCCCCCCTTCAAAGTTTTATCTTGGCACCTCGTAGGGCACTTGGTAGCCTGAACTCTTCTCATGCTGCTGTTAAAACCCACAAAGGGCAGGAGGCACAGCAGGGTGGGTTCCTCTTCTGTATATGTATTTGCCTTCCTGCCACTGCCACGGTAAAACTCACAGCAGGAGATCTGGAAAGTCTGTTCTAAGGGTGGGAGCTGACAACGCTTCTTAACAACGGAAAGGTTGGGCAGCTCTTGCTCCCTGTGGACGTCACCCGGATTGCTTTAGACAATTATGTTTTCCCAACCTTTATGGTAAGAGTTTGGGGAAGACCCTATTTCTTTTCCAGCATGACTGCCCTGGTGTGCAAAGACAGATCCATAAAGGCATGGTTCAATTTTGGTGTGGAGAAGCTTGTGTGGATCTTCCCATCCATCATTAGTGGCTGACCTCAGAAATGTTCTTTTAGCTGATTGAGCACTTCAAAATCTTGTGGAAAGCCTTCCCACAAAAGTATAGGCTGTTATAGCTGCTGAAGAGGGTCCAACTCTGCACCAAAAGCCATTGTTAACATTCCTACCTAAACCAGCATAAGATGGGAATTGATCATGTCATTTTATGGTGTCATTTGTTGTCCTGTAGGCACAGCCTATAGTAGAATAAATCGTCACGTTCCTGTGACAAGGCATGTGGCATGGCACTGCACAGGTTAATGCATGACCTCTGTCTATAGTGTGAGAATTGACCCATCCTGTGAAGAAACTATATATCCCTGCTGAACCGGACGAATGAAATTCGTCCGGTTCAGCAGGGACCAGCTGAATTTCGGCCCATGTGTGGGTAGGGTGATTTATACCCAAATTGATTGGTCATTCAACTTGGATACAGCCAGCTTGTTGGATTTTTCCACATATGGTTACTGCCAGTGGCTATAGCCGCTAGCAATAACCATTGTACTCTGCCCCCTGCTGGCAGAATAAAATAGCGCAACAGAAGGCATTCACAGGCACACAGCCATTTTCTTTCCTTCAACGTGTGTGTGTGTGTGTGTGTGTGTGTTTTTGATTTCTAAAAATCCCACATTTGTGATTTGGCATAGAGCAGATGGCAATGCATGTATTGGAAGCTATGTGACCCCGAAGTTGTCTTGGCACATAGGGACAGTGTAGCTGAAACAATACATGTGTATATAATATTGCTGCCTTAACCCTGCAACATTTCCAGAATTTCCCCCTGACTAAGGACACCACAAAACCACTTTTTCCAGCCTTGACTATTGCAACGTCCTCCTCACTGGCCTACCTTTACACAGGCTCCTCCCCCTCCTCATTCTATTATGAATGCTGCTGCTAGACTAAGGCCCCTTTCACACTGGGGCGGGAAGCACGGTGGCGGTATAGCGAAGCTATACCGTCGGAATTGCCGCAGGATTTGGCTGCTAGCGGTGCAGTATTAACCCCCGCTAGCGGGCGATAAAGGGGTTAATACCGCCGCATTGCGGTATTACCGCAGTTTCCCATTATTTTAAATGGGAAGGAGCGGTATACATACCGCTCCAAAGATGCTGCTTGCAGGAGATTTTTTTTCTCTCTCCTGCCAGCGCATCGCCTCAGTGTGAAAGCCCTCCGGCAAGAGTTTTTCAGGCGGTATAGCAGCGCTATTTTTAGCGCTGTACCGCCTGAAAAACTCCTCAGTGTGAAAGGGGTCTAATACACCTTGCTATCTGATCCGTGACTGCTGCCAATCTCTTTACTGGCTTCCACTAGCCCAACGCATGAAATTCAAAATACTAAAAACCTACTGCTTTCTAGCTCCCTTGTTGCCTCCTCCCTTGATCGCCTCCAGGACTTCTCCAGAGCCTCTCCCATCCTCTGGTACTCCCTACCTCAGTCAGCTCCTACCCTGTTCACCCTTGGGTGATCCTTTAAAACGCACCTATTCAGGGAAGCCTACCCCACCGCCACCTAAGAACTGTACTTGAGTCGCCTTCATCAGATCATCCCCCGCAGCTATTACTTTTTTCTATCGCCTTCCCATTAGATTGAAAGCTCCATTAGCACGGCCCACCTATTCCTTTTGTATTGTAGTTGTACTGTTTCCCTTTTTATTGTAATGCGCTGCGTAAGCTGTTGGCGCTACATACATTCTGTATAATAATCAAAGAATATACTAAGTTATGTGCTAAGACAGTCGCACAACTGTGAATGTAGCCTTAAGTATATGCTAAAGTTTTCAGTCCAACTATAGCCAGACTGTAGGGTCTGTTTTTGATGCCTCTACAGGGGATCTCAGATGCAGAGGAATGTATTTGGGCAGAAATTCACACCCAAAATGTACAAGGAAATGGGTCAATCATGGGTTTCATAACCTGTATGAATGCCACAGGGCTTGTGGTTTTATGTGGTCACATTACAGTGGTCTCTACACATGCATTTTTACCAACGCTGGAGAGTGCAAAATTTGGTGCAGCTGTGCATGATAGAAAAGGATTGGCTAACTTCAGCTTGTTCAATTAAAGTGAATGTAAAGTCCTAATTTATATAGGAATTTTTTTTTTTTTTTAATATACTTACCTGCTCTGTTGCAGTGGATTTGCACAGAGCAGCCCAGATCCTCCTCCTCTTGGGTGCTGCTTCTGTGATCCTGGCCCCTCCCTCCTGTCGCGTGCCCCCACAGCAAGCAACTTGCTATGGGGGCACCCAAGCTGCGCCACAGCTTTGTGTGTCCTTTTCGGAGACGGAGCTGTGGTTCAGCCCTGCCCCTCTCTCTTCTGATTGTCTCACACTGCTTTCGGTCATCCAAAGGCGCAGTTGTTGTCTGCCAATCAGGAGGAAAGTCCCGGAACGGCTGAGACACTCGTGAACATCGCTGGACAGAGATGAGGCTCAGGTAAGTATTAGGGGGGCTGCTGCACACAGAAGGTTTTTTATCTTAATGCAAAGAATGCCTTTATGATAAACCTGACTTTACAACCCCTCTAAGCTTTGACAATGAAAGCTGATTGGTTTCTATGAAAAGTTGCGCCATATTTTTGCACGCTCCAATTTTAATATATCCTTCCCTTTTTTTGTGGGTTTTTTTTTTTTTTTTGTGTGTGCCATCAGCACTGTAGAAATCTCTGTATACAAATCTGTAAACGCTTTTTTATTTTTCCTTAGAAATATTCTAGATGCTTCAAATTTTCGGCCAATTGAAGATCTTTTTAAAACCAACTTAACAGAGAAAAAACGTTGCAGAAGAGTATTGGAACAGGTAATTATTCTGAATGGGGGAGGAACACTTGACTACCAGTCAGAAACATGACTTCAATAAAGAGTAGATTGGGTTACCACTAGTTCTAGTCGCCTTATTGAATTTTATTTGAAGATAATGTGCTATGTCTGATCCAAATATTAATATTTAGGGGCCATTTTGGTCAGTGGACAATAAGGAGTAAAACGAGAACCCTCTTGGTATAAAGGGTTTTTCCTGCATCAGTGGCAAAATTTGTTGTGCAACGTGAGTGTTGTTTGGACTACCGTTGATTTAACTGTTTCAGAAAGTATTTTATGGTTTGCTGAGGCTTCTGGGAGACGGATGATGAGCTTCCATATAAGCGTATGTCTTAAGCTAGTAATTGACAAGGTGTGTGTGTGTGTGTGTGTGTGTGTGTGTGTGTGTGTGTGTGTGTGTGTGTGTGTAAACCACTTCAGCTCTGGCAGGTTTTACCCCCCGCCTTCCTGACCAGGCCATTTTTTTGTAATGCATCACTGCGTTACTTTAACTCACAATTTTGCAGTCCTGCAAATAAAAATAACCATATGATTGGTTTGTGCAAAAGATATAGCATCTACAAACTATGGGATGGATTTCTGGATTTTTTCTTTTTTTTTTTGGGAGACTAGACTTTTTGGGACACTTGTACAGTGATCAGTGCTAAAAATAATTTAAAATATGCATGGTCACTCTATAAATCTATAAATGACACTGGCAGGGAATGGGGTTAACAGGGGGGATCAAAGGGTTAACTGTTTTCTAACTGGGAAGGATGTGCTTAACTGAAGAAAGACAGATCCATGTTCCTGCTTGGTAGAAACGCAAGATCTGTTCTTACTAGCAGAACAGTGATCTGCCTTGTTTACATAGGCAGAACAGTGTTCTGCCACTACGAGCGATCGCCGGGTTCCAGGCGGACATCCTGTTCAATCACAGCGGGAGCAGGTGTCTGGCAGCGCACTAAAACGCATTCTACCACCGTAACATGTAGAAAATATAACGGCACTTCCAGAGTAAAAACAGCTTCTTTTTATTGTACAAACATGCAAACAAATGACATGCGCCCCACACAGTACCCATGAAGGGTCAGCAGACGTGTTTCACACTTCTGTACTTAATCCTTAGCAAGGATTAAGCACAGGAGTGTGAAATGTGCCTGCTGACCCCCCTGTGGGTAGAGTGTGTGTAGGATGTCGTTCATAGTTATGTTTGTACAATAAAGGAACTGTTTTTCCTCCAGAAGTGCCGCTATCTTTTCTTCGTGCATATATGGGGTTTGTGGACCCAGGCAGGCACCCAGGATTTTTTGGCAGCTGAAGAGCTCATAGGACAGCCTTTGGAGCAGTGCTTACCCCAATTGCCATTTTTACCACCGTACCATGCGTTATGGTAGGGCGTACTTTAAAAATCATGAACGCATCTTTTATTTATTTTTTTGCACGTTTCATGAGCATAGAGCAGTCTATTTAAAAAAAAAAAAAAAAAACGCACCTTCAGACTGGTGTGCAATTCTAAAGGGTGCCTTGAATGATTTGTACAATTTTTTTTTTTTTTTTTGGTTGGGCTGTGGTTCCCTTTTGCATGCTTGGGGTTCTTGCCCAGGGGTCAAGTTTGCGAATGCTGTCCAGTTTGCGGTGTATGTGTCTCCCAAGCCTTGAATTCTTTGTATTTTTTACTCACCATTCTGTTCCCAGTTTTCTTCATAAAGAATATTTTACTAATTGGATGCTTTTAGTAACATCTGCATATAAATCTTGTTACAATTATTGCATTGACTAACCAGTGCTGGATATAGTGTGGTGGCTTTATGTATTTTGTGTTTCTTTCTTTAGGCAACGAAGAGTGGCTGCAAAGCTCCAAATGCTATGATTTCCTCCTGTGGGATGATCCCTGGAAACCCATACCCTAAGGGCAGACCTAGTCGCCATAATGGAATATTCCCCGTAAGAACACTGGTTATATACTGTATATGTGCAGATCTTTAAACAGTTGGAAAACTGGCTGCGACTGACTTTCCCAAATCATCCAAAGACAGGTTTAAAGTAATCAGATTTCTCCAAAAACTGACCAATATCTGCACCAACCCAGAACTTGAGTGTATCTTTCTCTTTTCTCTACACTACCGTTTATTGTATTTACAGCAGTACAGTATGAATCATATCTACACATTAAAAGTGAAGTTTACTTTTTTGTGGAAACGCATGAAAATGCATATATTTTTGCAGGACAATTTTTTTTTTTTTTTTTTGCATTTTGTTTATTTTTTATCCCTGGATCTTGCAAAGCATTGCACCCCTGATCAGTGGCTCATGAATTCAATGTCAGGCTCCTGGAGACGAGCCCTGCAGCTTTCACCCCGTACCTCTGCTACAGGCAGACTGCTTTAAGCCATCAGCTGCAATGGCTGACGGTACTTGTGATTCTCTCATTCACAGATTGCTGTGAATAAAGCAGCCACATGCTTTTTTTTCAAATTGTGACAGCGGGAGGATACCCTACCCCTGTACCAGGAATCATGGGGGGGGGGGGGCGGCGTGTCTGGAGCATGTTACACTTTACACATGAATTATGGGTGTAACATGCTCTGAAAAGTAAACTTGTCCTTTAAAGCAAGGAAGGTGCTGTCATTCAGGATACTGAATAACAACCCATTTTTGGAGACATTTATTGTATTCATTGGGCTTATCTGACTAGTTCCTTCACTCGTTTTTAGCAAAATATAAATGGTGCTGAATCTACCCAAATTCAAAGCCATTTCTGTCTTCTGGTTACTGCTGACTAGCAAATGTCTCTTTGATGAATAGTAATATATATATATATATATATGTGTGTGTGTGTGTGTGTGTGTATTTTTTTTCTCCTTTCACTCTCGATGTTAACTGGGGGAGAGGGTGAGTCTCCCTAAAGGGGGCACAGACCACAATTCACTGACTGGGGTTCTAATTCATCT
This sequence comes from Rana temporaria, assembly GCF_905171775.1. Taxonomy (NCBI): domain Eukaryota; kingdom Metazoa; phylum Chordata; class Amphibia; order Anura; family Ranidae; genus Rana; species Rana temporaria. Next base: position 72,002,890 of record NC_053490.1, read on the forward strand.
CCACGCTATACAAAACTAAAAAAAAAGTTTGGCCTTTGTGCCCTCTGGTGCCCCAAGGGCCAGATAAAGGCAAATAAAGGCAAACAAAGGGCTGCATCTGACCCCTGGGCCACAGTTTGGAGACCCCTGCTATAAATTATGGTATACCACAGACTCGTGTGTTTAATCTATGGACTAATTTACAATACATTGGATGGAGGAGCGCTGGATGCTTTGTGCATTTTTTACACATTTCTTTGTTTTATCATGGAAGTTCACATTGTTCCCTTTACCCAGAAGAATCTGGAAAAATACATTTTCATAGCGACTTTCAATGAAAAGTACATTGTTATATTTTAGGGAACTCCAGTGAGAAAAGATGGAGAAGAAACGAATGAAGGAAAGGGAATTGCAGCCAGGATTCTTGGACCATGTAAACCAGTAAGTAAAATAAATAAATCGTACAATAAACAATGGGACTAAAGGTTGCTGACTAGATTAAGCATTGGTTGTAATTGGGTATTCATGAAGGTATTGGAAATATCTGTGCGTAATCCTAATAAATTGCTCAACATCTCAGTTGGTTTTGTACAGGAAATGTTGCTATATATTGTATCGCTTTCTTCTGCAAAGTGGTGGACAGGCAGCATGAGCCTGCTAAAGCACATATAATCGCGTGTTTTGGTATTGTTCCTTTTCATTCCTAGTTACTGATACTTCAGATCTGCAATAAATTACTTGCCATTCAACATTACCAGCCACTTTTTGGAAATATGAATCGCTTTAAGCCTGATGCACACAAACTGAATATCTGCTGGTATGGCCTGGATTAACGGATACAAAGCTTTGAGGAGAAGATATGGACAGCCGCACACCAAAGAAACCTTAAAAAGGTGGCCTTTAATGGTAAAAGGAAAACAGGCACTACAAAGCACAGCAGGCAGTGGGGTATATAGCTGACGCGTTTTGCACTGGGGTTCAGTGCTTAGTGCTGGGGGAGGGGAGGGGAGGTCAGGACAAGTGTGATCATTGGAGGAGAGCAGACTGAGTTCCCAGCATAGCTGAAGAACTGACTACGGTGTAGTCTATTTATAATAGAAAAACCTGAAGGACTGGCAAGAACGCCAGGGATTTCAGATAAAGAAAGCATACAAAGAACAGGAGACTTTCTCATACAAGTACATAGTTCAGAAGGGACATATCAGGAATATGAAATGTTGGGTTAACAAATGCTTTAAGTCAAGCTCCGTACAAAAAGGGATTGTTTGGAGTACATCATAACGTGGCTGAAGGCTAGATAAAGTATAACAAAGGATACATAGGACAAGGTTCAGCCAGCAAACATCAAGGACATATAAAGGTGGGTAGTCCAGGTATCATCAACCCATACATAATGTACGGGATCATATATATTTATAAGAAAACTGAAAACAAAAGTAGATGGATATGAGATAAATTACAACCAACTACGATAATAGTGGAGGTACACATATTAACCATGCATCAGGGAAGAACAATCCCCAAAGAAATATAGATTTGAGGGGATAAGCACCACAAAGTCTGCCTTTCATAAAAGAACATAATAGGGTGGGGCTGTGAGGTGCCAAAGCTTCCATAACAGTATTTGGGACAATATTAAAGCATTGAGTTGAAATTAGGTCTTGGAAGCTGATACACAGAAGCTAATATAGAGTTCAGAAAAGAATCTGGGATCTCTTGGAGTAATACATCCACCCTGACCATATATCGTAAAAGCAGTCAAGCTGGTTCTTAACTGTGTGTACCCAACATTCTACTTCCATAATATAATGTAATTTAAAATAAAAATGTGTGTGCCAGGATTTAATTTTCAACCACTTGCCTGCCGTCTGCAATACGTATATACGGCATCTGACAAAAGTGAGTACGCCCCTCACATTTTTGTAAATATTTTATTATGTCTTTTCATTTGACAACACTGAAGAAATTACGTTGCTGCAATGAAAAAGTAGTGAGTGTACAGCTTGTATAACAGTTTTTCTGTCCCCTAAAAATAATGGCTGTGTGTTTAATTTCTAAACCACTGGCAACAAAAGTGAGTACACCCCCAAGTGATTTCCAAATTGGGTCCAATTGGCTATTTTCCCTCCCTGGTGTTATGTGACTCGTTGGTGTTACAAGGTCTTGGGTATGAATGGGTGTGGGTTTGGTGTGTTTTGGTGTTATCGCTCTCACTCTTACTAGTCATTGAAAGTTTAACATGGCACCTCATGGCAAAGGACTCTCTGAGGATCTGGAAAAAAAAGAATTGTTGCTCTACATAAAGATGGCCTAGGCTATAAGAAGGTTGCCAAGGCCCTGAAACTGAGCTGCAGCAAAGTGGCCAAGATCATCCAGCGGTTTAACAGGACAGGTTCCAGTTGGAACAGGCCTCACCATGATCCACCAATGAAGTTGAGTGCTCAGCGTCATATCCATAGGTTTACTTTGGGAAATGGATGTATGCGTGCCACCAGCATTGCTGCAGAAGATGAAGTGGGGGGTGTGGTCAGCCTGTCGGTGTTCAGACCATATGCAGCACACTGCATCAAATTGGTCTTCATGGCTGTTGTCCCAGATGGAAGCCTCTTCTAAAGATGATGCACAAGAGAGCCTACAAACAGTTTGCTGAAAACAAGCAGAGTAAGGACATGGATTACTGGAACCATGTTCTGTGGTCTGATAACACCAAGATAAACTTATTTGGTTCAGATGGTGTCAAGCGTGTGTGGTGGCAGTGAGGTGAGGAGTACAAAGACAAGTGTGTGTTGTCTATAGTCAAGCATGGTGGTGGGAGTGTCATGGTCTGGGGCTGCATGAGTGTTGCCGGCACTGGGGAGCTACAGTTCATTGAGGGAACCATATATGTCAACATGTACTGTGACATACTGAACCAGAGAATGATCCCCTCCTATCGGACACTGGGCCACAGGGCAGTATTCCAACATAACGACCCCAAACACACCTCCAAGACAACCACTGCCTTGCTAAAGAAGCTGAGGGTAAAGGTGATGGACTGACCAAGCATGTCTCCAGACCTGAACCCTATGGAGCATCTGTGGGGCATCCTCAAACGGAAGGTGGAGGAGCACAAGGTCTCTAACATCCACCAGCTCTATGATGTCATCATGGAGGAGTGGAAGAGGACTCCAGTGGCAACCTGTGAAGCTCCTGGTGAACTCCCTGCCCAAGAGGGTTAAGGCAGTGCTGGAAAATAATTGTGGGCGCACAAAATATTGACACTTTGGGCCCAATTTGGACATTTTCACTTAGGGATGTTCTCACTTTTGTCACCAGTGGTTTAGACATTAATGGCTGTGTGTTGCGTTATTTTGAGGGGACAGCAAATTTACACTGTTATACAAGCTGTACACTCTCTACTTTACATTGTAGCAAAGTGTAATTTCTTCAGTGTTGTCACATGAAATGATAAGTGTGTGAGCATTATATATAATTTTGCTGTCTGCAAGTGGATAACTGAGATTATGGCTGAATATATCGGCCATTATCCAGTACTGTTTTTTCAGCAGGCAGTCTGCTTTCTCAGGAAACCAGTTTGAGTGGCTCGTGAGCTGTTGGAGCGGGTTTCCGAAGCGGCGGGAGGGGATTTTTTTTTTTTTTTTTTACCCCAGATCTCTTCAAAAGGAGGACATGTCATCCTTATTTCTGTTGCAAGAGATGTTTACATTCCTTGTAACAGGAATAAAAGTGATTAAGAAAATTGTTAGGAACGGTGTAAAAATAAAAAGCAAATTGAAAAAAAAATTGTAAACGGTATTCGATCTACACATGAGGTATTGCCACAAACGTTTCAGCAAGAGCAATAATTATAGCGCTAGACCTCCTCTGTAACTCTAAACGGGTGACCTGTAAAGATGCTTTAAAGCGTCGCCTATTGAGATTTTTTAAGCGGGGGTTCCGCGGCCGATCTTTTTTTTTTTTTAAGCATTCAATGGGGTTTCAGTATACTAGTTGGGTCTCTGTAAACATCCGCTGTCCGTTTTCGTGGCAAATAAGTAGTTCTAAAATTAGTTCCAAGGAGTTTCCATTTTGCTTGTGGGCATTCTGAAGCCCACAAGCAATCATTTCCTGGAAGTGGCGATCTCAGCAACGACCCCATCACGTGACCAGCGTCACGCGGTGCTTCTTACTGGACAATCTCGTGGGATTTCAAGGGACGGCATTCGCGTTGTATCTTGTGAAGCACAACACTGCTCCCAGTACACACTGCGCTGAACTCCCAGAAAACACTGCAGCGCTGGGGAGACGCCTACTCCCGCGGTAGTGAAACTCTGTATGTCTAAATTGAGGTAATTGTGTAAAAAAGGGCTATTGTGTATCTAGATTGTACATTGATGTGTTTAGTACAGTGTTGTGATTTGGGTGAACCTCCCCTTTAAGTATCGTAGTTTGTCTCCATTCCACGAGCATGCGCAGTTTTAAAGTGCCATGTTAACATGGAAAGATCTATTTACTCGGTGTAACATCCTCTTTCACATTCTACAAAAAAAAATGTAATTTGCATATTTTTTTTAAATTAAAGTGTATTTTTTACAAACAAATTGCGTTTTGCAAATACTGTGTGACCTAATAAAATGACGACAATCGCAGTTTTATTCCCTAGGGTCTGTTAAAAAGAAAAAAGGTATGTTTGGGGGTCAAGTAATTTTCTAGCAAAAAATACAGATTTAAACTTGTAAACAAAGTGCCAGAAAAAGCCTGGTCGGCAAGTGGTTAATAAGGTTCAAAGGACAATGATTTTACAGTTGCAGATAGCAACAAATCGTAGATCGGATTTCGGCAGTTTGAGGCGATGATGTTTAAAGATGATTGGTAGTTGGTTTGAGTTGGCTCAGTCTACTTATATCTACAATAATAAATGAAGGTCAATATTTTGTTCGTCCATTCAGCTTAATGCTTACAAGCTGTCTAGTACTTTTGTTTTACAGATAAAATGGTTTTGCCCAGTTGCATGTGGATGGGAAAGTACTATATACAGTTTGTGCTCATAAGTTTACATACCCTGACAGAATTTATTATTTTCTTGGCTGTTTTTCAGAGAATATGAATAACACAAACGTTTCTTTCACGCATGGTTGGTGTTTGGCTGAAGCCATTTATTGTCAATCAACGGTGTTTACGCTTTTTAAATCCTAATCCAAACAAACTACCCAAATGACCCTCATCAAAAGTTTACATACCCTGGTGATTTTTGCCTGATGACATGCACACAAGTTGACACAAAGTGGTTTGAATGGCTAACCATCCTCATTTGTGATCTGTTTGTAATGTGTGTGTGTGTGTATATGTGTATATATATATATATATATATATATATACACACACACACAAATTAGATAGAGAGAGTGTGTGTGTGTGTATGTGTGTATGTATGTATGTATGTATGTATGTATGTGTATATATATATATATATATATATATATATATATATATATATATATATATATATATATATATATATATATATATATATATATATATATATATATATATAATGTGTGTGTATGTGTATATGTCAATGAGCTTCTAGACTCCTGACAGACCCTTGCATCTTTCATCCAGTTCTGCACTGACGTTTCTGGATTCTGAGTTATGGGGAAAGCAAAATAATTGTCAAAGGATCTGCGGGAAAAGGTAGTTTTAACTGTATAAAACAGGAAAGGGATATAAAAAGAGATCCAAAGAATTGAGAATGCCAATTGGCAGTGTTCAAACACTAATCAACAAGTGGAAAATGAGGGGTTCGGCTGAAACCAAACCACGATCAGGTAGACCAACTAAAATTTCAGTCACAACTGCCAGAAAAATTGTTTGGGATGCAAAGAAAAACCCACAAATAACTTCAGGGAAAACGTGTGGCTGTTTCAAGAGGCACTTGAAGAAAGATGGCCTGCATGGTCGAGTCGCCAGAAGAAAGCCATTACTGCACAAATGTCACAAAGTATCCCGCATTGCGCCAAACAGCGCAGAGACGAGCCTCAAACCTTCTGGCACAAAGTCATTTGGTGATGAGAACCAAAATTTAGCTTTTTGTCCACAACCATAAACTCTACATTTGGAGAGGAGTCAAGAAGGCCTGTTATGAAAGGTACACCATTCCTACTGTGAAACACGGAGGTGTATCGCTGATGTTTTGGGGATGTGTGAGCTACAAAGGCACAGGAAATTTGGTCAAAATTGATGGCAAGATAAATGCAGTATGTTATCAAATACTGGAGGAACATTTGCATTCGTCAGCCAGGAAGCTGCGCATGGGTCTTACTTGGACATTCCAACATGACAACGATACAAAACACAAGGCCAAGTGGACCTGTCATTGGCTACAGCAGAATAAAGATCTCAAACCTGCAGTTCATGCAAGACAGCCCAAGAATTTACAGGAACTGGAGGCTTTTTGCCAAGAGGAATGGGCAGCTTTACCATCTGAGACGATGAGTCTCCTCCACAAATGCCACAAAAGACTTCAAGCTGGCATTGATGTTAAAGGGGGCAATACACGGTATTAAGAACTGGGTATATAAACTTATTTGATCAGTCATCTGGGTAGTTTCTGTTGTGATTTTTATTTAAAAAGAGTAAGCACAGTTGATGATAAATGGCTTTAGCCAAACACTAACCAGAAGTGAAAAACGTTTTTGTGTTCATATTCTCTGAAAAATGGCCAAGAAATCATAAATTCTGCCAAGGTATCTAAACTTATGAGCACAACTGTAAATGCTTGGTATCAAATTTTTTTATTTTGCATATTTATCTGTAAAATACATGTGGTTGAAATATGTTCTAAATATGACATAGTCCCTTGCATCTTATGTGTTTTCTTTATTTCACCTCTTGCAGTCTCCTTCTACATATAATCCGCACAAGCCAGTACCATACCCGATACCACCTTGCCGGCCTCACCCATGTATTGCTCCAAGTAAGAATAACTGATGCCAGTTTAAGCTGCAGTAAACCAAATAGAATTTCATTGTTTATACTAGATCAACTAACAGAAGTGAATCTACAATCTGTATTGTGTATTTCTTAACACGTTTTGATTATTGGCAATTGGTATCTCGACTGATCAGTAGGAGTTGCACTAAGCATGTTGCTTAGGCTTTTGGTTCATTGCCTTCCTCTTCTCCTCTTGTCGCTCTGAGTTTTCCTTAATGGTACTATACCTCTCCCAATTTATCTTCATTTCTATTCATTCTGCATGCTGTTCTTACTCGATGTGTTTATCCTGCTAAAATCCTCCTTCTATTTCGTTTTTCCACCCATAAAATATACAGTACTTCACAAACGTTGCAAAGTGACAAGAAAACTGCTCCATGGTTGCGATACGTAATATTTAGCCGCTGTTCATACCGGTAGGATTTCAGTTCCAAATCACCTCATGTCGCACCCCATTGCTGGCAATGGAACCGTTTATAGTGCCATGATTCTAAAAGGTTCCTGCACTATTTTCGGATTTAATTGCGACTTGCATAGACTTCGGTAAATCAGCCGTGCAATTCGCACTTATCTGCCTTTTTTGAAATGGTACTGAAGTAGCTTGATTTCAAAGCCCCACCAGTGTGAATCGGGGCTTAATCCGCTTGTGTTGACTTGCTGACGGAGTAACCTCACTAAGCCCTCGTTCACACCAGTGTGATTTGTCATGGGATTTGACAGTTCAAAATCACATGACAAGTCTCACCCCATTGCCAGCAACGGAACCGTTCAAATCATTGCGACTCAAGACGCAACGTCTTCGAAAGGTTCCTGCACTACTTTGCGTTTCCATTGTGACTTGCAAAGACTTAAATCAAGTTGCAAGCTGCAATGATCTGTGGCTTTGAAATCGCGCAATTTCAAATCCGCACTGGTGTGAACCGGCATGCGATAACCTTTTCAGGATGTTAAGACCATGTATACATAAGTGCTCTTGTACTTCTGGTTGGGCAGCTGGAAACATTACATGAAATTGAGATTGAAGTCCTTTTAAAAGAGAATGTTCATTTAGGGCCTGTGTTGAAGGCCTTTTGATCGCATCAAATGGGTTTTGCATTCATATACAAGCCTATGGGAATGCAAAGCCATGCAAGCGGGTCAAAAGGATGTCAACTACAGGTCAAATGCACTTCTAAAATTCTGAATGATCTTAGAAACATTTCAAAGTGACATCATTGACGCAAGACCAAAGCCCACTAACGCAGACCCTTAGACAGGACATATCTGTATGCATGCACAGGTTTACACAAGTAACGTCCACATACAGCTATGTACAGCCATTCGTGTCTGTGGGGAGGCTGTACACAACCCCTCTGGCTTCTGGGTGAGGAAATATACCCAAACTTTGTTGCATGACATTTAAAGAGTTGTCTATTGATGATTTTGGTCGTCGAATGTCGTTTCGTGGGTGCATGTAATTCTGAGGCTTAACGTATTTGGTATTTACTCGACACAACCTAATTTTTTTTATTTTGTACCCCAAAAAATTAGAAGCAATATGGTTTTTATATAGATTTGATAAACCATTGCGCAAATATCGGGCAACATAAATTGCAGCTACCTTCTTCCCCCTTCCTTTTTATTTATTTCATTTTTTGGGGTGGTGTGTTTGTGTGTGGGTTTTTATTGTATTTTTTTAAGTCACAAATTCATACTGATCATGGATGTGAAAAAATACTTCTCTGGCAGAAAAAGGGGGTTAAAGCTGAACTCCATTTTTCGTTTCTATATTTTTCATTTTTGATCATTTTGATTTTTACATTTTTGTAACACTTGGCTGCAAAAAGTCAGACAGAGCCTACCCCATTTCCTAGCTGAACCTTTAGAAATCACCTAGCACTTTCTTCCCCTGGTTGTCTCTGGCCCGCCCCTTTCATTTGTTGGATTACTGTTCTTTTCAGTCATGGAAGTCCAGCATCATATGTGGGTGTTACTTATGACAATCTGCATGAAAATGTAGTCTTCCTAGGAACACCTAGTCCTCCCAGCTGAACCCTTCCCACGATTGCATTTTGACATTGCCTGAGCAATGGCAGGCAATGTCAAGCTGCAGCAAGCAAAGCCAGCAGACTGTTGGCTTGTATAAAAAAGGGAATTTACTCCTGAGCTAAAACGATAATACTGCTACTTTTTATAAAAATTTAGTCCGGCCACATCTGGAGTATTCCATCCAGTTCTGGTCATCAGTCCTCGGGAAAGATGTGCTGGCGAGAGTCCAGAGATGGGCAAAAAGCGGGAGGAACCAGGGACGGCAAACTATATAAGATTAACGTTCAGCTATAAAGTTTAAAATACATTCCAAATTTAATTTAGGCTACTAGTGACTAGATTAAATAAAGGGTATTATGAATTATCTTTGACATGTGGTGCATTTTTATTTTTTATAGCAGGAATCTTGGGGGGGGGGGGGGGTGTAGCAATTTGTCTATCCCTTTTTCTTTATAGTTTTGGGCCTTGTTCACACGAGTGTACTACCTGTGCGAGGACCATGTTTACCTGCATGGGAATGCATAGGTGATTTATGCATTGTGCAGACAGTCCCACATATGTCAGTTGGGATGCAGCAGCTGCACGGACACGGCCGCTGCTCTTATTTTGACATCTGTGCTGGTGCATGGCCCCAAATATAAACGGCATGCATTTAAGGCTGTGCACAAGCACTAATATCAAAGGGGTTGTAAAGGAACTTTTTTTTTCCCTAGATGGCTTCCTTTACCTTAGTGTAGTCCTTCACTTACCTCATGCTTCCATTTCTGCTTTTAAATGTCCTGATTTCTTCTGAGAAACCCTCACTTCCCGTTCTTCTGTCTGTAACTACACACCGTAATGCAAGGCTTTCTTCCTAGTGTGGAGAAAGCCTCTTGAGGGGGCGAGCAGGCAAGTCAAGACACTCTCTATGTAACAGATAAAGGAGCTGTGTGTTAGTGGGCCTCCTGACACTCCTGCTCGCCCTCTCCGCACCAGGAAGAAAGCCTTGCATTATGGTGTGTAGTTAGACAGAACAGGAAGTGAGTATTTCTCAGAAGAAATAAGGACATTTAAAAGCAAAATCGAAGGATGAGTTAAGTGAAGGAGGACTGCACTAAGGTAAAGGAAGCTATTTAGGGAAAAAAATAAATATTCCCTTTACAACCCCTTTAAGTTAAGAGTAACATCTGTGTTCTGTGCAGCTGCTACATCCCAAATGAAATGGACTGCCTGCATGGGGATGCACTGAACACCTGCGTGGGCAAACGCGGTCCTCGCATGGGTGTACGTTGTACGTCCATGTGAACCAGGCCTTATTGAGGGAGAGCTAAAAGTATTGGGAATTCTTATTGTGCAGAGCAGTTAAATATTGACCTTCTCCAGATGTTTTAAAGCAATTGGCACTCGGACTAGGGCAAGTGACTGTTCAGTAGTAGTGAACATGCTGTACTGTATATTATGCGAAATTCCAGAAATCGGATCAGTCAGCTGTAGGTTGTACACTATTCTCTCTACCAATGGCACTATTTCTATCCTTTTAATTTCAAGTGTTATTGGTGGGTCCTGTGGACTCTTCCTGCAACTCCCTGTCTGTACCGAGGTACTGACTTTTAGTTAGAGAGCTGAAGGAATTGTTGGTGAACTACAAGTGCAATGATCACCTAATTCATGTTACATTAAGAGTAGTTCATTCATTCATTCGTTATTTATTCATCACAGCTGCTGTAAGGGAGGGGGTTTCCATTTGCACCAAGTTAAATGTTACACCCAAAATACAGGCGTAATGTGGTCCAGAAGGTGGGGTTAGCCTTTAAGCCATATAGCCTGGTCAGGTCCCTGCCTCACCCTGTTCCAGAAAGAAGAGCAGTACATTGATGAGAGCATCCTTCTGCTCGCCCCTTTTGTGTATGTATGTTCAGTGCTGTAATTGACCGTACAGTCCGAATTGGCTGACCTTTGCTCCTTTTTGAGTTCTGCTCTGCATGGGGGTGGTTAAGATTGTTCCGATACTTCTGCTAATGCCCAGTACACATAGGCCCAATGTTGGAAGGCATCAGTCAGTTCAATAAACGGTTGACATGCGTGACGTCAGGGCTGGACTGAGACAAAAATTTAGCCCTGGACTTCATCCAGACTGGCCCACTTTGACAGGTCTCTACCACAGCTCCTGCACCCCCCTGGTCACGAAAGCCCCCTCTCCCCCTTCACTAGCCGTTCTACTTTATTAGAGTAGAACGGCTGGTACTGGTACTCTTATAGGCAGTACCAGTGGGGAAGCAAGACAATATTTCACCCGGGGCAAAAAATCAGTTTGGTGCCCCCCCTTATGGCACAAGATTAGGCAGAAGTAAGAAACTCCCAGGCCATGGCTGTTAAGTCAGCTGTCTGTCCCCTCCCCCATGCTCCTCTGTCGTCGTCCCTGCTCCTCTTGTCCTCCCCCTTCTTTGTTCCCCCCAGGTGAGCGCTGTGGGCAGAGAGAGGAGGTGAGCGCTGCGGGAAGGGAGAGACAGAGGAGCAGAGAGGGGCGGCGGTCCGCTGTCACTGATGCCGGGCCCACTGAGCCATCGGCCCACCGGGAAACTCCCTGTAGTCCCAATGGCCAGTCCATCCCTGCGTGACGTGTATGTCAGTCGGCTTCTGTTAGAAGAGCATGCTGTAAAACCTGCAGCCGACCTGCTCCCGTTCAGCACTCTCAGCCAATGGCAAAGAGCGCTGATCGGAGTGGTCTGACAGGGGGGTGGCCCCCACCAGAACACGACCGCTCAGCGAGGGAGATCACTGTACGAACATTGGATTGTTGGTACAGTGGCTCCGCTAAAAGTGTTTGGTGTACCAGGCTTTAGTCTTAAATGGTGTATTTAAAATATATGTCTGGAGTTTGGCTTTAATCCTTCTGAAATGTGCAGGGGGTGATGACTCTGTTTCTTTAGAGGCGTTGTAGGAAAGTGTAGATGTTTTGCGAATGATTCTCCTCCAATGGAAAACGCAGGGCTAGTAAGAGGCTTTGAGCATTTGTAAATGAAGAGGTTTCCTTCCAGTGCTGCATCTTTAGACATTCAGAGCTCATATTTGTCATTTTAAAAGGGAGCTCTCCCAACACTATAGAACCAAAAAGAATGCTTTGGATGATCACCTTTTTGTTTTTGTATATTTTTCTTTGTATCTTTTTTTTCCTTTTTTATACCAAAATATATCAGATGTTTTATGTTCCTATTTTTACTTCACCATGATGCATAACTGCATGCTCCTTCCATCATGATGAAGCTGTTATGCATGTTCCCACTGTATCATATACCAGGACAACAAGGAGAGGGGAAGGCAAGTCTGAATATTGTTTTGTTTCAAGCCTTTGAGACCCGATGCAGAGTGTAAAGAAGAAGAAAAAAACGTGGCAGTTCTGTAAGATATGCCAATGTTAAAGCCTGTGCTTAAAGGAAACCTGTGCTGAAAAATACAGAGCTTGGCACGACTCGCTTCCCTATGAAACTACTGGTTGCTTGTCTGATCTCAATCATGGATGTGGAACAAGCATGCAGCTAACGAAGTCAAGAAAGTCAAAACTTCTGTTCTGCAGACTTGTTCTGGTTAATGACTAGTGAGTATTAAAGTGGTTGTTAACCCTCACATATAGCCAGTGAAGTGACTGGCCTCAGATGATAGAGATGAAACAAATCCTCCTACATAACATAAAACGCATCTGCAGTATTCTTTTCTCTACAACCATTCAAAGTACAAAATGTATAACGCTTGTCTGGGCGTACAGAAAAAAAAGGGGCCGGAAAGCTGAAGTTGCACTCTACAGAGCTCAGCGAGGAGAACCGAGAGCCGTCAGTCAGCTGGAGGTCTTTCCCCTGTCACTAGTTTTCTCTTGGTGTCAGGACAACTTGTCGTCATAGGTGATTCATAAGCATGGCAGAGGAATGAAGCAGCAGACAGAAATGACACTTAGTACTCTGGATTGAGACAAGTACACACCATAGAGCAGTGATGGCCGACCCTGGCATCCCAGATGTTTTGGAACTGCATTTCCTATGATGCACTGCAGAGTGCATGAACACCATGGGAAATGTAGTTCCAAAACATCTGGTGCCAAGGTTCACCATCACTGCTATAGAGGCATTTGCTTTGTTCACATTTTTTATGTCTGAGGTTTACAACCACTTTAAAGTGTTTTGTAAATGACCACCTTGTAAAACACATTCAGTTTAAAATTGAAATGTAAGGCAAAACATTTGTATATACAGCAAAAACAACAAAACATTATAAATCTTATTATTTTATTATAAAAGATTACATCCCCTCTGCTCTCAGCTGCATAAGAGCTGTGACAGGAGATACAGCAGCACACTGATCTTCATAGTAAAAGCCTGTGCAGAAGGGGTGTGTCAGGACTAGGGGTGTAACGGATCGTCCGTGATCCGAACGGGCCACCCTGTTCGGATCGGCACACCCCGCGATCCGCGGAGCGCTCCGGAGCCTAGGCCTAGGAAAGTCCCCGGCTTCGGCCTAGCTCCGGAGCGGCGGCCAGTCTTCTTGCCAGAGCCCAGCGTGACACGCCTCCCCGGGGAGGCGTGTCACGCTGTGCACTGGGCTCTAGCAAGTTGAATAGGAATGTTAGCAGTGAAGCACTGGTGTGAGAGGAGGGGGGGGGGAAAGGGGGAAAAAAGGGCACAATAGCAATTCACAGGGGTGGATTAAAGAAGAAGCAGGTGAGGCTGTTTGGGACTTAAAGTACAATCTTGATGTTTTTACAGCAAATATATATATATATATATATATATATATATATATATATATATATATATATAATTTGCTGTAAAAACATCAAGATTGTACTTTAAGTCCCAAACAGCCTCACCTGCTTCCTCTTTAATTCACCCCTGTGAATTGCTATTGTGCTCTTTTTTTCGGATCAGCAAAAAAAAAAAAAAGGTTCCTTTTTTTAATTGGTCCAAAAAAAAAAATATATTATTTTATTATATATATATATAATTTTTTTTTTTGGACCAATGAAAAAACGGACCCTTTTTTTTTTTTTTTTTGCTGATCCGAAAATAATCCGATCCGTGACTCCTGATCCGAGGATCGATCCGTGAGTTTTTTGATCCGTTGCACCCCTAGTCAGGACCAGGGCTGTGGAGTCTGTAGATAAATGTTCCGACAATCTAAATTTAGTAGGAGTCGGTGCATTTTTTGCCGACTCCGACTCCAGGTACCCAAAATTTCCTCCGACTCCACAGCCCTGGTCGGGACAAGTCTGATCATTGGAGGATAGCTGGCGGAGTTCCCAGCACAGCTAGAGAACTGACCACAGTGTGTTCTCCTGCTTTTAGTGTGGTCAGTCTTTAGTAGGCACGCAAGGGGACTAGCAGGAACACCAGAGATTTCAGATAAAGGAAGCAATACAAAGAGAACAGGATATGTTTTCTTATAAGTACAGCAGACACATTAAGAATATTGGTATAGAAAAACCTTGTGCTAAATATAGATAAGACCGCTGCTCTTTTACTACTCCTTGAATATGAGGAGGTGAATATACGGTGCTCAAAATATAAGAGATATGCACTGTCTCGTGTGAATCAATAAAGTGAAATATTGTGAACAAACGCAGAAATTACCACCACGAACATAGGTGTCCTTTTATGAAGCGGTGAAATCTCTTCACTGCTTCATTCGCAGGCATTCACATTGGAGATCTATCTCCTCCTGGATGACTGTTTGGAGGAGTGAAGCCATCTACCAACACTGGAGAACGGTCCCTGATACTGGAATCTCGTGGGACTTTACGAGATTACAGTACCAGAAATTCACAGAAACACTGAGATGTCAGTTTATTAAGCAGTGATAAATCACTGCCCAGTACACTGACAGACGGGTGGTTAATGTTGATAAAATAACGAGACCCCCCTGCATTTTATATATATATATATATATATATATATATATATATATATATATATATATATATATATATATATATATATATATATATATATATATATATATATATATATACACATACATACATACAGGGAGTGCAGAATTATTAGTCAAATGAGTATTTTGACCACATCATCCTCTTTATGCATGTTGTCTTACTCCAAGCTGTATAGGCTCGAAAGCCTACTACCAATTAAGCACATTAGGTGATGTGCATCTCTGTAATGAGAAGGTGTGTGGTCTAATGACATCAACACCCTATATCAGGTGTGCATAATTATTAGGCAACGTCCTTTCCTTTGGCAAAATGGGTCAAAAGAAGTACTTGACAGGCTCAGAAAAGTCAAAAATAGTGAGATATCTTGCAGAGGGATGCAGCACTCTTAAAATTGCAAAGCTTCTGAAGCGTGATCATCGAACAATCAAGCGTTTCATTCAAAATAGTCAACAGGGTCGCAAGAAGCGTGTGGAAAAACCAAGGCACAAAATAACTGCCCATGAACTGAGAAAAGTCAAGTGTGTAGCTGCCAAGATGCCACTTGCCACCAGTTTGGCCATATTTCAGAGCTGCAACATCACTGGGGTGCCCAAAAGCACAAGGTGTGCAATACTCAGAGACATGGCCAAGGTAAGAAAGGCTGAAAGACGACCACCACTGAACAAGACACACAAGCTGAAACGTCAAGACTGGGCCAAGAAATATCTCAAGACTGATTTTTCTAAGGTTTTATGGACTGATGAAATGAGAGTGAGTCTTGATGGGCCAGATGGATGGGCCCGTGGCTGGATTGGTAAAGGGCAGAGAGCTCCAGTCTGACTCAGACGCCAGCAAGGTGGAGGTGGAGTACTGGTTTGGGCTGGTATCATCAAAGATGAGCTTGTGGGGCGTTTTCGGGTTGAGGATGGAGTCAAGCTCAACTCCCAGTCCTACTGCCAGTTTCTGGAAGACACCTTCTTCAAGCAGTGGTACAGGAAGAAGTCTGCATCCTTCAAGAAAAACATGATTTTCATGCAGGACAATGCTCCATCACACGCGTCCAAGTACTCCACAGCGTGGCTGGCAAGAAAGGGTATAAAAGAAGAAAAACTAATGACATGGCCTCCTTGTTCACCTGATCTGAACCCCATTGAGAACCTGTGGTCCATCATCAAATGTGAGATTTACAAGGAGGGAAAACAGTACACCTCTCTGAACAGTGTCTGGGAGGCTGTGGTTGCTGCTGCACGCAATGTTGATGGTGAACAGATCAAAACACTGACAGAATCCATGGATGTCAGGCTTTTGAGTGTCCTTGCAAAGAAAGGTGGCTATATTGGTCACTGATTTGTTTTTGTTTTGTTTTTGAATGTCAGAAATGTATATTTGTGAATGTTCAGATGTTATATTGGTTTCACTGGTAAAAAATAAATAATTGAAATGGGTATATATTTGTTTTTTGTTAAGTTGCCTAATAATTATGCACAGTAATAGTCACCTGCACACACAGATATCCCCCTAAAATAGCTAAAACTAAAAACAAACTAAAAACTACTTCCAAAAATATTCAGCTTTGATATTAATGAGTTTTTTGGGTTCATTGAGAACATGGTTGTTGTTCAATAATAAAATGAATCCTCAAAAATACAACTTGCCTAATAATTCTGCACTCCCTGTATATGTATATGTGTATGTATATGTGTGTGTGTATATATATATATATATATATATATATATATATATATATATATATATATATATATATATATATATATATATATATATATACATACATATACACACACACATACACACATACACACATACACACATACACACACACACACACACACACACACACATATATATATATATATATATATATATATATATATATATATATATATATATATACACACACACACACTATATATATATAATGTGTGTGTGATAAAAAAAATAATATATATATATTCGCACTATTTATATAATTTACATGGTTACAGTGTTGGGGGGGGGGGGGGTGGTCTGAACGAGGTAGAAATTAAAAATCTTCCTCCTCAGATCCCCCGTGGATTCCCTCCCCGATTCACCACCTCTGAGTTGGTGAATCGGGGAGCGTGAATTCTGACACAGATCACCAGTGAAGCGCTGAGGTCACATCTTCATAAACTGGCCGTTACTGTGTCCGTCAATAAGGATTCTCACTGTGTGGAGATCATCGGCGGGAGAACAAGTTCAAACATCTTCTCCCCCCGATGATCTGTTTCATAAACTGTTTATGAGCTGTGATCAGTGGCGATCCTTGGGATCACTGCTTCATAAATGGACATCATAATGTAAAAACGTCAAGCGAGTTCCAGACTGTGTAGGGCTGGGAAGCTAATTAGGAGGCTGCTTGAGTGATCCATCGAGGAGGTCGGGTTGCATACATGAGGAATCCCACATATCTTAACCTCATGCAATACATGATCTCTTTTATAACATGGAGATCATTGGGATCTGGTAAGAGGCACATTTTAATTATATTTGGGGAAAAATGAATTGAAAATCTTTCACTGGGAGTGGTTCACTTGATTTTAAGAAAGATAGAAAGATTTGAACATGGATTGAAATGAAAACACCAGGACGCTTTTTTGTGTGTGTGTGTATTTTTTTTTTGATGAATAATTTTCGGTTGAATTTTGGTTTCGCATTATGTTCGTTTAATCACATGGTGGTAATTTTTGTGTTTGTTCACAATAGTTCACTTTATTGATTCACATGAGACAGCGCATATCTTTTATGTTTTGAGGAATATGAAATGCTGGGGTAACAAACACTTTAAGGCCTTGGATCAACATATCGGGTAGGCAACTAGCATTTTCAAAAGCAAGACCTGCCAATGGCAGCTGGTGTATTTTTTGTTTCAGTGCAAGTCTCCTTTAAATATAAAAGAATAAGTACCCAATTTTCTTGCATACTATTCTAACTGTTTAAAGTGAAAGTGTCACAAAGTTAAATGGTAGAAAAGAAGGTTCCCCTGTAAAGGGATACAGTATTATACTTGCCTCACCCACATTGCAAATTGTCACCTTCTTTAACTTCTACAGTGCCCAGACGTTTTCATCCTATATTCTTCTAGGGATATTGGATTCCTGGTCCGTGCCAAGAGCTTTTGAGTCCTTTTTTAGTCTGTCCCCATGTCATTACAGGACAGAGTGGTGATGTAGGGGTCATCGGAAGGAACCGTAGCACTCATGGGGACCAGGAATCAAACACTTGTGGAAGTGTGTCATAATATAGAGGATTCTGTAGGCACTGCAGCACTTGAAGATAATGGGAGAAGTTAGTATATGTCCCTTAACGTGGAACCTCTTTTGTGACAACTTTCATCCACTTGTGAATGTGTGGTCAGTGGCATCAGTCTTCTGACGCAGAGAAGGTTTCAAAGCCCTGCTCTTGCTACCCATGTCTGCATTACATTGCTGTCCCTTTTGCACCTTCTGCTGTATACAGCGGAGAAACCGAGTCTCCAAGTCCTGCATTACGTTACTGTTCCTCCATTGTGTACAGGAGCAAGGGGCATCTAAAACGCAAGGTAAAGCGCTTGGAGGGCATCACTTTGAGACAATGCGCTCAATTTGCCCCACAGAGGACCTTGCCCTTATGAGGCTCTATTTAGTGCAATTTGTTTTATTAAACTTTGCATGTACGAATTGTATACTTCTCAAGCCAATACAGTGGCAAAGTACTAACCAACAAATGTAACGGGTGCAATTTAGGTTGAATGCTATGAATAACATGAACACAGTGTGTCTATTGTTTCATACTAAGATAAATGTACAAAGACTGAAGAACGAAAAATTGTCTTTTGTTGCTCTTTTTGGACCTTTAGATTCTGAGTACACTATTTTAATTGTAACAATAGATTGACAGATAAAATTTTGAACAGTACGTTATTGTTGGCTCCAGAGTTTCTGAAATCTTCGGCAGTTGCAAGTAAGGCATTTAATGACTGTGGCTTCCAGTGAATTTAATTACGATTATTCAGCCTGCTATGGTACACATTAATGTTTTATGTAGGTTTTTACTGTCTAAAATGCTGAGCATGCACAGAACTGCATGAAATTGTGTCAGGGCTCTGTTTGTTTGTCTTGCTTTTTCTATTTTTTAGATTACTATGGGAAGACAATGGCGGTAAAGAAGGAACAGTCAAACTTAAGTACCTCTGGAGAAGGTCAAAGTTTATCTGAAGGGGGAGGGGCAACAGCCAATAGTACGAATTGTCGGGATTGGGCTAAGAAAAACGAGGACTACAGTAACTAACTTTATTCTGTTTACTGCAAATAATCACTGTTTTGCACAACACCAGCTACCACTGAATGCCTTGCAGATACCCCAGACACTACTGAATAATGGAGGGAGGTAAAGTGGTGGGCCTTCAGAAATGAGACCTCCCTATCACTCTGAACAGTTTTTAGCAGATTCTATTTTGTAGGATCTTCTTCCCTTATTTATTTTAATATATCTTTTTATATTTGTAAAATTGGAATTTTAAAATGGCAATCTTGCCCTTTAATCAGATTTAAGCTCAGTTCTAGCACTTTCTGACAACCTGATTTTCCAGTATCGCAAATTTTACCCATGCACTAATTTTGATTTGATTCGCAGTACCCAGTACTGGATTTCTATTTCATAAAACCTAATTGATATCAGATACAGCACATGGTGCTCCTGGCAGTGTGACTTTCTAAAACTTATTTTTTAGTGGTAAAAAGGGAAGCACTAGGAACTTTGAAGAGATTTGCACTCCCCAAAATGTGTTTGAATCCGGCCAGCAGTGCCCATCCTTAGCTGGATTGTTGTGTTTTTTTCTTATTTCTGTGGACCTTTCATCATGCAAAGTGCAGTCTCCTATTGCAACATGTCACCGTTCGTGCTTTGTAGTTGTGGCTTTACCTCACCTGATTGGTTACCATGATTGCTGTGTTTTTGTACTACTTTGTTACATAGCAACTACTGGTAAGTTCAACATAAGAGAAAAAAAAAAATCAGCATGTTACACTCAGTTTTGCACTCATACAATTTTTTTTTTTTTTTACTGTAGCTTTACGATGAACACTCCGGCATATTTATCCTGCATTCATAAACGCTAGTTTTGCTAGTCATGCATTGTAGTTCTGCCTTCCCCTTATATGGGTGGTTGCCTTGAGTGCTGAATTTTGTACTCTCGTTAAATAGTGACTGCTGGTATGTTTGACCAAAAATATTGGCATGTGACTCTTGGATTGCATGCTTCCATTTTTCCAGTAGATCTAAAGTGAAGAATATACAGGCATATTTAATAAACGCTAATCCTAAAGAGTATCGCATTCAGCAATTGTTTCCAAAGCTTGAAACCGCTTTCTTGAAGTCATAAAAGCACATTTCGGCTCTAGTCTGGGACTGTTGGAAGTACTGGCTATAACCCAAATGAACATTCAGTAGGTATCCCCTGGTGTTTAGAAAGCTGTGGGAGAGTACTTGGTTTCACTCCACAATTGCTTGTGTTCAGACTAGCATCTATAAGCTTAAAGTGGTTTTAAACCATAAATATCCAACATGTTTACCTGCTCTGTGTAATGTATTTTCATAGAGCAGCCTGATCCTCCTCCTTCTCGCTCCTGGCTCCTCCTGTCTGCTGAGTCCCCCCATGGCAATCGGCTTGCTATGGGGAGCGGGAGGGGGGAGATGACATGTGTGGGCTCGCGGCTGGGCTATGTCTGTCCCCCCCCCCCCCCCACTCGCTTGTCACTGGCTGCGATTGTCAACAGCAGGAGCCAAGTGCTCCCTCTGCTGTCTCTGACCCAATGAGGATTGAGATCGGGCTCATGTAAGTATAAAGGTGGGGATCTTGGGAGGGAGTTGCATGTAGAAGGTTCTTTTACCTTAATGCATTAAGATAAAAAAAAATAACTTTCAGCCTTTACAATCGCTAGAGTGTATTGAGGTAAAAGTCACTGTCTATTCCCCTACCTTCCCGGAGTCCCTCCATTGAACCAGCACTATGCCCATCTGCGGATCTTTACTCCCCTCTCCTGCACTCGCTGGCTTTGCTGAGAGCAGCGGGAGTCATTGGCTCCTCCTGCTGCTGTCAGTAAAATCGTATGAGGAGGTTATAGGGGAACGATGCATGCTGTGTCTCTATGGATGCACACAGCCTGCCTTGGTTGCATGCCCGCATGTGTGCCCACAAAGCAAGCTGCTTGCCACGGGGGCACGTGCAGAAGAGAAGCAGACAGCACTGGAACCTCAAAGGCTGTATGGGGCCGCTGTACACAATACCCTTGCACAGAGCATGTAAGTATAAAGTTGTTCTTTTTAATTCAAAACATTTTTTTGACTTTGCAACCACTTCAAATTTCCTGTGTATATTTTGAAAGGTCAAAGCTGTTTTTTTTTCTTTTTTTCTAAGCACCATTTGCCCTGAATTTCTAACATAGATCCTAAAGTACATGCAGGCTGTAACGGGCATTATCTGGTTTCAAAAGATATTTAGAAAGCTCCAGCACACTGTGAGAGACTAACTCTGTGAACTAAGCTTTGCAGACACTTTCTGAATTCTTGGTAAATGCCTGTTAAATTAAGACTGTTCAGACTAACGTTTGGCTGAAATGCTTGTGTATATATGTGGCTTTTAAAAGCATCAAGCCGTTTTCTTGAAGCCCTCTGAGCACTTTTTTAGCTTTTTTAGCAGCATTTTACCAGAAGCTTCAGCAGGCACTAAACAATACTGGTTACCAGGCTGCACTATGCAGAATGACTAGGTTGTGCTTTATTGAATGATTGCTAAACATGCCAGTCAGACTTCCATTTACAAACAGAGACTGTATGTGATTGGCCTAGTAAGGGTTAATGTTAAAGCTCATCTCCGGGGAAAGGAAAAATCTTTCCTTGCAGTGAAGCTGCCCCTGCACTGCAAGGGTTGAATGCTCATTTTTGGTACTTGAAAAAGTACCAAAGAGTTCAGCTTTATAAAGTCATCATTTTGATTTGTATAAAATACATAACTTCTATAAGTGTGTTTTTTGTTTTGTTTTTTCCATATAAGACTTTCCAAAGCCTGTTGGAAAGGATTTCTATGTTGCAAACCCCCTTAAATTGTAACGCCCTAATGTACTAACTCAAATTCATTGTTTCCATAACAAATACTAAATGTAATAGTAATTTTAAATTTTGAAACTAATTCTGTCACAGTAAATTATATCCTTCTGAAGATTTCAAATGTAACCATAGATAATACAATCCTGAATAACGCAATGCAGATTTAGGATAAGCAAAGGTGGCTTTCTGTTTCATATGTATTGTCTGCCCATGTTTATGTAGTATTGGTGTGTTCATATCTTAAACTAATTCAATTTGTGTAATTTAAGGCCTGCCGTACACTGAGCGAATTTCGTGGTTGCAGGAAAGAAATTTTGCTTTTTTCCAACCCCCCCCACCAACACAATGCTGATGTAGGGATCCCTCCTGCCAGGCCATCATTTTTCTCCCGGAGGGGAAACTGTCTCTGCTGGGAGAAGATAGCGATTATCACTAGAGGCTACAGCAGAATTCTGACAGGCTGGTTGTACCCAAGTGGCTCGATCAACTTGGTACATTCAGCCTGCCCATTAATGGTTCAAATCTTGGCCGGTTCCTGCTAAACCAGCCAAGATTCAAACCGCTTATGGCTGGCCTTGTGTCAGGCTACAAACTGTAGCAAGAATTAAAATACTCTGTTTTGACAGCATGTAGGGGAGTCGGACAGCAGCTCTATAACGTTCTCCAGGGGGCTGACATCCACCTACACTGCTTTTATCAACAGCACAGTTGTGAGCTTTAATTGTTTCATTTGTGTAATACAGTACATTCACAATTTTGTCACTGCTTTAAAATGGCATGCTGTTGTATCTTTTGAATTTCATTCTTTAAAATCAACCAAACACTTATAGCTTCTATGGCTCTACAGATAGGGACTGTCCATAGACGGTGGAGGCGGCTAGATGCAAGTACCATCTGACTGCTGTCAGGTCAAAAAAATGGGGTAAAGAGTTGCAAGGTTGCTACTGGTCATCTTAAAGAGAATCAATCCGCACAAATTGCTCAACCTCTCCAAACAATGTTCCAGCCTCCCCCTTAAAACTGTAGTCCAACTTCCTGCCAACTAGGATATTTCTCAATCCAGCCCATTAGATACCCGTGGGCTGCTATAGTTAACATTTAAGTACAGTGTTGCTGTATATTTCAAATGGTCACTTTTTTCATGTTTAGTTTGACCTATTACTCTATAAATGCTCCATAGTACATTTCAAATTATGATTATACTTTGTAACTTGATCTAGTAGCGTTACTTGCAAAAGCACTTTAAAGGCATAAATAAAGATAGGTAGGTAGGAAATTCATAGCGTGAGCAAATGGAGAACTAAGAAAAATGTAATTGATATATAATATATTTTTTTTCCTTTTTTATAGGTGCATATATCAATGGTACACATATTTCTGCTATGAATTCTACCACGTTGAATACAGTTCCTCCACCCCCTTATTCTCCTAATACTGCTTCACAGTCCACTGGTAAGATGACAACTTTGGTATGTATGTATGTATGTATGTGCAGCTGTGCTCATAAGTTTACATACCCTGGCAGAATTCATGATTTCTTGGCCATTTTTCAGAGATTATGAATAACACAAACTGTTATTTAACTCATGATTATGTGTTTGGCTGAAGCCATTTATTATCAATTAACGGTTTTACTCTTTTTTTTTTTTAAATCACAATGGCAACAAAAACTACCCAAATGACCCTGATCATAAGTTTACACCTGGTGATTTTGGCCTGATAACATGCACACAAGTTGAATGGCTATTAAAGGTGATCAACCTCACCTGTGATCTGTTTGCTTGTAATTAGTGTGTGTGATTATATATTTATATGTGTGTGTGTGTGTGTGTGTGTGTGTGTGTGTGTGTGTGTGTGTATGTGTGTGATATATATATCAATGAGTTTCTGGACTCCTGACAGACCGTTTCATCTTTGAATCCAGAATTCAGTGCAGCGCTGGATCAAGAGTCATGGTAAAAGCAAAAGAATTTATCAAAGGATCTGCAGGAAAGGGTAGTTGAACTGTATAAAACAGGAAAGGGATATAAAAATGCCAATCAGCAGTGTTCAAAGCAGGGCTGTGGAGTCGGAGGAAATTTTGGGTACCTGGAGTCGGAGTCAGCAAACAATGCACCGACTCCACTAAATTTAGATTGTCGGAACATTTAGGAGTCTAAACATTTATCTACCGACTCCACATCCCTGGTTCAAAGTCTAATCAAGAAGTGGAAAATGAGGGGTTCTGTTGAAACCAAACCACGGTCAGGTAGACCAACTAAAATTTCAGCCACAACTGCCAGGAAAATTGTTTGATGTAAAGAAAAACTCACAAATAACTTCAGGTGAAATACATGACTCTCTGAAAACATGTGGTGTGGCTGTTTCAAGATGCACAATAAGGAGGCACTTGAAGAAAGATGGGCTGCATGGTCGAGTCGACAGAAGAAGGCCATTACTATGCAAATGCCACAAAGCATCCCGCTTACAATACGCTAAACGGCACAGAGACAAGCCTTTAACCTTCTGCCACAGTCATTTGGAGTGATGAGACCAAAATTGAGCTTTTTGGCAACAACCATAAATGCTACATTTGGAGAGTCAACAAGGCCTATGATGAAAGGTACACCATTCCTACTGCAAAACATGGAGGTGGATCGCTGATGTTTTGGGGATGTGTGAGCTACAAAGGCACACGAAATTTGGTCAAAATTGTTGGCAAGATGAATGCAGTACGTTATCAAAAAATACTGGAGGAACATTTGCATTCATCAGCCAGGAAGCTGTGCATGGGACGTACTTGGACATTTCAACATGACAATGATCTAAAACACAAGGCCAAGTCGACCCGTCATTGGCTACCACTGAATAAAGTGAAGGTTCTGGAGTGGCCATCTCAGTCTCCTAACCTCAATATCATTGAGCCACTCTGGGGAGATCTCAAATGTGCAGCCCAAGAATTTACAGGGATTGGAGGGTTTTTGCCGAGAGGAATGGGCAGCTTTTACCATCTGTGAAGATAAAGAGCCTCATCCACAAATACCACAAAAGACTTCAAGCGGTCATTGATATTAAAGGGGACCCTCTTAAGCTTTTGCGTGTGTTTTATTTTTTATTTTTTTTATTATGCAGCTGAGAACAGAGAGGTGGGGGAGGAGAAAACGGCAGTACACTGAACGGCTGTGCAGGGGGAGCAAAAGTTTGGTCATTGGAGGAGAGCAGGCTGAGTTCTAAGCAAATCTATAGAACTGACCACTCTGTGCTCTCATGCCAATGTGGTCCGTTTTTAATAAGAAAGTGGAGGGACTGGCAGGAACACCAGGGATTTCACACGAATGGAAGCAATGCAAAGAGAGAGAACACAATACCTTTTAATACAAGTGCATGGTACTGCAGGTACATATCTTGATTATGAAATGTGTTTTACATACTCCTTTAAATGTCAACACAGCTGGGATCTCTCCACAGGCAGTCCCCCCCCAACACACCTTTTACAACACATGTTGAGTCAGGATCACGGATCCACAAGCAAATGTTAATTTATTTGTCCACGTTTTTATGGGTATATCATGCACAGTGCCAACAAAAGAAAACGCTCTCCCAGTTTACCAACAGTGCTGACTGAACTCTCCAAGCACATGCTACCGGGTGCAAAGTCTTATGCCCCGCACGCACCGGTTTTCCCGTCAGAGAAACTGCGATAAGAGCTTTTCGTCGGGAGTCCCAACCGTGTTTGCTCCATCTGACTTCCCACAGGATAACTGCCGGGGGGTGGGGTGGGGTGGGATGGGATGAGAGCAGGATCTCTCTACGTCACTGCGTGTGCATGAGGCCTTGATATGTAAGTTCACCTTTACAGAAAAATGTGTAAGGTGAACTTATAATTCACAGAGGAGCCGATCTCCTCTGGCTCTCCAGATGATTAGTAAAACTCTATCAGCTGAGATATGCCTGTGTAAACAAGGCATATGTCAGTTGTGACAGGGGGAGGGACATCCTGTTTCTCTACATAGCAGAGATAAGATCAGTCTTTTCCCTAGTTAGCCACTTAAGACCCGGACTATTATGCAGGTTAAGGACCTTGCCCCTTTTTGCGATTCGGCACTGCGTCGCTTTAATGGACAATTGCGCGGTCGTGCAACCTGGCGCCCTTTTTTCCCCACAAATAGAGCTTTCTTCTGGTAGTATTTAATAACCTCTGCGTTTTTTTTTTTGTTTTTTTTTCCGCTATAAACAAAAATATTTTTTGCTATAATAAATATCCCCAAAAAAGATATAAAACCATTTTTTTTCCTCAGTTTAGGCCAAAACGTATTCTTCCTATTTTTTGTAAAAAAAAAATCGCAATAAGCGTTTATCCATTTGGTTTGCGCAAAATTTATAGCGCTTACAAAATAGGGGATAGTTTTATGGCATTTTTTATTTTTTTTTATTTTTTTTAACTACTAATGGCGGGGATCAGCGTTTTGTAGTCACAAAAAAATAAAAATTTATGGCGGACACATCGGACAATTTTGACACATTTTTGGGACCATTGTCATTTTCACAGCGAAATTACTGTGAAAATTACAATTGCAGTTTAGGAGTTAACCACTAGGGGGCTAAGTGTGACCTCATATGTGTTTCTAACTGTAGGGGCTGGACGTGTGACGTCAGTGATCGTCTTTCCCTATATCAGGGAATGGACGATCAATGACATTGCCACAATGAAGAACGGGGAAGGTGTGTTTACACACACCTCTCCCCGTTCTTCAGCTCCTGTGACCGATCGCGGGACACCGGCGGCAATCGGGTTCGCGGGTGCAGTCGCGGAGCTTCGGACCGGGTCGCAAACGCACGGCTGGCCATGCCATTCTGCTGAGGTATATCGGCGTGAAGGGGTCCTTAACTGGTTAAAGGGGCACACTGTGTATGCACAAACACTGCCTAGACACGGTTAACCTTTTGATCACCCTAGATCAGGGATCCTCAAACTACGGCCCTCCAGCTGTTGCGGAACTACACATCCCATGAGGCATTGTAACACACTGACATTCACAGACATGACTAGGCATGATGGGAATTGTAGTTCCTGAACAACTGGAGGGCCGTAGTTTGAAGACCCCTGCCCTAGATGTTTAACCCCTTCCCATCCAGTGCTATTAGTACAGAGTTTGTGTCACTGGTTCCCAAAAAGTGTCAATTGGTGTCTATATGGTTATTGCTATTTTATTTTATTTTTTATTTTTTTTCCATGTAGCAAAATACTTAATGGCCAAAATTTACGAAGAAATTAGATTTTATTTTCATAATTTTGTCTTTTTTTTTGTTTAACGCAAAAAGAAAACACATTGGTGATCAAATACCACCAAAAGAAGTTGCTTTTTATTTGGATACACTGTTGCATGCCTGCGCAATTGTTAAAGTAATGCAGTACTGTATCGCAAAAAGTGGCCCGTTCATGAAGGGGGGGGGGGGGACCTTCCGGAGGTCACGTGGTTAATTGCCATTTTAACGTGTGTGTGTGTGTGTCTGTACCAAGTCCAAACATTCCCGGGGTATGTACATTTTTGATAAAGGCTATTTGGGTGATTTTTGTTGCTAATATGATTTTAAAAGGAGCCCAACAACTACAGTCAGGTCCATAAATATTGGGACATCGACACAATTCTAATCTAATGCCGCGTACACACGACTGTTTTTCGGGTTGTAAAAGATGACATTTTTAATGGTCTAGAAAAAACAGTTTTTTTCAACCCGATCGTTAAAACGGCCTTGCCTACACACGATCGTGAAAAAAAAATGCTCTAGCAAAGCGCAGTGACGTACAACACGTACGACGGCACTATAAAGGGGAAGTTCCATTGGGATGACACCACCCTTTGGGCTGATTTCGTGTTAGTAAAAGACGATTCGCGCTTTTCAGTCTGTTAATGCGTGATGAATGTGCTTACTCCATTACGAACGCTGGTTTTACCAGAACGAGCGCTCCCGTCTCATAACTTCTGAGCATGCACGTTTTTTTCACGTAGTTAAAGCCCACACACGACCATTTTTTACGACGTTAAAAACGTTGTGAAAAATTAGAGCATGTTCTAAATTTTTAATGCCCATTTTTTTACATCGTGAAAAATGGTCTGGAGCCCACACACGATTGTTTTTAATGACACTAAAGTCATTTGTTTTACAACCCGTGTGTACGCGGCATAAGATTTTTAACTGCAGACTTTTAGCTTTAATTTGATTGTATTTGCATCCAAATCAAGAGAACGGTGTAGGAATTACAACAGTTTGTATCTGTGCCTTCAACTTGTTAAGGGACCAAAAGTAATGCGACAGATTAATAATCAGAAATCAAACTTTCACTTTTTATTACTCGGTTGCAAATCCTTTGCAGTCCATTACAGCCTGAAGTGTGGAACGCACAGACATAATGGGACGCTGGGTTTCATCTCTGGTGATGCTCTGCCAGGCCTCTACTGCAACTGTCTTCAGTTCCTGCTTGTTCTTGGGGCATTTTCCCTTCAGTTTTATCTATAGCAAGTGAAATGCATGCTCAATCGTATTCAGGTCAGGTGATTGACTTGGCCATTGCATAACATTCCACTTCTTTCCCTTAAACTCTTTGGTTGTTTTCGCAGTATGCTTCGGGTCATTGTCCATCTGCACTGTGAAGTGCCGTCCAATGAGTTCTGAAGCATTTGGCTGAATATGAACAGATAATAATATTGCCGGAAACACTTCAGAATTCATCCTGCTGCTTTTGTCCGCAGTCACATCAATAAATACAAGAGAACCAGTTCCATTGGCAGCCATACATGCCCACGGCATGACACTACCACCACCATGCTTCACTGATGAGGTGGTATGCTTTGGATCACGAGCAGTTTCTTTCCTTCTCCATACTCTTGTCATCACTCTGGTACAAGTTGATATTGGTCTCATCTGTCCATAGGATGTTCCAGAACTGTGAAGGCTTTTTTAGATGTTATTTGGCAAACTCTAATCTGGCCTTCCTGTTTTTGAGGCTCACCAATGGTTTGCATCTTGTGGTGAACCCTCTGAATTCACTCTGAAGTCTTCTCTTGATTTTTGACTTTGACACACATACACCTACCTCCTGTAGAGTGTTCTTCATCTGGCCAACTGTTGTGAAGGGTGTTTTCTTCACCAGGGAAAGAATTCTTCGGTCATCCACCACAGTGGTTTTCCGTGGTCTTCCAGGTCTTGCTGAGCTCACCAGTGCAGTTTTGTTTTTAAGGATGTTTCAAACAGTTGATTTGGCCACACTGAATGTTTTTGCTATCTCTCCGATGGGTTTGTTTTTGTTTTACAGCCTAATGATGGCTTGCTTCACTGATGGTGACAGCTCTTTGGATCTCATATTGAGAGTTGACAGCAACACATTCCAAATGCAAATAGCACACTTGAAATGAACTCTGGATCTTTTATCTGCTCCTGGTAAATGGGATAATGAGGGGATAACACACACCTGGCCATGGAACAACTGAGCAGCCAATTGTCCCATTACTTTTGGTCCCTTAAAAAGTGGGAGTCACATATACAAACTGTTGTAATTCCTACACCGTTCTCCTGATTTGGATGTAAATACCCTCAAATTAAAGCTCAAAGTCTGCAGTTAAAGTACATCTTGTTTGTTTCATTTCAAATCCATTTTGGTGGTGTATAGAGCCAAAAAGATAAGAATTGTGACAATGTCCCAATATTTATGGACCTGACTATGTGTTTTAATAAATGGCTTCATATTTTCACAATCCTTAAATGATTTTTATATATTTACAGTATCTCGCAAGTGAGTACACCCCTCCACATTTTTGTTAATATTTTCTTATCTTTTCATGTGACAACACTGAGGAAATTACACTTTGCTACAATGTAAAGTAGTGAGTGTACAGCTTGTATAACAGTGTAAATTTGCTGTCCCCTCAAAATAACTCAACACACGGCCATTAATGTCTAAACTGCTGGCAACAAAAGTGAGTACACCCCTGAGTAAAATGTACAAATTGGGCCCGAAGTGTCTATATTGTGTAGTCGCCATTTTTCAGCGCTGCCTTAACCTTCTTAGGCATGGAGTTCACCAGAGCTTCACAAGTTGCCACTGGAGTTCTCATCCACTCCTCCATGACGACATTAAGGAGCTGGTGGATGTTGGAGACCTTGCGCTCCTCAACCTCCCGTTTTGAGGATGCTCAATAATGTTCAGGTCTGGAGACATGCTTTGCCAGTTCATCACCTTTTACCCTCAGCTTCTTTAGCAAGGCAGTGGTCATCTTGGAGGTGTGTTTGGTGTCATTATGTCTGAATACTGCCCTGCGGCCCAGTCTCTAAATGGAGGGGATCATGCTCTGCTTCAGTATGTCACAGTACATGTTGGCATTCGTGGTTCCCTCAATGAACTGTAGCTCCCCAGTGCCAGCAGCACTCATACAGCCCCAGACCATGACACTCCCACCAACATGCTCGATTGTAGGCAAGATGCATTTGCCTTTGTACTCAGCTGGTTGCTGCCACACACGCTTGACACAATCTGAACCAAATAAGTTTATCTTGGTCTCATCAGTCTGCTTGTCTTTAGCAAACTGTTTTGTGGGCTTTTTTGTGCATCATCTTTAGAAGAGGCTTCCTTCTGGGACGAAAGCCATGCAGACCAATTTGATGCAGTATGCAGCATATGGTCTGAGCAGTGACAGGCTGACCACCCACTGCCCCTACAACCTCTGCAGCAATGCTGGTAGCACTCCTATGTCTATTTCTCAAAGACAACCTCTGGATAGGACGTCGACCACGTGCACTCAACTTCTTTGGTCGACCATGGTGAGGCCTGTTCTGAGTGAAACCTGTCCTGTTAAACCTTTGTATGGTCTTGGGCACCGTGCTGCAGCTCAGTTTCAGGGTCTTTGCAATCTTCTTATAACCTAGGCCATCTTTATGTAGAGCAACAATTTATTTATTTTTTAAGATCCTCCGTTCTTTGCCATGAGGTGCCATGTTGAACTTACAGTAACCAGTATGAGAGTGTTGAGAACACCAAATGTAACACTCCTGCTCCCCATTCCCATCTGAGACCTTGTAACACTAACGAGTCACATAAACCGTGGAGGGAAAATGGCTGGCTGGGCCCAATTTGGACATTTTCACTTAGGGGTGTGCTCACTTCTGTTGCCTGCGGTTCAGACATTAATGGCTGTGTTATTTTGAGGGTACAACAAATTTACTGTTGTATGCAAGCTGTACACTCACTACTTTTTACATTGTAGCAAAGTGTAATTTCTTCATTCTAGTCACATGAAAAGATAAAATATTTACAAAAATGTGAGGGGCGTACTCTTTTGTGAGATACTGTGTGTACGCACGCGCACACACACACACACACACACACACACACACACACACACACACACACACTCTCTCTCACTAAAACCTTGGTTTAAGAGCGTTTTGCAAGAAGAGCAGCATTTGTTCCTAAATTTTGACTTGCTATACAAGCGATTGTTTTGATATACAAGTAGCGTCACAACCGAGTATAAAAGAGAAGAGGGCGCCTCTAAGTGTGGCAATATGGTTACATTTAATGAAGGTACAACATTTGGCAACTTGCATTCTCCCAACTCATCATCCTCCACACAGCCATCAACGCTATCCCTTCCACGCTGTGCTCCACAAGCTCTTCAATCCTTGCTTTCTGATTGCTCTGCTGCAGGGTAGTCTTCCCGGTCACGATTGCAGATTGACAGCGGTGAGAGCCGGCGGTGTGCAGGACGATTTATGTGGACAGCTTTATCCTGGATGCCTGTTTTAAAGTGGTTGTAAACCCATTGCAACCACTTTAACCTACAGGTAAGCCTAGATTAAGGCTCATCGGTAGGTGCAAGAAATGTCTCCCAAGCCTAAATGGTTTGGGAGATATTTGCATAAAATACCGGCACCGATTGTCTACGGTGCAGTTTCCAACGGCGATCGTGCCGTGACAGGCGGCTCCCGTGGGCATGCCAGTCACCGCGCCGAAGCCGTGATACACGGAAGTCACTCCGGGAGAGATGGCAATGACTGAGAAGGGGAACGAGGACCGCTGCGGGGGCTTCGATCTCGGGTAAGTAATTCATAATGAGCTAGTATGCCTTCGTCTTGCAGGGGGATATATATATATATTAATATATATATATATATATATATATATATATATATATATATATATATATATTAATATATATATATATATATATATATATAATATAAAAATTTAAGGGTTTACTTCCTCTTTAATTATCAACCATGCCAGTGTATTGCTACATGTAAAGGTGCCTCTCTTCTATACTCTGTAGCTCCTACTGTAAATGAACATTTTTATGGTTACATAATCGCACTGCTATGATCTTCTTTTGGACTATAAACTAAAAGACCTATGAATAAATTGTGGAACGAGTTTCCATTATTTCTTATGGTGAAATTTGCTTTGATACACAAGTGCTTTGGATTACAAGCATGTTTCCGGAACAAATTATTATGCTCACAGTCCATGGTTTTACTGTATGTATTTTTATACAAAATGTATTATGTTAACTCTTATAGCATTTCATGTCTTCTTTCTATGCCCTTCTAGGTTCTGAAGAAGCAAGAGCTACACCCACTCAAGGTTAGGAATTGGGAGTGTATACCGTACATTTTTATCATTCTCTAGTTAGAATATAATCCTATCCTCTCTCTCACCTAATTTGAAGATGCTTTTCAAATGACCATGTTTCACAATGTTTAATGTTTTTGGGCAAACCTGAAAACCATTTTGGTTAAACCTTAAACTTTTCAGCATGGGTTTAGGCCCCTTTCACACTTGTGCAACTTGTTCTGCTACTTGGGACTGCAGAGTCGCATGACAAGTCCTACCCCATGATTTCGAGTGAGTACGTGTTCAGAAATATCTGTGCATCTTCCAAGTGGTCCCTGCACTACTTTGGTCTGACTTTGATGCGACTTGTCCACAGACCTCAAGATTACACAGGCATTGGTTCATATTGCATCAAAGTTGTAAGACTTTCAGGTCGTACAAGTGTAAAAAGGGGCCTTAATGGAAATTGAACTCTGGGGCACTTGAACTGTATTTGACAGGAGCACTAGTTCCTTTACTTTCCATATTCCCTCAGATGTTGGAGATGGGCTTTGCATTTCTGCTCGATCTGTAAAAGAAGTATATGTGTGTGTGTATGTGTGTATATATATATGTATATGTGTGTATATATATATATATGTATGTATGTATGTGTGTATATATATATATGTATATGTGTGTATATATATATATATGTATGTATGTATGTATGTATGTATGTGTGTATGTATATATATATATATATATATATATATATATATATATATATATATATATATATATATATATATATATATATATATATATATAATTTACCTAGGTGGATGCAGCATTGATCCCTTGCTGGATCTGTCCCTCTCTAGCTCGGCAGTGACTCTGCACTGCTGATCATCCAGTTCTTCCCCCTCCGCTCTGAGCGGAGAGCGGTGACAGTCGGTCATTGGCTCTCTGCTCTCCCCTCCAGCACTCACTGGCACGCAGAGCTGTAGCTTTGGCTATACTAATAAGTTTATGAAATGTTTGAGTTATGCTACATTTCAAAACCCCTGCAGTAGTGAAGCTCCTCTGCCACCTCCTCTAGTCACACAAGGTCATTGAAACCACACTACATAATGAAAATCATCATTGCAAGCTTTAATTATTTATTTATTTTTACCTGACTGCTGCTTTCATCTAGTCTTGAATTCTCTAGCTTTAATCTGGTTTCACAAACACTTGGCATGCAGTTAACTTGACTTGAGATACCGCCTTCCGTGTCTTTCAGTTCCTCTGAAGTGATTGTCCGAGATGGGAAAACACAGGCTCATGCATGAGTGGTCATCCTTTACTGGTGTTGAGACACCCAATGGAAAAGGGGGGCTGGTTTTCACAGCAGCACAGGTTTGCCACATTTTGCATGTTGCTTGACACATAATGTGTCACCAGCAGCATAGCTCCATTGCTGCAGGCAAAGGAATTAACCTAATACTTCATATCGTTGTGTAGGACTGGGGAAAAAATCTATTTGAATCGCGTTGCAAGGTCGAATCAATTCAATTCAGATTTTCAGCGAATCGAATTTTGGTTTTTAGTTTTTTTTTGTTTTTTTTTTTCTCATGAGGACCGACGCTGACACCGTGCCGGTCCTGAGGAGCTGCGGGCCGGAGTTTTTAGGTGAGGCCGCGGCTTCGGCCTAGTCCACAAGGCCGAACACCGTGGACTAAGCCAAAGTCGCGGCCTCGCCTAAAAACTGTGGTTTCCATCACAAAAAAAAATCTTGCTTCAAATCGTAAATCAAGGGGGTGTTTGGTGATGGTGACCCTAAAAACTATGTAAAAGCAAGTTTTGTTACGACACATCGTATAGCTTTCTGACTCCAAGATTGTTGTAAATATCTTCTGAGCTGTGTGTTTTGTATATTTGATTTATTTAATTTTCTGTTGCTTTTTCCCCATAACTGTAGCTTGTCAGTCAACCAAGTAGAGTTTTTAGAGTATTGTTTAAATATATTGGATTGTAAGCTCCTTGAGGGCAGGGACTGATGTGAATGTAATATATATGTAAAGCATTGCGTAAATTGACAGTGCTATGTAAGTATCTGTAATAAATGTGTACTTTTTATTTTTATTTTTTATAATGCAGCTTCAGCAACCCCGCATCTTTCACCACATGGAACCAACACATCGGCTCCTCCAACACCATCTGCTACACCTGGTGCAACTCCAGCTTCTCCTGCTAAAGCCCTAAACCATCCCTCCACTCCTACAACACCTACCTTTTCGGGAATGAGCATGGCTGCTCCTCCGTCAGCATTTCCAGGGCAAGCCACATCCTCCATGGCATCTCCTAAACCATCTACACCAAGTCCAACTGTGATAAAAAGTGCACAGATGTCCTCCGGCACTCCCACCTCGGTTATCAGTGCACCATCCACACCAAGTCCTGCAGTATTTCCTTGTCTTCCACCTACTGCTGTTACAACACAGCAGCGCTCCTCCTCTCCATATGCTACCCTTGGGGCCAGTGATCATTTGCCACCTTTGTCACTTCAGGGCCTTCCATTTTCTGCCACTACCTCTACAGCCTCTGTAAGCACCGCCAACATGATGCCATCATTATTTGCTGGCCTCCCATTGTCATTAAATCCTGCTTTCCAGGGCATGGCTAGCCCAACACTAACTGATATTGCTGGAGCTGCTGGACAGATGAATATAGGCAATCCATTGCTATCAGTCCTAAAAGGATTTTTAGCCAGTGACCCGGGATTACTGAATTCCCCTTCCATGTCTGCTGCAGGACTTTTGCCATTGTCAAGCCAAAATGGTGATTCTGTTTCCGCTTTAAATAAATCATTCACTCCCCCTTGTTCTACGCCAACACCTCAAAGAACAGCTACTCCAGCTATGTCTGCATTTTCAGGGTCGTCTTCTCCTTTATTAACTAATCCCAATACTTCATCTGCTACCATGCCAGGACAACCTCTTTTGCACAGCCAGTCTCCACTTAGCAGCAATCCACAGGGACAGAATCCACCCTCTTCCATGTCGGAACACAGCCTTTCATCTTCCCCTAATGCATCCAATGTGACACCTTTGTCTAAAGCGGAACAAGCTAGTCCATCACCTTCTGCATTTAAAGGACCATCACGTTCGGCCACTCCATCCCACAACTCCCTAGGATTACCAGGCATGCTAGGTCATGTGTTTCCACCTGGCCCTGGGAACCTGGCCAACTGCATAAACCCAGCTTTGTCAGGGCTTTCCTCTATTAACGGTAACCTGGGTGGCCCAACCCTGGCTTCTATGGGATTTGGTTCCTCCCCAGGAATGCCACCTGTATTTCCACCATTCACTTCATTATCCAATGGTTTACCATTTTCAGGTAGTCCAGCTCTTACTCCTACTGTACCCATGTTAACATCAACAGCCACAGTTGCTTCTGCAACTCCACCCCTCACTTCTTCTGTTTTTCCTGGCCTTTCTGTGTCTGCAGCTGCTGCTTCATCTTTTCCGCTCAACCTATCCAATGCTCTCCCATCGCTCTTCTCTGTACCTCAAGCACCCCTTGTGTCATCAAACCCATCTTTTCCTGGTTTCCCAGTTTGTAGCACACCACCAGTCAATCCTGCTCTCCCTTCCTTTCATGGACTTCAGGCTCAATCAACTTTAGCAGGAGGCCCACCAGTGCCTCAAACAATGACTGGCCCATCTCCAGCTTCTGTTCTACCTGGATTTGCTTCAGCTTTCAGCTCAAACTTCAACTCTGCTCTCGTGGCACAAGCAGGGTAAGTAGCTATGTAGACTGTTCCCGCTGTTGGCACATAGCTTATATACCTAAGCTGTGATGCATCGAAATGCAGATAGACTGAGACGTCAAGAGAGCTTCAATGAGGTGCAAAAAACTGCAGGCATGCTGCAATTTTCTGCAACTCTCCGCTCCATTGTGGTGTAAATAGTTTTCTTTGCATTTTTGTGGAGACCTGTGTGTTTCAAATGCAGGAAAAATGCACATAGTGTAAATGAGCCCTTTTAGGTTTCTGGTACATAGCATGGCAAAGTTATCTACAGGTCAAATATAGGCAATATTATTAATGCAACAGTTTTTTTTGTTTTGTTTTTTTTTCCTAGTTGTCCTCCAGGACTGCCTATAAGTGTTCATTTATTTTTGTTTGTAAAACCGGAGTTGGACTTGCCGGTAACTGTTTCCAGGAAAGCCTATGAGCTATTTTTAGCGGCACTTTACCATCAATTTCATGGCGCTTTTACCCCCGTAAGCGGACAAAAAGGGGTTAAAACCACCCGCAAAGCGTCTCTGCAACCAGCGCTTTGCTGGCGGTATAGCGGCGGTGCCTATTCATTTCAATGGGCAGGAGCGGTATACACCCCGCTCCAAAGATACTGCTAGCAGGATTTATTTTTTATTTTTCAACCGTCCTGCTAGCGTACCGCTCCCTTGTGCTTTCACATTGGAGAGACGGCAGTGACTCTTTTAGGGCGCTTTACAGGCGCTATAGCACCTGCAAAGCGCCCTGGTGCGAAAGGGGTTTCGTGTGTTTTTTTTTTTTTTTTTTATATATATATTTTCTTTAACTGATATTTTTACAGTATGAAGAGCTAATATTCCTCTGATTAGCCCTTTGAATGATATTGGTAAAGGCCATTTAATGAAGCATGAACTGTTTAAAAGTTGTGAATTTTATCACATTAGTGATCATCGCTTATAAGAAAGCCATTCAGAATGCTATCATAATGACCTAAATCATTCCATTACTGGCAGTGATACGTCAATGTTTTTTCATATTTGTATACCCAGGTTGGGTTCAGAATTATCTTACATGATTGTCTAATGTGTAGCATGTACTGGTAAGCAGGTATCATGGGTGCTATTAATACATTGATTGGCATGTCTTCATCATGCAGGAGTTATACTTTATGTAACCCATGTTTTTATTTGTATTTTTATAGGCCATCAGCATTTCCTCTCCTTTCTCTCGCTGGTCTTCCTGGATTTCCCCAAAATCCCTCTCAATCCCTGCAAGGATTGCAGCAGACTGCAGCAGCTCAGACAGCATTGTTGCAGGTAGCCTACTGCTTAGTTTTCGCATTTACTATAAAAGGATAAGTTCACCTTTTTGTTATAAAAGAAAAGTAAAAAATGATGTACACCTTGTGATGCAATTGCCTATATATGCTTCAGTTTAATTCTCCCTGCTAATTTAATGCTGTGTGTGTGATTAGGGGGGGGTGGAGATCTCATTGTTGCTTTAATGTCTTGGACTGTATAAAAAGCTGAGAAGAAAACCATTAAAGTGTGTTGTTCCAGCAGTAAGCTTGGCATGTGTGGCTTATTGGGGCGACTCCAGGAATATTCCCCCTTGTGGAATATTGGGTGATTATCTTTATGTGAAGAAGGGAAGACTTTGACGGGGATATCATTCTAATACCGTCACACACCTCTTTTTGCAAATCAAAAAAAATGTGCATTCATAATTTTTTGTTAATTGCAGCCTTGAATCGCTTGCTGACCTGCCGCAGTATATGTATGTCAGCAGGTCGGCTCTCCCATGCAAAGTGACGTACCCGACTACGGCATATGGCTCTGAAGGAGCGGCGCGGGTACGCTGTTCCTTCAGAGCACATTCGCCTGTGATGTCACCGATTTGCTTCTAAAGTAAACCTCTCCTAAACGGTGCATGTTTAGGAGATTTACTGTATTCATAGGTAAGCCTTATATAAACAACTAAGGGAGTTTAGTCCCACTTTAATAGTTGTGTTACAGCATTTCAAGATCTGTTTCATTTAATGCTAAATGCAATTTAACGCAGCATTGAATGTAAGCAGTGTAATTACCTGGATTTGGTATCGGACTCCTGCATTCCTTGCAGAGCTCATACTAGAGGAGGTAGAATCGGCAAATGCAACCAGTCACGTGCTAGTGCCTATGTACTAACAAGGGGCCTACTATTGGGAAGAGAAAGCAGTGTAATGGAGAGACAATCACAACAGTTTGCTGCTTCACTTTTGTGTTCAGCAACATGGGTGGGGAGGAGAACTGTAGATTTTACAGAACTGAATTGCAGAGAAATCAGGTCTGTTCTGTGTGTTAGCGCTGTGTAAATCTCAGAACTGGAATGAAGGAAATACACATTTTTTTTTGTCAGGTAAAATGGCACACTGGTATGCTGTTTACCTGGCGTTGTGCTTTAAGACCTTCAGGTTGTCACCTGCTATATTATGAGATAACTAATTGGTTCCCATAGTGTGTGTTTTTAACCAATTTCTCTTTCTCTCTAGGCACATTCGGCTTCTCTAGAAGGATTTGCAGCACAGGCGGATGCTTTTGGTTTCCCTACTGGACCTGGAACTCCCTTTCCTCTTCAGCCGGGTCTGCCTCAGCGAGGCTGGCAGTAACTTAAAAGCATTCAACACAAAACAAGTTCTTCCATTCACTAACACTGAGAAGCATAGCATAGGCCGTCAGTATTTTGAAACCCCTGTTTGCTTGTAGATTTCCATTTCTTCCTTCATGACAGACACATGCCTGAACATTGTGTGTTGGAACACTAGATATTTATTAGCAAATCCTGACCAAAAACCTCACAACCTTTTTAATACTGATCTTTTACAAATGAGGATAAATCTATTTTAATAGTTTTTTTTTTTTTTTTTTTCATTTTATTGAATGGGTAGTGATTTTTATATACAGTAGTGGTGCTTTTAACCACTAGCCGACCAGCCACCGTCATTATACGGCGGCAGGTCGGCTCTCCTGGGCGAGAGCCCGTAGCTATACGTCCTATCGTATAGCCGCCACTAGGGGGCGCGTGCGCGCGCGCTCCCCGCTCGCCCCCGACTCCCGTGCGTGTGCCCGGCGGGCGCGATCGCCGCCGGGCACACGCGATCGCTCGGTACAGAGCGGGGAACGGGAGCTGTGTGTGTAAACACACAGCTCTCGTTCCTGTCAGCAGGGGAAATGCTGATTTTCTGTTCATACAATGTATGAACAGAAAATCAGTGTTTCCCCTAGTGAGGCCACCCCCCCCCCCACAGTAAGAACACACCCAGGCATACTTAACCCCTTCCCCGCCCCCTAGTGTTAACCCCTTCACTGCCAGTGGCATTTTTATAGTAATCTAATGCATTTTTATAGCACTGATCGCTATAAAAATGCCAATGGTCCCAAAAATGTGTCAAAAATGTCCGAAGTGTCCGCCATAATGTCGCAATACCGAAAAAAAAATCGCTGATCGCCGCCATTACTAGTAAAAAAAATATTAATAAAAATGCCATAAAAATACCCCCTATTTTGTAAACGCTATAACTTTTGCGCAAACCAATCAATAAACGCTTATTGCGATTTTTTTTACGAAAAATATGTAGAAGAATACGTATCGGCCTAAACTGAGGAAAAAAAAAGTTTTTTTATATATTTTTGGGGGATATTTATTACAGCAAAAAGTAAAAAATATTAATTTTTTTTTAAATTGTCGCTCTATTTTTGTTTATAGCGCAAAAAATAAAAACCGCAGAGGTGATCAAATACCACCAAAAGAAAGCTCTATTTGTGGGAAAAAAAGGACGCCAATTTTGTTTGGGAGCCACGTCGCACGACCGCGCAATTGTCAGTTAAAGCGGCGCAGTCCCGAATCGCAAAAAGTCCTCTGGTCTTTGGGCAGCAATATGTTCCGGGGGTTAAGTAGTTAAAGTGTTATTTGTTGTGGGATATGGAAAGGCAGCCATTATGAGATGGCCCTATCTATTTCCTAGGAGGTATCCCTGCAAATGTCCCCAGTAAATTGCAATCTCCAATAAAATTTCCCCACCAGTCGTCTGCCCCCACTGAGTGTAGTATATTCAGACACCCAGTTCTTCACCATCTACATTAGAAGTTTACTTTTTAACATGATGAGTGTTACATTTTATATGAACTGTACAGAAATCGCACATTTTGTCTCTCTCGTTGGATATTTTAACAAATATTACTAGATGTGATCTTTTTAACTATAAGTGGAATTTCAGTCATTACCTAACTAATGCTAAACTTACTCCTACCATATTCTAAAGCTATTCTGGCTAACCATGTAAAGAAATAAAGCTATATTTACATCGCTGACAGCTGAGCCTGTGAACAGACCAGAGCAGCTTCAGTATAGGTATAATTGCCTATACTGAAGCCACGCCAGTCCAGTCCCAGGCTGAGCGGTCAGTGGCGGCCTCTGTGCAGGAGAGGCGGCCAACAGATGCCTCATAGTAAGTCTATGGGTGATGTCATCAGCTTGTTGTTGGCTTTCTCTCCTGCACAGAAACTGGCGCTGTGGACTGGACCAGAGCAGCTTCAGTTTAACCACTTAAGGACCGCCTCTTGCACATATACGTCGGCAGAATGGCACGGCTGGGCACATGTACGTACAGGTGTGTCCCGTACTAGTACTCAGCCGTGGGCGTGCACCCGTGTCGCGCTCCCGCGACCCGGTCCGAAGCTCTGTAACCAGCGGACCCGATCGCCGATGGAGACCCGCAATCGGTCCCCGGAGCTGAAGAACGGGGAGAGCCGTGTGTAAACACGGCTTCTCCGTGCTTCACTGTGGCTGCTGCA
This sequence comes from Rana temporaria, assembly GCF_905171775.1. Taxonomy (NCBI): domain Eukaryota; kingdom Metazoa; phylum Chordata; class Amphibia; order Anura; family Ranidae; genus Rana; species Rana temporaria. The sequence continues at coordinate 72,044,049 of NC_053490.1, forward strand.
TCGATCGTGTCATCCCTTTTATAGGGGGACACAGTCGATGACGCCACACCCCCCTACAGTTGTAAACACACTTCAGGGAACACATAACCCCATCAGCGCCCCCTTTGGTTAACTCCCAAACTGCAACTGTAATTTTCACAATAAACAATGCATTTTAAATGCATTTTTTGCTGTGAAAATGACAATGGTCCCAAAAATGTGTCAAATTTGTCCGAAGTGTCCGCCATAATGTCGCAGTCGCAATTGATGATCGCTGACATTAGTAGTAAAAAAAAAAAAATTATAAAAATGCAATAAAACTATCCCCTATTTTGTAAACGCTATAAATTTTGCGCAAACCAACGGATAAACCCTTTTTGCAAATTTTTTTTTTTTTTTACCAAAAATAGGTAGAAAAATACGTATCGGCCTAAACTGAGTAAAAAAATTATTTTTTTATACATTTTAGGGGCATATTTATTATAGCAAAAAAGTAAAAAATATTTTTTTCCAAATTGTTGCTCTATTTTTGTTTATAGAGCAAAAAATAAAAACCGCAGAGGTGATCAAGTACCACCAAAAGAAAGCTCTAATTGTGGGAAAAAAAGGACGCCAATTTTGTTTGGGAGCCACCTCGCACGACCGCGCAATTGTCGGTTAAAGCTACGCAGTGCCGAATCGCAAAAAGGGGCAAGGTCCTTTAGCTGCATTTTGGTCCGGGTCTTAAGTGGTTAAGTATAGCTATCTTTTCTTTACAGAGTTCTATAGAATAGCTTTAGAATGGGGGTGGAAGAAGGTTTAGGTGGCATAGTTTTACATTAATTTATCATGTCAAAAAATGAATGCATACTTAATATTGAACTTTTAAAAGTGTAAAAGAAAAAAATCTAACTTTTAATAGCTATTAAGATTGGGTGAATAGTTTATTATACAGGCTATTAAAACAATATTCAGCATGCAAAAAAACATATCTAGTGAAATCAATTGAAATAAACTTTGATCATGTGGTCATATTGCGCACAATAAAGATAAATTCAGGGTGATTTTGGTGGTATAACTAGTAGCAGTCCTTCAGAACATATCTTTTATTAAAAAATACAGTGAAATGAAATCTGATTGGTTGGTAGAAGCGATTTAAAGCGGGGGTTCACCCTAAAAAAAAATTCTAACATTACAATGAGCTGACCTGTGACACGGACATTATGCTGGTCTTTTTTTATTTTTTTTCGTACATACCGTTTTATCTGTATTTTCTCCCCGGATTTCCCGCGGGAGTGGGCATTCCTATTCACAGGGTAAGTGATTGACGTTCTTCCGACCGGCGCATACAGTGCGTCACGAGTTGCCGAAAGAAACCGAACGTTGGGTCGGCGCTATACTGCGCCTGCGCACCGACGTTCGGCAACTCGTGACGCGCTGTATGCGCCGGTCAGAAGAACGTCAATCACTTACCCTGTGAATAGGAAAGCACACTCCCACGGGGAATCCGGGGAGAAAATACAGATAAAATGGTATGTACGAAAAAAAAAGACCAGCATAATGTCCGTGTCACAGGTCAGCTCATTGTAATGTTAGAATTTTTTTTTTAGGGTGATCCCCCGCTTTAATGTTGCATATCACCGCTGCTCTTGGTGCAACTGATCATACCTCAGTTTACTGTAGTGAGATCATAAAGAAAAAAGTGGTTACAATGGTTTCCTAGCAGTTTACTAGTTTTGTATTGCCTTACTAAACAAGCATGAGCTTCTACTAAAACGCGTGCAGATGGTAAATCAGAAATCGGTCCTTCATTGGACTAACCGTACACAAATTGTAGTTTACCTATAAAATCAAACTTCCAACGATACTATTGAAAACCAAACTCGTTTTGTCATTTGATGAACTTTGAATGAAATTTATAAGTACAATATTTTAAATTGGATATATTTAAAATCCTTATATTAAGCATTTTCCGAGAATGTGTATAATTGTACATCAAACGATATATGTGACTGTGGCATGGCATGAATTGCAACCTTGTAAAATGTGATGTCTAATGAATAATGGAAAAGCAAATTTACAGAGAAGAAAAATTACCCTTAACTACTGTATTTATACCTAATGTGGCCAGATAACAAAACCCTAGTTAATTTTTTGATAAGTCCTAGCCCTTCTGTGAGAACTGTTATCGCTTTATGGTGGCCCTATGCTCCGTGTCTAGCTACATGGGCATATATTTAAAAAAAAATAACTTTTTCGCCCAATGCAGCAAGCAGGAGCATCCTCTGTTCCTATGCTGTAAGTGCAAGTTTTATGGCAATGTTCCCAGATTTTATAGTCTAGTCATCCAGTTCTGGGTTGCTTCCCCTATTCTAGGATACAGGTCTCACTGGTTGTATCTGTGTTTTTAACAGTTCTTCATTTTAAACTAATCATGATTTTTATTGAAATTGTAATGTTTTTTGACACTGTATAAATGATATTCTCTTTTGCTAATGAATTGTAGGAATAACAGTGTAAATGAACTATGTAACCGTTTATAGAGACTATTTAACCATTACCAACAGCCTCTATCTTTAGTGAAATCATGGAAAATGTTGAAGATCTTGCTGGTTTGCTGTAAGTTGCAACATTACTTTGTCCTTACAAGCATGTTATGGGGTTAGTTAAAAAAAAAAAAAATCTGCTTATGGATGCCAGTCAGACCATAAGCAGAAGTCCTATTTCTAGTATAGACTAAAAAAATAAAGGTAGTCATCTGATTCATTGTAGTTTTATGATGCCTACAGGCATAAGATGATGGTCATCCAGTTCAGCTCGGTCTGGTGACCATCTCTTGACACTGTGTTTGCAACCGAGCCTCTACTGTTTTGTATGGGGCCTATATGGTCTACTCCAAATTTTTTTTTTTTTTCTTTTAACTTCTCTATTGCCATCACCTTGAGCATTTCTAGAGTACATGTGTTTAAGGTGGAGGGCTCGAAGTTTTAAAGATGGGATGGGTATTTTGGATAGAGTTGGGGATGTTCTGGCACAGGGGATATGTGGTTGAAACTCGGGGGTTATGAAATTTTATACTACACTAGGGAATGGGGCTGTCAAGCTGCAACACGGCTCAAATACACATTTCCATATCGGCTCAACAAGGGCAACCAACTGTACTGCAGATTTGAATGGAAAGTTTCTGATCTGTTAAACCTTACATGAAAAGGGGACCAGAGGCCCCAAAATACTTGTGATCAGACTGCATATTACTGTTGGATTAAACAGAATGTGTAACTGATCAAAAACAGTAGAAGTATTACTATTCTCCCATTGCAGGCATTGATGGCATACAATGTTTGTAATGTTCAGAAAGGTACATTTTTATATGAAGATGTTCTGTTACTTTACCTCCCCTATTCAGGGTCTAATCTCTGAGAACTTTTACTACAATATACAGAAACTACAGTTCTGTAAATTATTTGAGAAGCATTGTCCTTTGTAGTATTGTATATTCATTTTTAGGTTCAAGCAACAAGCTGTTTTCTAAATACTTTGTATGAAATATTGCCAATCTAGTAACAATATAAAATATAATAAATTTGATCAATTTGTAAACTGAAGTCTTATGTCCTTCTTTTTTTTTTTTTTTTTTTTAAGTGATAAAGGAATGGTCAAATGGAAATCTGGGGTTTCCTGGGGCAGCTGTAGTAGGATTGTAGATGCAATTGTTTTCCTCCTCCTAGGAAAAACCTGCCAGTATTAGGTTTTAGTGGTGGGAGAGCCTTAGCTGAGCTCAAAGCAAACTGCAGTGCTTTATACAAAGGTCTCCCCAATGCCAATCTAACGCTCAGTCTGAACCTCCCTTCAATCTGACAAATGCTAACCGCCCTTAAAGTAAACCGGTCAGCCTCTTGCCTTACTGTCCTTAACACCTTCACGCCTAAGGGCAAAACAAATATTGTAATTGCCTAAGCACAATTTTGCAACCTCGAAGTGTGTAGCGAAACTGTATACATCGTCACAACTACTTTTAGTATCCAGGTGGATTATACCAGGACAAATTGGGCTTTCTTTTGGTCGTAGATGATTTCTAATCAAAGGAAAACTTGCCCAAAATAGTAAAAAAAAAAAAAGAAAATTGGCTGTATATTTCTTGCTATTTTTTACCACCAAAGAACAACCCCAAATAAAATATATATATATATATATATATATATATATATATATATATATATATATATATATATATATATATATATATATATATATATAATATATTATTTTTTCCCTGCATAAAACAGACCAACACTAATATAAAAACAGATATATATGTTTTTAAATTAGTGTTGGTCTGTTTTATGCAGGGAAAAAATAATTATATATATATATATATATATATATATATATATATACCTGATATAGGATTTTAACTGCTCAACAGTCCCGGGTCGTCTTTTGTCGTATTTTTTGTTTCAATATGTGCTAAGTATTTTCAATTTATCAAAGGTCTGGACGGCAGGCCGGTTAGGCGCCTGGACTTTTGCTACAAAGCCATGCTGTTGCTATAGATGCAGTTTAGCTATGCCAGCTGAGGACTCGACAATCCCAGGCACCAGGTAGCCATGCCAACTAAAAATTGAGTCCTGGTGCCTGAGCTACACTGTTGCAGCATTCTGCATTCTCCCGATCTGGCTTCCTCGTGAGCTCAGACTGTGACGTCAGGCTGGCCGGTAATTGAGGCCACGGCTTTGCAGCCTGCTGGAGCGAGATGCATGCTCCTTTGTGGGAACTGGTGGCATCTTCTGGTGGGCAGGACTGTGATGAGAATGGCCGACGGCTTCCCTTGCTTGCTGTCATTGCCTGCCCACCTCTGGCATCTTACCAGTTTGACAGCTGGGGTTGCTGTTGCAGCCTTGATCTGTCACCCTTTCCTTTACTGCAGGTGAGTGGAATGGGAGGGCACATCAAAGCAAATTTGTCAAGCCCTGGTCCTTCTGTGAAATATGCAAGGCCTTCCCTGAAAAAGGCACCATCTGGATGGAAGCATATGCTGCTCTAAAATCTGGGTATAGCTGTTATAGCTGTTATGCCTCTCCAGATGTGCAAGCTGTGAAGTCTATACGCACTCAGTCGGGTTGATAAGACACAAGTCCATCCAGTTCAATCATAAAAAAAATATATATGTCATACAGTCCCATAGACCCAATTCTATACCCACAGTTGATCCAGAGGAAGGTGAAAAACCCCAGCAGAGCATGATCCAGCAGGAGAAAAAAAATCCTTCCTGATCCCCGAGAGGCAATCATATTTTCCCTGGATCAACGCACTAATGCACCCCCCACCCCTTACCATCAGAGATGCAGACTTTAGAACTGAGAGCTAATATGTTGGAAGGTTCCTCTCCTCTTTAGTCTGGAGGACGCGGCACCCATGATTGCCAAAAAGAATGTCCGATTTTTCAATTTATCTGACCAACACAACAGTTTTCCACTTTGAAGCAGACTATTTTAAAAGAGGTTTTTCCCAGAGAAGAAGTTTGTATTTCTGGATCATGTTCAGATATGGCTACTTCTTTGCATATTACTTGTAAATTAGCTTGAAGCGGAGTTCCATCCAAAAATTGAACTTCTGCTGTCTGGATTTCTCCCCTGTCCAGTGCCACCTTTCAGGGTGGAGCAGATACCTGTCTAATCCAGGTATTTGCTCCCACTTCCGGCAAAAGATCACTGCACTATTCACAGCGATCTACATCATGTCTGGCCCCTCCTCTCCAACCCCCCCCCCCCCCCCGCTGTCTTCTAGGAGACACACGGGTCCCAGAAGACAGTGGGGACCACTCAGAACGCACAGCGCGACATGCTCAGTAGGGAACCAGGCTGTGAAGCCTTCCGGCTTCACTTCCTGATTCCCTTACTAAAGATGCCGGCGCCTCCACCCAGGAGCCGAGGGACAGATCGGCTTCGGATGAGGACATCAAGGGCACTGTGGACAGGCAAGTGTCCTTGTTTTAAAAGTCAGCAGCTGCAGTATTTGACATCCGCTTTAAGATTACGTGCATTTTTGGATGGCACAGCAAACTGTGTTCAGTCAATGATTTGTGGAAGTATTCCTGAGCCCCGACGTTTAAGGGCATCCAATATTGTGGAAGTATTCCTTGCACACAGATTTCTCCAGATTCTTGGAATCTTTTATATGTACTGTAGATGATTTATTTAAAGAAGTATGGTCAAAGCTATTTTGGCTCTACTTTTCCTATGGATCACAGGAGTGCACTTATTTTTCTTAAATTGAACATTTTTAGACGCAGATTGGAAACCTCTTCCCATCTTTACTTCTGAGACACTCAATAAGATGCGCTCCTTTTTTTTTTTACCCAATCATGTTATGGACCTGTTGCAAAATGTTCTTCCAGCTCTTCTTTGTTGGTACTGCGCTAATACTATTATTGCCAGCTTTATGTTGCCCTGTCCCACCTTTTTTTAAGACCTGTTTTCTGCCAGCAAATTCAAAATTGCCATATTTTCTTCTCAATTTAAATATTTTGATATATTTTTTTTTTTCTTTTTTTAATATTGTGAACAAAATATGGGCTTACGTGACTTGTAATGAATAAAGTGCGACAAGTTCACTTGATGCATTCTTCATGAAAGGAATTTTTACTTTGCATAATAGCCTCAACAGGTATTTTCAAAAATAGGTCAGAAATGACAGCTCAAATCTATCATAAAAGGAGAATTACATTAGCACTACACAAGGTGGCAGCTTGAATCTCCTAAGAATGCTAGTTGCCTGGCTTTGTCTCTGACTTCAATACTTGGCTAGGACTTCATGCTGACAATCACATTATCACACATTGACTTGTGATAACTTACAAGCAGTAGTATATATTTTTTATATAAGATATGAACGAAAAGGTGGATGTACCCACAAGAGAAATATGCAAAGACTATTCTTCCCTGATGGGAGCAGCTAAGATCACTTGCAACAGGTATACTTGGCTAAAAATGAACTGTAATCTGTTTTTCAATTCAGATGTAATTGAATGCGGTATAGAATCTTTGAGGCATTCCATATACTATTTGTGACCAGAACACCCATAGAAGGTTTAATACTTTCTCATGTGGTTGGTTTCTTTGTTTTTCTAGACATCCTTTACAATAGGCGTTTTTGTTTTTGCTGAGCTACTTGGGGCTTATTCACGTGGGCACTCAGCCCTGTGCAGCGCTCAAAACCATTTGTTAGCTTTTTGTACTAGCGCTCAGGTGCACGCAGGCAGCCCATATAAAATGAATAAATAGGTTTCCATTGTATGGAATCATCTGCACAGCTGAGTTTTACATGTATGTAGGGCTGGTGCAAGGATCCAGACAGGCACTGGGCAGCCTTGTGAATGATCCCCAAAGGCTGGGTTCACACTATTGTGAATTGCATGTGGGTTTCTCCGCATGTCAGGAGCCTGTGACTGGCTCTCAATTGAGCCGGTTCACACATCGCCAGGATGGCTGAGGAGAGCGGTTTGCAGAAGAGTCCTGTGCGTCTTCTGGTCTGTTATTGGGTCCTAATTCAGCCAAAAATTTGGACCGAAATCGGATCCGAAGCGGTGAACAATGACGCACCGGACCTCTGCCGTGAGCCGCTCCGCACAGCAGTGTTAACCCAGCCTAAGGCTCATTCACCCTTAAAGGAATTCAAATAGTGCAACATTTCTTACATTCTGTTTTAAAAATAGCTACTGTTCTTCATGCAGTTCCCCTAAAATGGCTGTTTGTTTTCTTTAAAACCACCCTACCATACCGGTCTGGTTATATTGCTTTATTTAAAGGAGTCCTATGGTCACAGCATACATTTTTATATAACATTGACCTATAACATTAATGTTGTAATAATAGACAATAGTTATATTTGACAAACCAACATAAGCTTACTTGAAAACTGTCCTGTTGTGAGTTCTGCCTGTCTCCTAGTCACCTTTCCACACATTTCTGGATTCCCTGGATCCTTTGTAGCCACTCTGCTGTTTACTTTAAATTTCCAAAGACTACATATCCCATGGTACCTTGCGGCCTGCAAGCAGTGACTCCTGTACTGACTCTGCCTCCTGAAACTCCTATCAGCACCTTTGCAGTTCAGAAGGCAGGCTCTGTGATGTGTTACACAGCAGTGCCTACTCACAGGGAATACTGATTACAAGTCACAAAATTTTATGAAGTAAATGTGAGGGGATCTTTACAAAATAAGTTTACGATCTTGAAGATTCTTCAGATTAATAGGAGTAGGCTAGAAATAATTAAAATACAATGTGGAAATTACTCTATGATTTTACAATGTGATTATAGATAACATTTTAACCACTTGCCTACTGGGCACGAATTCAAACATAACATCATCTTTCACATTGTAAAAAACAAAATTGGTTGATTGTGGTTTGGTTTATTTTTTAAAGAACATTGTGTTTGAATGATCTCTATGCAAGTACCATGTGACATAAAATATTGCAATGATCACCATTTTATTCCCTAGGGGAGAGGTATCTGCTAAAAAACATTATATATATATATATATATATATATATATATATATATATATATATATATATATATATATATATATATATATATATATATATATATATATATATAATGTGTGTGTATATGTATGTATGTGTGTGTGTGTGTATATATATATATATATATATATATATATATATATATATATATATATATATATGTTTTGGGGTTCTAAGTAATTTTCCAGCAACAAAATTACGAATTCAAACTTTCAAACAAAAAGTTCCAGAAAAGGCCTGGTCTTTAAGTGGATATAGACTACAGACTAAGGTCCCATCCACACTTCGCATAGTGGGTTTCTGCTTGTTGGGTTTTTTTTTTTTTTTTTTGTGCATTTCTGTAGGTCGCACATAGCGCAGCCCATTCACTTGAATGGCTGCCCTACGCCTGGCGAACAGGTCAATGAAGCTCCTGAACTTTTCCAGGCGTGGAGCTTTGCGTAGTTGTGTCTTTTTTTTTTTCAGTGTGACTGTGTGAAAATGTTTTTCCAGTCTCAAACTTGGAAGGTATGTATTGTTTAAAAGAAATATTGCCTTAAAGGCTTGTTTACACTATCCAGTACGCTAAAGCGCTTACAGTCACTTCAAGTGAGTTTCTGCATGTTGTGGAGGAATGGACACATTCTACATTCTTCTGCACCACAGTCAGTTTTGCCACCAGTCAACTTCACTGTGGTTTAACAGGTCACATAGAAAACAATGTGTAAAACAAGTACAGTCTTTGATCCTTATAAGGTGATGGCTGCTGATTTCAGAAGAGCTGCTGCCAGCTAATGAATCTGTGGCAAATGGTGAAAGAGACCATTCAAGAGCTATGTGACATCATTGTGTACAGGGCTTGTATGGTAGGGTGACCAGACATTCCTGGTTTCCAGGGACAGTCCCCTGATTGAGGATGCAGTCAGTGCAGAATAAAAATAAATAAATCTGAAATTACACCACCCTGCTCTACCGCTCCTACTAGTTTAGGGGGGGGGGGGTGTATTTTTTCCATTATCTGTGCTTCGCTCTGATGATCATGTGCTGGTTGCATCGGAGGGAATATTTCTTTAGTTTTGGGTGCATTTAGCTCCACTCACATGTTCTTCTGCCTTGGCTCAAGTCCCGGCGAGCCGCCTACCTGCTTCTCTCCTTGCCTTCCCTGGCAGAGTGATCTTCCTCCGCTCCCCACCCAGTAGTAGCCGGGGCCCGGAGAGTAAGACTTGACAGGCTGGGAGGCAGGCGGCGATGGGCAGAGAGTCGCTGATTGCCGCAATTCCTAGTAAAAAAAAAAAAGATTTAATTTTAAAAATCTGGTCACCTTAAAGTGGATGTAAACCCGAAAAAAATGTTTTTTTCCTTTTGCTGTCACAATGTACAGTATAATATTTCCTATCACACACAGAGTTAATCCAGCTCTGAGCAATCCTCTTTTATTGTTCAGTGAAATAAAACAGACTTACAGAGAAAAACCATAGTCCGTTCCGCCCCCTTGCTGTGAGTGACAGGTTATTTACATATCTCATGCACTAGCCTGGAGGCAGGCATTATTTTTTAATTCCCACCCCCACTCCTTTTCTGAAGTCATGTGGTTACTTTTCTGGATTTTGACTGGATGTTAGAAATAGGGTTAATAGTAGCCATCTCTGCAACCAGACCTACAGTTTACAGGCCCTATGAAAATTTGTAGTTTCTGAATGGTAATACTGGCTTCCAATCACTTTAGGCAAAATGGTGTCAGTTTTTTAAAGAATGATGTAGGACACCTTTACACATCATGGCTTTTAACTCCGTCCCGATTGGCGATCGTATGACCGCTGTCACAGTGGTTACATGATTGGAAGCCAGTTCTGCTAGCGACCGATCTTTAGTCTGGACCAAGAGCTGTTTTTGACAGCTTGGCCTATGTGTTAGGAGCGTCCTCTCAGTGCATTAACATCAGCTACCCAGCGATGCATATGGGGCAAGTGGGTATTAACCACTTTACAACCGGAGGCCGTCTTTTAACGTCCTTGGCTTTGTGTGGCTTTGTGCAGTGATATCTGAATGATGGGAGCAGCTACAGGCATCATTCAGATATCGCCGTCTTCAGCCGCCGATTATGTGCACTATAAGAATGATCGCCACTTCCGCCGCTTGATCGTTCTTATAGGGGGCGGGAGGAGACGCCCCCCCCCTCCCGCCACCATCCGGTGCTTCTCCAGGCTCTCTCGTGCCATTGGGGGCCCGGAGAGCGAATCGGCCGGCGCTCGCTGGGAATGCATAGAGATGACTGGTCACCAGTCATCTCTATGACCGTCGGAGGTCCGGGCGCAACGTTATGACATCACGCCCGGTACCTGGAAGTAAACAAAGCCGCAAGCCGGCTGTCGGCATTAGATCGGTGAATTTTTTTCACCGATCTAATGCTTGTAAGCCTGGAGGAGAGATGTGGGGTCTTTTTGACCCCACATCTCTCCATAAAGAGGACCTGTCACAGAGATTCCTATTACAAGGGATGTTTACATTCCTTGTAATAGGAATAAAAGTGATGAAAAAAAAAAAAAAAGTGTAAAAAAAAAAAAAAAAAATGAAGTAAAATAAAATATATATATATTTTTTTAAAACGCCCCTGTCCATGATAGCTCTCGCGCAGAAGCGAACCCGTATGCACGTTCCGCCCACATATGTAAACGCCGTTCAAACCCCACATGTGAGGTATCGTCGCGTGCGTTAAAGCGTGTGCAACAGTTCTAGCACTAGACCTCTGTAACTCGAAAATAGTAACCTGTAAAAAAAAAATTAAGCGTCGCCTATGGAGATTTTTAAGTACCGAAGTTTGGCGCCATTCCATGAGTGTGCGCAATTTTAAAGTGTGACATGTTGGGTATCTATTTACTCGGCGTAACATCATCTTTCACATTATACAAACAAATTGGGCTAACTTTACTGTTTTGTTATTTTTTAATTCATGAAATTAAATTTTTTCCCTAAAAAAAGTTGTTTGAAAAATTATTGCGCAAATACTGTGCGAGAAAAAAGTTGCAATGACCGCCATTTTATTCCCTATGGTGTCTGCAAAAAATAAATATATGTAATGTTTGGGGGTTCTGATTAATTTTCTAGCAAAAAAATTGTGATTTTTACATTAAGGAGAGTGCCAAAGGAAGTGCCAACATATGCCCGGTTGTCAAGTGGTTAAAGCTCACTTTTTAGACGCTGCACATATACACTATATGCAATAAAACAAGGAAATATACTGCGCTAAGAAAAAAACTTGATGAATAAAAATTGAATTTTAAAAGAAAAGCTGCACACCTAAAAAAACATGTGATACTCATGTAAACAGAATCAAGACAAAGGAAAAATGGGTAGCGCTAAAAAAAAAAACACACACTACTTATATTTAGTGTAGATATGAATATGAGTTAAACACAACATGAGTGCAAACAAAGTGTAAATATATATAAGGTTAATACCCTCTCAAGACATACTAACAAATAACACGCAAAATAATAATAAAACATTAATTAAATTAGTGTCCAAAACGTCAGCGGCTCTTTACCTAGATCGACAATGCGGTGTGTCAGACTGATACCACACCACCGATCGTCGCGCTGCGTGCCCCCACAGGCGAGCAATCGCAACTTACCCAGCTGGACGTCATATGAGGCCCAGCCAGGATAACTGAACCACTTCCCAGGCCTTCATTCTGCTATAGGTTAATTAACTTTTTCCTGTTATATTTATTGCCTTTATGTTTAAGGGGTGGGGCCATAGTAAACCCGGGGGAAACCCCTAAGCACTAGAACATTTTTCAGGGGGTAGAATTCCGTGACTTTAAGAGGCCATTGGAGGCATGGTGAATCCTGAGGTGGCCCTGTATGTGCATGTGTATATGTATGTATATATACTGTATCTCACAAACGTGAGTACACCCCTCACATTTATGTAAATATTTTATTATATCTTTTCATGTGACAACACTAAAGAAATGACACTTTGCTACAATGTAAAGTATATACAGGAAGGAAGAAGGTGGCTGTGTATATAGCTGTAAACAGTACACAGGACAGATGTACTCACAATTTATGTATATTATGTAGTGTATATACAGCTATATATACACACATATGACATCCAGGAAGAAGACAAATTATCCCCCAAAAAAGCCCCCTAATGGCACCAGTCTAGCCGCACATGGTGATCATCTGCCCTAGCATGGCTGGGCCCAGTGTCTGAGTGGAAAATGAATTCAGCCAGTCAGCGCTGCGCAGGGAAGTATCAGTGTGTGCGGAACGGAGGGACGAGTGGCTAGATCTCAGAAACAAGTGCAGAAGACTGCCTGAGGCCCGTGGCGTCGGCACTTACCTTTACTCCCAGGCAGGCCTCAATCCACTGTACCCACACTAGTCGACTCCACTCTGGCCGGAAAAAAACAGAAGTGACGATGCAGTGCCGGAAAAAGCACCGCCCACTGTCCTCCACCAATACAAAACCATTTACTGGAGCCATAGACAAATGAGTGGAGAGTGGGAGTGATTGCGGGCACATCGTTTGCGCCCTGAAAACTCCCTAAACACGGGCAAATCAGCATCCTAGCTTGCAATTAGCTGATATCAAGCTGGGAAGCTTCCCATAGACCGCTGTGTGTCTGGCGCCCGGACACTCTTAAGAAAAAAAAAAATCACTCTATTTTTTATTAGAGAACAGCTTGGGGGGGTGGGGTGGGATCAGTGCCCGTGCGCCCCCTATGGACGGGACAACACCGATCTTGTTTCTGAGCTCAGTCTTGCAATGACGTATAACTTGTGACATGAAACTGCCTTCCACAACCTCACCTTAGTAGCAGAGTGTGGCTGATCCCTATGCAGTTTTAAGCCTCCTACACAGCTGTTTTTCAACCTACATATGAAATTTAAGATCATAAGCACTTTCTTGGTATAATTTGGGTATTCATACTAGCTCATTATGAAATACTTACCTTAAAACAATGCCCTGGATCAGCGTTGGCCCTCCGAGTACAGCGTGGACATCTTACACCAGTGTCACTTCCGGGTTCACGGCTCCGGCGATGTGAATCACATCGCCGGTGGAATGACTGAGGAGAAAGTGGAAATAATTCTCATATTACCGCTTTTTCATATTCCCTCCTTGCTGTCGTCACCTGTGAGTTGGAGAAGCAGGGAGGGAGATAAGTTACACAAATGGCCCATCCAGATGCCGCCATCGTACTTTGTTAAACTGCCCATTTGTATTGTCGTCACTGACCGCTTCACATTGTGCTGCAATAGGAAGTGGAGAACGGTGTAACAGAGCCTCGTCACAGTTACGTAAAATGCTGCTCAGTTGCGAAAAAAAGCCATGATATTCAATGATGCCACACAGCTCTTGCATGGTCTCCTTCACCAATTGTCCCAGCACCATTAGCTGCCAGCAGCTCTTTTGAAAACAGCAGGCATAGTATTATAAGGATCACAGGCAGTTCTAGTTTCATACATACAGTTTTACAGCTTCCCTGTGAAGATTTAGATACTGTGCTACTGTATATTTCACATTTACCTCACAAGTATTTGAATACGCTAATTACATGTTGTCGGGTTATCTCTGTATTTCCCAGTGAATAACGTGACTGCCTTCGACCCCATTGACATGAAAAACCTGAAGTACGGGTTTCAGTAACGTATCATGTAAACATTTCCTTTTTATCATTAGAACCACATTAAGCTAATTCTACATACAGAAGGTCACAGATTAGCCAATTAATATACTGTATTTATCGTGTAAAGTTTTTGGGTAATGCAGTCATTGCTCTGCCTTGAGCTAGCATTCTGTATAGTTGGTTTATGATGCTATGGTGACTGTGTGGTCTCTATAGAAATGAATTCCCCTATCTAAGTATACTAAACAAACTAGAGGGCGGCTTTACTCGTGACAGCATGTTAAACCAGAGGCGGTACTACAATAAGGAAGGAAAATCTGACAGGAACAAGAGAAGTCAGATCTGCTGAACTAGAAGGTAAAGGTGAGTGCTACACTATATGGGGGAAAATCCTAACACACTATAAGAAAATCGGGCAAATGCTTGTCCGATTTTTCTCGCTGTTAAATTCACAGCAAATCGGAACTAATGAACGGAAATCCTCCCAAAATCTTTATTTATTCTTTATTGTTTCTGATCATGCACAGTATTTCTTTTCTGATTTTTCTTGTACGAAAATCGTAAGAAAACGGTACACATTCAGTCCTGGTTCACATTGGTGCATTTTGACATGCGATTTGTCAAATCGGCGGCAGTGGCCGACAATGGCATCCTCCTAATCGGTGCGACGCTGCATTTCCAATTTCAAAAAGTTGTTTCTGTACTACTTTTTGCCATTTTGGGGTGCGCTTTCCATTGACATCTGCACAGATGTCTGTGAAATCGCCGCAGAAACGGCACTGAAATGCGGGAGTGAAATCGTGAGAGTTCAGCTGAACTTGCACGGTTTCATTCCCGCAGCTCAGTGTGAACCAGGGCTGAATGAAAATCATTTGTTCTGTTCTCGTACGAGAATTTTTTGGGAGTTTGTCCCCTTGGGAATTTTTGTACGAAAAATCGGAATCGACTGTCGAAAGTTGTGTACATGTACACACCATACGAAAATCATACAAAAATTGTGCGAAAATTATTTGGATGAAAATGTTTGCCTGATTTTCTTATAGTGTGTACGAGCCTTTAGTATCACTCCACTGAAGTATTGCAATCTGCATGCTGTTATTAGTTTTATTTTTATTTTCAGTGTTACCCTTTAGTAATTTTTTATTTATTAGTTTAAATCCTTTTTTTTAAGTTGTTGAAAAGAAAAAAAAAGCAGAAGCCTGGCACTGATAGTTTTCAGTTCATGGCAAAAGAGGTTGATTTACTAAAGCATTTAAAGCTATTCACTTACCCCTTATGCTTTCATGGATGTGGACCGGTAAGGACATTTTACCAAATTTGGTGGACCTATCCGGTGGCTCAAGCATTTTTTTTTTCTTATTACTGGATTCTTAGGATCGGATATATCGGGGAACCCTTAAATTACCATTTTGTGTATGAACCCCCCGGCTTATTCGAAATGCCGTTTAACCACTTCCAGACCTTAGGTGTTTTTCAGATTTGGTGTTTGCAAGACTAAAACAGTTTTTTCTGCTAGAAAATTACTTAAAACCCCCAAACATTATATATCTTTTTTTTCTAACACCCTAGAGAATAAAATAGTGGTCATTGCAATACTTTTTGTCACACCGTATTTGCGCAGCGGTCTTACAAGCGCACTTTTTTTGGAAAAAAATCACTTTTTTGAATTCAAAAATAAGACAACAATAAATTTGGCCCAATTTTTTTATATATTGTGAAAGATAATGTTACGCCGAGTAAAATGATACCCAACATGTCACGCTTAAAAATTGCGCCCGCTCGTGGCATGGCGTCAAACTTTTACCCTTAATCTCGATAGGCGATGTTTAAAAAATTCTAGAGGTTGCATTTTTTGAGCTACAGAGTAGCTCTAGGGCTAGAATTATTGCTCTCGCTCTAACGATCTCAGCGATACCTCACTTGTGTGATTTGAACACCGTTTTCATATGCGGGTGCTACTCGCGTATGCGTTCGCTTCTGTGCGCGAGCTCGTCGGGACGGGGCGATTTTATTTATTTATTTATTTTTATTTATTTTATTACTTTTTACACTGAAAACAAATAAAAAATAAAT
This sequence comes from Rana temporaria, assembly GCF_905171775.1. Classification (NCBI taxonomy): domain Eukaryota; kingdom Metazoa; phylum Chordata; class Amphibia; order Anura; family Ranidae; genus Rana; species Rana temporaria. The sequence continues at coordinate 72,060,251 of NC_053490.1, forward strand.
TGATCACTTTTATTCCTATTACAAGGAATGTTAACATCCCTTGTAATAGAAAAAAGCATGACAGGTCCTCTTAAATATGAGATCTGGGGTCAAAAAGACCTCAGATCTCATATTTGGGCTTAAATGCAAAAAAAAAAAATAATAATTTGGAAATGTCATTTTTTCAAATGACAAAAAAAAAAATTGTCTCTTTAAGAGGCTGGGCGGGACTGACGTTTTGACGTCACTTCCGCCCAGCAGAGCTATGGGAACGGGCGAAGGAGATTTTTCCTTCAGTCTCGTCCCTGCTCAGCTGCCGAACAGTCGCGATCTCCTCCGCCGCTACCGACGGCTCCGGTAAGCGGCAGAGGGCGCGGGAGGGCCCCTCTCCCGCCACCGATAACGGCGATCTCGCAGCGAATCCGCCGCGGAGACTGCCGCTATCGTTTACCAGACCGCGCAGACTAAAGATTGATACCTCGGTTGTGGCAGCAGCTGCTGCCGTTACCGAGATATCAATCTTTAAAAAATGGACGTACATCGTCGTGCGCAGGTCTGGAAGTGGTTAAGCTCTTAAAGTGTTACAAAACCTACAACAGTAATTTCGGTCTGTACAGTATATGCAGTAAAGCATGCTTGTTATACTCACTGTGGAACCTAAGGGGTTAATCCTCTGCATTATGTAAAACGGCTGTTTGATCCTGTCTTCTCTGATCCTTCCCTCCTTCCACTGACTCCTAATAATTTCCTATGGAGTCAGGCTGCACATGCTCAGTTTGGTGTGTGTTGCTAGAGAGGTTTTGTGATCAGCACAGGGCCAATCAGCACTGTCCAGACTGTCAGGGGTCTATGCAGTCTCCTCCTACAAGCTTTAAGCAGTGCTTGGTTGGACACTGATAGAAGTCACAAGACTGCTATATATACTGCTGATGAGAAAAGGTATTTAGCAGTTTATATTTACTAAAATAATTAAATGTCCATGTTCTGTGTACTGTAGGAGACCAGATAGAGTGAATGCAGGGTCCTGTGTCTAGTAACACTTTATATTTTGTTCTCACAGTGGCGAAACCGACTCTTGCTAAAGCTTGGAAATCCCCCACTCCTTGAAAATCACATTTATTGGGCTGAAGGACACTAAAACCACGCTGGTTAGTACTTCCAATGGCAGGAATCCAGTCCAGATCAAATGTATGTGCACTGAAAGAGGTTGAAATAGATTAGCAGTACTAGAATGAAAAAAAATAATTGTACGATAATGGTGAAAACAGTATTTTTTGGAAAAATAGCAAGTGTTCATAATACATAGTGCTTTTACCAAACTAAATGTCAACCAGCTAGGGTCCACAGTTACTTGTGACAGGTCCTTTTTAAAGCCTGAACATTGGGGAAATAGTCTATATGTTGGGAAAATAAGTAGACTATTTGTCAGTCAGGGCAGAAGAAGCACTGGTTGCTCTGGCTCTTCAAGTCTCAGCTGACAGATGGGCATTCTCATTCTGCTAGGTGCCAATCCACAAAGACCCTGGTTGCCTTCCTATGGTCCTCTTCCTACCACATTCTCTCCAATGTGCTCCTCCTCTCTCCCACACTGCACCATCCCTCCACACTCATCCCAGTTCAGCCTATGCCCAGCCAGGATACAATGCTGGAACCCAGAAAATACCCATAGAGGGGTGTATCTTCTGTTGTTTATTCTCAATCTTACTCCCCAAGCTTCTAGGCAAAGCTTCCGTGGCTGATGGTACATTCCAAAGACATGCCCCCATCATTGATAGATATCAATGTGCGCAATGTAAAGTACTGTAAATTTAAGTAGGTGGCCGGGCTGCACATTGTCGTGCTTTTCCATGGTGCAGGTGGGCTGACCGCCAGCACCATAACAACCAATGATGCAATGCGTCCGCCAGGCCACCAGCACCATAAAAACGCATGACGCTGTGCTTCTTGGCCACCATTGCCGCCCTTTTTTTATCTCCTGAAATATACCCCAGGTGAGGAACCACTGCTTTAATCAAATCCACTGTCTATAGTGTAGCCAGCCAGCGATTTTTCTTCAATATCAGGTATGTAACACTGGTATTTTATTTGTAATGCATTTTTCATTCTATCTATACGTCCCTCAGCTGGTATAAGGATTTAAAGGACAAATATTTCTTACTTTGGTAAAAGTTGTCCTTTAAGGCCCCCACTCCCGAGTGCAGCCCACATGGTCCAATACTTACCTCTGCCCCTTTCCAGCTATCATTACTGGGAGGCTTTGCATAGATGTGCATCGTTTATCTTTGGAAAACTTTCTCAATGCATCCTTTTCATCCTGCACCAACCATTTGGCCCCATTCAATCCTTTGAGGAGAATGGTTCTCTGCAGGACCACTGCAGGCCGCAATGAGTTCAGGTCCATAAACGAACTGAATTGGACTGTGGCTTGCATGTGCAGGATAAAGAGGGTCATCAAGGATGCTTCCTGACAAAGACTGTGCATCTTGAACAGAGTGGTTCAGTAAAAATTACTGGAACAGGGATAGAGGTAAGTATCAGACCAGGTGTTGGGCTGCGAAAGGTACAGATGTCATTTTAATTAAATGTCGCTTTGCATCTCTATACATCAGGAAATATTTTATTGCCCCTTTATCTGGGATAAATTGTTGTATATTGCAATTATTACTATAATGTTATTTACCAAATTGCTATAATCTTTTTCTGGAATTTTAAGATGTGACCTATGGTAGAAATACATACGGCCCCTTAAAGACAGACTTTACTCAATTCAGCCCCCTGTTACATTTGAGATCAATGGGATACACCCCTAACACTTTATTATCACTACATAAATATTTAAGTCACTTCACTTTGCCAGAACCAAGGGAATGGGTCAGAGAAGGTGCCCTGCATCTGGAGGAAGTGATGCATTGTGCCCTCTAGGAAGGGGGATGGGTGGTGCCAATGCTGATAACCCTCCTCTTCAGCAGACGTCAAGATACCACTGCACAGGGTGACAACACTGCAGTGAATTCAATGCAGGCACAATAGTGTTGTTGTAGAAGAAAGCACCTTGGACTTGCAGGATCACAAAATATTTATTCTTTGAAAGACAGAGCTTTCATTACTGGAACAGACCCTCTCTCATGTCCTTATACCCCCTATTTTTAAATCTGAAGTATGTAGCCATGGACTTTCTAAACAATAGTGTTGAGCAGAATATGCCATATTCGATTTCGCGATATATCTCGAATATATATTCGAATATTCGAGATATATTCGCTAAATTCGAATATTCGTGATATTTTATCGAAATTAAATGATTGCGATTTTTCGCTATTGCGAATGCGAAAATAATTGCGATTTTTTGATAACTGCGGTAGGAGCACTCTGATTGGCTCAGAATATTCGTGATATTTTATCGAAATATCGCAACATGCGAATGCGATATTTATTGCGCAATTTCGACAAATGCTGTAGGAGCACTCTGATTGGCTCAGAATATTCGTGATATTTTACAATACAAAATAATTGCGAATATTCGGCAAATGCGGAAGGAGCACTCTGATTGGCTCAGAATATTCTTGATATTTTACAATACAAAATAATTGCGAATATTCGGCAAATGCAGAAGGAGCACTCTGATTGGCTCAGAATATTCTTGATATTTTACAATACAAAATAATTGCGAATATTCGGCAAATGCTGAAGGAGCACTCTGATTGGCTCAGAATATTCGTGATATTTTACAATACAAAATAAAAAGTGTTTTGCATTGGTGGTGATTCTTTACTCTATCCATCTGTCACAGCCGTTTGTCAATCAAACACCTTGAAGATTGAACACGTTCATGCTGCATGCTTTGGACTTTTTTTCACTTCACATATCAAAGACATTTTTATGAAAGATTATTTTTCTATTATTGGGACTATATTTCTTTATATATTTGTTTCACTGTGTATTTCACAAGTTATTTGCGCTTGCTTATTTTATAATTTGCCCACATGTCTTGTCACTAGACATATTTTTTATTCTTGTAGAGCGACTCCATTTTCTGTCTTGTATTAATTTATGTTGTATAACATTTTTGAGTTGCTGCTGTATTCTCCCCTTTTTTAAGGTATGCGCAATTTTTTCCTTCTTACAAAAAATAATAATATCAAACATACAAATATTCATAACATACACATACACAAAGCCCCCCCCTTTTGCATCAGAGACAATCAGAGTTCTCCTACCACAGTTATCGAAAATTCGCAATCATTTTCGCATTCGCAATAGCGAAAAATCGCAATTTTTTTTTTTTTCAATTTGGCAACATAAAAGGATCGCCTCAGCTTAGCTACTCGGCCCAGGGTCTCTAATCATACCAGCAATGCTTTTAGACGTCGATAGGATGTGATCTGTTTTAAAAATCAAATTGAAAAAATGCGAATATTCGGAATTGCGAATATTCACCGCGAAATTCGAAATATAGCGCGATTTCTCGAATATGCTATATTCGAGTCGAATATTCGCAATGCGAATATTCGTGAGCAACACTACTAAACAATTTTGTATACAGTCTATTCCCCTCCAGATCAATGAATCAAATTTAATCTAAACTCTAGTTATAGGTGAGGTAAATATTGCTCTTGTTTTCATTTTCCAACTGGGAAGCATTCCCCTCCACTCTACCAGTACATCATCCACATACCACAGCCACAGGCCAAAATGTGCACAAAATGTCTGAGAAAACCCTGCTCCCACCAGCCTAGATGGATAAAGGTATATGCTGGTGCACCATCCCTATTGCCTCACTTTGGTTTTGACAATATTTTCCATTAAACAGAAAAATATATTTGTCAAATTCAATCACACTCACCAAAAAGTCCTTATGTTCCTCTAAATTCTATCTTTCTAACTCAATTATACAGGCCACTAAACCCATCCTTTGGGGGGTGGATGTATATACAAACCCTGCGTTCAACCGCACAAGAATGAACTCTATCTCAATCTCAACATGTTTTCGTTTTTTTTTATAAAACCTGCTTTGAATTCTGCATTTAGAGTGTCGGTGTACCTGGTGGTGGGGCCTGATGTGGAGAGGAAGTTGCTCTTACACCTCTGGCTCAGTACCCCTGGTAAAGTAACAGAAGGCATGAGAGCATGGAGTGGCACAAGTGCCTGGTGGTTCTTGTGATGACAGCTGCAGATGAGAAGCCTGTGTGCACTCAGATGCAGGGGTGGACTGTAACGCAGAGCAGCAGGAACAGCAGGCCGACAGGTAACTGGTTGACAGTCAGCAGGCACTTGGTGGGCTGGCAGGTTACAGGCAGCAGATACCAGGCAGGCTGGCTGGTTACAGACAGTAGCCACTTGGCATCCTGGCAGGTCACAAACAGTAGACACTTGGCAGGTCACAGTTAACACACAGAGCAGGGTCATCAAGCCAGGTCAGCAATACGCAGGTACATCAAGAACAGAGCAGCAGGCAGGAGGGTAGTTGGGTTTACGCTGGAGTTGGCAACGGTAACCAGGCAAGCAGAATGATCAGGCAGAGATGTGGTCAAAGGGCAGGCCAGGGGTCGGTTCAGTCAGAGTTCAAGCATGGTCAGATGGATCGGGACGGCAACAGAAGATCAGACACAGGAACAGCAGAATTCTGTAGAGTAGACCATAAGGCAAAGTCCTAGTGCAGCAGTGATGTTTAAATAGACCACAAGGCACAAATCAATTTGTGGACGTGCGCACCGGCATGCACACTTTTGCGTGCATGCACCTTAGCACGAGTCTGGCCAATAGATATTCTTCATCTGTGCATAACTATGCGCCTAGACACATTTTGCCTCTTCTGACAGTCAGCCTACTGATGGTTCCAATACGTTCCAATATGTAAAATTCTAAACCACTAATGAACAAATTTTATAACAAGCCTTTACTGACCTATGTAGCTGCAGACACTGTGGAGCAATTCATACTCAAATTTCAAAAGAAAACATTGTTAAAGTTAGGTGTTAACACTAGAGTTCAGATAATTGCCAGGCTGACAAATCACTACTAGGAGGACGAGCAGCAGAACGAGTTGAGCTGCTGAAAGTAAAAGCAAAATAGCTTTTTTCTTTAAACTCAAGGATGAACTTAACAGTGGTTGTTAAACATGTACCTAAAGTGTTACTAAACCCAGTACCCTGCATTCACTATATCTGGTCTCCCACGGTACACAGAACACGGAAATGCAGTTACTTTAGTAAATATAAACTGCTAAATACTTTCCTCATTGGCAGTCTTGTGACTTCTATAAGTGTCTGGTTAAAGCTTATGAGGAGTTTTCATTCTGCACTGACTGTCTTATCAGGATGCAGGACTCTTGACCCTCTATCTGGACAGTGCTGATTGGCCCTGTGCTGATCAAATGCACCCTGCCAAGAAAAAGAAAACTCTCAGGCAATACTCACCAAACTGAACATGTGCAGCCTGTTCCCTGGATCTGTATTATCAGGAAATATATTGGACAGTGGAAGGAGGAGAGGATAAGAGAGACAGGATCAGTCTTTTTACACAATGCAGAGCATTAACCCCTTAGGTTCTACAGTGAGTATAACAAGCATGCTTTACTGCATATACAGACTGATTTTACTGTTGTGGGTTTAGTAACACTTTAAATATAGCCCAGTCACCATTCTACTTTTATCTCCAATGGGTGAAGCACACAAGCACTGTCAATATAACTGCTTTGTTTGTGATGTATGTGCACTGATGATCTGTCACGCAACATATGTGGGTATTACTATACAAGAGGTTTTATAATGGCATACAGTACGTAATTAATTCTCATCCAAAATAGGTAACCATTGAACTGAACATGGATAATCAGGTTCCTTCACAAAAGAGAGAATCAAAGACACTGGTTGGTAAGTACTCTATTCTAACAGAGCAAAACTCCACTTGTATTATTATTTGTCAAAATCCAGTGCTTACATTTTTCAAAATAACTTCACTGAAAGATTCTTAGCATTTTTATTGGTCCTTCTACCTCTGTTTCACATGGTATCTCTCAGGTCATCAAAGCAACAATCAACAGATAACACCGCTTCAGGTGATAATAATGCTCTCCTTAGCAGACATGTGCAGGTCCAGTCCGTGATCTGGGCGGGCAATTCAGGAAACAAAACTAATGACGCACTCCAAAAGATAAGGATAGAAGCTTTATTGTGTAAAAACATCCAACATCAAGAAACGATAATAGCCACAGCATAGAGGGAAGCATGGTTGATGCGTTTCACAATTTTCTTCGCTTAGGCCTTGTACTCACAACTGAGGAACTCGTCGTAAATGAAACGTTTTCCTCGACGAGTTCTAATCTCATGTTACTGCATGTTAAGTAAAAGTTTGGTGAGAGATGATTCGCGCTTTTCAGTCTGTTACAGCGTGACGAATGTGTAATCTCCATTACGTACGCTACTTTTACCGAAGGTGCGCTCACGTCTCATAGTTTATTCTGAGCATGCGTGGGTTTCTAAGCATACACACGAACGTGTTCCTCGTCGTAAACCAGCCAGACGAGAAACACGACAAGGAAATTGAGACTCCCGACGAGGAAAAAGAGAACTTGTTCTCTTTTTTTCTCGTCGAGTTCCACAACAGTTTTCTCGACGAAAAACATACACAAGACCGTTTTCCTCGGCAAAAAAGCTCTGCCACCAAGTTTCTTGATGGATTTTGTCGAGGAAAGCGGTCGCGTGTACGAGGCCTAAGGCCTCGTACACACGACCGAGGAACTCGTCGTAAATGAAACACTGTTTTCCTCAACGAGTTCCTTGTCAGGCTTGTCGAGAATCTTGACAAGCTTTCTTTGCGTACACACTGTCAAGACAAAATCTCGTCGTTCTCAAACGCGGTGACGTTCAACACGTACGACGGCACTATAAAGTTTGATTCCACTGGCACCACCCTTGGGGCTGATTTTACTAATCTCATGTTACTGCGTGTTAAGTAAAAGTTTGGTAAGAGACGATTCGCGCTTTTCAGTCTGTTACAGCGTGACGAAAGTGCTATCTCCATTACGAACGCTACTTTTACCGAAGGTGCGCTCCCGTCTCATAGTTTATTCTGAGCATGCGCAGGTTTCTAAGCATACACACGAACGTAAACCAGCCCGATGAGAAACACGACGAGGAAATTTCGACTCCTGACGAGGAAAAAGAGAACTTGTTCTCTTTTTTTTCTCGTTGAGTTCCACGACAGTTTTCTCGATGAAAAACATACACACGACCGTTTTCCTCGGCAAAAAAGCTCTGCCACCAAGTTTCTTGATGGATTCTGTCAAGGAAACCGGTCGTGTGTACGAGGCCTCAGTCATAGCCTCACGACTAAGCAAAGAAATTTCCTCCTGGAGGGAAAGGACACACAGCACACAGGAACAGAGCTGAGGCTGTCAATCTGCTGGAGCTCCCTCTGCGTCACCATTTTGTTTTCTCTTGATAAAGGATAAAAATATGTGGGACTTTATATGAGGCTATAACAAGTAACGTTCATAGCCTCCATCCCTGAATTGCAAGACTAACTCGTGGAGAGAACTAGTAACTAGTACTGGTATTCAAATGTTTTGATTAGGATTCTTTTATTTTATCAAAAATGTATTTACAAATTCCTGAATGTTGTAAAAAAATTAGCTCTGGTATTCACATGAAAGTAACATTAACCATCATTCATGATGCGCTCCTAAGGGAGTGCATTCGGCGCAGTACAAATCCCATATCAAATTCAAATCAAATCAAATCAAATAAAACCACACATTTATATGGAACCCATTGTTTGTATTTTACTACAATGTGATCTTCCACATGGGTAAAGTAGTTATTCCTGTGCTACAGTGGAGTGTGTGCAGAGGGTAAAGGTGCGGCAACTACCGTATGGGCCAACCACTACCCACAGTGAGACATGGAAAAAAATCAAGAGAAGGTGTTGCGCTCCAATAGCATAGAATGGTGTAAATGGTAAAATGGATAAATAATCAAAATAGTATAATTGATAAATGAATGTGCAAATATACAAATAGACTGACTGAAAGATAAAAATCGCTATAAATGCTAAGATAAGGTGTATCCAAAGGTGAACTGAATGAATGTGCAAACAGTGCAGATAAGGTGACTCAGGTGCATAAATAAAATCACAACGTAGAGATAATAGTATATGCTGTCGCAGAGGAAATCGCAGGATGGTGTTATGCTCCAATCAAAATAAATGACCGAACATAACCGATATACAACAATGATGGATGAATAAAACATTGAACTGGATAAGAGTGCAAATAAATACAAATAGGTGACTGTATAATGTGAGTAAAATCACATCGTATGAATGGTGGATGGAACCACAAGATTAAAACCTTAGCTTGAACAATTAAAAATACATGATATTCAGTACTTCTGGGGTTTTCCAGCCTGCCTAGTCGGACGGAAAGATGGACGGTCAGCTACTTTGAGATTCCCCGAAGATACGGTGAACTTTTGTAAAACATTGGACATCCCAGAAATGGACAACCCTGGCTGGTGGGAAAAAGAGGAGAGGAGGCCCAATACAGACCAACAGTCATGGCAATTAAACTCCAGGAAAAAAGGCTAAATAAGAATAAAAGAAGAAGTAAATTAGAAGAGAACCTAGAAAAAGAGAAGGGGGGCCAGACTGGGGGTGGGCAGTGGTGGGATGAGGGTATAATAGGGGAAGGGGATAGGGAAAGGTCACTAAATAAATCAATCAATTTAGGAAATTAGGGAGTGGAACGGGTTTAAAAACCCGTTCCACTCCCTCATTTCAGGAGACCCCCCAATCTGGGGAGACAGATACTCCCGAACAAGGCCAACATTCAGCTCGTACCGTGCAAATACCGGAAGTGACGTTTGCACGTTGCGAGCTTGCTGCTCGTTTTTGATATACGCTACATTACTGTTTTAAATGTGAGTACCCTGTTTGTTATATGTTTGAATAAACTGAGTGTTTAAAACATATTACACTAGAGAGCCTCCTCTATGTTTTCTCTACCCTGCCTGGTGACACACTTTGGAGCTGTCTTACCTTGCTGACCACCCAGCCTGGAAGGAAGCCTTAACCCCCTAGGCACCATACCAGTGGCGGCTGGTGCTCAAAATTTTTGGGGGGGGCGCAAAGGAAAAAAAAATTGCAGTCTCACTGTGCCCAAACGCAGCCACTGTTACATGCCATCAAACGCAGCCACTGTGCCATCAATTTGCACCACTGTGCCATGCCATCAAATGCAGCCACTGTGCCATCAATTTGCACCACTGTGCCATGCCATCAAATGCAGCCACTGTGCCATCAATTCGCACCACTGTGCCATGCCATTAAACGCAGTCACTGTGCCATGCCATCAAATGCAGTCACTGTGCCATCAATTCGCACCACTGTGCCATGCCATTAAACGCAGTCACTGTGCCATGCCATCAAATGCAGTAACACTGTGCCATCAATTTGCACCACTGTGCCATGCCATTAAACGCAGTCACTGTGCCATCCATTGTCACCACTGTGCCATGCCATTAAACGCAGCCACTGTGCCATCCATTGTCACCACTGCGCCATCCATTGTCACCACTGTGCCATGCCATTAAACGCAGCCACTGTGCCATACATTGTCACCATTGTGCCATGCCATTAAACGCAGCCACTGTGCCATCCATTGTCACCATTGTGCCATACATTGTCACCACTGTGCCATGCCATTAAACGCAGCCACTGTGCCCTTTAATGGTCGCCGCTGTGCCAATTGTCCCCACTGTGCCCTGTAAATTGCTTTCTCCCCCCCCGCCCGGGACTTACCTTTACTGGTTTTAGGCATCCACGTCCCACGATGTCTTCTCCTGCCCTCGATGACTGACAGGCGTCTCAGCCAATCAGGTTACCGGTAGCCAGAACCGGCCAACCTGATTGGCTGAGACGCCTGTCATCTTATTCAAGGGGCGTACAGTCTGTGCGCTCCGAGAATAAGCTTCCGGGACCCGAGGGCTGTATTGGGAAAGCCTATCAGAGCTGTTGGCTTTGATAGACATTTTCGTACAGCCAACCAGCTGGCGTTATTCAGATGGCCGGACATTGAGCGCCGACCATCTGAATAACAGCGGCAGCAGCGAAAATAACATAGATTCGTGCAATGCATGAATCTATGTTATTTGACTCAGTGGCGGTGAGAGCCAGAAGGGGCGGCGCTCCAGCGCCCTCTATGGACGAACCGCCACTGCACCATACTACTGGAGGGACGGATAGGAGTTATCCCCCCTACCCCCGAGTGATTCCATTGGTTTTATTGAATGCTGCTTACCTTGCAGCTGTAAGGTAATTTGCTAGCACACCTTCGGGTGTCACCATACACCGAAGATTCACCAACAAGTCACCTTGCCACCTGCTGATGTCATTTAGCACCCAGCACTTTACTTGCACCTTGCAATTTCTTTTGATTAAATTGCATCACCTCCTGGACTGAGTCGCATTTGCACCATTTGCACTTTGTAACAATTGGACAAACTTGTGGTTCCATCCACCATTCATATGATGTGATTTTACTCACATTATACAGTCAACTATTTGTATTTATTTGCACTCCTATTCAGTTCACTGTTTTATTCATCCATCATAGTTGTATATCGGTTATGTTCAGTCATTCATTTTGACTGAAGCATAACACCATCCTGCGATTTCCTCTGCGACTGCATATATTATTATCTTCACGTTGTGATTTTTTTAATGCACCTGAGTCACCTTATCTGCACTGTTTGCACATTCATTCAGTTCACCTTTGGATGCACCTTATCTTAGCATTTATAGCGATTTTATCTTTCAGTCAGTCTATTTGCATATTTGCACATTCATTTATCAATTATACTATTTTGGTTATTTATACATTTTACCATTTACACCATTCTATGCTATTGGAGCGCAACACCATCTCTTGATTTTTTCCGTGGTCATCCACATGATACCCCAACGTGTTTCGACCCTTCTAATTATGGTCTTCTTCAACGGGGGTTTTTGTTCAATGCGGGAGAAGAAAAATAAATTTTCATAATCAATCGTCATTTTATATTATATATTACATCTCACCATATATATGATGGTGTAAATTTATCAATTATGATGATGGAGAGAATGATAAACATGTCCTGCAGCCAGAGATTACTTTAAAATTTGATCTTGGTGATCCTGAAGCCTCCGTGTGCTGTCTCTACATTCCTTAGGATGGGCCCCACCTTCAAAGAACTTACAAGAAACCACTCTTTTGGACTCCCAAGGGGACAAGGAGGAGAGCAAACGAGCACCTGTGATATATAACATAGCAACCTTAATATTTTTACACTAAAAATTAAAAGGGGTATTTTTTAGGGCTGTTACTGATCAAAATGTTTGTGTTCGATTAATCAATTTTTTTTTTAATCGATTCATCGACTAATTTTGATTAATTATAACGCACCTACAGATCCAACTACTTTCAGCTGATCTCCTTGCAGGCTGATTCCCAGTGCAGCTACCAACAACTGGAAAAATGGATAGCAGGATACAAAACACACTTAAAACTTTTATAGTCTTCAAGTAGGTAACAAAATAAATATTGCACTGGAGATAAAATAGATGTAGATACATAAACTGTAAAAATGGTGCGAGTAATACCAAACAGTAGCAAAAGCAGTCAAAAAAACACGTAGCTAAGTATGATACTGGTAGAAAAATGTGTACAACGATACCACTGCTGAATCCAGATGAGAAGGGGTTAACATCAGTCTATCGGCATGTAGATGTCCCGTGAAGGGAACTATCACAACTCCCAGTGGATGGTTGTAGAATCCCAGGTTGATAGAGGGAAGTGTAACAGCCCTTGCGTGTGGCAGATAGTAAGGTCCCGCCGGCATGCAGATATGAAGGCACAGCAAAGGAGCCATTCAGATGGACACGGCAATGCCCCGCCGGTGTCCGTGATGTCACCGGATCTCCGACGGAACTCCTTGAAGGCCCAAGAGCCGGCAGAGAGGTGAGTACCAATCAAAAGAATTTTGATCGATCAAAAAGATTAATCGATGAATTAATAGTTAATTTCCACAGCCCTAGTATTTTTAGGTGCTGATTAATGGTTTGTGATGAATGCATCATAGGTGTGTATAAAGAATTGATTAAATATAATGTTATTTAACCACTTAAAGACCTTAGGTGTTTTTCAGATTTGGTGTTTGCAAGACTAAAACATTTTTTTCTGCTAGAAAATTACTTAAAACCCCCAAACATTATATATATTTTTTTTCTAACACCCTAGAGAATAAAATGGCGGTCATCGCAATACTTTTTGTCACACCGTATTTGCGCAGCAGTCTTACAAGCGCACTTTTTTTGGAAAAAATTCACTTTTTTGAATTAATTAATAAGACAACAATAAATTTGGCCCAATTTTTTTATATATTGTGAAAGATAATGTTACGCCGAGTAAAATGATACCCAACATGTCACGCTTTAAAATTGCGCCCGCTCGTGGCATGGCGTCAAACTTTTACCCTTAAAAATCTAGATAGGCGACGTTTAAAAAATTCTATAAGTTGCATTTTTTGAGCTACAGAGTAGCTCTAGGGCTATAATTATTGCTCTCGCTCTAACGATCGCCGCGATACCTCACTTGTGTGATTTGAACACCGTTTTCATATGCGGGCGCTACTCGCGTATGCGTTCGCTTCTGCGCGCGAGCTCGTCGGGACGGGCGCTTTAAATAACATTTTTTTTTGTTTTCTTATTTAATTTTATTTATTTTTTTATTTTTTACACTAAAATATAAAAAAAAAAAAATGATCACTTTTATTCCTATTACAAGGAATGTAAACATCCCTTGTAATAGAAAAAAGCATGACAGGTCCCCTTAAATATGAGATCTGGGGTCAAAAAGACCTCAGATCTCATATTTAGGCTTAAATGCAAGAAAAAAAAAAAAAAGGAAAATTTGTCATTTAAAAAAATGACAAAAAAAAAATTGTCTCTTTAAGAGGCTGGGCGGGACTGACGTTTTGACGTCACTTCCGCCCAGCAGAGCTATGAGGACGGGTGGGGGCCATCTTGCCCTCACTCAAGTCCTCACTCTCCAGGCGGCAGCATCGGATCTCCTCCGCCGCTACCGACGGCTCCGCTAAGCGGCGGAGGGCGTGGAAAAGCGGCGGGAGGCCCTTTCCCGCCACCGATAATGGCGATCTCGCGGCGAATCCGCCGCGGAGACCGCCATTATCGTTTACATGGCCGCCCGCTGAAAACATGGAACATGAATTTCAGGGCAAAAAAGTGCACGGTATACGCCGATAAATACGGTAAGTAAGTGGCTATTTATAGCACTGATCTCTATATGAATATCAGTGGTCCCAAAAAAGTGTCTGATCTGTCCACCACAATGTCGCAGTCTCGCTAAAAATCTCTGATCATCGCCATTACTAGTAAAAAAAAATAATCATAATAAAAATGCCATAAATATATCCCCTATTTTGTAAACTCTATAACTTTTGCGCAAACCAATCAATATGCGTTTATTGAATTTTTTTTTACCAAAAATATGTAGAAGAATACATATTGGAATAAACTAATGAAGAAATTTATGGGGGATATTTATTATAGCAAAAAGTAAAAAATATTGTTTTTATTTTCAAAATCGTCTGTCTTTTTTTCATAGCACAAAAAATAAAACCGCAGAGGTGTCCAAATACCACCAAAAGAAAGCTCTATTTGTGGGAAAAAAGGGCATCAATCAAATCATCAAAACCTCTCATGAACATTCCTATGGGAGAATATTTTTTTTTTGCATTATTATTATTATTATACAGGATTTATATAGTGCCAACAGTGCTAGGTAAAAGTAGGGCAGACATTATACAGTAAAACCTTGGTTTTCAAGCATAATTCGTTCCAAAAACATGCTTGTAATCCAAAGCACTTGTATATCAAAGCATTTTTTTTTTACAGTGTATGGAAGAGAAGAGAGGCACCTCTAAGTGTAGCAATAAGTTGTTAAATGTTGTATCTTTATTAAATGTAACCATATTGCTACACTTAGGCCCCATACACACGAGAGGATTTATCCGCGGATACGGTCCAGCGGACTGTATCCGCGGATAAATCCTCTCGAGGATTTGCGCGGATTTCCATCCGATGGAGTGTACTCACCATCGAATCGAAATCCGCGCCGAAATCCTCTGGCGATGACGTGTCGCGCCTTCGCCGCGATGATGACGCGGCGACGTGCGCGACGCAGTCATATAAGGAATTCCACGCATGCGTCGAATCATTACGACGCATGCGGGGGATCCCCTCGGACGGATCGATCCGGTGAGTCTGTACAGACCAGCGGATCGATCCGTGGGATCCGATTCCAGCGGATAGATTTGTTGGCATGTCAACAACGCTACTCTTAGGCCCCGTACACAGGTCCGAGGAACTCGACGGGCAAAACACATCGTTTTGCTCGTCGAGTTCCGCGTGAAGCCGCCGAGGATCTCGGCGAGCCAACTTTCCTCATTGAACAACGAGGAAATAGAGAACATGGGGGGTAATCCACAAAGAAGCGGCGCAACGTAATTTTTCCTATTTAAGTTACACCGCCGCAAAATTTCTACCTAAGTGCCCGATCCACAAAGCACTTACCTAGAAATTTTGAGCGGTGTAACTTAAATCCGGCCGGCGCAAGGCGTTCCTCTTCTCCAGGGGGCGATTCCCATTTAAATGAGGCGCGCACCCGCGCTGGCCGTACTGCACATGCTCGTGACGTCATTTTCCCGATGTGCATAGCGCGAAATTACGTTACGCCGGGCTTTGTGGATCGCGACGGGACAATAAAGTTGCGTCGGGTAAAAAAAAAGATACGGCGGCAAAAAAAATGTTTTAAATTAAAAAAAAATCACGTCGCTAGCAAGAAAGGTCTGTTTTTACAAGGTGTAAACAGTTTACACCTTGTAAAAGCAGCCCTAATTTTGCCTTTGCAAAATAAAACTTACAGGGAAAAAACGAAGCTGAAAATTTGCATACCCGAGGCGGCATTTTGACGCAAAATGCCCCCAGCGGCGGATGCGGTACTGCATCCTAAGATCCGACAGTGTAATTCAATTACACATGTCGGATCTTCGTCCTAACTATGGGAAACTGATTCTGTGGATCAGTTCCATAGTTAGGACCAGGGATACGACGGAGTAACAGCAGTTACTCCGTCGTATCTCTTTTGAGGATTTGGCCCATGTTCTCTATTTGGCTCGACGAGGTCCTCGTCGGCTTCCTCGGCCGAAAGTGTACACACGGCCGGGTTTCTCGGCAGAATACAGCTCCGATCGAGTTTCTGGCTGAATTCTGCCGAGAAACTCGGTCGTGTGTACGGGGCCTTATATCAAGACATTAAAACATTATATCATGTATTAAAACATTTTGTTTGTCTTGCAAAATGCTCTCAAACCAAGTTACTCTCAAACCAAGGTTTTACTGTAGTTACAATACAATTTAATTAAGGACTATTCTCATTTCTCTATGATATCAGATGCATAATCATTAACTCAAAAATGATCTTTATGGACCTACAGTAAAGACATACCCCGCTTTAAGTACACTCACTTTACATACACTCGCGAGTAAGGACATACCCCTGAGTGTATGTAAAGTGCCTTACAAGTACTGTACAGACATTTTGCAGCCGCAGTAGAAGGAGCTGAAGCTCAGAGAGCATAGCCCGCCCTGTTCCAGTGTGCCCCTGACACCCCCACTACAGTCCCTAAGACCTCAACTACAGCTCTTGAAACCCCAAATACAGCCCCTGTCCCCCTACTACACCCTAGAAGTGAAAAAAGGTATTGTTTCACTTTAAGTACATTTTCGTTTTACATACATGCTCTGGTCCCATTGTGTACTTAAAAGTGGGGTATGCCTGTATATGGTAAAAAAAAAAAAAATGAAAGAGTATATTTAACCAGAAATTCAACTTTGATTATAATTTTTGCTTACTCCATTCAAAACTAAAAAAAAAGTTTTGCCTATAAATAGACTTTAATTCTAAATTAAAATATATAAACAATTTTTAAGATTTTGCTCACACGTAAAAAGTCCCTTATCCATTCTGAAAAATAAAGGGTTTTTATAAGAGAAAATCTGATTCAATTAGACTCCGGGGTTGATTTACTAAAGGCAAATAGGCTGTTGACTTTGTAAGGGAAGTTGCACTTTACATGGGAATTTCCCCCAGAGCTTAGTGAATGTGGTGAAGTTTTTCTTTGCAAAGAATGCCCAATCACATGCAAGGAAAATAAAAAGAAAACAGCATTTATGCTTGCACATGATTGGATGTTGGAAGTTACCAGAGCTTTACCTCATTCACTAAGCCTTGAGAAAAAGTCTCTTGTAAAGTGTAACTTCCCTTGCAAAAAGATCAGTCTATTTGCCTTTATTAAATTAACATCATTATCCTCTGTTAATGAGCCCAAAAAGGTTAAACACCGGTGGTTTTAATAAATGTCCCTTTATATCTGCTAGTGGGACTAATAAGTAGTCCCTATTGTCATTATTTGTGTTGGGTCCTGTGCTTTGTTTTACATGTAGACCTCTTTGAAACCCTCCATTTATTATACTGTAAGAATAGTCTCTGTTCCTTAGAGCCTTTGCTGATGAGCTTTTGTTCTCTTCAAGTGCATTTTACATTTTACAAGTCTATGGGTATGATAAGTCAAATGCACCTGTCAGTGAACTCTAGATGATCTCAGAAGCAGCTCAAACTGATGGCGTCATCACAAACCCCTAGGACAAAGAACCTGCCTTACTAGGATTGTTGTCATTCCAGGGTTCCAACGATGGCTTGTGACAAGGAAGAGCTTTTGGCTTTCTATGTGTTTTGTTACTAATCCCCCCATGTCTTTAAACATTTCTAGTTTAAAAAGTAGATAATTTTTTGATGATTATGGCTTACAGCTAGTGAAAATCTAAAATTCAGTATCTCAGAAAATTTGAATATTACATAAGACCAATTAAAAAAAGGATTTATAATATAGAAATGTTGGCTTACTGAAAAGTACAACAATGTATCAAAAATAAAAGAACTGGTGTTCAAATGATAAAATCGCGCTATAGAGCTGGATGTCGTCCAGTACCAATAAATAAACCTAAAAAGTCAGAGAATAAATAGTTGTGACAGGTGATCAAAGAAAAGTGTGTTCAGAGCACCATACACCGATTCAGAGAAAGCACCAATAAGTGGGTCCTGTTATCCCACTTACCATAGATGAGGTAAAAACAGCATAAATAGCTTCTCTATGTCAAACCTTTCAAACTCCTTCAGTTAGGTCCAGGGGTTTAAAATTCAATGGAGGCACATGTATGAGAGAAAAGGGCAAAGAAAGACTGCAATAGTGTAATTCCACCTTTTGATATGTACCCCCAAAACAGTTGAAAACAACCCATAAAGTAATGCCCATACAGGAAATCACATAAAATGAGCAGAGTAAGGAAAAAATGTCACCAGTTCACCGCTGTCCTCCACGTCTAGGGGCCGCGCGCGTGCTGTAAAACGATCGTATTGATGCACAGTGGAACGCAAATGGAGCGTGTACTTCCTCCTTCCTTGTGGCGCCCTTACTGAAAAGTACGCCATGTACAGTATAGTATGCAATCAATACTTGGTTGGGGCTCCTTTTGCATGAGTTACTGCATTAATGTGGCATGAAGGAGATCAGCCTGTGGCACCGCTGAAGTGTTATGGAAGCCCGGGTTGCTTTGATAGCGGCTTTCAGCTCCTCTGCATTGTTGGGTCTGGTGTCTCTCATCTTCATCCTGACAATACCCCACAGATTCTCTACGGGGCTTAGGTCAGACAAGGTTTCTGGCCAATCAAGCACAGTGATACCATGATTATTAAACCAGGTATTGGTACATTTGGCAGTGTGGGGAGGTGCCAAGTCCTGCGGGAAAATGAAATCAGCATCTCCATAAAGCTGGTCAGCAGATGGAAGCATGAAGTGCTCTAGAATTTCCTGGTAGAAGGCTGCACTGACTTTGGGCTTGATAAAACACGTGGACCAACACCAGCAGATGACATGGCTCCCAAAATCATCACGGATTGTGGAACATCTTACATTTCATTTGGAAATCAAGATTCCAGAGTCTGGAGGAAGAGTAGAGAGGCGCATAATCCAAGATGCATGAGGTCCATTGTGAAGTTTCCACAGTCAGTGATAATTTGGGGAGCCACATCATCTGCTGGTGTTGGTCCACTGTATTTTATCAAGTTTCCCCTAAAAAAAAAAATATATATATATATATATATATATATATATATATATATACACACACACATATACTGAAGGCAGTACACACAATCGTATTATCCAATAGGAATTGTGTGATGACAGGCTGAACCAGCTCTCAATCTTTTGTTGGTGGAAATTCCGACAGCAAAAATCTGATGGAGCATACACACGGTCGGAATTTCCGTTTAAAAGCTCACATCGGACTTTTGCTGTCGGAAATTCCGATCGTGTGTATGGGGCATAACACTGCACATCACCCTGAACACACCATCCCCCACCATGAAACATGGTGGTGGCAGTATCATGTTGGGGATGCTTTTCTTCAGAAGGGACAGAGAAGCTGGTTCCAGTTGATGGGAAGATGGATGGATGGAGCCAAATACAGGGCAATCTTAGAAGAAAACCTGTTAAGTCCTATACACACGGCCCAGAATCTCGTCAGGAAAAAAACGTTGTTTTTCCTGACGAGATTCTTGGCAAGAATCTCTTGCCGGCCGAGTGTACAGACCGCCGTTCTTTTAAATGGAACGAACGCAGTGACGTCATTGACTACGACGAGCATGCGCTCGTCACATTCGATCCCGTCGCCGCCATCTTGCTACACCCTACCTATGCCTAAGAAGCTACCGCGCATGCGTAAAAGTAATTTTGAGCATGCGCGGGTTACCACTGCGACAGGTAAGTATACACACGCTCGGGTTTCTCGGCAGGAAAACACTGCCAAGAATCACAACAAGAAAATAGAGAGCAGGTTCTCTATTTTTCTCGTCGAGATTTTGGTCAGTTTTCTTGACGCGAAACCTGAAAGCCTCGTACACACGCATGGTTTACTTGAAAATCGCGTGTGTGTACGAGGCTTAAGTCTGCAAAAGACTTGACACTGGGGCAGAGGTTCACCTTCCAGCAGGACAATGACCCTAAACATACAGCCAGAGCTACAATGGAATGGTTTAGATCAGGGGTGCCCAACCTTTTGAAGCGCGAGGGCCACTGAAGCGACCTGGTAACCGATCGTGGGCCACAATTAATGGAATGGGCGGATGGCAGGTCTGTGTCTGCTCTGCATATGCAGAGCAGACACAGCTTACTATACTCTTTTCTTTTTTTTACCGGATTGGAGGTAGGACACAAGTCGGTTTACATCTGCCACTTCTTAGACCCCATTCACACTTGAGCATTTTGTAGCTTGAAGCCCAAAGCTACAAAACGCTGGAGGGGAAAAAATCAATTATTCTTTATGGAGATGGTTCACATCTCCACTCCAAAACACCTGAAGCCAGAAGCTCCAAAACGCCTGAAGCTCAAACAAGTTCTGGGACTTTTTTTAAGGCAGATTTGGGCATTTTTTCTGCTTTTTACATTGGTGACCTTTTGACCTGTACAAAATCACGGCAAAAGCATGTCAAAATCGCAGCAAAAATTTGGTAAAGAACGCAGCAAAAATCGTTGAAAAATCATGGTAAAATTGCGGTTCTTTCTGCCTGAAAATGCTATGCTCAGGTGTGAATGGGGCCTTAGAGGTGAATGGAGGGTCCAATTGGGTCAGACTGACCTAGTGAAAGGGGCCCAAGGCTGCTTTCACACTGATGCGCTGCGGTTTACCAACCTTTGGCTTTCCTGCACTTTGCAATAGACTTCTATTATATTATGCAGGTTTGGTGCACTTTCAGAAAGCTCACCAAACTCGTAGGTAATAACGGAAGTCTATGGCTCAGTGCAGGTAACCCACAGGTGTGCTGCTCTGCATCTGCAGGTCAGTTTTAAAGCAGCCCAGTAACAACTGCAGAACAGACATGTCCATATATACACTGTGATTTTAGGAATAAACTGACCCTTAATAAAAGTATTCAATTCTATTCCATCCCAGAGCAGTGGGTTGCGGGCCACATCACAGGGCTCCGTGGGCCACATCAGAGGGCTCTGTGGCCACTGTTTGGGCACCACTGGTTTTGATCAAAACATATTCATGGGTTAGAATGGCCCAATCAAAGTCCAGACCTAAATCCAATTACGGGGTGTTCCAGCCTTTTTTTTAAAGTTTATTAAAAGTCAGCAGCTACACGGTTCCAGCGACGCGCCGGCCGGGGCTCCGCTCCTCGCCCCCCCTCTTCATTCCTAGTGTGGGCACCCAGCAGTGACAGCTTTCGGCTTCACGGCCGGGCACCCACTGCGCATGCGTGAGCGGCGCGGCGCCGTCCGATTGGACAGGTGCTCGCCTACAGGGAGGGGCTGCAATAAGGCGATTAAGCTATTCACCTCACCAGCCCCTCGGCGGAAGGAGGAAGTGGGACAGGAAGTCCCCCAAAAAAATTATATGCCAAATGTGGCATGTAAGGGGGCACGGAGTGGGTTAAGCGGAAGTTCCATTTTTAGGTGGAACTCCGCTTTAAGAATCTGTGGCAAGATTTTCATTCCACTTCACAGTTAAGTGCCACTTTGTGTTGGTCTATCACATAAAATCCCAATAAAATAAATTCACATTTTTGGCTGTAACATGATAAAATGTGGAAAACTTCACACTTTTCAGATATTTATTTGTAAAGAAAATTGAAAACTATTTATATACACTGTATATCTCCCTTTACGCTCTTTTTCATATACCGTATTTATCGGCGTATAACACGCACAGGCGTATAACACGCACCCCAACTTTAAGAGAGAAGTTTCAGGAAAAACACTTTCCACAGCCCCCTGCGTATAACACGCAGGCACAGTTTACCCCCTATTTTCAGGGTAAAAAAGTGAGTGTTATACGCCAATAAATACAGTACTATTCATTTCTATCATGTACTGCCATCTAGTGGTGTTTTTAATAGTAAGCAAATTTTCTCATCACTTGTAAAGATTTTTATAAACTTATCAAGAATCAAGAATGAGAGCTTTTAACATGCAGGTTAGCAAACAGAGCTGCAGTGCTTCTAATGCCACGTACACACGATCATTTTTCAGCATGAAAAAAAACTTTGTTTTTCAGCATGTCGAAAAAACAACGTTTTCCCATCTTCATCATTAAAACGATGTTGCCTACACACCATCGTTTTAAAAAAAAGATCTAGCAAATCGCGGTGACGTACAACACGTACGACGGCACTATAAAGGGGAAGTTCCATTCGCCTTTGGGCTGCTTTAGCTGATTCCGTGTTAGTAAAAGACGATTCACGCTTTTTTGTCTGTTACAGCGTGATGAATGTGCTTACTCCATTATGAACGGTAGTTTTACCGGAACTAGCGCTCCCGTCTCATAACTTGCTTCTGAGCATGCGCAGTTTTTTTACGTCGGTTTAGCCCACACACGATCGTTTTTTACAACCCGAAAAACTACATTGTTTCAAACAATGTTAAAAAAAATTTTTTGTCGTTTTTCAGAACCTGAAAAATGATGTGAAGCCCACACACTATCATTTTAAATGACGTTTTTGAGAAACAAAGTTTTTTCATGCCGAAAAATGATCGTGTGTATGCGGCATAACAATGCTGCACACCTGCAAAAGGATGCAAATTGTTTTGTGCATTGCGGGAACAGATACAATTTTGCACGCATTTCTGCAATGCACAAATGTGAACGTAGCCAAAAATGTGAAGAGTCTGAACTCATATCATGCTTGGTTCAACTAAGTGACTCAATAGGTAATAATTACCTCTCCATGGTCAGGAAAAGTGTATTTTTTTTCTACTTTTACTATCATTTTATATAGATTTGTCTCTGATGATTTATTTAAAGAGAAAGAAAGATGAAGCCACCAACTAGTAGTGA
Organism: Rana temporaria; assembly: GCF_905171775.1. Lineage (NCBI taxonomy): Eukaryota > Metazoa > Chordata > Amphibia > Anura > Ranidae > Rana > Rana temporaria. The sequence continues at coordinate 72,083,246 of NC_053490.1, forward strand.
TTGGTGACCTCTATGGCCGCGTACACACGGTCGGTCCAAACCGATGAAAACGGACTGAAGGACCTTTTCATCGGTCCATACCGATCGTGTGTGGGCCCCATCGGTCAGTTATCCTTCGGTCAAAAATTTTAGAACTTGCTTTAAAATTGAACCAATGGACGCCTAACCGATAGGTCAAAACCCGCGCATGCTCAGAATCAAGTCGACGCATGCTTGGAAGCATTGAACTTCATTTTCCTGTGCACGTCGTTGTGTTTTACGTCACCGCGTTGGACTCAATCTTTTTTTTAACTGATGGTGTGTAGGCACATCAGACCATCAGTCAGTTTCATCGGTTAACCAATGAGAACGGTCCTTCGGATTGTGTGTACAGGGTCTGATTGTGTGTACATGGCCTAAGAGTTTGGCCCTGGATCATCTGTCATTGTTTATTCATCATGGTCTATAAACTGTGTAAATTGTCCTTAATCAGTGGTATCTTTTGTCCTCCAGATGCCATGAAAGGTGGTATAGGTGTTTGTGGCTGGGTTCTGCTCATCGTATCTGCTTTGTTTATGGTCATTACCTTCCCACTTTCCATCTGGTTCTGTGTTAAGGTAAGATATCGTTTTGTTTTTACATAATAGTAATGGAACACCAAATGTGTACAGAGAGTCACATTTTTGGTTGTGATTTTTTATAGATAATTAAAGAATATGAACGGGCCGTTGTATTTCGCTTGGGTCGTATCACATCAGGAAAACCCAGTGGCCCAGGTAAGGACTATTCTACATTGAAAGTGAAACAGCTGTAAAAACTACCTACAGAATTTTATTAAAGATCACATAATAATAATTATGTGTAAATTGTACACCCCCATGTTCAAAAAAGTTGGGTTGTTGTGTAAAAATCAACATAAAAACAGAATGCAATCATTTGAAAATCTCATATTTTATTCACAATAGAAAATAGAAAACATATCAAATGTTTTAAAATAAGGTAAATGAAAAAAAAAAAGAAATGGCGATTTCTATTAACCTAAAGCATCACCAACCCCTTACAGATGTAATCCTAGTTAGTAGGGTTTCATTGTATAAAACTTCCTATTTGAATTTTTTTTTCCTCGTCAACCCTCCTAACCCAACCAAATACATTTTATTCTTATTCCAGAATGCACTTTCCTCCCACCCTTGGATCCCACCCCTCTTTTTTTTTTTTCTTTCTGTCCTTCAAATACCCTCTTTATTACTTACTGGTTTGGTTTAACCCAATTATTTGAAGTTCATTATCATTTGCTTGATATTTGCAGCCTTCCTTGATGTTAGGCACTGATAGCCCCTAGGCAGGCTATCTATTTGTATATGTTACATCTATCCAACTGTATGTCGCAGCACATTGTTGTATAACAATATGTTTGAAATTTTTTACTATACTGTATGTTTGAAAATCCTATTCTCAATAAATCTTGTTTTGAAAAAAAAAAAATGGCAGCAACACATCTCCAATATAAGGGCAACAAATAGCTTGCAAAGTACACCCCTAATTCCCACAAAATTGCAACAGGGCCATGTTTACCAAGGTGTAGCATCCTCTCCTCTCTTTTAACAACAGTCTGTAAACATCTGAGAACTGAGACCAGTTTCTGGAGTTTAGCGAGACAAATGTTGTCTCATTCTTGTCTAATACAGGATTGTAACTGCTCTGGGTATTCTTTGTTTTTCAATTGGTAAAAGGCCTGGACTACAGGCAGGCCAGTACAGCACCTGGACTCTTTCACTATGAAGCCATGCTGTTGTCAAATATGTAGTATTCAATTTGGCATTATCCTGCTGAAAATATGCAAGGCCTTCCCTGAAAAAGACGTTGTCTGGATGGGAGCATTTGCTGCTCTAAAACCTGCATATACCTTTCTGCATTGATGTTGCCTTTCCAAATGTGCAAGCTACCCATTTCATACACACTAATGCACCCCCATACCATCAGATGCAGGTTTTTAAACTGAGTGCTGATAAAAAGCTGGAAGGTTCCTCTCCTCTTTAGTCTGGAGCCCATGGTTGCCAAAAAGAATGTCAAATTTCAACTTTGCAACAGACAATTTTAAAAGGTACCTTACCTTAGGGAACTCAGTCAAGTAATTGCCAGACCATTGTTCCTAATTTTTACTGACAGTCTACTGACTGGAATGGTACCAGCTGATTTTTAGAAAAGCCAATATTTAAAAACGACCCAAAATACATCCCTGTGAATTATAGACCAGTTATCCTAACATCAATAATATGCAAGCTCTTGGAGGGGATGATAAGGGACTAAATACAAGATTTTAGTAATGAGAACGGTATCATTAGCAGTAATCAGCATGGATTCATGAAGAAGCGTTCTTGCCAAACCAATCTATTAACCTTCTATGAGGAGGTGAGCTGCCATCTAGATAAAGGGAGGGCCGTAGACGTGGTGTATCTGGATTTTGCAAAATCATTTGACACAGTTCCCCATAAATGTTTACTGTACAAAATAAGGTCCGTTGGCATGGACCATAGAGTGAGTACATGGATTGATAACTGGCTACAAGGGCGAGTTCAGAGGGTGGTTATAATAGGGAAATACTCGGAATGGTCAGGGGTTTGAAGTGGTTCTGTGCTGGGACCAATCCTATTTAATGTATTCATAAACAACCTGGAGGATGGGATAAACAGTTCAATCTCTGTATTTACGGACGACACTAAGCTAAGCAGGGCAATAACTCTACGCAGGATGTGGAAACCTTGCAAGAAGATCTGAACAAATTAATGGGGTGGGCAACTACATGGCAAATGAGGTTTAATGTAGAAAAAATGTAAATAATGCATTTGGGTGGCAAAAATATGAATGCAATCTATACACTGGGGGGGGGGGGGGGGACCTCTGGGGGAATCTGGAATGGAAAAGGACCTGGGGGTCCTAGTAGATGATAGGCTCAGCAATGGCATGCAATGCCAAACTGCTGCTAACAAAGCAAAGAGAATATTGGCATGCATTAAAAAGAGGATTAACTCCAGGGATACAGAAATGTTTCTCCCGTTCTACAATACTTTGGTCTGGCCTCACCTGGAGTATGCTGCCAGTTCTGGGCACCAGTCCTCTGGAGGGATGTATTGGAAATGGAGCGAGTACAAAGAAGGGCAACAAAGCTAATAAAGAGTCTGGCGGATATTAGTTATGAAGAAAGGTTGCGAGCACTGAACTTATTCTCCCAGGAGAAGAGACGCTTGAGTGGGGATATGATTTAAATTTACAAATACCATACTGTTGTGACCCCACAATAGGGATAACATGTTTTCCCATAAGGGAGTTTAATAAGACACGTGGCCACTCATTAAAATTAGAAAAAAGAGGTTTAACCTTAAACTACGTAGAGGGTTCTTTACTGTAAGAGCTGCAAGGATGTGGAATTCCCTTCCACAGGCGGTGGTCTCAGCGGGGGACATTGATAGTTAAAAAAACTATTAGATAAGCACCTTAATGACTGCAACATACAGGGATATACAATGTAATACTGACATACAATCACATAGGTTGGACTTGTGTCTTTTTTCAACCTCACCTACTATGTAACTATGTAAAAGAGCTTGGAAACAGAAAAGACAGTAGGGCTTCTTCTTTGCATGATAGTGTTTTTAACTTGCATTTTTGGGTGACACAGCGAACTGTGTTTTTTGGAAGCATTGCTGAGCCCATGCAGTGATATAAAAGTTTTGCAAGGTACAGAAGGAACAAAAAAGGAAAGCAGAATCCTTGTCAAAAAGAACATACTTATTAGGAAAAAACATACATATTATTTCCATTGAATGTCTAACCAAAAGATGGGTTTAGAATGTAAAATTGTAGCTAAGACCAATCCCAAGATCCAGAACTAGCTGAGATGTAGGAAAAAAGTAAAGATGCTGAAGCCGATTAGGGGTATGAAGGGGCCCACACAAAAGTCAAGTGGTATCTTCAAGATCGTAGCGTTGCTGTAGTTCTTGAAAGATGCTTGTTTTTAATGCAGTGCTGTTTGAGGGCCCATAGTTCACGGGCATCCAATATTGCGTTTTCAGCATTGTACCTCACCCACAAAGATTTATCCAGATTCTCTGAACCTTTTGATGGTATTATGTACTGTAAATTATGATATATTTAAAGTCTTTGCAATTTTACGTTGAGAAACATTATTCTGAAATTGTTTGACAATTTTTAGATGCAGCTTTTCACAGATTGGTTAAATCTTTGCCCATCTTTACTTCTGAGACAATTTGACACTCTAAGGCCGCGTACACGCGATCGGTCCATCCGATGAAAATGGTCTGATGGACCGCTTAGATTGGTCCAATCCGATCGTGTGTGGGCCCCATCGGTTAGTTAACCTTCGGTCAAAAAAATAGGAACTTGCTTTAAAATTGAACCGATGGACGCCTAACCGATAGGTCAAAACCAATCGTTAGTATGCAAAAGCATCGGTTAAAAACCCGCGCATGCTCAGAATCAAGTCCACGCATGCTTTCGGCACGTCGTTGTGTTTTACGTCACTGCGTTGTGACACAATTGGCTTCGGACCGTTCTCATCGAAAGGACTGATCGTGTGTACAAGGCCTAAGATGCCCTTTTTATACCCAATCATATTACTGACCTGTAGCCAATTAACCAAATGAATTGCAAAATGTTCTTCCAGCTCTTCTTTGTTACTACCACTTTGCCAGCTTTTTGTTGCCATATACCAACTATTTTGAGACCTGTTGCTGTCATCAATTTAAAAATGACCTTGTTTTTTCTTAAAATGGTAAATTTTCTCAAGTTAAACATTTGATATTTTAATATTGTCAATAAAATATGGGTTTATAAGATTTGCAAATCATTGCATTATGTTTTTATGTAGATTTTAAATAGCATTCAAACTTTAAATGTTTAAAAAGTAAAAATAAATAAATAATTCCAGGCATTTTCCTATCCTTAGCTACAACAGTTTACATATTTAGGTCAGGCTATGTCAACATTATATATTTTATATGATTACTGATTTGAACCTTTCTGTTTACAATTGCAATTATGTATTAAAATCTAGGTACATGTCACTGGCCTAAACAAAATAAACAGAAAATATTGCAAATATCTAACAGTAAAACAGCATCTCCTGTCTTTACTGTTTCTGAGTTCCTGGAAAAAGGGACACCTCTTGGTTGAACCCTAGATAGCAAATGCACTGTAAAAATATAAATACTATATTTTTTTAACCACTTGCTTACTGGGCACATATACCCCCTTCCTGCCCAGGCGAAATTTCAGCTTTCAGCACTGTCACGCTTTGAATGACAATTGCGCGGTCGTGCAACGTGGCTCCCAAACAAAATGTACGTCCTTTTTTTCCCATAAATAGAGCTTTCTTTTGGTGGTATTTGATCATCTCTGCGTGTTTTTATTTTTTGCGCTATAAACAAAAAAAGAGCGACAATTTTGAAAAAAAAAAAAACACAATATTTTTTACTTTTTGCTATAATAAATATCCCATGTCCTATGGGATGAAACGCACATTGGGCGAAACCTACGCAAGCGACACTGCCACGCTTCTTTGGAGTTGGAACCTTCTGCTGTACAGCTTGAAATTGTGACTTTTTATGCGCTAAACCTTTTTTAACATAGAAAGTCAGCCTTACTTATTTGAACAAATGGGTGTGAACCGAATGCTACCGGTGGAAGTATTTATAATGCGGCAATCAGTCTCTGTAGTGGGGTAATTTCAGTCTGGTAAGTTTTTATTACAATGGTAATGGCTCATGTGGTGACTATATTAATGGAGTAGCACAATCTCTGCACAATATCAGTAAGGTTTTCCTCAAGACATACTCTGGATTTAAACTATTTCATACACTTATATTTACCTTTGATAGTTTCCATTTTGATATGGACTTTTGATTTTTTTAGCAATTTATTTTTACAATGTTAGCGCGGCAACATATATGATATGTATGTTTATTTAGTTTGTCTTACTATTGGTTGCCATCAGCTGTGTTTATTGTCACTAGTTACACCAGCATGTTTTCTATTTGTGTTGGTTATGTTTTAGTAATAAACGTTTAATACATGGCAAAGGATTACCAGTGCTGTGGGTTAGCTAAAGAGGAATTAGCTGTATGTTTTATGGCTCTCTCTGTCTTTCCGAAACTTGAGCCATACAGTAGGGAATGAGTGATCTCATTATATGTGTAAATTCCAGCTTTAGCTACAAAACCTCTACACAAAAGATGTTTAATAGGCTTTAGAAATGTATGGGTACATATGTAGCAAGGAGCCTAAAGCTTCATATGTTGGCTCAAAAAAGCAATGCAAAATACAAATATTCAACAATTAAATATCTACCTGATTCATAAAAAAAGTTATGTTTTTATAGTCCTGGGATAATATGAAATGTACATTTTACTGATAACCTTCTTTTGATATACAGGACTGATGTTCATTCTGCCCTGCACTGATACTTTCATTAAGGTGGATTTGAGGGTGATATCATTTGCAATCCCACCACAAGAAGTAGGTGCATTAATTGCCTTCAATGTATAAACATATTCCATGTCATCATAAATAAAATATGTTACAGATCTGTAGAAGATAGTTATATTCCCGGTGAGCTGGCCTGGTTGAGAGTGTCTATGGGCTGCTGTGACTTCCTACAGGCTACTTTATCGCAGTACTAATAATAATTGCCGCTCTAAAATCGCAATCAACCCATCTCTGTGGTATAGGTGCAGGACGATATTGCTCATCAGTGCTCCCCACATGAAATGAAAAAAAAGTTGCTCACACTCCAATGACATCAGCCTTCGCAAAGCTTTATTACTCTAGTATTAGATCACAGGAGAGTCCACCAAGATCAATCTTCACTCTGACATGTTTCATCTAAGACCTAATCATAGAATACTATGATCTGGGTGGACTCTGCTGGGTAGTCCTGGAATAATAAAGCTTTGTGAAGGCTGAAGTCATTGGAGAGAAGCCAACTTGTTCGTTGTTACTTCATCAACGTTATAAACATACACTACAGCCTGGACATAGTCTGCACTTAATATTCCCCAGTTTTTAATAGCTGTATCCTATTATTATATGTATGGAATATAATGATTTCCTAGTATGTTTAAAGTAAAGAAAAAAAATTAGCTTGGACAAAGTAGGGAAGAGTTCAGACCCCTGTTATTTTTGTCTTTATTGTCTGTTACCTATTGGAGAGAATTCAGATCACTTCTTGTTGTGTGATCATTTACCTATGTGGGCCAAAAAAAAAGAGAAAAGGTGAACTAACATACTACACCCTCCCCACTTCCGGGTCCCTGCTGCATAGATGATTGGCGTTCACTGCCCACTCTGCCTGTGCAGTGGTCCAGGAATTTGAAAGCCCTTCCTTCCTTATGGATCTCAGGAGAGATAAGAGCGATTCCAATTAAGAGTGGTCACCTGCCAGTGCTGACCAATCAGAATCACTCTGAAAGAAATTGCAGAAGACTGTAGCTTTCAAGTCTCTAGAATGCTGCACCGGCTGCATGGGAAGTGAAATCTGATCATCTACAGAGATCAGTGCAAGAGGGTGAGGTGTGTGTAGAATGTTCACCTTTTCATTTTTTGTGAAAAGGCAAACTTACACTTTAAGGCCTCGTACACACGGACGGACTGTCCGCTGAAAAAGGTCC